>NC_055987.1:57710130-58395517 GCF_018446385.1 Zingiber officinale | reverse complement strand
CGCCCATAGAGAGCCTCATAAGGTGTCATACCGATAGTGGCCTGATAGCTGTTGTTGTATGCAAATTCTGCTAGACTCAGATATTTGCACCAACTTCCTTTGAAATCTAGGGCACATGCTCGGAGCATATCTTCGAGTACCTGATTTACTCGCTCTGTCTGTCCATCTGTCTGAGGATGGAAGGCTGTGCTGAACTTTAACTTCGTGCCCAACGCTGACTGTACACACTCCCAGAAGTGTGATGTGAATCTGTTATCTCTGTCTGATATAATGGTTCGTGGGACTCCATGTAGTCTAACGATCTCCTTGAGATACAACTGTGCTAGCTGTTCCATGGAGTAGGAGATCCTGATAGCTAAGAAGTGGGCTGATTTAGTCAATCTGTCGACTATTACCTAGATGGTATCAAAACCATTCATGGTTCTGGGTAATCCCATTATGAAATCCATGGAAATGTCTTCCCACTTCCATTCTGGGATCTGAATAGGCTGCAAAACTCCTCCTGGTCTCTGATGTTCTGCCTTGACCCTCTGACAGGTCAGATAGGTGCTAACATATCTAACGATGTCTCTTTTCATCCCATGCCACCAAAAACGTTTCTTCAAGTCCTGATACATTTTGGTGGAGCCAGGATACACCGCATAGGGAGTCTTGTGAGCCTCCTCTAAAATCTTGCTTCGTAGTTCCTCCTGATCTGGAACGCATAATCTGTCACCAAAGTATAATACCCCGCTATCTGATATTCTGAACTCTCCACCTTCTGATTCTGCTATCCCTTGCTTGATTTTCTGAATTTCAGGATCCTGTTCCTGAGCTGTCTGAATGTCACCAAGCAAGGTAGACTCTAATGTCATAGTAGAGAGCTGTCCGACTACGAGTTCAAGACCGAAATCTATGATCTCTTTCTGTAGGGGTGGTGACATGACTGCTAGAGATAATAGGGCAGCACTGGACTTTCTGCTAAGTGCATCTGCTACCCTATTTGCTTTTCCTGGGTGGTAGAGGATGTCTATATCGTAGTCCTTGACCAGCTCTAGCCATCTGCGCTGTCGCATATTCAGATCCTTCTGAGTGAAGAAGTATTTCAGACTCTGATGATCTGTATATACTCTGCACTGGGCTCCATACAAGTAATGTCTCCAAATCTTGAGAGCGAACACTACTGCTGCCAGCTCAAGGTCATGAGTAGGATAATTCCTCTCATAATCCTTGAGTTGTCTGGAGGCGTAGGCGATTACCTTACCGTCTTGCATCAGCACTGCTCCTAGTCCCAACTTAGAGGCATCACTATATATATCAAAGCTGTCTGTGTTTTCTAGTAGAGTCAGAATATGTGCACTGGTCAATCTCCTTTTTAGCTCGCTGAAGTTATTCTCACAGTCTTCTGTCCACTGAAATTTTCTGTTCTTCCTGGTGAGAGCTATCAGTGGGAAGGCTATCCTGGAGAAATCCACTACGAATCTTCTGTAATAACCTGCTAATCCCAAAAAGCTTCTGATTTCAATGGCGTTCTTAGGTCTTTTCCAATTACTCACAGCTTCTATCTTACTGGGGTCTACCATAATACCATCCTTTAAGATGATATGGCCCAGGAAGGACACCTGATCTAACCAAAATTCACATTTCGTGAACTTGGCGTACAGCTGGTTCTGCTGAAGGGTCTGCAATACTATTTTCAGGTGCTCTGCGTGCTCTTCCTGAGTTCCTGAATAGATAAAAATGTCATCGATAAACACAATAACAAATTTATCTAGGTAATCCCTGAATACCCTGTTCATGAGGTCCATGAAAGTAGCTGGAGCATTTGTCACGCCAAAGGGCATGACTACGAACTCGTAGTGTCCGTATCTAGTCCTGAATGCTGTCTTGGGTATGTCTCCTTCTTTGACCTTCACCTGATGATAACCTGATCTGAGGTCTATCTTAGAGAACACTGCTGCTCCCTTTAGCTGATCGAACAGGTCATCTATTCTGGGAAGAGGATACCTGTTCTTGATGGTGACTTGGTTCAGTGCCCTGTAGTCTATGCATAAGCGCATGCTCCCATCCTTCGTCTTCATGAACAATACAGGCGCTCCCCATGGTGAGTGACTAGGACGTATGAAACCTTTGTCAAGCAGCTCCTGTAGTTTCTCATGAAGTTCCTTCAGTTCTGCTGGAGCCATGCGGTACGGTGCTTTGGAGATAGGATTTGTACCGGGAATGAGTTCTATCTCGAATTCAATCTCCCTGTCTGGTGCTAAGCCTGGTAACTCTTCAGGGAAGACTGCTGGGTAATCACATACGACTCGGACCTCTGCTAGCTGTTGGTCCTTGTCCTGACCGGTACTGACTACATGTGCTAAAAATCCCGTACATCCTGAATCCATTAACCTCTGTGCCTTCATAGCTGAGAGAAACTTTTTGGCCTTTCTCTTGGGTTCTCCAATGTACTCAAACTGCACTTCTGCTTCAGGTTGGAATATGACTTTCTGTTTACGGCACTCTATGGAAGCACCGTATCTGATCAGGAAGTCCATCCCAAAGATAACATCGTAGTCAGTCATATTTAGCACTATCAGATCACAAAAGAGTTCTCTGTCTGCTATAATGACTGGCACTGCTCTGAGCCAGTGCGTGGATGCCATAATTTCTCCTGAAGGTAACGTCGTCAAAAACTGACTACTGAGTACCTCTGGAGGTATTGCTAACTTCTCAGCAAATGCCCTGGATATATATGAATGGGTTGACCCAGTATCGAATAAGACAGTTGTACTTTGCTGTAAAATACTAATCTGACCTGTGACAACCGTCAAGGCATTTGCTACGTCCTCTCTGGTCAGCGAGTAGATTCGTGCATTTGTCGGGGCTGGAGGGGCTTCTAGTCGGCCCTGGCTGATGTGTGGACCATCTAAAACGGCCTGCATATGATGTAGTTGTGCTGGCTGGCCTCCATACTGTATCGGCTATGGTTGAGGAAGACTTGTCTTGTTCGGGCATTGCTTAGCCATATGCCCTTCTTGTCCACATTCAAAGCATCCTCGTGTTCCCTTGCGACAAACTCCTGGGTGAAATTTCCCACAAGTAGCACATTTGGGATAACTAGGTTGTTTGCTGGCTGGTCCTCCCTTTGGGTAACTCCCTGGTTTGCGCTTGTTGCTGGAGTTCCCTTTCTAGTTAGAGCTATGGGAGCTATGACCCTGCTGTTTCTGAATACCTGAGCCTCCTTGACCTTTAGATTCTGAGAGGACTTGCTTCTGCTGCTTTATACTGTTCTGGTAGTGCTCGGTGGTCAGAGCACTGCTGACTAGTTCTTCGGTGGTTTGCGGCCTATGAACGCCGCCAGCCACGTTCATTGCTATTTCCGGCCTCAACATCTTGAGCATCAACCGGACTCGTTCTTTCTCGGTGCTGACTAGTTCAGGGCATAGACGAGCCAATCTGTTGAATTTCTTCATTGCTTCCTCCACTGAAAGGTTGTCCTGACGAAACTCAGTGAACTCGTCGTAGTGGCGGTTTGTGACCCGCATGTGAAAGAATTCCTCAAAGAACTCCTTCTCGAAGTCATCCCATGTCATCTGGTTTACTGGGCGCTTCGCTCTAATTCTCTCCCACCACATACGTGCATATCCTGTCAGACAGAAGGAGGCGCACTTCACCTTCTCACGTTCTGGCCAGTCCAAAAGCTCCATCGTACTCTCTAGTGTTTTGAACCAGGCCTGTGCATCCCATGGTTCACTGCTGCCTGAGAAGTTCTCTGGTTTGACTCTTTGCCACTGGATCAGATAGGCTTCTCTCTGGGTTCCTGCTGCTGGGGCCACTGGTGCTGCAGGTTGGACTGGTGGAACCTCTAAAACCACTGGTGTCGCTAAGTTAGGCTCCGGGGTGACAGTGGGAGTGTTGCTGTTCGGCTAGCTGCTGCTGTAACTGAGCCACTAATGCTGTAACGTCTGGGGGAGGCACTGAACTGTCTGCCTCATGCTGGGGCTCAGTGGCTGCTGCCCTTCTAGCTGGTCATCCTCGTGCCATTTCTAAAGACATGCAGGACATACATGACTAACACAAGCATAATAGAGTAACTATTGTTATCATGTTAACTACTATCATAAACAAGCATGTTTTAGTTATATCTGAACATGAAAACAAGAAACATAACGAAAGTGAGAGATGTTCTTACTTGGAAGCTGCAGGTTCAATGCTGATGTGTGTGTAGGAAGTATGGGAACTGGCTTTGATACCACTCTGTAACGACCCACCTTCTACTAACTAGGCTGTGAGGCCGATCGTTACATTAATCTGTGCTAACTAATCCATGACCATCATTAAATACTAAGTGCGGAAGCTGTACTAATCAAATTTTTGCTAAACTATTGTCACTTCTTTATTCTACATGTGCTAAGGGGTGTAATCTAAGCTATTCATGACATATATTACATTCCCCAATGATCAAGGAACCTAACTAAGGGGTTCTAGCTAATATCAGGCCTCCCAATCGATCCACGGATCGATTGGAATGGTCGGATCGATCCAGTGATCGACCCAGCACGCTACTGTGCTCGGGCAATACTCTGGATCGATCGGCTGATCGATCTAGCCTGGTCAATCGATCCAATGATCGATCCCAGGGCCTTCTGTTCGTGACGGAATTGGCTGGATCGATCGACCGATAGATCCGGAGGCCTACTGTTCGCGAAACCAGATGCCCAGTCGATCCTTCGATCGATTGGAAACTCTCGAATCGATCAGCTGATCGATTCGAGTTTCTGATTTCGTGCCAAAGGTCTGATTTCAGCACTTGCTCGTGCCAAGACTACTTATAACATTTCTAAACTAATTGCCAAACATTCTAACATCACAAAATAGTGTTCTGATCATGATAGGATGCATGATTAACTAATTCTTAACACTTAACATATGCAGGTGCAAAATAACAAAATGCTAAAAGGTTCTAATGCTTAAAAACAAGCTTGCTGTAATTCCCTAGGATCTCTACTCCAAGTTCCTGCCCACACACATCTTCGTAGCATTGCCCTCCAGCCTCCGCTAGTCCATCTTTCCTTTACCTTTATCTGCAGTATAAGGAAAAGAAAGTATCTATAAGCTTTCGCTTAGTAAGAAACCATCTATCTCACTAAAACATGCATTCGGTGCAATATGCTTTTGAAAGAATGCTATTAAAATCATATGCTGAACTTGAGAAACATGGCATACTGAAATCACTACACGTGAATACTAAAACATGGCATACAGGTTCATAAGATATGGAAATCAAAACTGATCATAAGACTATCACATGCCTCTATAAGAAAACTAAACAGAGCATGGACTGAACTAAGCTGATGCTAAACTAATGCTAGAGTTGCACTACTTTCACATAGCTATTTTGTGAGTTTCTGAAAACTAATTACATAGTAAGTGAAAATACATAATCATGCTATTGTTTGGGCCCGGCAACTGTACTTTCTATGCGCGCATCCTTAGCTAGACCCGGGGTTGCAAATCCCGAATTTAGTAAGGTTTACTAGGTTATCTAAACCTAGGGACCGACTATGGGAGCCCAGCCCAATGGATATCTAATCCTGTACAGTGCCCCTACTGAAAATAAAATACTGAATCATAGCTAACTAATTTATCTTGCTTTTACTAGGTTATCTGAACCTAGAGGCGACTGTGGGTGCCCACCCATTGGACCGTAGTCCCATATAAGCTGTAACAAGACTAACTAAACCATTTAAATGCTTCTTTTGCATTTACTGAGCTACTAAAAATTGCCTACTATAGCGTTTTACTGAGCTAAGCATTTTATCGAACACCTAGTGTGCTCCAACACTCCTCTCTATTAGGGAGACCACCTCTAGGCACCCGACAACGTCTAGAATCTCCAACTGAAAGGAGGAAACGTGTCTGGCCCATCTAGAGGTGCTCAACTAAATCCCTAAACCTGCGAGAATGGTCAAATACACCCTATGCGTCGAAAAGTCTGCATATAACTAATTTAAAAACATAGAATCGTACGAAAAGCTACTTATACTGCAGGTGAGGGGTTTCTTACCTCTTACGTGAAGTTCCTTACAATTCTAAACGCTAGGTTTCCGGTGGAGAAGATCCTTTCGACGATCTTCTCACGTCTACACGTTCCTCTCGCGGAGGGGAGCGTCCTTGAGTCGAAGTCGTCGCCGGAAAGTCCTCCTATGGCCCTAGGGACGAAATCCCTAGGTGTGCTTGTGGTTGGCGCCGAGAGAAGAAGAGGAGAAGGGGGCGGCGTCGGTGAGGGTTTGAGGAAAAGAAATCCCGATCAAAAATAAAACCCCACTTAATAATTTCCTATTTATATTAAGTGGTAATTCGGCCCAACTCTAATATAAATTTAATTGCCTCCCTTTCCTTTCAGCACGGCCCTGCTGGGTTCAACTGGTTACTAGAATTATCCGTAAACCATAGGTCTCGGGTTCAATTCCCGCTTAGGTCATTTTCGTTTTCTATTTGTTTTTGCTACTTCCGCTACTCTAAAAAATTCCATAAAAATATTCTAAAGTTCCAGAAAAATCATAGAATATTTCTAAAAATAGTTTTGAGAATTTTTGGGCGTTACAACTAAATACAGCTCCTACTGTATTTTATAATACAATCATGCACACACAATAAAATGCCCTTGACATGTCCAAGGGTCCAATCACACACATAATAACTATAAGCCATAATAGTTGGATCCTGCATCCACAAAGTTAGCACATCCTACTATTAACCTGCCTAAATTATGTATGACATGTGCATAATTAAACTAATACCAAATACACAGAAGCAAAACCCTAGCTCTGATACCAATTGTTGGTTGCTACTCGAAAAACCTAGAGGTTCCACTGTACAAAAATTTTGTACAAAGGTCTGAACCTTTTCCTAGCTACCATGTGTTCTTTTAAATTAAATTTTGGATCGCCTGCGGAACTTAACACGTTTGATCCAAAACTTAATCTATTTGTTCTTTAAGATTTTGACTTGGATCTCCTGCGGAACTTAACACGTTCGACCCAAGTCACCTTAAGTTATTAATTCCATTAAATATTAATTTCCATAATTGGTTCCCAGTACTGACGTGGCGAGGCACATGGCCTTCTTGGATATGGGAGCAACCACCACCGACTAGACAAAACCTTTTATAGAAATCTAATATTTAATTTCCTAAAATAGCTTTAGGTTAACCAAAAAGAATAATCAAATCACAAGGGAAAAAAAAATAAAAGAACACAACTTCGAAAAACATATTCGAAATACTAGAACGTAAGCCTCTTGTATTTGGTATTATTTCCATAAATAACTAGCATGATGCGGAAAAGAAAAATTACTAGTTATACCTTCTAGAAAGACCTCTTGATCTTCTACCGTATTCCTCTTCTAACCTCGGACGTTGTGTGGGCAACGATCTTCCAAGATGAGAAACCACCAACCACCTTCTTCTCCTCCTAGCTATGTTCGGCCAACAATAAGGAAGTTTCACCAAGGAAGAAGATCAAAACACCAACCAAGCTCCAAAAGATGCTAGCTTTCTCTCCTTCTTCTTCTTCTTCTTCTCCAAGTAGTATCCGGTCACCACAAGAGCTCCAAGGGGAGAGAGAGGTTCGGCCACCACAAGAGGAAGAGAGGGAGAGGATGATGGTCGGCCACACCAAGGAACAAAAGAGAGAGAGAAATAATAGAGGTTGTGTCTCATGAAGGCACCCTCACCCCTTCTTTTATATTCCTTGGCCTAAGCAAATTAGGAAATTTAATTACAATAAAATTTCCTTAAATTCCTTGACATGATTTAATTGAGAAAAATAAAATTTCCCCAATTAAATTCTAATGGCCGGCCACATCATGAAATCAAATTAGACAAGTTTCAATCAACAATTAAAACTTCCTAATTTGTTTCCGGAAATTTTTAAAATTAAAATTTCTCTTCAAAATCTCTTCATGGTTGATAAAAAGAAATTTCCATAATTTTAATTTTACAACATGTGAATAATTTTTAAAGAGAAAATAAAATATCTCACCAATCTACAAATAAGGAAAGAGATCTAATCTCTTTCTTTAATCTTTTGTAGATCTTTTACAAGAGAGATAATTTAATTTTAATTCTCTTTAATTAATTATATCTTCCACATAATAAAATTAAAATTAAAATTCTTTTAATTTAATTTGGCCGCCTCCTAGCTTGGGTTCAAGCTAGGGCCGGCCACCCATGAATTAAGGCTTGGTTCCCTAGCTTGGTCGGCCCCCTTTAGGTGGGTATAGAAGGTGGGTATATGTGGGTATAGTACTTTATAAATAAGAGGCTACAATAGGGACCGAGAGGAGGAATTGGTTTTGGTCTCCGATAAAATTAAGTGTTCGCCCCGAACATACAACTTAATTTTATCAATAATAATTCATTCCACTAGAGAACTATTATTGAATTACCGCACCAATCCCAAATTACATTTTTGGGCTCCTTCTTATTATGAGTGTGTTAGTTTCCCTGTGTTTAAGATATCGAATGTCCACTAATTAAGTGAGTTACTAACAACTCATTTAATTAATATCTTAGTCCAAGAGTAGTACCACTCAACCTTATCATCATGTCGGACTAGGTCCACCTGTAGGGTTTAACATGACAATCCTTATGAGCTCCTCTTGAGGACATTATCAACCTAGTATCTCTAGGACACAGTTTCCTTCTATAATCAACAACACACACTATAAGTGATGTCATTTCCCAACTTATCGGGCTTATTGATTCATCGAACTAAATCTCACCCATTGATAAATTAAAGAAATAAATATCAAATATATGTGCTTGTTATTATATTAGGATTAAGAGCACACACTTCCATAATAACCGAGGTCTTTGTTTCTTTATAAAGTCAGTATAAAAGAAATGACCTCAAATGGTCCTACTCAATACACTCTAAGTGTACTAGTGTAATTATACAGTCAAGATAAACTGATACCTAATTACACTACGACCTTCTAATGGTTTGTTCCTTTCCATTTTGGTCGTGAGCTACTGTTTATAATTTATAAGGTACTGATAACATCATCTTCTGCATGTGACACCACATACTATGTTATCTACAGTATAAATTAATTGAACAACTACATTTATCACAAATGTAGACATTTGACCAATGTGATTCTTATTTCTAGATAAATGTTTTATACCAAAAGCTAGGCTTTTAGTATACATTCTAACAGTAATGACATCCTCAGCTTCAAATCGGAATTTACAATACAAGCCTGTAGGAAACAAACCGCATACTTTACCTATACCAAACATCCTCAATGAATCTTCATCTTGCATTAGTAAATCCCAACCGAGTACAATCTTATTCACAAACAAGCAACAACTTCACAGCATGCTTCAAAAAAATCAAGAGAAACAAGGAAACACCAAATCCCAATTCGGGAAACTCACGGCAGCACAAAACCAAAATCTTTCAAAAACTAATCGAAGGGAACTACTCCTACTGCAGGTGAGAAGCAACTCACCCCTTGTTCTTGCACTTACAACCGACGGAGAAGTCTAGGGTTCTTGATAGGTGAAGATTCCAGTGATCCCTTGCGGCAACACCTTCTCCTCGATGAAGGGGTATCGCAATTGTGAAGATCTCACCAGGAAAAACCCTCGTCGGCTGCCGGAGACGAAGCTAGAGCTTCGTATTTCCTTCGCTCGGGCAGAAGCGGCGCCGTCGCACGCAAGGAGCAAAGGAGAAGAATTTTGAGAGAAAATGTTTGATTTTCCGAAAATCCAAAACCTAATTCCCTTTCTTATATTCGGGTTTAATCAAAACTATACCTTAAATATAATCCGTTCTTTCCTTAATTAACAAAAACTCGCCGGCACTGCTGGTTAACCGGCTTTTAATCGAAACAAGGGGTCTCGGCTTCAATCCCTCAGCCGCGCACTTTTTTTCCCAATTTATTCTTTAATCATTAACTATGCTATAAACTTAGTTCTCATCATATAAGGTTAACGAAACCGTGTAGCTCAGCTGGTTGGGCCGATTTTGCTTGGGTCAGTCTGACCCGAGGTCGTGGGTTCGCGAATCTCACCTTCAACGTTTTTTTTTAAACTTCTTTCTTTTTGTAACCCTACTAAACGACCTCCAAAAATTACATAAAAATACTATAAAAATTCCTAAAAATCTCTAGAATATTTTAAAAGTATTTTCAAATATTTTTATGGACTTTTAGAACTTGAAATAGGGAAAATTAGGTCGTTACAATTCCCCATACCTTATAAAAAGTTCGTCCTCGAAGTTAGAACAATTCTGGATATTTCTCTCTCATACTGTCCTCCCGCTCCCAAGTGACTTCCTCGTGCTTCTGGTTCTTCCAGATAACCTTCACTAGTGGCACTTCTTTATTTTTTGGTCTCTTGACTGCTCTGTCCACTATTTGTGTAGGTCTGCTCTCATAACTAAGATCCTCTTGGATCTGCACTGACTGAGGCTGAATCACTTGGCTAGGGTCGTGGAGACACTTCTTTAGCAGAGAGACATGAAATACATTATGTATTGCTGACATGTCCTGTGGTAAATCCAGCTTGTAAGCTACTTTCCCAATCCTTTCTGTGATCAAGTAAGGTCCTACATAGCGAGGACTTAATTTGCCCTTCTTGCCAAATCTCATCACTCCCTTCATCGAAGCAACCTTGAGAAAAAATTGAATCCCCTACTTGGAACTCAAGTGGCCTACGGCGTGTGTCAGTATAACTCTTCTGTCTACTCTGGGCAGTCTCAATCCTCTGTCTGATCTTCTGGATAGCCTGAGTAGTCTCATCTATCAGTTCTGTCTGAATGCCCAGTTCTACTTCCATCTCTTTTCTCTCACCTGCTTCTTGCCAACAAATGGGTGATCTGCACTTCCTGCCATACAGTGCCTCATAAGGAGCCATCTTGATGGTGGCCTGATAGCTGTTGTTGTAGGCAAATTCAGCTAAGTACAGGTACTTGCACCAACTTCCCTTGAAATCTAGTGCACAAGCTCTGAGCATATCTTCTAGAATCTGATTTACTCGCTCTGTCTGTCCATCAGTTTGAGGATGGAAGGCTGTGCTGAACTTGAGTTTGGTGCCTAGTGTAGTCTGAACACACTCCCAAAAGTGAGAGGTGAAGCGCCCATCTCTATCAGAAATAATAGATTTAGGAACTCCGTGAAGTCTGATCACCTCTTTATCATACAACTGTGTCAACTACTCTATAGAGTGAGACACCTTGATGGCTAGAAAATGAGCAGACTTGGTCAATCTGTCCACTACCACTCATATCACATCATATCTGTTTGTAGTTCTTGGAAGGCCTATTATGAAGTCCATGGATATGTCTTCCCACTTCCACTCTAGTATAGGAAGAGGCTGTAGAACTTCTCCTGGTATCTGGTGTTTTGCTTTGACCCTCTGACATGTCAGGCAGGTACTGACATATTTAGCTACATCTCTTTTGAGTCCAAACCACCAGAATCTCTGTTTCACGTCTTGATACATCTTGGTAGAACCAGGATGCATGGAATAAGGTGTACTATGAGCTTCTTCTAAAATTTTCTTTCTCAGCTCTTCGTCATTGGGAACACAAAGGCGGCTCCCCTGATAAAGAATTCCACTATCTGATACTCGAAACTCCGAATTTCCTTCTTCTTGTATCCCTTGCTTGATCTTTTGGATATCTGGATCTTCACTTTGCTTTCTCTGTATATCCTCAAGCAGGGTTGACTCTAAGGTCAATGCAGAGAGTTGCCCATAAATAATTTCCATTCCAAAATCTGACAACTCCTTCTGCAGTGGTAGGGCTAATGATGACAAAGACATCAGGGATGCACTGGATTTTCTGCTTAGTGCATCTGCCACTTTGTTAGCTTTGCCTGAGTGGTAGAGGATTTCATAGTCATAATCTTTGACCAACTCTAGCCACCTACGCTGTCTCATGTTTAAGTCCTTCTGAGTGAAGAAGTACTTAAAACTCTGATGGTCTGTGAAGATCCTGCGTTGAACGCCATATAAATAATGTCGCCAGAGTTTCAGTGCAAAGACCACAGCTGCCAGCTCAAGATCATGAGTGGGGTAGTTCTTTTCATAATCTTTGAGTTGTCTGGAAGCATAAGCTATCACTTTTCCTTCCTGCATGAGTACAGCTCCTAGGCCCATCTTGGAAGCATCACTGTAGATGTCAAAACTCTTGTCACTCTCTGGAACTGTCAGAATGTGAGCACTGGTCAGTCTCTTCTTCAACTCTTGGAAACTCTGCTCATATTTATCTGACCATTCAAACTTCTTGTTCTTTCTGGTGAGGGCTGTAAGTGGAGAGGCTATTCTGGAAAAGTCTTCCACGAATTTCCTGTAGTACCCAGCTAAACCAAGGAAGCTTCTGATCTCCCTGGCATTCTTGGGTCTCTTCCAATTGCTGACCGCTTCTACTTTGGCTGAATCCACTTAAATGCCTTCTCTAGAAACGATGTGACCTAGAAACGC
This sequence comes from Zingiber officinale, assembly GCF_018446385.1. Lineage (NCBI taxonomy): Eukaryota > Viridiplantae > Streptophyta > Magnoliopsida > Zingiberales > Zingiberaceae > Zingiber > Zingiber officinale. The sequence goes on along the minus strand of NC_055987.1, from coordinate 58,383,057 downwards.
CACCTGCTCCAACCAGAATTCACACTTTGAGAATTTAGCATAGAGCTACTTTTGTTGAAGGGTCTGCAGAACTATTCTCAAGTGTGTATCATGCTCCTCTAGGGTTCTGGAATAGATTAGAATGTCGTCGATGAACACAATGACAAATTTGTCAAGGTATTCTCTGAACACTCTGTTCATCAGGTCCATGAAAACTACAGGCGCATTAGTCACACCAAAAGGCATGACTACGAACTCGTAGTGTCCGTATCTGGTCCTGAAAGCCGTTCTGGGTATGTCTCTTTCTTTCACTTTTAGCTGATGGTACCCAGAGCGCAGGTCTATCTTTGAGAATACTGTCGCCCCTCTCAACTGATCAAATAAGTCGTCGATCCTGGGAAGGGGGTACTTGTTCTTGATTGTCACTTGATTCAGAGCTCTATAATCTATGCACATTCGCATAGATCCGTCCTTCTTCTTGACGAACAACACGGGAGCTCCCCAAGGTGAGTGACTAGGGCGGATGAAGCCTTTGTCAAGTAGCTCCTGAAGTTGCTCTTGTAACTCTTTTAGCTCTGCTGGAGACATGCGGTATGGAGCTTTTGAAATTGGACCGGTACCAGGAACCAGTTCAATCTCAAACTCCACTTCTCTGTTGGGAGGTAGTCCAGGTAGCTCTTCTGGGAATACTTCTGGATACTCATAGACTACCCGAACTTCCTCCTGCTTGGGTGTTTCTTGTTCTTCTGTACTCACAATATGCGCAAGAAAACCAACACACCCTTTAGCTAACATCTGGTGAGCTGTGAGAGAAGAAAGGAACTTCTGGGTCTTTCTCTTTGGCACCCCTGTGAACTCAAAGGATGGTTCACCTTCTGGACTAAAGATCACTTTCCTTCTGCGGCAATCCACTGAAGCACTATACTTGCTGAGGAAATCCATACCCAAAATGATATCGAAATCCTGCATGGCGAGGACTACCAGATTTACACATAGCTCACGGTCTGAAATTCTTACTGGTACAGACCGAAACCACTGACTGGATTCCATGACCTCCCCAGAAGGTAAGGTTGTCAGGAACTTGGAATTCATGCTTTCTGTAGGTACCTGTAATTCTTTGGCAAAAGGTATGGATACAAAAGAATGGGTCGCCCCAGTATCAAATAGTGCAGTAGCTATATGCTGAAAAATAACTACTTGACCTGTTACGACCGTGGAGGCACTAGCAGCTTCCTCTTTAATGAGGGAGAATACTCTGGCATTGGCTGGTACTGGTGGAGCTTCCAACCTTCCTTGACTGAGTTGAGGTCCTTCCAAAGTTGCAGGTCCTTCCTTGACTGAGTTGTATTGGCTGTGGCTGAGGTGCTTTGAGCTTGTTAGGACACTTCCTAGCCATATGTCCTTCCTGCCCACACAAATAACATCCAGTCTTACCCAAATGACTGACTCCTGGATGTATTTTTCCACATTTAGGACAGGGAGGGAACTTAGTCTGCTTGTTTGTTGGTCCTCCCTTCTGGTTACCTCCTGAGTTCCATTGCTTTCTCTTGTTACCCTTGCCTTTCCAGTTCTGCTTATTTGCCTGAGGTTTCTGACTCCCAGATGTCTTATCTTCGATCTTGACTGACTTATGCTGCGCTCGTTGTGCTCTAATGCTGTCCAGATAGTGCTCAGCGACTAATGCTCTGCTGACTAGCTCTTCGCCAGTCTGAGGCTGATGAGCTCCACTACTCACATTAAGTGCTATCACTGGCCTCAACATCCTGAGCATCAGTCTGACTCGTTCCTTCTCCGTTCTTACTAGCTCTGGGCAGAGACGAGCTAGCCTATTGAATTTCTTTACTGCTTCTTCCACTGACAGGTCACCTTGTCTGAATTCTATGAACTCCTCATAATGCTTATTGGTGATCCGCTGACGGAAGAATTCTTCATAAAACTCTGCTTCAAAGTCAGCCCAACTCATCTGATTGACTGCTCTCTTGCTTTTAACTCTCTCCCACCATATACGAGCATCCCCAGATAGGCAAAATGAAGCACACTTGACCTTCTCGACTTCTGGCCAGTCAAGAAGCTCCATGGTGCTCTCCAGTGTCTTGAACCAAGCCTGAGCATCCCAGGGCTCAGTCGTGCCTGAGAAACTTTCTGGTTTCAGTTTCAGCCACTGTATCAGGTAAGCTTCTTGTCTTCAAGGTGTCGTGGGAACTTCCAGGGCGGCTGGTGGAGCCTCAGTCACCATTGGAGTCTCCATATTGATCGTTGGAGGAGTGGGAGGGACTGGCTGCTGATTCGCCATCAGATTGACGATCACTTGTTGTTGCTCTGCTACTTGTCTCTGGAGTCGAGAAACAACTTCAGAGAAATTTGGTTCAGTTGCTCCTGGCCCTTCGTTCTCCTGAGCCTGGTGTTGGGTTCGTCGGGCCGCGAAAACTGCTTTTTCGCGTCGCGGAAACCCCGAGTAACCCAAAGCCATGGATCTCGTGCAAAGATTCGTAAACAAAATTTTTCGAAAAAACTTTTTTCTTGTACGAGTTTGTAAAAACTTTAGATCTACACTAAAGTTAAGATCATTACCCTTGTAGCGAAGCCCTTCGCGTTCCCGCTTGTCCAAGATGTCGTCGGATCTCTAGTTGTCAAAGTAGACAACCTCTATATGTATCCACACGGACACAAGTAGAAGGAGATGACCAAAACACAAGGTGTGCTAGCACCAATGGAGTGTTCGTCCAAGGAATGGGAGAAGGAGAAGAGAGAGCACCCAAGGGAGAAGAAGAGTGAATCAAATCAATAAGAGGAAATTCAAACAACCCCTTAGCCATCAAGTGGCCGGCCACTCTAGGAGGTGTAACCCCCACATTAATTCCAATTAATGTGGAGACCATTAAGAGTTGTAACCCCCATGAGGTGGCACTCTAGGATGATGTGGATCAACACTATTGGTCCACATCTTGCCACCTCACTAAATGACATGGCAACAAGTGTAACCTCCTCATTTAATGTGGGCCGGCCACATTAAATGCTATGGAGGCTTGTAACCTCCATGAGGTGGCACACATTGATGATGTGGAGCAATCCTATTGGTCCACATCTTGCCAACTCACTAGTGATGTGGCAAAAAGTCAAGTCAAACATGACTTTTTCTCTTACTCTCAAATCAAGTCAAACTTGATCAAATCTCTCTCATGGTTGATCTAATCCAACCATATGATTCAAGCCAACTTAATATAATGAATCTAATTCATTAAATTAAGTTGATTTAATGAGTCATAATCTAAATTAGACTCATTGAATACATGAATCAACTTGAGTCTAACTCAATTAGCCCAATTTGGATTACTCTTAATCCAATATGATTCATCAAATGAATCTAATCCTCTTGGTTCATCATATGAACCAAATTTCCATCTAATTATTCTTAGTGTGTGACCCTATAGGTTCTTGTAACGTTGGCAATGCCCTAAACCCATTTAGGAGCATAAGTAATGAGCGGTATCTAGCAACACATCATTACTACCCAAGTTACAAGAATGTCGAGATCCGACTGTTAGTGAGAGCCCTAGAGCCAATCATGTGATGGTTACTTTTTGAACTCTTTGTATCATATTCTTGTACATATATTTCTGATATATAAATAAAGGCATTGTGATTATTATACTTGTGTGTATTTGTGCTATATAAATAAGTATAATAATGTCCTAGGGTAGTAGGTTCATATCTATATCAATCGATTAGTTAAATCGATAGTGAGATGATATAGAGAACACTACACTTAATTATTCCTAGTCAAGTATTAACATAGAAGGACAATGTTAATGCATTGAGACTAGCATGTAGGTCAACATGATGACTTGATCTCACAAGTCATGGATATGAGATATCAAGTTGACACATGGGTATACATTGGAGAATGTATACTGAATGACCCGCCATGAGAAAGTATCATGGATCGTTATATGAGTGTCATATACTTTCTCAAGTGACTATTAGTATGACTTTAGTCCTTAGACATGAAGTCACCATGGTTCCCTACATAAGGAGTTATGTACTTTGGTTTCGTCAAACGTCACCCGTAACTGGGTGGACTATAAAGGCGATTACTGGGTATGTAACAAATTATGCGGAGGGATGTGAGTGATGTAGATGGGATCTATCCCTCCTATATTACAGGAGTGATATCATAGTCTTGATAGAGTGAGATCACTAAGTGCATGGCCATGCCCAAATAAGGCAATATGTGATATTGTGCTTATTTGATTATAGTGAGTCTACTTGGAGTTCAAGACACTTAGATTGATTGGAGGATGACACGGTCTATGCCTCATATAAGATCAATCTAGATATCAAGGATAGAAGGACAATGTCACATATTGTGAGAGTCACAATTATTAGTCATATTGGTGATGTTGGATCTCAACATTCTTGTAACTTGGGTAGCAATGATGTGTTGCTAGATACCTCTCATTGCTTATGTCCCTAATTGGATTTAGGGACATTGCCAACGTTGACAAGAACCTATAGGGTCACACACATAGAGCAATAGATGGAGACTAGTTCATATGATGAACCAAGAGGAAAGATGAAGTCAAGTTTGACTTGGCTAAATATGGAAAGTCTATAAAAGGCAAGTTTGACTTGACCTAAATCCATAAGTTTGACTTGACTATGAGTTAGACTCAAGTATGATCCAAATGTTGGATAAATCAATTAAGGGAGTTAATTTGGTCATGTTTGACTTTGGCCAAATTAGGAAGGTTGAAAGTCAATATTGACTTGACTTGGATGCCACCACATTTGATGAGGTGGCATGGGAGAACCAATGGGGATGCTACACATCACCATGCCACCTCATGCTTGCCACCTCATGGGAGGTTACCCATGAGTGGCCGGCCACATTAAGGGGGCAATTAAGAGCATTAATTGCCCACTTAATGACATTTATGTGGCCGGCCACATGATATGGTGGATTGATTGAATTTTTGAATTCAATTTTTTTATTCTTCTTCTTCCTTGGTGCTCTCGGCAACTTCTCCCTCTCTTCCTCCTCTTCTTGGCCGAAAACCACATAGGTGCTAGCACACCTTGTTTCGGTCATCTTCTCCACCTAATTGCTTGTGTGGACACATATAGAGGGGCTCTACTTTGTGCCCTCTAGATCCAACTTCAACCTTAGTCGAGCGGGATAAGCGAAGGGCACGCATCAAAGGTAGTTTTTCTTTAAACTATAGATCTAGGAGTAGATCTAACATATTCGGGTATTAAGCATGATATAAATACGTGGAATTTTTCGAATCGGATTTTTCTTTGCACGAGATCCTTGGCTAGGGTGTTTCGGGGTTTCCGCGATGCGAAAAGCGGTTTTCGTGGCCCGAAAAATTCTAACACCGACATCACCTTGTGACTACCAATTATGACTCCTCACAAAATATGTGACATTGTCCTTCTATCCTAGACATCTAGATTGATCAATATGAGGCATAGACCGTGTCATCCTCTAATCAATCTAAATCTTGAACTCCAAGTAGACTCACTCGATCAAATGAGCTCAACATCTCATGTTGACTCATTTGGGCATGGTCATGCACTTCGTGGTCTAACTCTATCAAGAATATTGATGTCGCTCCCGTCATATGGGAGGGATAGATCCCATCTACATCACTCACATCCCTCTACATAATTCGTTATATACCCAGTAATCGCCTTTATAGTCCACCCAGTTACGTTGACGAAACCAAAGTACATAACTCCTTATGTAGGGATCCATGGTGACTTCAGGTCAAAGGACTAATAGTCATACTAATAGCCACATGAGAAAGTATATGACACTCATATAACGATCCATGATACTTTCTCATGGCGGGTCATTCATATACATTCTCTAATACCCATGTGTCAACTGATATCTCTATATCCATGACGTGAGATCAAGTCATCGAGCTGACCTACATGCTAGTCTTATTGTATTAACATTGTCCCTGAATGTTAATACTCGACTAGGAATGATTTAGAGTAGTGTTCCTATATCATCTCACTATCGATTCAACCAATCGATTGATATAGTAAGAACCTTCTACTAGGGCGTTACTATACTTATTTTATCCGCACTAATACAAATAAGCATAATAACCAAAAACCAAATGCCTTAATATATATTCATGAATATGATATACATGAGTCCATACAATCATCAAATGATTGGCTCTAGGGCTCTAACTAACAATCTCCACTAGCACTAGTGCCAATCGGTATAGGCTCTAAGGCCTAATGACCTAGTGTGACCATCATGCTTCCTCATTGCCAAAGCCTTGGTCAGGGGATCTGCGATGTTAGCCTCTGTAGGTACTCGCAAATCTTCACATCTCCTCTATCGATAATCTCTCGAATGAGATGGAGCGCCGTAGTATGTGCTTGGTCCATTGGTGTGAGCGAGGTTCCTTCGCTTGCTATAGCTCCATTGTTGTCACAATAGAGCTCAGGTCGGCGATACTAGGAACCACCCCAAGTTCGATGATGAACTTGCGGATCCAAACTGCCTCCTTTGGCCTCCGATGCAGCAATATACTCTACCTCTATTGTAGAATCAGCTCATGTGTCTGCTTGAACTCTTCCGACTTACGGCACCACCATTTAAGCAAAACACGAACCCATTGCGATCGGTAATCATCCGTCGGTGCAGGCAGCATCCTTGTAACCCTTACGGTTAGCTTATCATTGCCTCCATATATCAAGAAATATTCTTTAGTCCTTCTTAAGTACTTAAGAATAGTCTTGACCGCTATCCATGACTTTCACGGATCGGTGTATATATCGTCATGCTCAAAGCATCGAGACATCGGTCAGTACATAGCATGGCGTACATGATCGATCCTATGGGTGAGGCATAAGGGATCTGATCCATGCGATCTCTCTCTCTCTAGAAGAGGGACCTTGAGTCTTGAAGACTCACGCCGTGTGACATCGGCAATCCCTTCTTGGAGTTACGGCAAACCGTCGAGATACCTTGTCAATGTATGTACTCGACTTAAGCCAAAACTCTTAGATCTATCTCTATAGATCTGATCCCTAGAATGCGGGATGCCTCACCTAAGTCCTTCATTGAGAAGCAACTCCCTAGCCGGACAGACTGAAGCAAAGGGATGTCCTTCCCAATGAGTAGTATGTCATCCACATACAATATGAGGAAGACAACTATATCCTCTACAACCTTCTTGTAGACACAAGGCTCATCTTCGTTCTTGATGAAACCAAACTATTTGATTGCATCATCGAATCGAAGATTCCAGCTCCGAGAAGCTTGCTTTAGTCCATAAATGGACCTATGCAGCTTGCATACTCTGCTAGTATGCTTTGGATCTACAAAACCCTCATGTTGTGTCATGTACACATCCTCGAGTAGGTTTCCATTCAGAAACGCGGTTTTGACGTTCATCTGCCAGATCTCGTAATCGTGGTAAGCTGCAATAGCAAGCATGATCCGAATGGACTTAAACATCGCTACTGGAGAAAAGGTTTCATCATAGTCAATACCATGAATTTGCTTGAAACCTTTAGCTACCAAGCGACCCTTATAGATAAGTCCATCCATGTCAGTCTTTCTCTTAAAGACCCACTTGCACCCAATGGGTTTTACCCCTTCAGGTGGATCAACCAAAGTCCATACTTGGTTGGTGTACATGGATTCCATCTCGGATCTCATGGCTTCTAGCCATTTCTCGGAATCTGGTCTCATCACAGCTTCCTGATAGGTGGTGGGCTCATCCTCTATGAGCACAATGTCATCATGGTCAGACAAGAGAAATGAGTATCTCTCAGGCTGACGACGTACCCTATCAGACCTGCGAAGAGGTATGTCTACTTGAACTGGTTGTTGTTCCTCAACTCTTTGTGGAACAACATCATCCACAACACTTTGTGGTTCCAGTTCAACTTCCATCGAGGCATCAGTGCTATTGTTCGCATCTTGAACTTCTTCAAGATCGAATGTGCTCCCACTAGTCTTTCTAGAAACAAAGTCCCTTTCTAGAAAGACCCCAGTCTTTGCCACAACTACCTTGTGCTGACTGGGAATGTAGAAGTAATATCTCTTAGTTTCCTTGGGATATCCGATGAAATAGCACTTGTCGGATTTGGGTCCTAATTTGTCTGAGACTTGACGTCGTACGTAAGCCTCACAACCCCAAATCCTCATGAAAGACACCTGGGCATCTCTCCCAATCCATATCCTATATGGTGTCTTTATCACGGCCTTGGATGGAACTCGGTTGAGAATGAAAGCTGCCATGTCTAGAGCATAACCCCAGAGGTATGTCGGAAGATCTGTGTGACTCATCATAGACCGTACCATATCTAATAAGGTACGATTCCTCCTTTCGGACACACCATTCCACTGTGGTGTTCCAGGAGGAGTGAGTTGGGATAGAATCCCACACTCAGCTAAATAGTCACGAAACTCATGGCTTAAGTATTCACCACCTCGATCTGATCGAAGTATTTTAATACTCTTGTCAAGCTGGTTCTGTACTTTATTCTTGAATTCTTTGAACTTTTCAAAGGATTCAGACTTATGTGTCATCAAGTACACATAACCATATCTACTGAAGTCATCAGTAAACGTGATGAAGTACCTATAACCGCCTCTAGCAGCGACATTGAAAGGGTCACATACATCACTATGTATGAGTCCTAACAAATCAGTCGCTCTCTCGCTGTACCCACTAAAGGGAGTCTTGGTCATCTTGCCTCGTAGGCATGACTCTCATATCTCATATGATTCAAAATCAAATGAGTCCAGCAAACCATCCTTATGGAGCTGGGATAAGCGCTTGTCATTTATATGACCTAAGCGACAGTGCCAGAGATAGGTGTGGTTCATATCGTTCGATTTGAACCTCTTGGTACTAATGTTATAGATAGAGCTCTCAAGGTCTAGAATATAGAGTCTGTTCATCAGAGGTGCACTACAATAGAACATATCGTTTAAATAGACAGAACAACATTTGTTCTTTATTATAAACGAGAATCCTTTCTTGTCCAAACAAGAAACTGATATAATGTTCTTAGTCAATGCAGGCACATAACAACAATCGTCTAACTCTAGTATAAGCCCAGAGGGCAGAGATAGAAAATAAGTCCCTACAGCAACAGCAGCAACCCGTGCTCCATTGCCTACTCATAGGTCTCTCTCGCCCTTTGTCAATGCTCTGCTATTTCTCAGTGCTTGTACATTAGTACAAATGTGCAAAACACATCCGGTATCTAATACCCACGACGAAGAAATAGAGAGGTTGACTTCTATAACATTTATACCTGAAGTAGAAATCTTATTTCTCTTCTTCTTAAGATTTTCCAGGTATCCTGTGAAGTTCCTCTTCCAGTGCCCTGCTTGTCCTTGATATAGTTGACGAAGATGTGCAACCATGTCGTAAGCACCCATCAACTCATGTTGCTTAAGCTCGAGTTCATGGTCGTGAGCATAAGATAGGACACATCTAATCGTCATCTTGATGCTTCTTGTAAGCATCCGGTCAGCTCGCGTGGCAGGAGGAGCCTCGGGAATGGGCTGCTCCAGAGTTTACGTTCCTGAGTGAGAACTATTCTCAAGTTCTGTACCGTCCAGGAAATTCGCTCTGTTGAGCTTGTCCTTCTCAAGGACAGATCGCAGGAGAAGGAATTCGTGTTCGACGTCATGGTTATCTACAACGGAAAATTTGCGAAATAAATATCATATTCTTTAAAAATCATTTAATTAGGCCTTTAACTAACCGATGCTCCCACTGAATACTATAATTCTTGTGGGACAAGATCCACATACTAACCATTGAGTTAGCTTTGGCTAATACGCCCAAGGCTTAGTATGATCGGTAGGTAACGATTACCAATTACATCTCTATGCAACTCTTGTTTATAGAATCAATATCCGCATTTATATTAAAACTCGAGTTAGCTTTGGCTGATACGCGAGAGTTAATATAAACGTGATTTTGTCCTACCTTTCCAACTATTGGAAGAATGCCTATAGTTGACTCGATCCAACCGAGTAACTAGGAATACTCAATCTAATTGAGTTTGTATTCACCCATGCGTTGATAGGCGGGACCAAGATTGTCCCTCCGTACCCTACCAAGATAATATGTATTGCTCTGCTTTGGCAGATTCAACAATACATGTGATCGAGGTAGTGATAGGTATCACGGCACGGTTAGGCATTTAGAGTTGGTTCGATCTAGATCTAATCTAATCGAGAAGGATGCATCTTGTGCACGACTTAGATCTAATCTAATCGCAAGGGTGCATCATGTGCACGACTTAGATCTAATCTAATCGTTAAGGCACTAATTAATTAATTAATTAATTATTAAACATGCATCAGATACATAACAATTAATTAATTAATCTATTTGTGATTTAGTCATGGCCCTACTACGATCTTCTCAAGCCAATGAGAAGATCGAATGGTCAACCTAGGGTCAACTTCTCAAGCTCCTCCCTTTGACCACCTTGTGTTGCTCGTGCCCGCCTCGGAACTCCGTCTCGTGTGGACCCTCCACCGCTCCAATTTGTACATTACAATTTGAAACTCGAGTTACATTCGAGTCTAAATCTAATTTACAACCAGAATAAGAGAAAGGCACGACGCGCAGGCCGTGGGAAAAAAAATAAAAATACAGCACACGACGACGCAGGCCGTATTATGAATTACAACACAAATCCAATCTTATTGGGTATTTTGAGCCATGACTATCACAAATTAATATATAATTTAAAATTATATATTTTCATAATTTTCTGTAATTTTAAAATAATTTTACAATTTTATGAGTAAAATTTCCGGCGGTCCCGATGTTTGGGCGCAATCGCGGAACGGATCCCTTGCGGGGCCAGGGCAGCGCCCCTCCGCGATCTAACCATCGCGAGGATTTCTTTGCGATCCAACAGCGCCTAAACCCGCTGTCCCAAACCGATTTGGGGCGAGACGTAGTCGTTTAGGAAAAAACTTTCCGGCGGGTTCTTAGCGATTTCGGGTGCAATCGCGAAGCAAATTCCCTTGCGGGGTTAGGGGCAATGCCCCTACCCACGATCTAACCATCGTGAGTTGCTCCTTTGCGATCTAATGGCACCCGACCCCGCTGTCCCAAACGGATTTGGGGCAAAACGAAGCCGTTTAAAAGAAAACTTTCCGGTAGCCGAAGCCTACAAGTGCCGAGACACTTGTGCTTCGCTTCTACGGAAAAATTACTCATAAAAACTCTAAAAACTCAATTTTTACAGAAAATCACAGAAGGTATATTTTTCATAAAAATACAAACGAACTCGTACAAGTCTTTGCACGTGGCTCTGATACCACTGTTGGGTTCGTCGGGCCGCGAAAACCGCTTTTTCGCGTCGCGGAAACCCCGAGTCACCCAAAGCCATGGATCTCGTGCAAAGATTCGTAAACAAAATTTTTCGAAAAACCTTTTTCTTGTACGAGTTTGTAAAAACTTTAGATCTACACTAAAGTTAAGATCATTACCCTTGTAGCGAAGCCCTTCGCGTTCCCGCTTGTCCAAGATGTCGCCGGATCTCTAGTTGTCAAAGTAGACAACCTCTATATGTATCCACACGGACACAAGTAGAAGGAGATGACCAAAACACAAGGTGTGCTAGCACCAATGGAGTGTTCGGCCAAGGAATGGGAGAAGGAGAAGAGAGAGCACCCAAGGGAGAAGAAGAGTGAATCAAATCAATGAGAGGAAATTCAAAAAACACCTTAGCCATCAAGTGGCCGGCCACTCTAGGAGGTGTAACCCCCACATTAATTCCAATTAATGTGGAGACCATTAAGAGTTGTAACCCCCATGAGGTGGAACTCTAGGATGATGTGGATCAACACTATTGGTCCACATCTTACCACCTCACTAAATGACATGGCAACAAGTGTAACCTCCTCATTTAATGTGGGTCGGCCACATTAAATGCTATGGAGGCTTGTAACCTCCATGAGGTGGCACACATTGATGATGTGGAGCAATCCTATTGGTCCACATCTTGCCAACTCACTAGTGATGTGGCAAAAAGTCAAGTCAAACATGACTTTTTCTCTTCCTCTCAAATCAAGTCAAACTTGATCAAATCTCTCTCATGGTTGATCTAATCCAACCATATGATTCAAGCCAACTTAATATAATGAATCTAATTCATTAAATTAAGTTGATTTAATGAGTCATAATCTAAATTAGACTCATTGAATACATGAATCAACTTGAGTCTAACTCAATTAGCCCAATTTGGATTACTCTTAATCCAATATGATTCATCAAATGAATCTAATCCTCTTGGTTCATCATATGAACCAAATCTCCAACTAATTGTCCTTAGTGTGTGACCCTATAGGTTCTTGTAACGTTGGCAATGCCCTAAACCCATTTAGGAGCATAAGTAATGAGCGGTATCTAGCAACACATCATTACTACCCAAGTTACAAGAATGTCGAGATCCGACATCACCTTGTGACTACCAATTGTGACTCCTCACAAAATATGTGACATTGTCCTTCTATCCTAGACATCTAGATTGATCAATATGAGGCATAGACCGTGATATCCTCTAATCAATCTAAATCTTGAACTCCAAGTAGACTCACTCGATCAAATGAGCTCAACATCTCATGTTGACTCATTTGGGCATAGCCATGCACTTCGTGGTCTAACTCTATCTAGAATATTGATGTCGCTCCCGTCATATGGGAGGGATAGATCCCATCTACATCACTCACATCCCTCTACATAATTCGTTATATACCCAGTAATCGCCTTTATAGTCCACACAGTTACGGGTGACGTTTGACGAAACCAAAGTACATAACTCCTTATGTAGGGATCCATGGTGACTTCAGGTCAAAGGACTAATAGTCATACTAATAGCCACATGAGAAAGTATATGACACTCATATAACGATCCATGATACTTTCTCATGGCGGGTCATTCAGTATACATTCTCTAATGCATACCCATGTGTCAGCTTGATATCTCTATATCCATGACTTGTAAGATCAAGTCATCGAGCTGACCTACATGCTAGTCTTATTGTATTAACATTGTTCCTGAATGTTAATACTCGACTAGGAATGATTTAGAGTAGTGTTCCCTATATCATCTCACTATCGATTCAACCAATCGATTGATATAAGTAAGAACCTTCTACTCTAGGATGTTACTATACTTATTTTATCTGGCACTAATACAAATAAGCATAATAACCAAAAACCAAATGCCTTAATATATATTCATGAATATGATATACATGAGTCCATACAATCATCAAATGATTGGCTCTAGGGCTTTAACTAACACCTGGTCCTCAGTACGAGCGGTACGGGGACGTCCTCTTCTTGACATCTAATTATGCAAAGAAAAGAAAGACTTGATATATTCTTTATCCTTTCTAACCAAACTTAGGTATATGAATAAAAGAGAAACAAACTTCTATCTTACTAAAGCGCATACAAGCAAATACTCTATACTGCAAATAATAAAGAAAACATAAGAAAGATAACTTAAATACTTTCTTACTTGAAGACGACAAAGCTGGTGCTGATGTGTGATGCGAGAGAATGGAACCTGCTCTGATACCAACTGTAACGACCACCCTTCTTACTACTACTACTACTCTCTAAGAGTGACCGTTACTTAACTACTAACTCTACTTAACCGGTATAATTAAAAACCACGAGGAATCCCTACCGAAAAAATTTTGACAGAATCTCCCCTGTACCGGTGACCAAATCAACAATACAAACAAACTATACTCAGCCACAGGCGGCTGAAACATATATTTTCACAACCACGCAGTATAATATCACAAACAAAAGAAGGAAACTACTCTAACAATAGCAAACAACAATATCACTCCATCAATAGAACCCAACTACAAATGCGGAATAAACTTAATTACAATCTTAACTCATAATAACATTTAAAGAAAACTAAAAGAACTCTAAACAGAAAAGTCTTAACAATTCCTTAGCAAACTCTTGATCTCCCCATAGTCCAGCCATCACACACCTTCATCACCACCACCTTGTTGCCTTCCTTGTTAAATCTTTTCCTTTCCTTTATCTGCAGTAGGAGGAAGTGCAGTCTATAAGCATAAAGCTTAGTGAGCGCTATCTACTTACAAAAACTCGATATGCATGTATATAAATAAAAACATGCTAAAACTGAATGCTAACATATAAAACTACTCATGCTCATATATAGCAAAGGAATCATACTAACCGAAATACTAAACATGTATAGCTAACCATGCTCATAAAAATAAAACTATAACTGCATGCTGAAAGCATATAAAGCTAAACATGCTGAATAATCTAATAGCAAGAAACAAATAAAACTACTACTGCATGCTTCAAATAACAAGAAACTAAACTTTCTAATTATAAACATATTTGAAGCTTGATTCATTTGTTTCAAAACTTATACTTTAATACTTCAAAATAATAATAAACTTCTTTTGGGCCCGGCATTGTACCAATTTGCACGCATCCTTAATAAGAGTCGAGGTAGCTAATCCCGAAACTACTAAGGTAATTCTGGGCGATCTTGTGCCTAGGGGCGATCTAGGAGCCCACCCAATGGACGTCAAAAGTTAAACGGCCGATCAGAGAAGAGTAGGGTCAACCGGCCGAACGGGTCCAAGCGGAATCAAAGACAACCCGACGGGGAGTCGGGTTTCCGACGTTCATGGTGAACAGGGTCGCCTGGCCGAGCGGGTGGCCCGCTCGGTTGAGGCGTAAAGCATCAATGCTGTGAAGGAACAGTCTCAGCCGAGCACCCGGTCGGACCGATACCTACGCCCGGTCGGATCGATGCTTGCCGAGCGGACGGAGGCTCGGCTCAGGGAAAAAGGAGACAAGGACAAGGGGGCATTGGGGAACATCATCTTCTGACAGCAGGCATATTCGACGACCAGGCCATACGCAGAATCGTACGACGGAAGGTTCTGCTGTCCTATCAGAGAGGTGCTCAGACTGTAGCAGTATGGTGTCAGACATGCTCCTCTGGTAAGCCCATGCTAAGGTATGGTACAGGACACGTGTACGCCTCCCCACAGCTCTATATAAGAGCCCTCAGACTTCGACGGAGGTACGCAATCATGCAATCTCTCATCTTCGGAGCCACTTTATAGTTTTCCTCTTGCTTGACTTGAGCGTCGGAGGGTCATCACCGGAAACCCCTTCCCGGCCCGACTTTTTTGTAAATTCGTCGGAGATCCATACGGTCGGTCAAAGATCCACATCATCAGTTGGAAGAGCGTCACGTGCTCAGCGTCCATCGATTCAGCGTTCGGACAGGATCAAATTGACGCCGTCTGTGGGAATCGACCTGTATCCGAGCGGAAGAGATAGACGAAGCTGGAAGACCGCACACGGTGATGCTCTCCCAGGAGGAGCTCGACGCTCTAATTGAGGCAAGAGCAGCTAAGCTCGTGGAGCAACAGAAACAAAAGGCGCAAGCCGAGCGGCTGGAGCAACAAGTGACATCAGCATCAGGAGGCTGAGCGGAAGCACCGCCTGCCACGGTTCCATTTCATCGAGCCCTATTCCGTACGCCTCCTGAAGTCGCAACAATTAACTGTGATCGAGGATCTTCATCCGACGAGGCGCCCAGGCGAGACAACAGAAAAGGCAAGGCTCCCCGAACGGACGCCTCCCCCCGAGCGGATCAACCAGTAGTTTTCAGAAGCCATCCTGCGGGACCCTCTGCCAAAGCATTATGTGCCCCTGGCGATCGGGGAATACAACGGAACCACCGACCCGAACGACCATTTGGGTAAGTTCGACAACACAGCTACACTACATCAATACACAGATGGAGTGAAATGCCGGGTGTTCCTTACCACCCTCTCGGGATCGGCGCAACGATGGTTCCGGAGGCTGCCGGACGGATCCATCACCAGCTTTAAGGAGTTCTGCATCGCTTTTCTCCATCATTTTGCGAGCAGTCGGCGTTACCAGAAGACCAGTGTCAGTTTATTTGCTATCAAGCAAGAGCCCAGGGAGCCGCTCAGAGCTTACATCCAACGATTCAACCGAGTGGCCATGGATATTCCAACGGCCACCTCAGAAACAATGATGAATGCGTTCACGCAAGGCCTCATGGACGGTGACTTCTTCCGTTCACTTATTCGAAAGCCGCCCCGAGAATATGATCATATGTTACACCGGGCCAATGAGTACATTAATGTGGAGGAAGCACAGGCGGCCCGAAGAAAAGAAGCTCCAACTGAGCGGCCATCACCTGCCGAGCGGAAGCCACTCACTGGCCACCAGCCGCCCCGAGGACCGCGAGCCGAAGCAGTCCGCCCTCAACAAGCAAGGTCCCACGCCATCCAAGAGGTAGCCGCCGAGCGGCCCAAACCAAAAAAGAAGGTATGGACCCCCATGTTTTGCTCGTTCCACTGGACCGACATGCATAACACACGAGATTGCCGAAGCCTTCCCCTGATCGCCCACCCCACTCCCCGGAGTGGTCGTCATCGATCGCCATCATCCGACAGGTGACAGCGACACCATGAAGCCGATCGGAGGATATCCAGAAAGTCTCCCGAGCGGTATCATGCTCAGGGGCACGAGGACAATCCCCGGGTATCCAAGGAGCGGCTTAGACCGTCCGCTCAGGAGAAAGAAAATAGAAGCAACACGTCTCGGGGCGAAATCAACATCATCTCTGGCGGGCCGACCGGAGGTGACTCCAATAGAGCGAGGAAGGCGAGTGTCAGGCAACTCAAGATCCATGTGGTCGGCTGCAGTCAAGAACGGGCGAGCAGACCCGAAATCAGCTTTGGGCCCAAGGATCTGGAGGGAGTCGAAGTGCCACATGACGACCCCCTCATCATCAAAGCGGTAATAGCTAATTATACTATTCATCGTATTTTCATCGATACAGGCAGCTCGGTCAACATCATATTCAAAAAGACTTTTGACCAACTGCAAATTGATCGAGCTGAGTTGCTGCCCATGACAACCCCCCTCTACGGGTTTACGGGCAATGAAGTTCTACCGGTCGGACAGGTCCGACTGGCTATTTCGCTCGGAGAAGAGCCGCTCATAAGGACTTGGACTGTCAACTTCGTCGTGGTCGACTCTCCATCAGCATACAATGTTATCCTGGGACGACCAGCGCTCAGTGAGTTCCGAGCGGCCGTCTCCACCTTCTACCAAAAAATTAAGTTCCCGGTTGAAGACAAAGTTGGAGAAGTACGAGGAGACCAGCTGGCGGCTCGGCGATGCTACGTCGAAATGGTCCGAGCCGAAGCTAATTCCGCGCGGAAGACGCCACGGATAGAGGTGAACGCCATAACCAAAAAACTGCCCTCTTTGGTTTATGAAGAAAAAGAAGAGGTGCAGATCCACCCGACCCGATCGGAGGCCACCACATTCATTGCGACCGATTTGGAGGCAAGCCAGAAAAAGGAGGTGATCAAATGTCTCCAGAGAAACTGTGATGTCTTCGTTTGGTCGACGCATGAGTTGCCGGGAATTTCGCCAAGTATAGCACAACATGAGCTTCACGTCCGACCGGACGCTCGACCGGTGAAGCAAAGGAAGAGAGACTTTAGCGCCAAACAAAATGACATCATCCGAGCGGAGGTCGAGAAGCTCCTGGAGGCCAGCCATATAAGGGAGGTCCAGTTCCTGAGCTGGCTCGCAAATGTAGTGCTAGTCTCTAAGCCGGGCAACAAGTGGAGGGTTTGCATCGATTTCCGGGATCTCAACAAAGCATGCCCAAAGGATTTCTACCCTCTGCCCCGGATTGATCAACTGGTGGACTCCATAGCCGGGTGCGAGCTGATATGCATGCTAGATGCCTATCAGGGCTACCATCAGGTGCCGCTCGCCCGAGAAGATCAAGAGAAGGTCAGCTTCGTCATAGCCGACGGCACTTACTATTACAATGTAATGCCATTCGGACTGAAGAACGTAGGAGCAACCTACTAGCGCTTAATGAACAAGGTATTCAAGGAGCAGATCGGACGCAATTTAGAAGTGTACGTGGATGATATTCTCATCAAGTTTGTCCGAGCGGTTGATCTTTTTATAGACATGGAGGAGACCTTCCGAACGCTGAGGAAGTATGGAGTCAAGCTGAACCCTCAAAAATGTTTGTTCGGAGCAAAAGGCGGGCATTTCTTGGGCTATATAGTGACCGAGCGGGGCATAGAGGCAAATCCCAGCAAGGTAAAAGCGTTGCAAGATATGCCGCCACCAAGAAATCTAAGGGAAGTACATCGTCTGACTGGTCAGATAACGGCGTTGTCAAGATTCATCTCCAAGACTGTCGACCGGAGTCTCCTTTTTTTCAAGATCCTACGTAAAGCTACTAAGTTCCATTGGGACGAGGAATGCGATCGGGCGTTTGAAGAGCTGAAGACATACCTGAACTCTTTGCCCGTACTAGCCAAGCTAGCTGTAGGTGAGTCGCTCTGTATTTATTTATCTTCAACCGAGCAGGCAGTAGGCTCGGCATTAGTGAGGACGAGCGGTGAAGAACAACTCGTGTACTTCTTGAGCCATATTTTGAAAGATGCTGAATCTCGCTACACTGGGCTCGAGAAGTTGGCTTTTGCTTTGGTCCTCGCCGCTCGGAGACTGCGTCCTTATTTCCTGGCACATACAATCATCGTTCGGACAAATAGCCCATTGGGAAGAGTGTTGCTGAATCCAGAAGCATCCCGACGGCTCATCAAATGGACAACGGAGTTGAGTGAATTTGACATTCAATATCAACCCCGTTCGGCGATAAAGGCGCAGTCCTTAGTAGATTTTGTTACCGAGGTGCAAAAGCCCAAGCCCGAAGCTATGTGGAAAATATTTGTGGATGGATCGTCCACTCGGCTCGGGAGCGGGATTGGTGTGCTATTACTCTCTCCCCAAGAAGAACGGATGCACCTATCCGTCCTGCTGGACTACAAAGCCACAAATAATGAAGCAAAGTATGAGTCCCTCATAGCCGGTTTGCAAGCAGCTCGGCATGTAGGAGTCGGTCGGGTGACACTCCATTCAGACTCTCAGTTGGCCGCCCAGCAGCTCTCGGACACTTTTGAGATTAACAATGCTCCGCTCAAGCTCTATGCTGAGGCCTTCGAAAAGCTCAAGACCCACTTCAAAGAAGTCATTATCCAGAAGATACACCGAGTGGAGAACCAGGCGGCAGATGAATTAGCCAAGCTAGCAAGTTCAATATCACCGGTCATCATCCAGCAACCAATTGAGCAAGTATCCTTGGTGGCGCACATTGACCGGATGGAGGGCCCCGCATTCCCGAGCGATTGGAGGACAACCATCATGGAGTTTCTGCGCTCGGGTGCGACACCGTCCAATCGGGAGGAAGCCCAGCTATTGAGGAGGAGAGTCGGTCGGTTCACACTCGTTGGAGACCAACTCTACAAGAAGGCTTTCTCCCGCCCACTTTTGAAGTATGTGAGCTCGGAGGACGCGGAGTACATCCTCCAGGAAGTGCACCAAGGATTGTGCGAAGGACATCCGGGCGGACGATCGCTGGCTAGGAAGATCCTGCTGGCCGGGTACTTCTGGCCAACCCTGCAAGCAGACGCCGCTCGGACCATCGCGACGTGCCTCTCCTGCCAGAAGTACCACAACGTCTCCCACCGACCGGCGAAGGAGATGAAAGCATCTACTGTGTCCTGTCCGTTCGATCAGTGGGGAATGGATATCGTGGGTCCGTTCCCTATGGCGACCGGTCAGCGGAAGTTTCTTCTAGTGGCAGTCGACTACTTTTCCAAATGGGTGGAGGCCGAGCCACTGGCCAAGATCACTGAGCAGATGGTCAAAAGGTTTATATGGCAGCATATAATCTGTCGGTTCGGCATTCCTTGCCGGCTCATATCTGATAACGGGCGACAGTTCGCCGGGAAGCAACTCGAAGAATGGTGCAAAAGTTATGGCATCGAACAACACTTTACTTCCGTGGCGTATCCCCAAAGCAACGGTCAAGCTGAAGTAGCCAACTGGGAGATCCTTCGCATTCTTCGGGCTTGACTTGACCATATGGGAGGAAGCTGGGTGGACGAGCTGTCGGGAGTCCTATGGGCTATCCGCACGACCCCAAAGGAGGGAACGGGCGTCACGCCATTCCATTTAGTGTACGGCGGCGAAGCAGGTATCCCAGTTGAAGTGGGCGTAGAGTCCGTCCGGATCTAGAACTATGATGATGATAATGCTGAGCGGAGGAACATGGAGTTGGACTTGATCGACGAAGAGCAAGCCGAGGCGTCCGTCCGGCTGATGGCGTACCGACAGAGGATGAAGCAGAATTACAACTGGCGCATGATCCCTAGAGCATTCCAGGTCGGCGACCTAGTGTGGAAGAAAGTAAAGCCGGTCGGGGACGTTGGCAAGCTGGAGGCTCCTTGGGCGGTCCCCTTCAAAATAATTGAAAAGCTCCGCTCGGGTGCCTATTATCTGGAGGATGAAGACGGACGACAACTGGATCCACCATGGAGCGCGAACCACCTCCAGCCTTACCGGGCGGGGTGAAAGGTGCGCCAATGTAATGTATGATGTATACTTTCCGTTCGGCTGTATACTTGAAATGCAGGAGTAAAAAATTGGAAAATTAGCGCAAGTATAGGGCATCGGCAGCCGAAACGGAAGACTGTCGAGCTCCGATGTTAAAAATCGAGAGTCACGCCGGCGACTATAAACCCTCCGGCCGGAAGACCGTCGAGCTCCGACGTTAAAAATCGAGAGTCGCGCCGGCGACTATAAACCCTCCGGCCGGAAGACCGTCGAGCTCCGACGTTAAAAATCGAGAGTCGCACCGGCGACTATAAACCCTCCGGCCGGAAGATCGTCGAGCCCCGACATTAAAAATCGAGAGTCGTGCCGGCGACTATAAACCCTCTGGCCGGAAGACCGTCGAGCTCCGACGTTAAAAATTGAGAGTCGCGCCGGCGACTATAAACCCTCCGGTCGGAAGACCGTCGAGCTCCGACGTTAAAAATCGAGAGTCGCGTCGGCGACTATAAACCCTTCGGCCGGAAGACCGTCAAGCTTCGACGTTAAAAATCGAGAGTTGCGCCGGTGACTATAAACCCTCCTCCCGGATGACCGTCGAGCTCCAACGTTAAAAATCGAGAGTCGCGCCGGCGACTATAAACCCTCCGTCCGGAAGACCGTCGAGCTCCGACGTTAAAAATCGAGAGTCGCACCGGCAACTATAAACCCTCCGGCCGGAAGACCGTCGAGCTCCGACGTTAAAAATCGAGAGTCATGCCGGCGACTATAAACCCTCCGGCCGGAAGAACGTCGAGCCCCGACGTTAAAAATCGAGAGTCGCGCTAACGACTATAAACCCTCCGGCCAGAAGACCGTCGAGCTCCGACGTTAAAAATCGAGAGTCGCGCCGGCGACTATAAACCCTCCGGCCGGAAGACCGTCGAGCTCCGACGTTAAAAATCGAGAGTCGCGCCGGCAACTATAAACCCTCCGGCCGGAAGACCGTCGAGCTCCGACGTTAAAACTCGAGAGTCGCGCCGGCGACTATAAACCCTCCGGCCGGAAGACCGTCGAGCCCCGACGTTAAAAATCGAGAGTCGCGCCGGTAACTATAAACCCTCCGGGAAGACCGCCGAGCTCGACGTTAAAATTGAGAGTCGCGGCGATTATAAACCCTCCGGACGGACGTCGAGCTCGACGTTAAAAATCGAGAGTCGCACCGACGACTATAAACCCTCCGGCCGGAAGACCGTCGAGCTCCGACGTTAAAATCGAGAGTCGCGGCGACTATAAACCCTCCGCCGGAAGACCGCCGAGCCCCGACGTTAAAATCGAGCGCGGCGACTATAAACCCTCCGGCCGGAAGACCGTTGAGCCCCGACGTTAAAAATCGAGAGTCGCGCCGGCGACTATAAACCCTTCGGCCGGAAGACCGTCGAGCTCCGACGTTAAAAATCAAGAGTCGCGTCGGCGACTATAAACTCTCCGGCCGGAAGACCGTCGAGCTCCGACGTTAAAAATTGAGAGTCGCACCGGTGACTATAAACCCTCCGGCCGGAAGACCGTCGAGCTCCGACGTTAAAAATCGAGAGTCGCGTCGGCGACTATAAACCCTCCGAGCGGACCAGAAGCAAAACACGGTAAAAATCACTTGCGAACACAATAAACCTGCTCGGAGACCGTCGAGCTCCGACGTTAAATATCGAGAGTCACGCCGGCGACTATAAACCCTCCGGCCGGAAGACCGTCGAGCTCCGACATTAAAAATCGAGAGTCGCGCCGGCGACTATAAACCCTCAGGTCGGAAGAACCGTCGAGCTCCGATGTTAAAAATCGAGAGTCGTGCCGGCGACTATAAATCCTCTAGTCAGAAGAACCGTCGAGCTCCGACGTTAAAAATCGAGGGTCGCGCTGGTGACTATAAACCCTCTGGCCGGAAGACCGTCGAGCTCCGATGTTAAATATCGAGAGTCGTACCGGCGACTATAAACCCTCCGGCCGGAAGACCGTCGAGCGGCGATGTTAAACGCTAGAGTCGTACCGGCGACTATAAACCCTCCGGCCGGACGAAGGCAATAAAGAGGTCAGCTTGTGAGTCGTTTGGCCGATCGACCAAGTAACCAAAGGTACTTCATGAACATTTATCGGGAATCCCATTTAATGAAGTGGGGGGTGTTTAGACGTGCGGCCCTGTTATGTAGAATACTTCGTGAAACGATTAACGAAGAAGAAAGAAGAGGGAGACGCGTACAGTAGTAATTTGCAAGCCGATCAGAAGACACAAGCAAAAGATTAAGTTGCTGAAAATACGGCATAGCTTCATTACAAGGTAGGCCCTTATGGCCGATCGAAAGGATTGCAAGGAGCACTACTCGAGAAAATCATAAACAGTCTTTGGGATGGAGGAGAGAAGTACCACATAGTCTTCGGCCGGGATAGTTGTGGAGTCGGGAAGCTGAACCTTGGACTTCAGGTAGTCTGTTGTGGCGGTGATGGCAAGCTCAAAAGCATTATACATCCGCTCGCATACTTTTTCGGAGAATTCGACCAAACGGATGTAATTTAGCCTCAGGGCGGCGACCCGGCCCGGCTCAGCCTCCTGGTATTCTTTGAAGGCCGCTCGGGAGGCGTCGGCGACAGCTTGGTGCTCTCGCAAGGCAGCCTCAAGCTTCATCACCTCGTCCGATCAGGCCGCCTTCTCGCCGGCCAGCTGATCCATCAGCTCCTTAACTCGTTGCTCCAGGCCTATAGCCTCGACATTTTTCTTCTCCAGATCGGAGATAGCCGTTTTCTTCCGCTCGGTTGCAAGGCTTATCTTCCGATCGAGCGTCTTCACTTGTCTCTCAAGTTCTCCCAGAGTATAGGCCTGATCGGTCGTCTTCTTTTGCTCAGCCGCAAGCAGATCTTGGGTCTTCTTGAGTTCTTTCTGCAGATCGGCGTATGAGAGGCCTTGAGAGCCGAGCGGGCCTCCCGAAGCCTTCAGCCTCTTTAGCTCCTCGTCCACCATAGCCAGACGATTGGAGACCGCGATCTCCTCCACCCATCTCTGACATAAGCAAGATTGTTAGTAGTCGATCGGAAAGAATGCGTAAATGACTTGAGAAAATACGCTTACCCCAGTGACCTGCTCCATATGACTGTTGGCCAGATTGCTGAGTGGAATCATAGCGAAGCGTGCCCGAGCGTCGACCCACATTTCGGCTAGAGGCCCCTTCATTGTGATCATGTGCTCGGGCGCGGTTGGCCGAGCGGACTCGGGCATCAATTCTTCGGTGGGGAGATGTAGTGAGACCCTGATGGTACGGCGCCGACCGGGAGTCATCTGAGCGGAGGCTGGGGAAGGATCGGAAGTCAGCGCAGAAAACTGGGACAAAATCACCGAACGTTCGACTCGGCGGGGAGCAGGCGGAAGGGCGCTGACAGGAATGACCTCGAGAGGGTCCGCAGACGCATCCAGTTGAGATGGGGTCCGATCGGACGAAATCGCCTCAACCGCGGGAGCTTTGCCGCCAGAATCGGCGGTGGTCTGCTCGGATGGCTGGACCGCAGAAGTGGCCGATCGAAGGGGTGTCTCCGCTCGGCGCCTTTTTTGTCGAAGAGGGCGCTCTTCCTCCTGAGCGGAGCCTTCCTCCCGGGCGGAAGGCCCTCGGCTAGAAGTTATGCCAACCGCCGGCTCCGGGAGAGAAGCCTGAGTGGCCAACTCCCCCGCATTCGTCTCGCTCTCCCCTTCGTGTGAGCCGACCGGCTCAATGGCAAGTGCCTCCATCTCTTTGGCAGCTGTGGCCTCGAGCGCCGCCGCTTTCCTCTTCAAAATGTCGGCCATCAAGGACTCCATGACGATGTCCGCTGCAAAGGAAAAAGGAGAAAATCAGTTAGCAATCAAAGTAAATGCACAAGTAAAATTCTTACCGAAGCAGCTTGGGAGGGGGGTCCTGATCGGACTCAGGCCAAATATGTACATCACCCCTTCAGCCAAGAACTTATTGATGTCAAACTTCAGACCGGCTAGCATGTTGGCAGCGTGTAGATAGTCCGGTCGGGTCTTGAACCTTTTAAGCTCAGGGGAGATTGGCAGTCCGACCTGCCACTGGGTTCGGAAAGCGGCCCGTTCGGGAAGACGAAGATAGAGGTAGAACTCTTTCCAATGTTTATTGGAAGAGGGCAGTTTATTGAAGAAAACTAAACCGGGCCGAGCCTGGAACATGTAAGTGCCTAGCTCGGACTGTTTGGAGTAATAAAAATAGTAGAAGACCTCCGGTCGGAGGGGAATGTTGTGGATTTTGAACAAGACGCCGCCACCGCATAGAAGGCGGAAAGTGTTAGGGACTAAGCTTCCGAGCGGAATGCCGAAAAAATTACAAACTTCTACGATGAAGGGATGGATTGGAAAGCGTAGACCGGCTATGAACTGGTTGCGGAAAACACAAAAAGCTCCGCGCGGCGGTTTGTGCGGCCGAGCGGAGGGTGAGGGTAATATGATTCAAAGTCAGAGGGGATGTTAAAATTGTCCATCAGAACATCGGCGTTGCGCCGATCGAAGCGCGACTCCATGGTAGTATACCACGGGCCGAGGGCTTGGTCTTGAGGTTGAGAGGAACTGGCCATTGTCCGAACGGATGAACCCACAAAAGGCGAGAAGAGGCAAACGATAGAAAGAAGAAGACGACAAGCAATGTGGCAACCAGAGAGCGAGGACTCAACAAAAAAACACAAGGATAGCAGAGAAGGGGTAGGGGCCTTACAAAGAAGTTGAGGATCGAAGGAAGAGTGTGAGAGGTCACCGGAAGAAGCAGCAACAAGATCACCGGAGCAGGAGCAGCAAGGAAAGCTTTTGGGCACACGAAAGCACAAATGCGGCGAGGAGGGGGAGAAGGCGAAGGCTTTATAGGGTTGAGCCCGAGCGGCCTCCACCGTTGGATTCAGGTCATAGGAACTGAAGCACGCATCAGGTCGTCCATTTCAAACCGCCTCGGTCTCGTCGCCCGCGACGCCGCCGCCGTACGATGATGACAGCAGCGCCACGTGGCATTCGGGCACTAGAGTGCATTTAATGAGCGCGTGCTCGCCCTTAATGACGGGGATTGGTGCAAATTCTGAGGAGATCCAAGGGAGGGTGGCGTTGACTGAAGCCATAGCTACCTCCACACGGGCCGAGCAGAGGATGGTTTCTTGGATGCGCCGCTCGGTGCTATGGGCGTCCAGTCAGTCGGACTAATCGCCTCCTTCGACTAAACTTGAAGGGGAGGCAAGTGATCCGGCGGTAAGGACAGGGGACCCCCTTTGAGGGGAGTCAACGCCACGTGGAGGTCAAAAGTCAAACGGCCGATCGGAGAAGAGTAAGGTCAACCGGTCGAACGGGTCCAAGCGGAATCAAAGACAACCTGACGGGGAGTAGGGTTTCCGATGCTCATGGTGAACAGGGTCGCCGGGCCGAGCGGGTGGCCCGCTCGGCCGAGGTGTAAAGCATCAATGCTGTGAAGGAACAGTCTCAACCGAGCACCCGGTCGGATCGATACCTACGCCCGGTCGGATCAATGCTTGCCGAGCGGGCGGACGCTCGGCTCAGGGAAAAAGGAGACAAGGACAAGGGGACATTGGGGAACATCATCTTCTGACAGCAGTCATATTCGACGACCAGGCAATACGCAAAATCGTACGACGAAAGGTTCTGCTGTCCCATCAGAGAGGTGCTCAGACTGTAGCAGTATGGTGCCAGGCATGCTCCTCTGGCAAGCCCATGCTATGGTATGGTATAGGACACGTGTACGCCTCGGTAGGCGTGCATACGCCTCCCCACAACTCTATATAAGAGCCCTCAGACTTCGACGGAGGTACACAATCACGCAATCTCTCATCTGCGGAGCCACTTCATAGTTTTCCTCTTGCCTGACTTGAGCGTCGGAGGGTCGTCGCCGGGAACCCCTTCCCGGCCCGACTTCTTTGCAGGTTCGCCGGAGATCCATACGGTCAGTCAGAGATCCACATCATCAGTTGGAAGAGCGCCACGTGCCCAGCGTCCATCGATTCAGCGTTCGGACAGGATCACCTACTATCCTCTGCCCACATCCCCCAAGAACCCCTACACCAATTCTTTCATAAATCAGCCCATGAAGCAACTGTACAACAATGAATTTACTGGAACCCTAACAAACAGAACCACACTCACCTCAACTAACCTCCACCTCTTCATCCGACAACCACCAAAGAACCTAGCCACAAGAATTGGAGAAAAATAGTGATCAGCAATAGAGGAACTTCCACAGCACACTGATCCAACTCCTCCTAATCCAGATCAAAGAGAGAGCATCACAAATGAACCCAATTATACCCAAATCCTTGAATCCACAAAATTTTTCGGACGAAGCATACCTTGATCAGTCACCTCAAATGTCGTCACTCGATCGAATCCAGCAGTAGTGGAGCTACAGAACAATCCCTAGCGAACAGATTGAGGAGGAGATGATCGATTGATTGGGGACGTGAGTCAACCCCCCGCCGTGCCCTAACTCCGCCGAGACGTTGCCTCGCGTGTAAGCACAACCTAAGAGAGGATCGCTTCGTCGGAGATGGTCGGAGCCGTCAAGATCTGACGACGCTCCCCTTTGGTGACGCGACGAAGCCGAGATCGCTAGGGAAGACGTCGGCGTCGGGTCGTCCGCGGGTGAGAGAGAAAGAACCAAGGATCGCAAGAAGGAGAGCGTCAACTGCTCTCACACAGCCAATGGAATCATTGCCCTAGCCTCACACGAAGGAAGATGGTCGGCGATCACGAGCTCGGCATCGGCAGTGGAGATGAATCGAGGAAGGTGGAGATCGCGCGAGAATGGGAATCGGGAGAGGAATTTAGAAATTTAGGGATTAAGTTTTTAATTAAATACTTAGGTTAACTTAATTAAATCCTAAGTTAACTCCTTCATCAACTCCCATTTAAATAGGTATCCCAAACAGGCTCCGCTTAGCCCCACCAATTCATCCCCTCAAAACAAGTCATACGGACTCCGTTTAAATCCCGAAAAATTCCTAAAAATTTCTGAAAAATCCAATAAGGTTATTTCTCCAATAACACTTAATTGTAAATTATTATTTGTGTGTCGTATTTTACATTGATTTCCCCCCGAGCGGTGTTGCTTCTATTTTCTTCCTCCCAAGTAGACGGTCTGGCTTGCTCATGGGAAGCTCGGGGGTTGCTTCCTGGTTGGTGTGGGTGTCGCTGCTCGGATGACTGTCTGGCTGCTCGCCGTCCGTTATTTTGATGATTATGTCGCCGGTCAGGCGAAGGCGATCGACGGCGATAGCTCCTTCGTTGAGTGATCGGGGCGAGACTCCGACAGTCGTGGGTGTTGTGGGTTGGCGACTGATGAAGTGAACAAAATATGGGAGTCCATACCTTTCCTTTTGACTTAGGTCGTTCGGCCGCCACGTGTTGGACAACATGCAACCTTGATTCATAATGCAGCCTCATCCCCTCGACCGGGGGTCCTCTGGGTGGTTGATGAATGACTTGAGACCTCCGCTCGGCCGGCGCTGCTAACTCTGCCAGTGTTTCCTTTTTACGGGCCGCTTGCGCCTCCTCTACGTTAATGTATTCGCTCGCCTTTTTCAGCATATGGTCATAATCGCGCGACGGCTTTCTGATGAGCGAACGGAAGAAGTCGCCATCCGTCAGCCCCTGGGTGAAGGCGTGCATCATGGTCTCGGATAAGACTGCGGGAATGTCCAGAGCGACCTGGTTGAATTGTTGGATGTAAGCTCGGAGAGTCTCTCTGGCCTCTTGCTTCATGGAGAACAGACTGACGCTGGTCTTTTGGTAGCACCTACTGCTCACAAAGTGGTGGAGGAAAACAGTCCGGAAATCCTTGAAACTTCGAATCGATCCGTCCGGCAACCTCCGGAACCAACGTTGTGCGGATCCGGATAGGGTGGTGAAGAAGACCCTGCATTTGACTCCGTCGGTGTATTGATGGAGAGTAGCGGCGTTGTCGAACTTACCAAGGTGGTCGTCCGGGTCGATTGTACCATTGTACTCTCCGATCGCGAGAGGAGCATAATACTTTGGGAGTAGGTCTTGTAGAATCGCCTCAGAGAATTGACGATTGATCCGCTCGGGGGATGACTCAGTTCAAGGCGCCTTTCCCTTCCTGGCATCCCTCACGGGCGCTTCATCGGATGATCCTTGGTTGGCTTGGGCCAGCTCGGACGGAGTCTGGAACAGGGCCCGATGGAATGAAATAGGGGTAGCGGGTGCCTCTCCTGGCGTGCCGGTCTGGCCTCTATTCTGTGCCCACGTAGAAAATTGCTCCGATCGATCTTCTGGTGTCGCTCGGCCACCTGACACTAAGGTGGCCTGCTGTGCCAGCCGCTCGGCTTAAGCCTTTTGTTGCTGTTCCACTATCTTCGCTGCTCGCGCCTGGATGAGCGCGTCGAGCTCTTCTTGGGAGAGTGTCACAGTGTGCTGACGTCCAGCTTCCTCCATCTTCTCGGCTCGGATTTAGGTGTGTTCCCACAGACGTCAAATTGATCATGTCCGAGAATCGAGTCGACGGGCACTGGGGACGTGGCGCTCGCTGCTGTTCTTCAGATGACCTCCGAGATGACGTGGACCTCCGGTGAACCTACAAATAAAGCCGCGCCGGGAAGGGGTTCCCGACGACGACCCTCCGACGCTAAAGTCAGGCACTGACGAAATAAAGTGGAAGCAGAGTAATGAGACTGTAGCTATAGTGAAGAATCACGCATACCTTCGTCGAAGTCTAGGGGTCCTTATATAGGATCCGGGGGGGCACACGCTTCCCGAGGTGTGCACGCTCCTCAAAGCATACATCAAAATGGACGTGTCAGAAAAGGGTGTTTGACGCCATATCGCAACCGTCCGAGCATATCTCAGACATGACAGTGGAAACTTCCGCCATACGATCTTCTGTCCGGTCCGGTCGCCGACCATGCTATCTGTCGGAGGCGCATGTCTCAAGAAGAATATCGCCAGTTGTCCATTTTGTCCTTTTCTCCCTTGTCTGTTACTGGACCGAGCGGGTGAGCCGCTCGGTCGCATACTCGGACGGGCATGCAACATTAGTTGCTCGGTAGCTCCGCCGAGCGGACATGCCGCTCGGCACATTGCCGCTCGGCGCATCGACTCTTTCGATGAGAACCCCTGAGCATCGGAAACCCGACCTGCGATCGAGCTGTCTTCGAGCCGACCTGAGCACTATCATGGCCGATCGGCGAGATAACCTACCCGCTCGACAAGAACATCAAGCTGTCCATCTTAACTTTGACTTCCACGTGTCGTTGACCACTATACGATCAGACCTCTTCTTCACCACCGGATCACTACGCATTAGTAAATCTCGTTCTTCCCTCACCCCCTTAGGCTTATCGTCACACCATCAACAAGATTCAATTTAATTTCCTTCAATTTTGTGCTCTCCATGTCTTAAATGGCCGTTGGATAAGACCATTGCGTAGATCGGACGGTCTGGCTTCATCTGAAACCGTTTCATTTTATTCTCCTCTTTTTAAACGCACATAGTTAATTCGCTGCCAAAATCCCAAATCCCTCTTCCTCCTTCCTGTCGAATTAAAAATAGAGACGAGAGGGCGAACCAGGGGAGCTCCGTCTTCTTACCCTACGTCGTATCTTCTTCCCAAACCCAAATCTCCGTTGCCGACGCCGAAACTCTCGCGCTCCCAGGTGGAAATGGTTAGTTCTGGATTTGTTGATCTGATCGATTATAGTTCCTTAGGATTTGTCATCTTCCTTCAGATTAGTTCCACGATCTTTTTTTCGCCTCATTTCAGCTACCGCTTGGGATCCGGTTCGTGCTTTTGTCGGATTTTTCTGGGTGGAAAAGTCGCTCCTTTTAGGGCTATTCGTTGATTTGAAGCTTACCTTTTATTAGGGTTTTCGACTTCGTTCAGGTTCACCTTTTGATCGCGGAAATAGGATTCTTTATCATAATCATCGTCATCACCATCATTATTGTCTTTTCCTTGTTTATTCGTATTGTTGTGATTTCTCCTCTCGGCGTTATGTTCCGATTGCCTTTTTACTGTAACTTTAGATGGGAAGAAGTGGAGGAAGGGACAGGATAAGCAGTGACTACATGCCGAGGTTGGAAGAGAAGGATCGGCGGAGTGGGTGGGGCGTTGCTCCTTCCTCAAGGCACTTGTGGGTTGGAAATCTGAGTCCTCATGTCTCCCAGAACAGTCTGTACGAGCATTTCCTCAGGTTTGGGGACATTGAGAACATAACTTACACACCTGGCAGGAGCTATGCGTTTGTGAACTATAAGAAAGAGGAAGATGCAGTCATTGCTTCGAAAGGTCTCCAGGGGTTCATTATGGCCGGGAATCCTCTTAGAGTCGAGTTTGCAAAGGGGGTTAGTGATGAAAATCCTTGTTTGCACACAATATTCTTTTCCTTACGGTTTTGTGGTACCCATGTATTTGCAAGTCATGTATTGCTTTGTGCACTTGACCTCACAAAATTAACAAGGAAAAGTTCCATTAAAATTTAATAACTATCAAACCATTCAACTCTATCATGAAAGTGCCTAGAGATGCATAACATTTAAAATTGACCTAGGTCAGGTACCAGCACTCCATCTAATCTTGTAGGATTATTATCATACATGAACACAATAGACGCCCTCAAGCTTGTATCTTTCTACTCATCTAACCTTACAAGAAGTGTTCCATTCAATCAATTTTCTCAACAATATGCTGTTCCTTCAGATAATACTAATAGCTTTTCATTATCAGCAATTGATTTTATTTAGAAACTTACCTACTTAGCAAGACTAATGATCTAAGTGGGTAAGATCAAATGAACAAAGAGGGGTATAATCTTCACAAAGAAAAGGAGAAAGAATATATTACAAAATCCCTTAAAGGCTATCTGAATGATAGATGATTCAACCTTAAACAGCTGTTTGTTCATGGAACCTTCAAATTTCAACTAGTTATAGTCCTTAAACTCATCTGTTGAATTATTTTTCTTAGCATGGTATTTTCTTAGATATTATTTTTAATTATCAATTAGGGTGTTGAGAAAAGAACAATATAACACCCAAAATAAGAATCCATGAGTTTCAACTTTTTAATTGAGCTGTCTGCATATATCTTATGCCACTATCTAAGGAGAATATACAAAATGTGATAACATTGTAAGTCTGCTTCTTACATGCTAAATCTATTGTTTGTTCCCTGTTGTTACATGGAAGAAACTTGGCTTCCTCATTGTTGCACACTGATCTTTTGGTGGTGATTAACACAATGTTGAGGAGCATCTTTTTAATATATTATATTTTCCCCTTAAGTAGACATGTAGTATCTTCTTATTGACCTAAACTATTGTATTTAATCTGTGAAATATTTAAGATGAATGCCAGCTAATCCAGTATATACAATATTCATGATTGTCCCTTGAGGGCATGAAAAGGAATGGTACCAGGAAAAATGTCTGTTGATACTTTTCTGTCTCTTGACAGGAAAGTAATTCCATTCTAACTGTATCCCTGCAAATAGTAAAGAACAGCAGTCAAAGTAACTATTGCTCACACATAGTTTAGTTATCTTCCTTGCTGCGTGTTACTGACAGAGAAATTCATTGACTGGTTTTGGCCTGTTTTGGTAAATAACTCAAAATTCAAGAGAAAATTAATGAGAAAATGAGGATTTAGTAGATTGAACTTTCTATTACAACAATATGAACGTCATTGCTGAAGCAAGTTATTCACAATTTTTATTACAAGAATATGAGTCATCGGTGAAGCAAATTAGTCTGCACAATTTTCACTAGGATAATACGAACCTCATTGTTGAAGCTAGATAATCTATACAATCTTTTTAACATCTGGTACGTTTTTAAATCTGACTTCATATCTACTGTTTAGTGTAGGGAAACATTTGATTAAATATGGTTATGGAAAAGAAGAGGATAATCTCAGATTCTCATCACGTCAGTTGAGCTGTTTAAACAAGTCAATAAAAGAACAAATATATTGATTTGCATCATGATTATTTATGTATCATGCTTACAAAGATACCTTATGGTCACACATTGCTTATCCTCTTTAGAATGATCCCTTTCACTCTTTTGTTCCCTGATAATCAAATACTTATTCTAGGAGGTTGTTTAACACAGTATGCATTTATTTCCTGTAGACTGCATATTGTCGCTTGGCCCACTATTAGCCTTTTGTTTGGCAACTAAGTTAATTTGCCATTTAATGAAAACTACATGGTTCACCAAATGAACAGTTATAGTTGATCTCCCTTCATGTTTGTGTATTCTAAGCAGCTTCCACATTTTCCTATAAGAAGTTAGTTTAGCTTCTGCACTGTTGAATTTAACTAAAAAAATATGAAGTAATTTGCAAAAACATGTTATTCAAGTCATTTAATTGCAAACAACCTTGCTCTATGAAAGCAATCGCTATGGATGAACTTCATGCCTAAGAAAAGCATCCAACAATGGTGGAAGAGGATGAAAAAATTCTACAAAGATATCATATGGAGAAGGAAAAAATCAATTGAATTAATTGGAAAAAAATGAATAGCTATACGTGTATAAGCCTGCAACATATCAATGCAAGACTATTTATTCATACACCCTTTTTATGATGGATGGACTGGGAATTCTTAATTCCTTTCTTCGGTCACTGTTAGCAGTCAAGTGAATAAATCCATAAAGTGGTACTGATAGCCAATATTTTATAGATTATACATGCCTTTGCTTTGTTTTCTCACCCAAGTTACTCGTGCCAGTTACTTATCCTAACGATTCATATTATCTTTTAGATTTAGCTCTTCTGAAAATAGTTTCAAACCCCTGGAACTTAGTTTGAGAACTGTAATCCCAATTATGAAGATTAAAGACATCTTTATTAAGCATTCTTGTTTTTATGAACATTAATTGTTCACTCAGAATAGTTTCAAACCCCTGGAACTTAGGTTGAGAACTGTAATCCCAATTATGAAGATTAAAGACATCTTTATTAAGCATTCTTGTTTTTACGAACATTAATTGTTCACTCAGAATATATTCAATTCCTGTTTAAAAGATAGATTCAGACATAGACATAATGCCAAGATAGTAGACAGGTGCTTAGGTGTTTGACACTAAAATAATATTAATAAAATAGAGAAAAGTTATATTTGGATTATGCTAACTTAAACTAAATTGATCATTTTCTTCTCTAATTTGAATGTGAAGATTTCTGATTTCTATAAATAATGTCTTGATAAATTAACAAACTAGCTTGGTCTAGGCAATTTACTTGAATATTAAAGCAATAAGTGATTGCATATGCATATGTGCATATAACATACGGATGTGGCAAAACAACATATGTGATGGCATTACATACTTCCTAAAACTATGACGAAAACCAGATAATTTTGGCTTAGTTAAGAAACAATATCTATGCACTTAGTACTAGCAGCTAAATGTATGTCCTAAAATCTTGGGTCCAACTATGGGCTTCACCTATATGTGAGTATAGATTAGTTAATACATACTAAATCATGCATCACATAAACTTCGTTAAATGGTACTACATTGAACAAAGTTCATTTGGGAAGTAACACTTATTTTAGCCAGATATAAAGCAATTTGTTTCCAGCTAAAATATTGAAAGTTCTGATTGTTCAGTTGTCAGTTTATCCGAGTAGCAATTGAAAGCTAATTCTTGGATTTGCTGACTAATTAATGTGCAAAAGAAAGGAGTTCCTTGTTGCATTCTAGCCAATGGAAAATTTAATAATGAGTTTAAGATTTGTTTGATATGTAAAAATGGTACTGAATTTGGATTACTGATGTTTATTATTTCTAGTTGGAGAATGAAGTGTGTAATTGTAGCTACAAATTCAGTGGTCTGTTGTGAGTGCCATATGCTTAGAAGTGTGTTAAAAAGTTATCTGTTTCAATGAAAGCTGTTTGATGCCCTTTTAGATTGGATGAAGTGCAGGAATCTCAATTCTTTGATAGAACATGATTAATGGGGATGCATTTTTTTATGGAGATGTTCTAGGGAAGAGATAAAACTGACTTCAAGTTTGTTTGTAAACAATAAGGAAAATATGTAAATTTATATGAACTGCCCCTATATTTTGTACAGATGAAGACAGTAGGGATTGCTCATTTTCTATTTCACTTGACTCTCCCTCTCTCTCTCTATAAAATAACAGGGGCTGTAAACGAACACCTATATTGACAATTGCTGGTAAATTATCTTCTTATCATAAATTGCTTTAGGAACCTTAACAAGCAGAGTAATGAAATGTAAATAATCAAAGTTTTCGAAGAAATATTTCTATCTAAATTTGACAGTACCACGCTCATTGCTTTTGCTGATGATTCATTTATCATCTATGTGCCTATTGTTCTAGGGCTATATACCTCCGACTTGTTAATTCTTGATTAATCATTAAAAGTGACACCAATTGTTTTCTACTTGGTTATTAGAGATCAAATTAAATGTTTTTAACTTCAATTTTGATGGTAAGACCAATGTCATACTTCTGAAGACTAAGAAGTGTTTACAGTTATTTCAATTCCATATTATTATCTGGCAATGTATTTGGACTAATACTGTTGTAAAATTTAGACCTATTAATGCCATTGTTCAGCTACTTTATTTGTCCTTCAAAGGGAAGAACTCGAAACAAGTTTCATGTAGATATTGATATTTCTCCTTCAAAGAAAAGAGCCATAAAAACTAGGTTCATGTAGACACTGCTTCTTAGCTTCTAAAGTCTCTCTGACATGAGCGCGTGGTATTTCAGCTCCTTAATTGGTCACGATAGCACTGTGCACTGTCCCCATCCTCTCCTGAATAGAGAGTAGGTCTGTGTAGAAATGCAACATGTAGGGGAATCAAGGTATCTCAAATACTTAAGTCTGCTTAGTATGAGGAAAGAAAATAAGGTAATAAAAAGATTTCTCAGCTGTATTTTTCTTTAGTTTTCAATTGCATAAAAACTGGAAGGAAAAAATTAGAAATTTCAGTTCTAGTTTTCTTTTATATTGTTTTCTTACAATTAAAATGGAAAACTCACTTTCATGTACAACCTTTTTGGTGAGTTTTATTTTTTTTGACTCTATCCTCTTTATTTTCTTAGTTATTTCATTCTTTTAAACAGGATTTTAGTGGTGAAAAATATAAGAAATGCTATAGGATACAAATTGCTTGCAAAATAATAGAAGAGTGTGCTTGTTTCTTGCAAAGTACTTATAGAATCAAGAAGGCACGGTCTATGCTTAGGGTTTAAACGAATCAAATGTTTATGAACAAGATTGATGTTAATAAGTGTTTCTTTATGTTCGTTCAACGTGCACAAAGTTAATTAAATGAATAAACTTAAATAATTCATTAAACTAAATGAACACGCTTGAAAGTATATGTAATTAACTTGTTAATATTCGTGAATAGAAATTGTGACCAATGATCATAAATGATGTCCACGAACAAAACTTGGGCCCATACTTATTAACAAAGCCTTTATCAAGCTTATAAATAAAACTGTAAATAAACGAAAAAGTTCACAAAACAAACAAACAAGCTTGAAATATCAAGCTCACTAACCAACTAAATAACTTTGAAAATGTTAAAACTTCAAACGATCAAATAATCTCAATCGAATATGCTCAAATCAAGCTCTAACTAAACTTTAGATTAAAAAAGGAATCTAAACTAGACTTGAACAAGCATTTCAATAGCTTGGTTAATCTTAGGATTAGTTTGCCTTGGCTTGGTTAACATACCAAACACTCTTGAACATAACAAAGCTGGGTTCAGCTGGCTGTTTACATCCCTATTTATACCTACTTCTCTCATTTATACGTAAGATATGATTATGTGCTAAGTTGGCTTGCCACTTGGTTGCTTATCTTGTACTATAGGGCAGAAAACACAATAGGTGCACTTTTGCTGTGAACTGCTAAGGAAGCAGTGTGAGCATTGTCAACCTAATTATGCATCTTGAACAAGTGCATTCGTATTTG
Organism: Zingiber officinale; assembly: GCF_018446385.1. Classification (NCBI taxonomy): domain Eukaryota; kingdom Viridiplantae; phylum Streptophyta; class Magnoliopsida; order Zingiberales; family Zingiberaceae; genus Zingiber; species Zingiber officinale. The sequence goes on along the minus strand of NC_055987.1, from coordinate 58,346,580 downwards.
GATGCTCCTTTTATGATATTCCTCTCATACAAGGCATCATCAGGGTGGTAACTTGTTTTATGGGTATGCTCCAAATTCCAAATCTCTGTAACTATTGCAATGAGTTGGCCTTAAAACAAAGTTTAAGGTAACAGCTCTGTGACCACTACTTTCTATGATCTAAATCTCCTTCCGTACTACCTAATTTATGGACCACACAGCTGGAACTTTCTGCCTTTTTCATTGTATATTTTTTATCTTGCTTCTTGATGATGGATGTTTATCCTTGCTTGCCGGTAGCACCAATTGCAAATTAGTGTTCTTCACTCATGTCAAATTTAAGAACTATTTATTTTTGTATTCTTATATAGAAGAATTTGATTTCAAGTTCACTTTCCCAAAGTTGATAGAATTTCTGTCAACATTTTCTGATTTTGTAGTTTTCCAGGGGTTAAAACCTATTTTTCTCTCTAATATTGTGCATCTTGATCCTCATCATACCACTTGCTGTGTATATATGGCACTCATGATGTTCTAGCTGCTTCAGTGCCATGTAGTTATTTATTTAACTACTTGGGACCAACTGTCCTCAACATCTAGCAGGGAGTGCCCAAGTAGTCTAAATTTAAGTTTCTAGTATTTATTTACTTTAGAAAATTGACTTACAGGACAGGGTTTCATTATCACCATTGGGTGATGAATATTCACATACTAATGATGGAAGATATTCTACTGAACGGGGAGAGCCATTGCTTAGAAGAGATTTTAGAAGTCATGACCATAGTCCTGAAAGGTCACATGAAAAGGACAAGGGAAATGATAGCACGGAACCTTGTGAAGAGCTGTGGATAGGTTTCCCATCATTTCTCAATGTTGAAAAAGATGATCTGAGGAGAGCTTTTTCTCCTTTTGGTGAAATTGACAACATCTCTACATTTCGTAGTTATGCCTTTGTAAGATATCGAAGTATAGTCGCAGCTTGCAGGGCTAAAGAAGCTCTTCAAGGAAAATTATTTAACAACCCCCGTGTGCAGATATGTTTTGCCAAAAGTGACTTTACTGACTCAGGGAGGAACCTTAGCAATCCCCCCTTTGTTTCACACCTTAAATCTAACTTCAGATCTGTTCCAAAAAATGCTGAACCTTCTCGATGGGATAGGGGTTTTGATAGTCATATTGAAAATTTCCCAACTTCTCCTCGTGATGCAAGACTTTTGCGGTCTAATGAAGCAAATTTCATTGACTATGGGGAAAACAGTTTGGTACGTCCTGCTACAATTCCAGGATCCATTTTTGGTGTCAATGTTGAACATAACAGGATGCCAGAGTTGAATTCAGACAGAAGGATGTCAGAAGAACTTTATGATCGCTACAGAAATAGTCCCACAGTAGAGAGAGCTGGACGGTGGCATGACGTTCCTTTTGAAAGAGAGCGGAGAACTCCACCCCTTGATGATTCATGGGGAATAGAGGATAATTCTTTTCCATCATCTAAAAAGGCAAAACTAGATTCATTTTCTGAAAAAGAACTTCCAGAATATCCATTCTCTGACTTAGAACAAAGAAAGCATGACTTTGGACGGATGAAGTTTTCTCCCAATTTGCCTTACAATAGCACTTTCAATAAAGATTTTGAATCTGCTCCTTTGGCTCCTTTCACTGACAGGGATGAATCATGGAGAGGTTTAAATTATTTACATGCAGGTCTTGGTCCTTTGCCTTCAGATATAGCCAAGTCACCAAGAGCAAGTCCTGAACGTCCACCCCCACAGATACTGGACTGGAAATGGGAGGGAACAATTGCAAAGGGTGGCACTCCTGTTTGTCGGGCACGTTGCTTTCCTGTTGGAAAAGTCCTTGACTTTATGTTGTAAGTTATTTAAGATGCTAATTTATTGTTCTTTGAAATTTAGTTGGTTTTATATCTGAATATAGCAAGCAGATATTTAGACAATGAAACTTTTATTGTTCTTTGAAATTTAGTTGGTTTTATATCTGAATATAGCAAGCAGATATTTAGACAATGAAACTTCCTGTGGAAATGAAAATAATCTGTATTTGGAACCTTCTTTTTATTTATTTACTCATTCATCCAATTGTCCTGCACTTTCAGATGGTCTGTGCTTATTGGATTGGTTATATATGCTTCTGTACTTTTAGATTGATTCCTTTTCGCTCATTATGTTGCTAGTTTAAATTTTAAGTAAATTTCATTGGATGAATAATTTCTGATTTTATTCATCTGGAATCTCTACATGTTATCAATTTCAATTTTCTCACTATCACATTGCAGACCAGAGTTCTTAAATTGCACAGCTAGAACAGGCCTCGCCATGCTTGCTAAACATTATTATCAGGCAACAAGTTCTTGGGTGGTGTTCTTTGTTCCTGAAAATGACACTGATTTTGTTTTTTACAATGAATTCATGCATTATCTGGGAGAGAAACAGCGCGTAGCTGTTGCTAAGCTTGGTGAGAAGGTTACCTTATTTCTAGTGCCACCATCAGACTTTTCTGAACAAGTTCTAAAAGTTCCCGGGAAGATGAGCATCTCTGGTGTCATTTTAAAGTTTCAACAGCCTGGTTCTAACTTCAGTTCCCTCCACCAACCTATTGAAGTCGCTGAAGCAAAACTGCCAACCCTTCAGCCTCCATCAAGTGATTTTGTTAGTATTCATGAAAATGCATCATTAGCAAAGAGTATATCCCCTGATTTAAGGGCTATTTCTAAGAGTCAGAGCTATTTCAACCCATCTTCTGGATTTTTACCTCCACCTTATTCACCGCTGCAAAAACTGGATGAAAATCTTCCTTACTCTGGTTCCATTCAACCAATGGAAAAATTTTCTGACTATCATTTGGCAAGCAGACATGAACGACTCCAGCCTCTAAATTCAGCAAAATCTCCAAATTGGTCTAATCAAATGCACATTCCAACTTCTGATCGTGGAACTTGTTCTCCTCTTCTTCCAAGCGCTGGTTCACAAATAACTAGTAGTTCTAATGCAGAGCCACACCCACTGGGAAATCTTAAGGTTTCCCAAGGATATGCTTTGAGCAATTATGCAGCTGAAACTTCATCCATTCCCTTGCACACAGGCAAGTTTCCTACACAAGTACATGCAGAACCTCAAGCATCTTCAAATGTTCCATCCCCCCTAGAGCCAGAGCAACTTGCTCAACTGGCAATTCTTCTGGGGCAGCATAAACAGTTAGGTAAAGAACCTTCCTTATCAATTGAAGGTCAGAACAAACAGTCAAACTTGTTGCAAATTGTCAATTCTCATGCTTTGGCTCCAACACCGAATGGCCAAGCTTCAGATCAAAATTCTGCGACACATACCCATTCTTTCCCTTCTAGTTCTTTAGGTGTGCAACTTAATCAGGTGCCCCAGAACCAGAAGCAACAATCAAATATTCCTGCAGTGCAAACCTTTGTTAACTCTGGTCTGCAAAACCAGCAAGCAGACACAGAAGCAGACCCTCAGAAACGTCTCCAGGCAACTCTGCAGCTTGCTGCAACACTTCTTCAACAGATTCAACAACAATCAAAAACTGTTGATCAACCATAGATTTGAGAAGGTACACTTTCTGCATCTTGTTTCATTATTGTAACACTTTACAAATATATTACTTGATAAATTTATGATAACTTAGCCTAATCAATAGTGTATGAGAACCTTGTATGACAACTGAATTTGTATTATGCAATTTTTTTTGGATATGATGATGTCTCATAAGTTTAAAACATGTTTCTTGTCCTTGGAAGATGAAATCGAAAGAGATAAGTCTTATAATGGAATTTGAATGTTGAAAAAGGAAAAAATAAAAGAGAACTAAGATGTTGTGTTTACTGCAAATAATAGAATGACAACAACTAAACCTTATTCCACTAGGTAGGATCAGCTATATGAATTCTTCTATGTCATTGAGCTTTATCCCTTACTACCAAGTCTTTTTTGGCCTCTCTCGTTTAATGTGCATATTTGTTATAGTTTCACATCGCCTAATTAGAGTATTTATTGGCCATCTAAGTACATCTTCTTACCATCTTAAATGTGTCCATAGGAGTTTTTTCTCATGCAATTCTGACTTTTTCAATAATACTCTCATTTTTTATTCTGCCCATCCTCGTATGTTCACACATCCACCTTAATATCTTCATCTCTACAGGTAGGATCAGCTATATGAATTCTTCTATGTCATTGAGCTTTATCCCTTACTACCAAGTCTTTTTTGGCCTCTCTCGTTTAATGTGCATATTTGTTATAGTTTCACATCGCCTAATTAGAGTATTTAGCCATCTAAGTACATCTTCTTACCATCTTAAATGTGTCCATAGGAGTTTTTTCTCATGCAATTCTGACTTTTTCAATAATACTCTCATTTTTTATTCTGCCCATCCTCGTATGTTCACACATCCACCTTAATATCTTCATCTCTACAACTTTCATTTTCTGCTCATATGATCGAGTCATATCCCTACATTCAACGCTATATAACATAGCAGGTCTAACCATTGTTTTGTGGAACTTCTCTTCAAGTTTTAGAGGTAATACAATCACATAAAACACCCTACACTCTCCTTCATTTCAACCATTCTGCTTGTATTCTATGTAAGACATCTCTCTCAATCTCTCAATCATTTTGCAAAAATAATCCTAAATAATTAAAATTCTTAGTTTCGGACAACTCGTCATCTCCTATCTTAACAATTGTCTAATTACGTTTAATATTATTAAATTTAAATTTCATATATTACGCTTTTACTCTATTAAGCCTCAAACTTTTATTTTCCATAAAGATTCTAGTTTAACATTTACTCCTTGTGACTCATCTACTAAAATAATATCATCTATAAACAATATGTACTACGGTACTGTGTCTTGAGTTTGTCCATGACTAGTATAAAAAGATAGAGATTTAAAGCTGATCTTTGATATAACCCTATCTTTATTGAAAATACTTCAGTTAATCTGTTGAAGTTGTCACTCTGATTGTTATATCTTAATACATATCCTTACTGAAAATGTATCATTAGCAAAGAGTATATCCCCTGATTTAAGGGGTATTTCTAAGAGTCAGAGCTATTTCAACCCATCTTCTGGGTTTTTACCTCCACCTCCTTATTCATGGAAATCTTCCCTACTCTGGTTGAATTCAACCAATGTAAACATGTTCTTATCTATTGGCAAACAGACATGACCAATTCCAGCCTCTAAATTCAGCAAAATCTCCAAATTGGTCTAATACATTCCGACTTCTGACCGTCGAACTTGGGCTCCTCTTCTTCCAAGTGCTGGTTCACAAATAACTAGTAGTTCTAATGCAGAGCCGACACTGGGAAATCTTAAGGTTTCCCAAGGATATGCTTCGAGCAATTATGCAGCTGAAACTTCATCCATTCCCTTGCACACAGGCAAGTTTCCTACACAAGTACACGCAGAACCTCAAGCATCTTCAAATGTTCTGTCCCCCTTAGCGCCAGAGCAACTTGCTCAACTGGCAATTCTTCTAGGGAAGCATAAACAGTACCGTAAAGAACCTGCCTTATCAATTGAAGGTCACAAACAGTTAAACTTGTTGCAAATTGTCAATTCACATGCTTTGGCTCCAGCACATGCTTTGGCTTGACCTGCCTTATTATTCTTTCTATAAATAAATAACACAATATACAATATTTTTTTTATTATTCTTTTGTAAAATAACACAGCATTTTGAGTTTTTGAAATTCTCTTTTCTGATCTCTCCTCTTGATCAGTAGCACTAGCTATAGTACATATTGCCTTAACCTTGCACCTTTTATACTTGCGAACTGTTGCTATTTTTATTGTAAAATCTTTTGATTTGAACTCCGTATATATGTATAGATCATCTTATATTTACTTAGAGGTCCCTGCAAACATTTGATTTGGTATTATTGTATGACCTTTAATTAAGATTGCTACCAGATCTTAGCACTGAAAGCTTAATGTAAGACCAATTTCAGATTCCTAGCCATTCATTGATCCATATAACTTTATATTAAACATTTAACAAAGATAATATCTTGTATCCTGGTATCTTTGGGCATGGGTGATTCCATACCATCCATAAACATTGCTGATAACTTCTTTGTTGCATTGATTTAAATTTCCTTGAAAGCATGTTAGATTGGAAAAACTACAGAGAGGGAAGCTTTTTAGGCCATGGAGTTGGATGTCTAGTTCTGCAATTATTTGTCTTATCCAGTAAGACATTTGCAACTTATAGGTGCCACAATTATCTTGCAGTTGAATAAAAGCTTTGTTAGAAATTACAATGTTTGTCTTTCTGCGACTTGCTTAGAAAGTGATGGATTATGGGCAATTTTTAAAGCTCTTACATTGTTAACTAAACCATGATTTTTAATTCAAAGAGGTTGATAGATTGTTTACAAATTAACAAGAACTAAAGGAATACGGATTCATAAAGAATTAAAATGCATAAGACTGCTATGCATGTCAATGTCTACGACTGTACACATCATGATTGGGTAATTCAGAAATTTTGAATAGAAGGTTCTCCAAAATGATCTTAGGATTCCTATTCTCCCTTGTGTATTAAGCTAAATTATTTCACACTTCCACACGTGCTTACCGTCGAGATTAGTATCTTTCATGTTGTTAGCAACACTGGAAGAGCCCCCATCCATGTTGCGACTATTTGCTAAACTGCCTAGGCACTAAATGCAATGTGAGGACATCGGCCATAGATATTTTCCGTAATTGAAAAATGGGCATCATGGAAGTACATGCCATTCAACTAGACAAAGAGAATGGAGAATCGCACAACATGAGCACTAAATGTTTTTTCTAGAGATCGCTAAATCACTAGCATTATTATCAAAATCATGAGCATCATGATGTTGGTTCTAGCCCAAGTGGTAGTATTAGAGCCTTTAGCTATTGTCTAGAGAAATGTCTACACCATTCTTTGAATTTAAGATGTTTTTCTATTGGATCCTCATGTACAAGTTTAACTTTTGATCTGGGCAAATTAATAATCATTGAGTGCTCTTTTAGGACAACACATACAAAGAGACTTCCAAAGACTTGCCTACTAGTAAATTTTTAGTTAACCTTCTAAAGCTATTTTTTTTTTTGTGAGTGGTTTCTTTCTTTCCTATCTATCGTCTATGTATTTAATTAATCAGACAAGTAGGTACCCAATCAACATGTGGAAGGTCCCCCACACCCCTAAAATATGGTAAAAGATGATTCGTTCACTTCAGCACCTCCGTCAATTCGTTCTTATACTAACACGAAGGAGGTAAATCACGGATGACTACTAGCAATTAGTGCAGTGGCCAAGGTAGGAGGAAAGACATGCTTAGATGTGTCGAGTTTCGACCCCATGGCTCAATATGACAATATCCTATGTCTTAATCATCGCACCGCTTCGAGGGAATAAAAAATGATTAACCCGGTTAGGTAACGTCGAGCCTAGGGTGACCAGCCTGACCCCACGGAAGTTTTTCACCGGCTATTAGGATAAAATAGGAAGCACATGCAACGGGTAGTCCAAAAGCCTAACATCCCTTAGTTGCAAGTCTCATTTAGAAGAAAAATCTCTATAAATACGTCGTAGTTAGAAATCAAATCGTAGATGCCTGAGAGACAATTGAACATCCTTACCGTTGCCTTGTGCAAGTGTCTATGAATTTTATTTCATCAAGAATAGGGGTTCACAAAACCAAGAGTGAATCATGTATGACCTAACTCTAGGCGCTAGGAAAAGCTTTATTGGACTATCTTTGTTTTTTAATCACAAAGCTAGCGAACTGTATCGGAGACATATTCCAGCCTACATATTATTATTATTATGGCATAAGGCATAAGTGTGCTGTGCCAATACTTGGGGAGGAATATAAGAAAAGTCGAATTCCATATACTTTCGCTTTTTATGGGAGGCCCCTTTGACATATACTAAACAGTTCGTAGACTCGCTTACGTATGCCAGAAGGGAAGTTGGTGCCCTGGTTATACAGGGAGTCAACACTTGAAGCCCCAGTGAATGACAACTGCTCTCGCCGTATGAGAGAAGTAACAGCCACCGAGTTAAATCATTTATAAGTTAAATGTAATTTCTTTCTGTTACTGCAAATAGAATACATAGATCATAGAGTTGTGATCTTAAAATATTTAGTTGACAACAAATTGTATATACGATAAGGTCTTTATGACAAGGGCTATAACTCAAGTTGGTAGAGCATCTTGTTTACACTTGAACTCTGCTAAAAGAGCCAATTATGCAATGAACATTAGTGAAGTTATTGAGAAATTGATCTCTTACTCTATAGATAGGTTCAAAGGAACAAAAGAGCATTTAGAGGAAATATAACCAGTTCATACGATGAGTATTTCGATAATCACCTTGAGTGGGTGATGCCAAAGTATTTGTATGATCAATCATGCAATATGCATAAGAAAATACTATGGGAAATATTATGTGACATAAATGCAACAGATTGTAATTAATACAACATTGTACTCACTATCACAAGGTCAATATTGACGTCCTCTCCGCAATCATATTAAGATGATAGAAGTCTTTTATAGGCAATGGCCAAAATTGTGGATTCTACTTGGAAAAAAAAATACTTATCATTCAATGAAAAACACATATTATAGCGATAGAATAAGTTATATTTACTTGATAATATGCATATAATTATTAAGTGGTTATAAGTGGGAAACATTTAAATGACAAATTACAGGTAACGGCATCAAAAACATAATTATTGTTTAATATCACAAAAATAGTCTTTTATAGTGGAGAAAGTTAAAAAAAAGTCATTAAGTTTTAAGTCATTAAATGAAATGAATCAAATTTATATTCTCTTTCCATTGCATAGACACTCGAACTGCCTAATGGGACCAAATATCACATGTGTGATGCTGTCCCTTACCTGAAACACCTAGGCGGTTGCATAGACAGTCACTGGACCACTTTTTAGAATACTCTAGCTCACCCAAAAGTGAAGCTATCAACATTCCGCTTTCTCTAACACCAGCTATGATTGGCAAGTTAAACAAACAAATAGATATTATATATCAAACAAAAACAAAAAGACTGTTCAATTTCTTGTCATTTAGGTTAATATTGACACGTGCAGCATGACATACACCTCACATTAATATAAAATACGCTCATAAAGATGTGTGAACCTCACAACAAAAGAATCGAAGCCGCATGCAGGAGACTTGGCAATTCTGTTACCGTTGATGATGTATTAGCTTTATGAGGTTAAAGTAGTTATACATATACTACTAACCAACACATGCTATACAATTTAATCTTCCCAAAGAATTCAACTTGTCCTGTTTCTCTTAAAGCTATTAATAAATGTTAATATGTCAAGCATTTTCTTTGCTAGGGTATGTTTATAGTTCACAGGCATCTCCAACTAACAATTAGGTTTTTGGAGATGGACAACGTGTTGGGTTCAAATTAGATGAGCAATTTGGTTATCGTTCCTCATTGCTACTCAATGGTACTTGACTCATGTTTAACAATCTAAGGTTGCATTTGCTTAGTTGAAAAAAACTTTTTTTCTTTGTTTCAGGAAAAAGAAAATAAAAAAATGAAAAGAAAAGAAAAACGTATTTGTCACTGCCTTTTTGACTTGTCTAATTTTTTTTTAAATAATTCACAAATTTAGATCACATTTTTTTTACCTTTCCTAAAATAACTTCTATTGATTTCATTTCACTAGTGTTTTCCCTTTTCTCATAATATAATCAAGTAATAAACAATCTGCAAAGTAAATGAGAGAATATTGAAAACTCATCAATTAATCATCTTATTCGTTTTTTACATATCATTTCTTCTGGAAGTATTAATGAGATGAGACTAATGTTTGACAAATTTAAGGGACAATTCTAGAGGTGGAGGAAAGAGATTGAATCTTCAATTGCTCTCAACTGTTATATTGTTCCTTTTTTCCTCTCCCATAAATCTTTCGAGGGCATACAACAGGATTAGAGTAGTCACTTAGATTGGTTTTAGAGTGATGATAAATACAATTTATTTTGAAGCAGATGCCCATGTGCTTCAGTGGATACACTTTATTTGACCTTTCAGACATTTTTTTTTTGTGTAAATATGTAATCACTGATGACAAATACTTGGCCGGTCATACTTCTGGTTTCCGAGGATAGTAACTCATTTAATTGTGAATTGTACGGTACATGAGCAGCTCATTACATGAATTTCTTTATTCAGTTGCAGTTTAACGGGAGCGAACTTTTGAGAACTACATGCATCTTGATGCTCATGTGACTGGATTATGCATGCTGAAATGTTCAAGAATCATAAGCCAGTTTATCTGCCAACCCTCAGCCCAATTAGGCAGCAGCTAGGCATGCCGAAGGCTTTATATGAAAATTTTAAGAGAGATGACAGTTCAGCAGATGACCAGTTATAACTATAATGTCTCAATGCTTCACTTTTTTTTCAAACACTTTTGTCAAACTTAATCCAGAAATACTTTGATCCTCTGCTTAGATACTGCTTTGATGTTTAACAATGTTTAACCAAATATTTGATTTGTTTATATTATCTAGTGCTAATAATGCCTACTACTACCGTTAGAAGAGGAAATATCTCCATTATCTTTTCTATTAAATGCATTCGTTTTTATATATATTAGACTCCCTATTATTATGCCTATCAATTACTAATTACAGTTAATCACAATCGAACTTATCAATCACAATTTCTATAATTATGTTACTGTATTCAACACTTCCTCTCAAGTTGGAGCATGTATGCCAATCATATCTAGTTTGTTATAAAGTTTAGAGAATCATTTTTCTCCTGATGTTTTAGTGAGATGTCAACAACTTGATTGGATGATGATAATGTGACAGTCAACCTCAAAATGTTTAGTCCTCTAATGAAAAATTGAGTTACTTGTGATGTGAATAGCCGCTTGATTATCACAATAGACATTTCATTCTAAGTAAATTCTAATTCTTCAAGCAAATTCTTTAGCTATAACATCTCAGTTACAGTATGAGCTGTCTCTGCACTCAACTTCAACAATTGACCCTGTAATAGTAGTTTGCCTCTTACTTCATATGTTACTAGATTTCCCGCTACATAAGTGCAATATTTAGAAGTGGATCATCTGTCAGTTTTTGATCCAGCATAGTCGACATCAGAATGTAATTAAGAATCTTGATTGCAGCATCCAAATAAACTTGCTTAGGCTTATTCATAAAATAACTGACTATTTCCACTACAAAGGAGATGTCAGGTCTTATTACTATTAAGTAAATGAGTTTCTCAACAAGCCATCTATATTTGCCTAATCCTTAAAAAATTTACCAGTATCATCCCAAACACTTGGATTGATATCCATAGGAGTATCAACCGACTTCGTTCTAAGCAATCCAATATCTTTGAATAAATTTGTAGCATACTTTCGTTGACATAATGAAACTCCAGATTTATTGCGAGTAATTTCAATTCTCAAGAAATACTTAGGATGCCTCATATCCTTAGTAACAAACTGTTGCTGTAAATATTTCTTAGTTTTGTCAATCCCACGTATATCACTGTCAGATATTAGGATATCATCAACATAAATGATAAGAATGATAATCTCATTCGTGCTACATCATATAAATATAGAATGATCAGATTTACACTGCATGAAACCTACAACTTTGATTATATTACTGAATTTATCAAACCAAGCTTCGAGGCTTTATTTAAGACCAAAAATAACCTTTTTAAGTCTGCAAACCATAAGAGCAATCTCCCCTGAGCAACATACCCTGGAGGTTATAAAAATGGTCTCGTGCAATTTGCCATAAAGGAATGTATTTTTCACGTCTAGTTGAAATATTGGCCAAGATTGATTGATAATCAAAGAGAACAAAACTATAATAGAATTCAGACGGACAGTAGGAGAAAACATCTTAAAATAGTTAACACCATAAGTTTGTGTAAATCCTTTGGTTACCAGACAAGCTTTTCATTGATCAATAGTACCGTCAACTCTATACTTTAGAGTAAACACCTAACGACAGACAACAATAACAACAGAAGGTGGTGCAGTTACTAGCTTCTAGGTACTATGAGAGATAAGAACAAACATTTCTTTATCCATTGTAGTCTGCTAAACAAAGTGTTGATAAGCCTCAGAGTAGGAAGTCGAAACTTCTATAGATGAGAGAGAAATAACAAAAGCGCAGAAAACAAACCTAGGTAATTCAATGAGATATGGTTAGACAAAGGATGAGTAGTGCAAGAATTAATACCTTTACGAAGGGCAATGGGGAGATAAATATTGGAGGGGAAAGGAGCACCAGGAGTTGCAGAAGAGGAGGCTTGGGACATAAGACAAATTCTAGCCAAAAATGCCTTGTATACACCTGCAATGGTTTGGGAGATGAAGCATCTATAGTGGGAGATATAGATGGTGGGATTGGTAATTGAGGAGAAGCTGATGTATCCAGTGACTAAGCAAGATTGGAGGAAAAGTATGGTTGTGACTCAAAAAACCTAACATCAACATAGGTGTAACTACATTTTGTAAGTGGATCAAGATAATGATATCCTTTTTGTGTACGAGAGTATCCAAGCTAGATGCATTTAATAGATTGAGGAGACAATTTATCCAATCCAGGAGTAAAATCATAAACAAAACAAACACAACTAAATATGCGATGAGGCATAGAGAAAATAAGTTTGTCAAGATGAAGACATGAGAATGGGATATCCCTATGTAACACACCAGACGACATCCTATTTATGAGGAAGCAAGCGGTGAGAACAACATCACTCCATAAATACTTAGGGATATGCATGTGATAGAGAAGTATATGAGCTACGTCTAAATTATGACGGTGTTTGTATTCATCAATACTATTTTGTTGGGAAGTATATGAGCAAGACATTTTGTGAATTATGCCATAAGAATTACATAATGTAGAAATAGTTTTCTGAGTGAACTCAAGTGCATTATCAGTACAAAGAGTGTGCAAGTTAACAAAATATTAGATTTTTATTTCATTATAAAATAATTCTAGTACATTAGGAACCTCACTTCTAGTTTTGAGTAAATATAACCATGTTATGCGGGAATAATCATTAATAAAAATTATAAAATATTGAAAGTCCCCTCTAGACTCAACTTTACTAGGTTCCAAAATATCACAATGAACAACTTTAAAAGTAAAAGAACTACGTTTATCAACTCTGAAAAAAAGACGTGCGATGATGTTTGCCGAACTCACATGACTTGCATTGGAAATCATTAGACTAATTATGTCAAAGAAGGATTAATCTTGCTATGATACTAGGTAGAAGAGAAAAAAAATATATCTCCATTACCTTTTCTATCAAAATACACCCGTATTTATATATATAAGACCCCTTATAATTATGTCTATCAATTACTAATTATAATTAATCATAATCAATCACAATCAAGCTAATCAATCTCAATCCCTCTAATTAAGCTACCGTATTCGCTACCAATGAGCATAACGTGACTACAATGGAGTGACCTTTTTTAGCCAATGCTATTCATTTTAATCTTACATCGAAACATAGTTCTGTTGTGTAGTCTTCAGTAGCATGGCATATGTGCATTGCTGATAGGATTCTTGTCTCTCAAGATTCTTGGTAAACAAGTCCTTAAAGAAAAGGTAGAGTCCAAACTAGTAGCATTTAGTATTTCAATTTCAGTAGTCCTTACCTTTTCCCTCCAGACGCAGGAAGTTGGCCTTTCAACATCAGTATGTATTTTGGCCATCCCAGTCAATATTTCAAATAAGCAATAATACTATTTCAGAAACGAGACAGGAGTCTCATTTCTGTCAGTAACTGTTAAAACTGACTGGCCAGGCCTAACTTTTGGCTTTGCAGGTGGTTCAGATAATTGCATTAGAATATACTGCAATATTGAACAGGCATTTATCTAAAGAAAGATAGGCCTCTCCAACTGATTTACTGAATTTTGTTTCCTTTGGATACTTGTTGCGACGGGATGACTTGAAAAAAAATTCAAATTTCAAGGGCTAAGGTGAATTTCAGATATCGAATTGCTGATTCAACCGCAAGACAATATTTTAAAATAGTGAGGAACATGAAAGTACAGTAGGAAAATAAATAAATAAATAAAAATATTTTTAAGGTAGGATAAACTTGGACTGATTGGAGAAGGGTGGGTAGTTGATGACCGATTTTTTATTTTTTATTCCTCTTATAATAGCACAAACAAACAAGTCAATTGTTAGTCATATTGAGTGCTCGTGTGGCATTAGTTGGCTGTATCAAGTGATTGCATTGTAAAAATATTTGATAAAATAATAACAATAAAGAAGATCGAAATCTGAGTCAGATGAACAACTAGGTGAGGTGGATAGAATGTTGATCGAATCGTGACGTCTCGGATGGGGGATGTGTTAAGATGACTTCTATGTTGATCAAGTCGTCAAAAGTCCTTTGGTCAACACTACCTGCAGTCAGCGACCGGGTTGCCCCGGTCTCTGGTACCCTGAGGTTCGAGACAGATCCAAGGAATATACAAGTAACAGGCTAATAATAATATAATAATGAGATAAATGAGGAGTGAGTACGGAAAACGTACCCTGGCCCAGGGGAGCACCCTCGGATGGGACGTTGCTCGAGTTGTTGTGACCCGGAAGAGTAAACGAATGTGCAAGAAGAGGAGCTAGATCTGACGACGCGGAGCCAGGCGTGATGGCACGAAATCGGATGCGACCTCGACCCGCAGGCCGAGATATGACATCGGCACGTAAGCCGAGATAAGAGATCGACACATAGGTCGGGATATGAGATCAGCACGTAGGTCGAGATATGAATAACAGAGTGAAGGCTAGAACACCGTATTGGCACGACGCTGGAACACCACAACGGCTCGATGGCCGAAACACAACGGTACGGAGCCGGATAGTAACAACGGCGCACAGGACGAAATACAACAACCATACAAAGCTAAATCGGGGTCGGAATCGACATGTGGATTGTCAGTATGTAGCGACTGCTAGCGAGGGGGGCTGCAACAAGAGAAGGGATGCCAGCGAAGCCGGTGGCGAGGGTGTAGGTCCAAGCTGTCTGTGTAAGGGGAAGCGATGCCTCCTTGGCTGGCACCGGTGATGTCTGATAGAGGGAAAGGCAATGCGCGTGGTGGGAAAGGGTTGACGGCCGGCTAAGCTGTTGGCCGGTGAGGTTACAACGACAGCTGAGGCAGTAAAGGTGTGACACCTGGGCTGCTACGCGTCCCAGGTGAGGGAAGAGGGGGCTGATGGTGTGGAGGGAGAAGAGGAAGGAGGGTCCGACGACCTCGCTCCTTGGTCGTTGTCGTGGGCCATCCGGAAGAGGTGGTAGTGGCGGCGAAGAAGGAAAACGCGACCTTAGAGCCGGTCGTCCCTTACTGGTGGCAAGGGACGAATAAGGAGCTCCCCCAGGAAAGCAGCGAAGGTGGCGTCAGGGCCGTTCGCCTGCGTGGGCGTGCAGGCGCAGGTGGGCGATGAGATCCGAAGGAGAAACTCTCTCCCCCCTGGTTCGGCGTGGCGGCGGAGAGAAGAAGGAAGATGAGGGCTCTTGTGAGGAACCGACGGCGCTCCCTCAAAAATGAAGACCCCTCTTTTCGCTGTCTACAGTGCCCTAAGAAGGACTGCTATAGTAAAATGGCCAAAATGCCCCTTACTCCTCTACCCTTAATCAATATCCGCATCACAAGCCTCCCCTTCAAATTTAGTCGAAGGAGACGCAAGTCCGACTGACTAGACCAAACCCAACGTAAAACAAAGTCACTACTGAATGCGGAGTCATATCGCGGGCTTGTCCTATAACATCGAACGAGCAGCTGTGACAATGTTGAGCTGAATAGGGGATGGAAAGCCGAGCAGGCGACCGAACGACAGTAAACCACGATCGAGAAAATATCGACCAAGCAACAATAAATCGCTGCTAGGCAATAGAGAGCATGATGGACGAGCAGAGCCATGATCGTGACCGAGAAAAAATACCGATCGAGCGACAGTAAATCGCGACCGGGCAATCGAACAATGGCGGCTGAGCAATAGGGAGAAACCTGAGCTGGTGGAGCGACGACAAGTGAGGGGTTCCGAGGGCATGATCAAAAAAATACCGACCGAACAACAGTAAATCGTGACCGGGAAAAATGCTAACCGAGTAACGGTAAATTGCATCAATACAATCGAATAATGTTGACCTAGCAATCGAAAAATACTGACCCGATAACCGAAAAATGCTGACCTGGATCAAAAAATGTTGAGCAAGTCGAAAGACGATGGGCGAGCAGTATCAAACGCGCGGTCGAGAGAATGTCAACCGAGCGACAGTAAGTCACAACCGGACAATCGAAAAATGATGACTTGACAATCAAAAAATGCTAACCTGGATCATAAAATGCTGAGTGGGTCAAAAGACGATGGGCGAGCGGTATCAAACGCACGGTCGAGAGAATGTCAACCAAGCGACAGTAAGTCGCAACCGGACAATCGAATAATGCCGACCTGACAATCGAAAAATGCTAACCTGAGAATCGAAAAATGCTGACCTGGATAAAAAAATACTGAGTGGGTCGAAAGACGATGGACGAACGGTATCAAACGCGCGGTCGAGAAAATGTCAACCGAACGACAATAAATCACGACCGGGAAAAATGCCGACCGGTACAAAGTGAGCAACCGAGCAGATAGCTAAGCGGTACTGATCAGTTGACTAAGATAAGGCCAACCTGGTGATCAAAAGAATGCCATGTGGGCGTGAATCCCGTGCGCTGGATAGACATGAAACCTGAGACCAAATGAGAATGGGAGCATAGCCCGTGGATCAAGCGCGAACGCGAGTAGAGCCTATGGATGGAGCACGAACAGGAGCAGCACAGTCAGGCGGTTATGCAAATGTCGTGCAAGGAGGAAAGCGGGTATCGACCGAGCAGCAAATGCGAGGCAAAACAATGAGTGAGATGCGAGGGACAAGTTCCGGGCAAAGCAGCAAGGGAGGCAAGAGCGGTAAGTGCCGGGCATAGCGGTGATTGAGACGCGAATGGTGAGTGTCGGGCAGGGCGGCAAGTGAGTCGCGAACGATGAGTGTCGAGCAGAGCGGTGATTAAGACGTGAATGGTGAGTGCCGGGCAAAACGACGAGTGAGGCGAGTATGGTGAGTGCCGGGCAGAGCGACGAGTGAGCAGTGAGTGTTATGAGTGCCGGGTAGAGCGACGAGTGAAGTGAGCTCTTGGCTAGGAAGTAACCCGACTGACTAGTAGTTGAACGTGAGAGCCTGACCGAGAAGCTGTTGGTCGTGAGAGCATGCTCGCTTATAACTCGCACGGGGGAGAGAGTCTGGGAGGTGTGAGAGCATGCCCACTTATGACTTACGCTGGGGTGAGAGTCTGGAATCCCGACCGAGAGGTCGTTGGTCGTGAGAGCAAGCTCACTTATAACTCGCGCTGGGGCGAGAGTCTGGAATCTCGACCGAGAGGTCGTTGGTCGTGAGAGCAAGCTCACTTATAACTCGCGTTGGGGCGAGAGTCTGGAGGTGTGAGAGCATGCTCACTTATAACTCGCACTGGGGCGAGAGTCTAGAATCTCAACCGAGAGGTCATTCGTCGTGAGAGCAAGCTCACTTACAACTGGCGCTAGGGTGAGAGTCTGGAGGCATGAGAGCATGCTCACTTATAACTCGCATTGAGACGAGAGTCTTGAGGCGTGAGAGCATACTCACTTATAACTCGCGCTAGGGCGAGAGTCTGGAAGCGTGAGAGCATGCTCACTTATAACTCGCGCTGGGGCGAGAGTTTGGAATCCCGACCAAGAGGTGATATGGAGGCTTGACTAGTACTTGATCTGGAGACCTGACCAGGAAGAAATCTGAAGGCCCGGCCAAGATGCAATCTGAAGGCCTGCCCAGAAATTGATCTGGATGTCTGACCAGGACTTGATTTGAAGGCCTGACCAAGAAGCAATCTGGAGGCCTGATCGGGAATTGGTCTAGAAGCTTGATCGAGAATTGGTCTAGAAGCCTGACCGAGAGATCGTTAGCGATACTCCAATCTGAGACTGGTGGTGATACTCTAGTCCAAGACCAGTGGCGATAGCTCGGCCCCGAATGGGGGAGGTGAAGCCCTAAAGTCCATAGAAGCGGGCCCCATAGCAATATGAGGGAGGAGAACCTTTATCATACCTGACCGCGGAGTGACGTTGACCGACTAAGGATCTGTCTCGGTCCCTCAACTCCAAATTGCCCGTGAAGTCAGAGAGAGAAATAGTGTCAATCCTGTGATTCCCAAATGTCCACGGAGTCAGGGAGAGAACAATCTTGACCATCAAAGGAAGTGAAGCTCATAGCCATACAAGGGAGCAGAGTCCGTAGCGTTAGAGAGAAGCAGACCACCGTGGGTGAAAGGAACAGAATCTGTAGACGTAAAAGGATACAAAAAAGGTGGAGGATGCGGATCATATAGTAATAATAGAGTGAAGCGCCTATAGCAATAAGAGGATGCAGAGCCTCATGGTGAAGGGTGCAAACCCTGTAGCAATAAGAGGATGCAGAGCCTCATGGTGAAGGGTGCAAACCCTGTAGCAGTAATAGGATGCAGAGCCTCATGGTGAAGGGTGCAGAGCTTGTAGCAGTAAGAGGATGCAGAGCCTCATGGTGAAGGGTGTAGAGCCTATAACACACCTGATTGGGGAGCTGGGCCCCTAGCCCCTGATCGAAGAGTAAGACCCCTAGCTTGTAATCAAAGAGCGAGGCCCCTAGATCCTGATCGGAAAGCTGTACTGCAAGTCACTGATCGGGAAGCTGTGTCCCTAGTGTATGAGTCGGGAGTTGTGCCCCTAATGTCTGATCGGGGAGTTGGGCTCCTAGTGTCCGATCAAAAATCGAAGGCCCTAGTCTTTGATCAAGGAACTAGGATCTTACTCTCTTATCAGGGAGCTATAGCAGCCCCTATAACCGTAAAAAGGAAGCAGAGCCTGTAACATACCTGATCGGGGAGTTGTGCCAACCGGCTAAGGGTTTGTCTCGGTCTCTTAACTCCCGAATACCCGAGGAATCAGGGAAAAAATATAATGGAAAAACTAACCTGTCGGCCAGCTGAAGCTCCAACTCAATTCATCAACTCCCGAATACTCGTAGAGTGAGGGTAGAAGATAATATGTTCGTCATGATCCTCCGAGACAGTGATAATGACAGAGAACCTCCCAACGTCGTCCATCTTCATGTTCTAGAACAGGTGGAGAAGATTCCCACAGACGACGCCAAATTGATCCTGTTCGGAATCTGAGTCAGATGAACCACCGGGTGAGGTGGATGGAATTGTTGGTTGCTACTCGGAATATCGTACTGATTCCCCTATGCAAAAATTTTGTACAAGTCCCGAACCATTCCTAACAACCTATCGTGTTCTTTGGAAATTAAATTTGGAATCGCAAACAAAACTTAACATTATTGATTCCAAATTCAACTTATCTATTCTTAGAGGTTTAGACTTGGATCGCAAACGATACTTAACATTATTAATCCAACTCTACCTATGTTACAAATTTGATTAAATACTTATTTCAGAGATCGGCTTCCAGGTTAAACATGGCTAGACACTAGACCTTCTTAGGTATGGGATCATCCACCACTTCCTAGACAAAGCCTTTCAACGAAATTCAATATTTAATCTCCTTATAGTAACCCTAGATTTAACCATTAAGAACAATCGAATCACAAGATCGAAAAATAAAAAAAACACAAAATCGAATCATAAATTCAAAACCTAGAATCGTTAGCCTATTATATTTGGTATTTCAAAATCCATACAAAGAAAATTAGTATGATGCGGAACAAGACAACTAGTTATACCTCTCTTTGTAGCTTATAAACCTCACGATCTTCTATCATATTCCTGTTCTTATCTCGGACGTCGTGTGGACAACGATCTACTGAGATGAGAATCCACCCAAGCCTCCTTCTTCTCCTTGCAAGTTTCGGCCACCAACAATCTCCTAGAGATGAAGAACTTCGACCGCCAACCAAGCTCCAAGAGATGCTTTCTTTCTCTTCTTCTTCTCTACAAGCAACTGGCCACCAAGATGAAATAAGAGCTCCAAGTGCCGCTGGCCTCAACAAAAGGAGAACAGAGAAAGAAGAGAGGAGAGGGTCGACCACCACCAAGGAAAGGAGAGGAGAGAAATAGATGTCTTGTTGTAAGGTGAGATACCTCTATCCTCTCTTTTATATTCCTTGGTCTTGGCAAATAAGGAAAGTTTTAAAACATAATTAAAACTTCCTTATTTTCCCTTGACAATGAACAAAAGAAAATTTTAACTAAAATTTCCTTTTATTCTTTTAATGGTCGACCCCTACAAGTCCTCTAAACTAGGAAAGTTTTAAACACAAAATTAAAACTTCCTAATTTGTTTATGAAAATTTTTAAAATAAAAATTTATCTTTTAAAAAATTCCCTTCATGGTTGGTTATAAAAGAAAATTTTTATAAATTAAAATCTCTCTATTAAAACATGTGGATGATTACAATAAGGAAAGTTTTTTCCAAAATTAAAATCTTCCTTTCAATCTACAAATAAGGAAAGATATCAAACCTTTCTCTTAATCCTTTGTAGAAACTATAAAAGATAAAATTTAATTTTAAAACTCTCTTTTAAAATCATGTCTTCCACATTAGGAAAGATTTTAAAATAAAATCCTTTTTATTTTTATTGTGGCCGACCACCTAAGCTTGGGCTCCAAGCTAGGGTCGGTCACCACTTGATCCATCCAAGGCTTATCTTGGGCGGCCCTTGCTTGGGCTCCAAGCTTGGCTTGGTCGACCACCTATGGATGGGTAAGAAGGTGGGTTTGGTGGGTATAAAACTTTATAAATAAGAGGCTACGACAGGGACTGAGAGGAGGAATTGGTTTTGGTGTCCCGATGAATTTGAGCTTCCCGTGTTCGCCCCGAACACCCAACTCGAGTTCATCAATAATATCTCATTCCACTATAGAGTTATTATTGCATTACCGCACCAATCCCATATTACTAGATGGGCTCCTTTTTATCATGAGTGTGTTGATCTCCCTGTGTTTAAGATATTGAATGCCCACTAATTAAATGAGTTACTGACAACTCAATTAATATCTAGCTCCAAGAATAGTACCACTCAACCTTATCGTCATGTCGGACTAAGTGCACCTGCAGGGTTTACATGACAATCCTTATGAGTTCCTCAAGGGGACATCATCAACCTAGATTACTAGGACATAGTTTCATTCTATAATCAATAATACACCATATAAATAATATCATTTCCCAACTTATCGGGCATATTGATTTAACGAGCTAAATCACACCCTTTGATAAATTAAAGAAATAAATATTAAGTATATGTGTTTGTTATCATATCATGATTAAGAGTACACACTTCCATAATAACAGAGGTATTGTTCTTTTATATAGTCAGTATAAAAAAGAAACTACGTCAAATGGTCATGCTCAATACACTCAGAGTGTACTAGTGTAATTTTATAGTCAAGATAAACTAATACCAAATTATACTACGACTATTCCAATGGTTTGTTCCTTTCCATCTTAGTCGTGAGGTATTTTTTATAACTTATAAGGAACTGATAACATGATCTTCTGCGTGTGACACCACACACCATGTTATCTACAATATAAATTAATTGAACAACTACACTTAGCATATAAATGTAGACATTTGACTAATGTGATTCTTTATTTTAAAATAAATATTTACAAAAAGCTAGGCTTTTAGTATACACTCTAATAGGAATTTTGACCGAATCGTGACGTCCCAGGGGGGGTGTGCTGAGATGACTTCTGTGTTGACTAAGTCGTAAAAAATCCTCTAATCAACGCTACCTACAGCCAGCGATTGGGTTGCCTCGGTCCCTGGTACCCCGAGGCTCGAGGCAAATCCAAGGAATATATTAGTCACAGGCTAATAATAATATAATAATGAGATAAATAAAGGGTGAGTACAAAAAACGTACCCTGGCCCAGGGGCCACCCTCGGATGGGACGTTGCTCGAGCTGTTGTGACCCGGAAGAGTAAACGAATGCCCTAGACAAGGAGCTGGATCTGACGACACGGAGCTAGGCGCAATGGCACGAAATTAGATGTGACCTTGACACGCAGGACGGGATAAGAGATCGACACACATGCCAGGATATGAGATTGGCATGCAGACCAGGATATGAGATTGACACGCAGGCCGAGAATGAATAACAACGTGAAGGCTATAACACCGCATTGGCACGATGCTGGA
Source organism: Zingiber officinale (assembly GCF_018446385.1). Lineage (NCBI taxonomy): Eukaryota > Viridiplantae > Streptophyta > Magnoliopsida > Zingiberales > Zingiberaceae > Zingiber > Zingiber officinale. Next base: position 58,324,294 of record NC_055987.1, on the reverse strand, counting down.
ACATCACAACGACTCGATGGTCGAAACACAACGGTACGAAGCCGGATAGTAACAATGGCGCACAGGACGAAATACAACAACCATACAAAGCTAAATCGGGGTTGGAATCAGCACGTGGATTGCCAGTATGTAGCGGCTGCTAGTGAGGGGGGCTGCGACAAGAGAAGGGATGCCAGCGAAGCCGGCGGCGAGGGTGTAGGTCCAGGCTGTCGGTGTAAGGGGAGGCGATGCCTCCTTGGCTGGCACTGATGTTGCCCGGTAGAGGGAAAGGCAGTGTGCATGGTGGGAAAGGGTTGACGACCGGCTAAGCTGCTGGCCGGTGAGGTTGCAACGACAGCTGAGGCAGTAAAGGCGCAACACCTGGGCTGCTACGCGTCTCAGGTGAGGGAAGAGGGGGCTGATGGCGTGGAAGGAGAAGAGGAAGGAGGGTCCGACGACCTCGCTCCTTGGTCGTTGTCGTGGGTCGTCTGAAAGAGGTGGCAGTGGCGTCGAAGAAGGAAACGCGGCCTCAAAGGCAGTCGCCCCTTACTGGTGGTGGCAAGGGACGAAGAAGGAGCTCCCCCCTCCTCTCTTCCTAGCGGCGACGACGTCGGCAATGAACGTGAGAGGAGAAGAGGAAGGAAGGCGACGAAGGTGACGTCGGGGGCGTTCGCCTGTGTGGGTGTGTAGGGGCAGGTGGGCGACGGTGGCGGCGAGATACGAAGAAGAAACTCTCTCCCCTCGGTTCGTCGTGGCGGCAGAGAGAAGAACGAAGACGAGAGCTCCTGTGAGGAACCGGCGGCACCCTCTCAAAAACGAAGACCCCTCTTTTCACTGTCTACGGTGCCCTAAGAAGGATTGCTATAGTAAAATGGCCAAAATACCCCTCCCCCTTCCCTTAATTACTCCTCTTCCCTTAATCAATATCCGCATCCAAAGACAATACTAATATGATTTTATATGATTGAAAGTTCTGGTACTCTTACTTTACGGCCTAATAATTCGTTAAGTGAATTATGACTACAATGCACTATAAATGTCCTTTCATTAGAGACAAACTATGCCTCATATTTCTTCCCATGAAACCAAACAATCAAATAAATATAGAAGAGGATTACCAAGAGCTTATAGAGAAAAGTTTCACTTTGTAATCGCAAGCCCAACTTGAGCATTTTATCATAGCCAAAAAACCCAAACAATTTGCAATGTTTACATAGAACATGTTCTAACAATGAGGTATGGAGTTCGAATCTTGATAAAGTCGAGATAAATATTTCTCTTATGTGCTAGTCATTATTCCAAAGGTTAGTAGTCATCCGTGATTTACCTCTTCCGTGTTGATCCTGAGACGGACTGACAAGGACACTGGGGACGAACGTATTCACCTTTTACCACAATGTTCTAACAATTCTATTTTACCCATTGTCAATTGTCTGGAAATTGCTCTGGTCAATTGCTCAGGCCGATATAGGCTCGAGTAGGATAATTCTCTATGTAGTTGAATGAAAAATATGTTTGTTGATTGGAGTTCAAATAAAAATATTATAACTTGAACCCATGCATTTAGTTGACTTTGAATCGATTGAAAGCTCGAATCGATTAACTCTTCTGGGATGTTCCAGCTTCACTTGGTTACACCCTTGAAAGCCAACTCAAAGTTATAGTATTGAACTTAACTGTTGACTACAACTTGAAACCAGTTCGCCCATGGTCAAAGGTTTCCTACAACCCACTAGGTAGTTTAAGCCCCTACTTAACCTTCCACATCATTCTTGATTATGTTTTTCAGAAGGGAGAACCCCAAATTATAATTATTAATAATCTGTCACAACTCACGTCGCTTTTAGATTTCAAATCTTGTTGAGTTCATCTCGTGTTAGGCCTTTATTCGCTCGTATACACCAAGCTTTCGAAGCTTACTCTATGTGTCATCCTTCACAATTAACCTGTAGAATGCATCTCTTGTCAGGTGGCTTTAGAGTTTACATTGCTAGGAAATTTTGGTTCCTGAGATGTTGATGTGTGATTTTTGCAAGTGCACGATCATTGTCAAATAATAAAATATCATCCTCTAGGGCCGTGGAATCGAGTACCAATCCAAATGCAAAGTAGATTATCTAGGTGAATTGAAATCGAGAGAATTATTGTGAAAGAAAAGAAAGTAAGAAAGCAAGAGTGAGAAGTTGTGAGAAGAGTAAGAAAGCTACTCGGGTGCCTATGGCATCCGCCTGGGCGACACTGGTCCAGGCGCCCATACCAGCTCCAGGCGCCCGGACTTTAGGCACCTAGATCCCTTCCAAGCGCTCGGATTCTGCTTTTTTCAGCCTTTGAATTCCTACAAAAAGGAGTTAAACCAGACAATAAAAATAGATTTATCCTACAAAACAGAGTTAACACAATATTAATAAAGTAGAAATAGTTGTCACGTCTCGAGAGTAAGGTTGTCAAACAAAAATTAGACAACACCTCTCCTGTAGCAATGACAAATGAAACATGCATACAATGTCACAAGGCTACTTACAAACTATTAAGAACAACTCACACAGCTGGAACACACACAACCACGCAGTTATATACATAGCCCACACGGCTGAAACAAAAAACATAGAACCATGCAATTGTATAATAAGTAGCCCACACGACTGTAACAAAACATAGCGGAAGACACAAAATAACGATCGAAAAATCACAAAACAACTAACTGCGAGCCGGCCCGACTTCACACAACATCAACAAATTAAATACAAGATACCACAAGGGAAAACTCCAAGTCCACATCTAGTTATTACAATACCAAGTTTACGAATTTCAAAACACAAATAAAGCAGAGAGCAAAACCAGAAAACCATCCTCGGATGTGACGTGGAACCGATAGTCAGAATCCTCCAAGTGTCCTTGTACCATCTACCTATTCCCTAGCGAAAGAAAAATCAATTCAAGGGGTGGTGAGTGCTGAGACTCAGTGGGTAATAGACAGATAGTACATGAGCATAATAAATATCTAGAGAACCAAATGCATACAATCTCATAGGGAAGAGTATCATGTACTACAATGATATCATAATAGATGTCCATACTTGAATCCATATACTAAGCTAATAATAGAAAGTCATGTGTAGTAAGGATCTATAATAGTACTGCTCATAATGACAAGGATAACATGTGAGGTATATACATACTACCAATAAGTAAACTAGTGTCAAAGTACATGCAATAGGTATATATCTCAATCATATATGAACATATCACAGCTATATGGATACAATAAAAATAATAGCATAAGAAAGCATAATACGAAAGTGTATGCACAGATGGTCATCCCGCCGACCTCTCTGCACCACAACCCCTGTATGGTCGAGAGGTCGGAACAATGACAGCTATACAATACTCCCGCCACCACTATTCTCAAGTGACCGAGTGGATAGTTTGTGTAGTAGCCGAATAGCTACATAGCATGGGGTCCCTGCTATTCGCATCTCCAGCCACCACTACCCATGAGTGATTGAGTGGGAGTATGACAGGACAAGCGACATCTCCTCCAGCTACCACTACCCATGAGTGGTCGAGTGTGCGGAGCTGACCAACAACTCTCTTGACTACAAGGTAGACAGTCATCAGTATGCATGCAATAATATAATGAGCAAAATGCAACAACCATCACATATATAAATAGTAATCAACTATGCTACTATAAAACCAGTATGCTCAATAAGGTTCATGAATAAACAACAATCAGTGTAGGCAAACATGGTATCTAGTATCTACTAAATATTATAGATGGAAATGAGAGATTGTATAGACATGAATCCAATCATTTCAAAAATCAAGCAGGTAAGTATCAAGCTCAGGAAAAATATGAGTGGAGTCAAGGTAAATACAGTTACTATCCAAATATAGCTCATGCACTAAGGTCAAAGAACTAAATAATCAAGGTAAGAAATATCAGCCTTTATCTATTGATTGTGCTAAGTAATCCCACGTTGAGATGTCTGTCTCGAATCACAGTCTTGAAAATCACATGATGTATAGTTTAGCTAATCACGTTATATATAAACTAGCTAAACCTAGTTCCTAAAACCGATAAGGTAACCCACCATTGCAATAATTATTAGTCAACCCTAATCGTTGGTTTACCTCAAATAATCCAATCCACGAATCCTTAATTACAATTCATTCAATACTGTCAACAAGAAATTGTATAAATCGAACCCATCACCACTAATCACAATATCAATCTAATGATTCTGATAATGGTCACGTACACATCTAAATCAACCAATCTACTAATCAATCCAAGTTTATCAACAAATTATAGATTAATCAACTCAATACAAACTAATCACACTCCGCTATCACCTAGATTAAATACTTCTAACTATTCTACCCGCCACATAGGATTTATTTCAAGCACAATCAACTCAAAACTCACCCAATTCCAGCAATAAATCAATCCTCCATTCAACCAAAAATATTGATCTCAATAATAATTGATCCACATAATAATCAATCACAAACCCAAATCTACTCAAGCAACAGATCACAACTAAATAGAATTAGGACACCCCTAACCATTCCACAACTAGAATAAAATCTAGTTCATATACGAAATTACCTCCACAACTTACCCAAATCCGATTGCATAGCTATTGACCCATGGTTGAAGATGTTTGCCGTCGAAAATTGGTAGCTAGAGCTAGGTTAAAGTGCTAATCTCCCAAATCGGCAACCTAAATTACAATCAACACATTCACATTCAAGTATTAGACCAAATTCTTAATCCACAACCTAATTCCAACTTATAATTAGATCTAACATAGGTCAACAAAGCTTAGGCTAAGGGATTTGTTACCATTCAACCAGGAATGTCCACTGTCCTCACAGCAGCTCACGACGATGGCTAAAGATGAGAAGGGAGGAGAAATCGGGTGACAACCTCGCTATGGCAATAGTCACTGCTGCTCAGGGATCGCGAGTAAGAGGGATGGTTGCAAGGTTGATCACGAGTATCTTGCTAATGACGATCAAAAGAGATAGAAGATCGACACCGACAGCCAGTGAAGAGTGGAAGACCGTATCCTCTCTAGTCCAGAATTCGACGAAGAAGAGGTGCTGGCTCACACGCAGGGGTGGCAGCTGACAAGGATCTTGAGGAGTCCAAGAGGTTAGGGCTCGGCTACGTCGATCAGAGCTAGGGCACCACTCGAGTCGAAGATGATGGATCCGTGCCGGCATTGGGGCATGTCGCCAGCCGATGTTTGGCATCGGCAACAAGTCAGGTTAGAAGAAGGCACTCGCGAGGTAGTGATCAGTAGTGGCAAAGCTAGGGCACTGGCAATGACCATGTTGGCGTCCCACAAGTTGGGGCGGCGCAATGTCGTGAGAGGGAGAGGGAAAAGAGATCGGGGAAGATGAGGAAGAGAAGGAATCAGAATGAATAGCAGAAGGGGAAATTAGGTATTTATATTATATACTTAGTTTTGATTAATCCTAACCTTTGGTTAATCAAATCAATCAACTCCCATCTTAATTGGGTAATTCAAATAGGCTTTCACCTAGCCCATAGATCTATCCCCTTAAAACATATCTTACGACATCCATTTAAATCTCATTTTTTTATTTTTTTTTAAAAAAAATCCAATAAGGTTATTTCTCAAATAGTACTTATTATTTAATTACCGTATTTGACATTCTCCCCCCACTAATAAAAATTTAGTCCCTAAATTTACCGATTAACTCAGGGGTCCTCATCTAAGGATAACAACTAAGCAGTACCCTCAAAGACTACTCTATCCTAATAACATGTACAAATCTCCAACTGAGAGGGATTAGGATTTTCTTATAAAATTATAAAAAGATTCACTTCTAAGTAGATAGTGATAACTTTGTAGGTTATGAGCTTACCGTGCTTCGTCTGCTGCGCCTACACTATTGTCTAGCTAACTAAGGGTAAATCAACTACCTCCTAAATTCATAACACATGCCATCAGCATATCCTCTAACATCTATATAGTGCACTTAGACTGCCCATCAATTTGAGGGTAGAAAACTATATTAAAACAGAGCTTTATACTTATAGTCTGCTGTAAAACCTACCAAAATCGTGATGTAAATTGTGAGTCTCCATCCGATATGATACCTAGAGATATACCATGAGGTCTAGTAATCTCTTTACAGTATAACCCTGCTAATCGATCCAAAGAATCCATCCTATGGATCGATTGAAAGTGAGCAAATTTAATCAACCAATCAATGATTACCCAAATCGCATCCTATCCTCTTTGTGTCCTGGTAATCCCACAACAAAGTCTATCATAACAAGCTCTCATTTCCATCCTAGTATCAAAATCTACTGGAATAATCCAGCTAGTCTCTGATGTTCAACCTTCACTTGTTGACATACTAGACATCAAGCTATAGTTTTGGGTTTAAGTTTTGAGATTAGGGATATTTGACTTCGGATTCTAAAGGATGACCTGGTTTGAACCCTTAGGTCAGGATCACCAATTATTTGGTCAATTGAGTGATTTGGGTTGACTCTTATGGTTCTAGGAGGTTCATTCCCTTGAAGTTGATCTTCTTCTTCATGAATTAGATTTTCATTTGTTCTCCCTTGGCTAGTTTTACCTTGAACAAAATCAATTGGTTGGATTTGGGTTTGTTCTAAGTTTTGGTTTGACTCTTCAAATTTCACATTTGAGGTTTCTTCAATTCTCAGTATGACTTTATTATATATTCTATAACCTCTACTATTTAAAGAGTATCCTACAAATATCCCATTTTCTATTTTTGAGATAAATTTTCCTAAGTGTTCTCTTGTATTTAGTACATAGGCTGGGTATCCAAATACTTTAAAATATTTAATGTTAGGTTATTTATTATAATATACTTCAAATAAGGTGTTATTGATTGTAGTACGGTTTTGTACATAACAGGTTGTACTAACAACTTCTGTCCAAAAGTATTTTGACAAGTTATATTCACTTAGCATTGTTCTAGAGGATTCAAGTAGAATTCTATTTTTTCATTCTACGATTCCATTTTGTCGAGGTATTTTAGGACATGAAAATTCATGATGGTAACCATTTTCAAGATAAAATTGGTTAAAGTTGTGATTTTTAAATTCACCTCCATTATCAATTCTAATTCTTTTAATTTTTAGGTCTTTTTCATTTTCAACTTGTTTGTAAAAATTAGTAAAAAGTTCAAATGTTTCATCTTTATTTCTTAAGAATTTTACCCAAGTGAATCTAGAATAGTCATCTATTATTACTAGACAATATAAGCTTCCATTTATTGATTTGACCCATGGGAATCAAATAAGTCTAAGTGTAATAGTTCTAATATTGAATTTGTTTGAAGTTGATTAGTTGGTTTGCGAGTAGATTTTGTTTGTTTTTCTTGTTGACAAACATTATAGATTGTTGAGTCTAAGTTTGGTAATTTTGGTAATCCTCTAACTAATCCATTTAATTTTCTTATATTTCTGAAGTTTATGTGTGACATTCTTCTATGCCATAACCAAGTTTCTTCTTTTTGTGTTAAGTAACACTTAAGTGAAGAAATGGTTAGGTTAATTGCATAGATATTATCTTTTCTAAATCCTTTTAGACTTATGATAGGATTATTTAAGTGCGTGATTAAGCATTCAGAAGATAGGAACCTAACCTTATATCCAGAGTCACACAATTAACTAATGCTAAGAAAGTTGTACTTGAAATTATCAATGAGTAATACTTTCGTAATAGTAAAATCAGTTTTAAGTTCAATATTGTCTATCTCAATTATCTTGAGTTTATCGTTGTTCCCAAAGGCAATTGTTTCTAAGCTTTTGTAGGTTAGTTGAGTGAATTTAGTGTGATCCCCAGTCATATGTTTGGAGTAACCACTATCTAAGATTCACTTGATTTCCTACAACAAGTAGGAGTTAAGATTAATTAGAGTTTTAATTTGAATTTAAATTTCATTTTTTCAAAGATTTTTAAGTTAACTTAATTTTTAAGTTAAATTAATTTTTAAGTTAAATAATTTAAAATAATTTTGAAGATAATTTATAAGTTAAAATAATGTTTAAAATAATTTTTAAGTTAAAATAATTTTTATAATAATTTTTAAGAAATAATTTTTTAAAATAATTTTTAAGGTAAAATAATTTTTACAATAATTCTTAAGTTAAAATAATTTTGAAGCTAAAATAATTTTTACAATAATTCTTAAGTTAAAATAATTTTTACAATAATTCTTTAAAACAATTTTTAAGTTTAAATAATTTTTATAATAATTTTAAGTTAAACTAATTTTTACAATAATTTTTAATAAATAATTCTTTAAAACAATTTTTAAGGTAAAATAAATTTTATAATAATTTTTAAGTTAAAATAATTTCGAAGATAATTTTTTAAGTTAAAATAATTTTTAAGTTAAAATAATTTAAAATATTTTTGAAGATAATTTTTAAGTTAAAATAATTTTTAAGTTAAAATAATTTTTAAGTTAAACTAATTTTTAAAATAAATTTTAAAATAATTTGAAATTTAATTTTTAACTTAATTTTAAGCTAAATTTAATTTGATTTAGTTTATTTAATTTTAATTTAATTTAATGTTAATTTTAATTTCAAAATTCTTAGTCATCTCACCCAATCTATATTTTCAATTAGGGAATATTATAATTTTTGTGAGATGAGATAAGTTCAATTTAAAGGTTTGGTTTAATCTTTTGGATAGATTTAGGTTTAGCTTTGAGTTCAACAAACATACATTCTTTGGATAAACTTCTAGGTTATTGTGAGTCTGTCACACCCAAGAAGAGTCCCTGCCCGGCAAACGGACAGCACCTCCCCTGTAACTATGACAATATGAATCATAAATACATACACAAACTATATACATAAGCTCACACGGCTGGAATATACACAACCATGCAGTTATATACTCAACCCACTCGGCTAGAACAAAATAATCACAACCACGCAGTTATATATATTAAACAGCTTACACGACTGCACTAAAAATACAACGAAAAATGAAAGAAAAGCCCACATAAACCAAATAGATACAGTGCATGTCGGCACGGCTTAAACACAAATACAACACCAAAAATGATAAAATAGTCACATGACTAAACACCAATACAACGCCAATACAATAACGAATATATATATAAGATAAACAAAAGCGAGGTAAAATCATCTTCTGATGTAATGTATGATCGGCAGACAGGATATTCCAAGCGACTCCACAATTGTCACGCCCTAGAGGAGTCCCTGCCAGACAAAAATCTGACAGCATCTCCCCTGTACCGGTGACAATCTGAAGCATACATACAACCACAAGTATACATCAACCACACACGGCTAGAAAATATAGACAGTCATGCAGTTATATACTCAGCCCACTCGGCTGGATCAAAATATCACAACCACGCAGTTTATATATATATATATATATATATATATATATATATATATATATATATATATATATATATATATATATATATATATAAAATCCCACTTGGCTGTAGTAAAACCAAACACCATTACAAACCAAAAACAAGACTGTTAGCCGACTAGGCTTACACAACACAACAAAAAACACAAAATACCACATAATAACACTCCAGAAACAAAACCGGAATATACAATGCTAAGTACACTTAATACATAAAATAAATAAAACACAAATGAAAACGATAATAGTATTCTGATGTGACGTGGAAACCGACAGACAGGATACTCCTGTTAGAGTGTATACTAAAAGTCTAGCTTTTGTAAACATTTATTTTTGAAATAAAAGAATTACATTGGTCAAATGTCTATATTTATTTGTTAAATATAGTTGTTCAATTAATTTATAAAATAGATAACATGGTGTGTGGTGTCACACACAGAAGATCATGTTATCAGCTCTTTATAAATTATAAACAGTTGCTCACGACTAAGATGGAAAGGAACAAACCATTGGTAAAGTTGTAGTGTAATTAAATATTAGTTTATCTTGACTAATAAATTACACTAGTACACTCTAAGTGTATTGAGTATGACCATTTTATGTAAGTTCTTTTTATACTGACTTAATAAAAGAACTAGACCTTAGTTATTATGGAAGTGTGTACTCTTAATCCTAATATAATAACAAGCATATATATTTAGTATCTATTTCTTTAACTTATCAAAGAGTGAGATTTAGTTTGATAAATCAATAGGTCCGATAAGTTGGGAAATGATATTACTTATAGTGTGTGTTGTTGATTATAGAAGGAAACTGTGTCCTAGTAATCTAGGTTGAGAATGTCCCCAAGAGGAGCTCATAAGGATTGTCATGTTAAACCCTGCAGGTGGACTTACTCCGACATGACAATGAGATTAAGTGGTACTACTCTTGGACTTAGATATTAATTAAATGAGTTGTCAGTAACTTACTTAATTAGTGGACATTCGTTATCTTAAACACAGGGAGACTAACACACTCATGATAAGAAGGAGCCCATAAATGTAATTTGGGATTGGTGCGGTAGTGTAACAATAACTCTCTAGTGGAATGAGTTATTGTTGATGAACTTGAGTTGTGTGTTCGGGGTGAACATGAGATATTCAAGCTCATCGGAAAACCAAAACTAATTTCTCCTCTAGGTCCCTGTCGTAGCCTCATTAGTGCCTCAAGTCCATCCAAATAAAAGCCCTTTTTGGTGTCCAAGAAGAAGGTCGGCCCATTGCTTGGTGACCAAGTAATGGCCGACCACCATCTCTTTAAGAGGGCCGACCCTCTTGCTTGGTGATCAAGCAAGTAGGGGCCGACCATAATTAATTCAAATAAGAGGAGTGTTTTGAATTTTTAAAATCTTCTTTTTGTAGAAAACTACAAGTTTTAAGTAAGATTTTAATTTTAGAAACTTTCCTTATTTGAATTAGGCCACATGGTTTAATAGAGAGTTTTAAAAGTTTTAAAACTTTCCTTTTTTAACCATCTTCATGGTTTTAGAAAAAAGGAAGAGAATTTAAAATTTAAAATTTTCTATTTTTGTAAGCATGTTAAAAAAAGAAAACTTTTGAAGAGAAGTTTTAAATTTTAAAACATGGTTTTAATTTTTAAAACTTCTCTTCAAAAATTTCCTTTTTTAACATCCACTTTTAGAAAGAGAGCTTGTAAAATTTTATAAAAAATATTTTTCTTCCTCTTTAAGGGGTCGGCCACCCTTGCTTGGTGCCCAAGCAAGGGGTCGGTCAATCAATTAATCATCCAATCATTGATTTGGTGATTGATTCAATCAAGAGGAAAGAAAATGAAAAATAAAAAGGGAAAAGGAAAAATAAGAGGAAGATTTTAATTTTTGTAAAAAGTCTTTCCTTATTTGCCTTGGGCAAGTAATATAAAAGAAGGGGAGGAGAGGCCTCATGACATAACAACTCTTATTCTCTTGCTTGGTGATCCTCAAGTGGCCAACCCTCTCTCTCCCTATCTTCTCCCTTTACTCTCTTTTTCTCTTTAGTGGTGGTGGCCGAATACTAGAAGGAGGAGAAGCTCTTTTGGGTGGTGTTCATCTTGGAGGATCGTCGCCCACACGACGTCCAAGGCGAGGCGAGGAATACGGCAGAAGATCTTAAGGTCATTAGCTTGCAAAGAAAAGGTATAACTAGTAATTTTCTTCCGCATCATGCTAGTTATTTTTCTTTGTTAGAATTCCAAATACAAGAGACATTAGATTCTAGTTTTTTCAGATTTGCTATTCGAATTTGTGTTTTTATTTTTCGAATTTGTGATTTGATTGTTCCTTTTGGTTAAACCTAGAGTTATATAAGGAAATTAAATATTAGCTTTCCTTAAAAGGCTTTGTCTAGGAAGTGGTGGTTGCTCCCATATCCAAGAAGACCTTGTGCCTCGTCATGTTTAGCCTGGAAGTCAATTTTGGAAATTAATATTTAATTGAATTTATAACATAGGTGGATTTGGATCAATAGTGTTAAGTTCGGCTTGCGATCCAAGTCTAAACTATTAAGAACAGATAAGTTAAATTTGGAATCAATAATGTTAAGTTCCGTTTGCGATTCCTAATTTAACTTCTAAATAACACAATAGGTTATTAAGGAAAGGTTCGACACTTGTATAAATTTTTGTACAGTGGAACCGGTACGATCTTCCTAGGACTAACCAACAACTCCATGTGACTCCACATACCTCTACCTGATATCTGAAATAAAAATATATCAACGGTGTGAGTTCAACAACTTAGCGGATACCGGATAAACATGTATACTAAGTTATACCTTACAGTAATAATCATGCGGTACTGTTTTCTGAACAAAAGAAGGAAATGCAGATTGAAAAGGGCTGAAGAAACTGTACTCACCAGAACCTTCTATCCGGAAACAAGGGTCATTAGACCAGATACAAAATGTCACCTGTATGCATGTCAATCATATGCAACCACCAAAATGCAACATACATAATCCAGCAAGAACAAACAATAAATGCAATCCATGTATATGATGCAAAAATGACATGGTCACCCCTGACTTCAGTCAGTCATCTCACACACGATAGTGAGACCGAGTGGGTAGGGTTATGACAATTGTGCACTCTGTCATCACTACTCCTGAGTGACTGAGTGGACAAGATGCAGTCAGAGTACACCTATCCTCCTACCCCAAATCATAAGTGGGGGAGCTCAATGCTCTCATCTCCCTAAGACGGTCCAAAGGAGGGATCCCTGTCCTGCTACCACATTGCATCACTACTACTCATGAGCGGGCCAACGGAGCCCTTGACAGAGCAACCTACTGCAATACACCTTGCCTGATATACCACTAACCCATGAGTGGTTGTGTGCGCAGATCCATGTAACTGGCGATGTGCTCAATAATTATGGAGCCGACAATCGCACAACATGCAATCATGCAAGATGGTGCATGACACTAAACATGTAGATACTGATAGTATACACCTCCATATAAAATGCACCAAAAAGGAAATAAATCATATAATGATCTAGGAATCATAACTCTAAGTACACAAATTGGATATGACAAATAACGAGTCTACTACACAGTAGGTCAATGTATATCACTATTTCTAAGAACAGGAATACACATGGCAACAATCAAGATGATATAAGCATGAATGTATAACAGATACGAATATAGGCATACCACAAGAACCAAATAGTGACATACCCAAGCAAATACAAACATAATCATTGCTACTAGCTATATACTATTATGCATATCTAAAATGACTGTATCAAAGAGATAAGTCAGAAGTACCCGCCTTAAAAACGAAGATCATATCGAAACAAATCCCACATTGAGGTGCTCGCCTCGAATCAAGATCCTGCAAATCACATAATATATTTAGCTAATTACATACAAAGTAAATAGCTAAATTAACTCCCCACCTAATTAGATCAACTCTCGTCGAACATGATTATGGATTAATTCATCAAAGTGGTTAGATTAAATTAAATCCTCAATTAACCATAGTCATACCATAAACTTCCTAGGTTAAGGTTACCAATCATGAACTTTCCCCTAAAGTAGTAATTGAATGGGTTCAAGTTAACTTTTGGAAATCCCTTGTAAGGAAACTATCCTCTCGACATCCTATTAATAGCCAACCCAATCAACATATCATAACCGCATTCTAACTCCAAATCAATGCTAACACAGGACAACAAAGCTTAGGTTAAGTATTAATTACCTTCGGCTTCTCTTCCTACAGCTGGTTGCTGATCTAGCAAAGACTGATACAGCTCACGACACTGATGAGCAACTACCAAAAATTGCTTGTCGGAGAAGGTTGCTGCCGTAAGGTAGGGCTGGAGTTAGATGAAGTTGGTGCCTACCAAACCAGAGACAGCCATCCCCCAGTTAGCATAACATCTCATATCAACACCGGAACCCAAATCTCCACAGCTATAGAACCCAAAACAAAATATCTTACCCTATCCTACCTCAACAACGGATCCATAGTGAATGGCTGTAGGGATTGGCAGAGCAAAACTCAGTGGAAGAAGCTAGGCTATGGGAGGTGGCCACTGCTCCTACTGTGCTAAAAGTTGTGAGGCTGAACCAGTGGCGTCCAACCAAGGCTAGGGAAAATAGGTGGCTCAGCAGAACCTGGTTATCAGCAACCGGCGTCGGCTCGTTTGGTGGAAATCTAGGGCATGCTCGGATGCTTGACGTTCTGGGTGCCCGCGAATGAGGGAAGGTCAAGTGGCGCTCGGTTGGTGACGGGCGATCAGGTGGCGCTCGGTGGCTGGCAACCACTGTCGGCTGTGGTGACTAGGGGCGACATGAGAAGAGGAAGGGAAAGTCGGCGTTGCTCGAGAGTCAGCAGTGGCGTCTGGTGTCGCGAGAGAGAAGACAAGGCAAGGGAAAATGAAGAGCTCGGCGGCAGTGGCTCGGGAGGGAAGAGGAGATCGGTCGACGATGAGATGAGGAGAGGAAGGTTCGACTAGGGAAGAAATAGGGCTTGGGTAGAGAAATAGGGAAAAAGAAAGAAAAGGGAAGAGATAAAAGGAAACTTTAATCAAATTAGAAAACTTGAGTTTAATTCTATTAAAGCCAAAGTTATTTCCTTATCAACTCCTACCTTAATTGGGTATTTTAAACAGGTTTTTCCCAAGCCTACTTATTCATCCCCGCAAAATCGTCATACGAGCTCCAATTAATTCCTGAAAAATTTCTAAAAATTCCTAAAAACTCCGTTAAGGTTATTCCTCATATAACTTTATTATTTTATTATTATTTGGGTGTCGTATTTTACAACAATCATCTATCTTCTACTTGAAAACATAAAGATACAAACGGGGTGGTGAGTGTAGGTCACTCAGCGGGTAATAGACAAGATAGTGCATGATTTACATAAAATAAACATGAAGATCAAAGTATACAGTCTTAGTAGGGAATAAAGAACATGATCATACTAACATAATCAATCCATCTAACATAACCAACATAATAACCATACATAATCATAACTGACATACCAACTACACAAATCACAACTGAAATAATGATAAATACATACCCAATCTAGAATCGACACATGGTACAATGATTAGTAAACTCATCGGTTCAATAACAGATCTGCTCGTAACACCTGTGCAATATATACGACAGCTTATACATGTATAATAAATGACATGTATGAAGCATGACAACCATATGTAACAATCATATCTCAAACAAGTGCAACATATCACAATCACATACAACTAGTATCTAATAGATATGTATGCAGATATAACTCCACAGATGCACCGCACATCATATGCAAATGTGCATGCATGCCACATGTCACCCCCACTACCTCTCCAGACACCACGACTCCTGTATGGCCAAGAGGCTTGAGTCTGTGACAAACCGTACTAGCCTCCAGTACATGCACCGCTATAGAGCGGCCGAGGCGAACGGTTCGCTAAGTAGTTATCTAACTACATAGCATCAGGGTCCCTGACTACTCACATCACTAGCCCCCTGACTACTGAACCCTCCATATCCACTACTCTAGAGTGGTCGAGGCGGATAGAACACTGAACGACCTAGTGAGCAGAACACGACTAGCTCTACTCCTAGCTATCACTCTCCCACTATGGTCGAATGGGCAGCTATAAATGACTGACGACTATCTCACACCACAAGGGAGATAATGGTCGTCAGCATGCAATGAATGATGAACATGATAAATAATCATGATACTGACACAATCATCATCGATGCAACATCCCCAATCCACATAAACACCTCCAGTATAAAAATCCATCTAACATCTATAGGTATAGGTAAATCCAACTGGTGTCTACTAAACAATAAAGTACATCAAGTAGCACACTAGGCTCATACCAACCATACATGTACGCACTCTACAACGTATGTATAATCAACATAATACCTCCAATATCACAACCAGACACATACACATAACCATATAAATATAATCAACCAGAATCCTCCGATAGCCATACAAAACACATATGCCCATAGCCACAAAGGTATAATCCAAAAGAAACCCACCATAACCACACTGAACAGGTGTACACACACTACATGCAAATAGACAACCAATCATGTGACTCCTACAACACATACCAATCATGTGTACAATTAACAAAGATATGCATAATCAGCATGTTAACCCAAATCAACCAGACATCCCTATGATACATACTCTACATGTGTATATACAACAGAGTTCAGGTATCAAGAAACGAGACTGTATAGAATATAACTAGATTACCTCAAAAATTAAGCATAAGTATCAAGTAGGAAAGCAGCAATCGTAAACAATCTAAGGTAAAGCAGCCTAATCATCCAGCAATAACTATGCTCTAAATTCAAAAGAACTAATAGAAGCCAAGAAAGAAATATCTGCCTTTATAAATAGATCGAGTCAATCATCTTCAACAAACCCAATAGATCGCATCCAACTTGAATCCTACAAATACAGGATATACGACAAAACTAAGGATTTATGATCAATATATCAACTATTAATCAATCTAATCCGATCCAACCCCTTCCTTCACATACTGCAATTTAATCTAAGAAAACATAACTACCGATCCACTTATCCAATCAAGTACAATTCCATTGACTACTAAGCATCATGAATCAAGTGTGTATAACTCGTTCACATAATCCTAATAGCAACCATGATACCAACTAAAGCAATCAATTACTAAGTAACCATCAAGAGTCAACCACATACCCTATAGCTAAGCTTCTCCAACCAACCCCTACCCTTTCGGCAGCCACCCAAAACCTAACAATCAATTAACCCAATCAACAGGTTAATCCAACTGTTATCCCACTTATTGGAGCAATTAGGTTTTTTATAGATCCTAGAACTTAGAGACAAAGCTTACCCCAATTTCATGTCGACATCAGCTGCCTCCCTGAAAAAAAATCCAAATACAACTGTGAGGGACAGAAACTACTGCCCTCTATCAGAATTTAGTGTCTTTATCTTGCTGTGAACTCGTGGAGTAATTGTCCACACCATAGGGACCCCCACATCCAAAGATCTATAACCCAACACACCCTAATTCAAATTTAACGCTTCCTCAACAGAGCACAAGATCAAGAACTAAACCCTCACCGTTTGGTAGCATTGCCGGATCAATACTGCTTGGTCGGAAACTTCATGTCGGACCAGGGAACAGGCATTGGTCGTGGTCATTGGCAATAACCTAGAGAAGAGGGCTATGATGATGGCAACTAGGGCACTAATCAAGAACAGAGGAGGGAGGATGATGGCTGGCCAGAGGCGAAAGAGCAACGTCGTTGGTGCTCCCAGTGATCTGGTGGCACTGTGTGGTCGAAGGGAAGATTGACGGCTAGGGTTCGGGTCTCCCCTCCCTCCACCGAGGGGCTGCCCCCACAGATTTGATGACTCGAAAGGAAGAATGACCGCCAAGCGAGCTCGATCGATGAAGGAGATGGGGTGCTCAGCAGACGGAGGGTCGATCGGTGTCGATGACTGCTCTGTTGGGTCAACGATCTTCCGAGGGAGAATCACAAGAAGAGGCTCGGGAGGAAGGATGCTCGTGCGAAGGGAAAAAAATCGGGAAAGAAAGGAAAAGAAATAGGGATTTAGGGCTAATTATATATTTAGGGTTAAATTTAATTAAACTATAAGTTAATTCCTCAATCAACTCCCACTTAATGATTATTTCAAATAGGCTTTCCCTAGGCCTAATTATTTCATCCCCTTAAACGTGCCATATGAACTTCATTTAAATCCAAAAAAATTTCTAAAAATTTTGGAAAAAAATCCAATAAGGTTATTTCTCAAATAACCTTATTATTTAATTTATGATATCTTACAGAGTCACCTGGACATTATTAGAGTAACTATATCTTCAAGGTTTTTCAAATAGTCTCATCCACTGAACTTAGTACAAAACCTTAGTCTAACTAGTTAGGATCTTTAAGGGGTAGCTTCAGTTAGTTCTACTCAGTCAAATGTACCAAGTCGAAGCCATATCTTCCTAGACATGAATAGACAGAGCTTTCCTAACCTACTATCCTCCAAAACTTCACCAGTACCATAGGTCAAGTTAAACTTTGTCCCTTTTTAAGCTAATCCTAATTACCCTGCCAGGTAGGTTATCTTTGGAGGTGCCAGCTATTCTGGAGCCTCCCCTTGAATTACTGATCTGATTTAGATTTTAGTTTTGGGTTTATGTTGATTACTTTTATAATTATAATATACTTGATTATAATCTTGGTTTAAGTTGGTTTTATGGTTATTTCTATGATTTGGTTTTAGTTTAGTTGATTTAGGTTTATATTTTGGCTTTTGATTTGATTTTTTTGGTGCAATATCCCTAGGTCAAGGTTGACCAAGTTGGATGAGCTTGGACTGAGTCAAGCTCGAGTCTTGATGTTTGGGTTTCGATGTTTCACAATACATGTAAACAACACATGAAGATTGCAGGTGCAATTGTTCATGTGGGGAGATTGTGAAGAAGAGTCAAGTAGGTTAAGGTTGACTGGATACTTGACTGGAAAGTCTTGGTGAGTGAAGCCAGACAGAAGGAAAGTCCTGGTAAGTGAAGCCAGGCAAAAGGAAAGTCCTGGTGAGTGAAGTCAGGCAGAAGGAAAGTCCTGGTGAGTGAAGCCAGGCAGAAGGAAAGTCCTGGTGAGTGAAGCCAGGCAGATTGAAAGTCCTGGTGAGTAAAGCCAGGCAGATTGAAAGTCCTGGTGAGTGAAAGTCCTAGTAAGTGAAGCCAGAAAATTAAGAAAAGTCCAAGTAGGTCAAAGTTTTGACCGGATACTTGGCACGAGGAAATCCAGGTGGATCAAGGTTGATCGGACACCTAGTGGTGAAAGTCCAAGTAGGTCAAAGGGTTTGACCGGATACTTGACACGAGGAAAAGTCCAAGTGGGTCAAAGGGATTGACCGGACACTTGGTGAGCGAGTTCTAGCAGGACAAGGATGACCGGATGCTAGGCATGATGTACCAACAGGTCATGGGTGACCGGATGTTGGTTTAGGGGGCTTTGGACTTAAGTTTGGGCGAAATCAAGGAGCTGGATCGATCAGCCGATCGATTGGCTCATGTCTAATCGATCGGCTGATCGATTGGGAGAGTCCCCGTGACAAACCTCCTCCCAATTGATCAGTGGATCGATTGGGAAGGAGTGGCGCGCGAACAGAAAGCCTCCCAATCGATCAGCCGATCGATTGGGAGCCTTCAATCGATCGGGCGATCGATTGGGAGCTGTGATTTTGCGCGATAAGCCCTGGATCGATCAGCCAATCGATCCAGGCGATTCCCAAGAGCACAGAGGCGCTTTGGATCGATCAACCGATCGATCCAAAGCCTCCCCAATCAATTGGGAGTAATCTGATCGATTGGGATTCGACCGTTGGCATAGATTAAAGCCGTTGGCGTGCGATTCCTTCTGCAACGCTCACACTGTTCAGCTCCGATCTTCACAGCAGCTTCTCCACAGCATCTTCCACTCTCACCGCTAGTTCTTGAAGGATCTTGGAGAGACATCCAAGTCAAGAGGCGTGACTACAACAAGAGGAAGAAGCTAGGGTTAGGGTTTTCACTGCATATCTTGTAAGATATTTCTTGTATTTGTCTTCCCTTTCTTTCTTGTTGTATTGAGAGTATTGTAGGGCTTCTCTGCTTTCGGTAGTTACCGTAAAGGAGTGTTTTATTAATGTAGGGTGCGTGAGTGTGTGGATCCTTGGACTAGTCACCTCTTCTTGAGGTGGATACCAAGTAGATCCTTGGATTAGTGGAGGGTGTGTTAGCGTTGTATGGTTTGTTTCTTGTATTTTCGCTGCATATTATTGAAGAAACAAGCAACGAAGAGCACGAGATCGCACTGAGCTATTCACCCCCCCTCTAGCTACATATTTGGTCCCAACAAGTGGTATCAGAGCGAGGACGCTCTTCACCGGAATCATCGCCGGAAGGGACAACAAAGAGCTAGAGGGTGAAGAAGTTGGAGCAAATTCTATCAAGTCAAAGACTTCATCATCAAGCTCAACTTCAAATGGAATTCCAAGATGGACTTGGATTCGATACAAGGGTGCCTCCACCATTCACAATGACAAGCTTTGATTCTTGGAGATCAAGAATCAAAAATTTCTTGATGATGGAGATAGAGCAATGGTTTGCTCTAATGGAAGGTTTCGAGGCTCCAACAAATTCCAAGGGCAAAATTCTCAAGAGGAGCAAATGGAGCCAAGAGCAAATTCAAAGGAGCGAGGCAAATGATAAAGTGACCAAGCTATTGGTCAATTTATTGTCAAGCAATAATTTGGCTCAAATCGGAGAATTCAAAGATGCCAAGGAGCTTTGGAGCAAATTGATAAAGATTCATGAAGTCCCCTCCACTATACCAAACCAAGAAGAATCCAAAGAGGGTGATTCATTGAATCAAGATCAAAAGGAAGAAGAAGAGGACTCCGAGCTTGAGAGGTGCTCAACATCGGAAGAAGAAGTCCTAGAAGCTTCATCCTCAAAGGAATGCAACCAAAAGAGCAAGGAAGGAGCATATTCCTTGTTTCATGTACAAGAGGATGAAAAAGAAGATCAAGCCTCCACCTCTAGGATTGAGGGGGAGTGTAGATCATTGACACCGGATCAAGAAGAAGGAGAAGTCTTCACATCTGGGTCAAGAGAAGAAGAGGATGAAGAAGCTTCCACCTCCACAAGTCGAGTCGAATCTATTGGAGGAGCATCATTATCGGATCAAGAGGAAGCCTCTACCTTCAGATCAAAAGGAGAAGATGTCATCCCTACACATGAAGGTAAAAATGTTTCAAATAAAAATAAAAATCATATCATATATTTTGAGTGTAGGGAGCATGAGCATTATAAGAGCAAATGCCCTAAATTGGCCAAGAAAAAGGGCCAAGTGGCACCAAAGGGTAAGGAGAAGCCCAAAGAGACCGATCCCTCAACAAAGAAGAGCAAGGAGCACATTGTGTGCTTTTTGTGCAACCAAAAGGGACATTATAGAAGTCAATGTCCCAAGGGGAAGAAAGCGGTCAAGGCTCAAGAAGGAAGCACAAGTCAAGGGGGAGCCTCCAAGGTAAAACGAAAGGTATCATTTATTGAGCCTACCCCTTTAAATAATGGTAAAAAGCATGCTAGTTCTAATCTATATCATTTTAATGCTATTTACCATAAAAATATGAAGCATGATGTCATTCAAGAAAAACACATGGCTTTACATGCTAAGACTACCACACCTAAGATTAGGAAGGTAGATAAGAATTTAGGCAATAACTCTAAGGATTTTAGTTAGAAGCCTAGAAATAGAAATGCTCATGAACTTAATGAAAAATAAAAAACTAAGGATTTATGGAAAGAAAATCAAGTCTTGAGGTCAAGACTTGATAAAGTGGAAAAGACCCTAAAAAGGATGGAAAATATCCTAAAAGAGCAAAATGAGCAAAACCTAGGTTTAGGACAACAAAAGCCATCCAATGGCCATAAAGGTTTGGGATACAAACTTAAGGCTAAGAAGAATGTAATTTCTTACCATAGGGTTCCATATAATTATGGAATCTAGTCTCGATCTAAGGGTCAAGTCAAAAGTACAAGGGAAGTTATCCTTAGGAGTATTTTTGCAACTAAGGTGACTAAGACTTCTAAAAAGTCTAACAAAGTCACTAAAAAGGTCACAAGGGAAGAAATCCCTAGGGTTGACCTAGAAAGTGTGACCAAGGCTTCTAAGAAGCCTAACAAGGTCACTAGGAAGGTATCTAGGGAGGTTATCCCTAGCGAGTACCTAGAGCATCCAAGAAGCACCAATAGGTTTTGGGTTCCTAGGAGCATTTTCTCTGCCCCATAGATGGGTTAGAGAGTGTCAACTCAAATTGAAAGGGTAGTTAACCTAATCATGATGAAGTTGACACTCAAGGAGCATTTTCAAGGTTATTATTAACCTTTGAAAATGAAAAGGATCATCATTTACTCTTAATTGGAGTAATATGTGCTATGAGTTGAGAAGTTTTTGATGTATTTTCAATGGCACAACAAAATATGATAAAAGAAATGCCAATTTGGGATTTTAGCATTTTCTTAGAAAGTTAAGGGCAATTTAGGCCTTAACTTAACATGGTTACTCTTTGAGAGAGTAATTTGTACCAAATTTTGAGGAATATGCTTAAATTAAATTGGCACAATGTAGGAAAAGGCAAAGAAAATGTCAAAATTGGGTTTGGCATTTTCTTGATGAAATTGGGACTTAAGGGCAATCTAGGACTTAGATTTTAAGTTAGCCAAGGCTTTAGGATACTTAGATAGGTAATCTAGATATTTTATTTATGCTAAAACTTGCCATGATCGTTTGTCTTTTATATGTCATGACATCATATTTATTTGCTTTGGCATTCATACCTTATTATGAAAAATACAAAAATATCATGTCATGTCATACATACATCATATAGTCATAGGAAATTTTCTTTTGAAATTTATTTTTTGATGTATGCCATAACATTATCATGCATTAGTTTATTCCTTACAATTAAGAACTAATGGCATTTATTAACAAGTAACATCCTTAGTGGATGTTCATAACCTCAAAATGCCTAGGTAGATATGCATGATCCCTAGATTAGGGCAAAACCAAGACTTACATCTCACAAAGAACTATAAGGTGACTTGTATGTGTTTGTGTACACATTAAATGCAAGTGAGGTGTTAGGATGATGAACAAAACTCAAGATGTGATTTAGTGTATTCTTTTGAGTTTTAGGTTCATCAAAACACATAGTTATGTGTTTTCTAATCATTGGGAAAGCTAATGTACAAGTCATGTGCATTGAGCCCAAGGAACATGGTTGGATATTGGTTTTGAAAATCATTTTAAAATGCTTTTGGAAAACCTTGGTGAAGGCTATCTTTTGATAGTAATCATCATTGAATAGTTGAACACAAACTTGAAGAAAACATTAAAGTGTTTACAAGTTTTCAAGTTTGTGTCAATCTTTGAAAATATGAAGTATTTTCTTAGAAAACTATTTTTCCATGATACTATATGCCCTAAATAATGTCTACAACGATTTTTATGATTTTTGGAATTTTGTAGATTTTTCTAGTGTTTCTGAAATTGACTGAAATGGAATTTCAGCTTTTTCAGAGCTTCAAATGATCACCCGATTGATTGAAGGGTCTCAATCGATCGGGCGATCGATTGAGAGCAAGCTTCTCGCTAACAAAAGCTTCCTGGATCGATCCACCGATTGATCCAGCCCTCCTGAATCGATCAGTGGATCGATTCAAGCAGGTTTAATCGATTGGGACCCAACTCCAATCGATTGGGAATGCTGATTTTGGCTGGTAAAGCCTGATTTTAGCATTTTGGACCATCTTTAGTCTAGGTAATCATTCCAAACCCCTCAAAACATATTTATACACATTTAAGGGGAATTTTCATGATGAAAACAAGGATGGATTGGTTAAGGAAGACTAAGTTGAAGTTTAGGTTGAGGTTTGGTTTCATTATTGAGTTTATGTACCTTAAAACTTCTAATTTTGGGTTTCCTAAAGGTTTAGGGATTCCAAGTCATTTTTGGTGCAATGAAAAAAGTTTCGTGCATGTCTTTAGGGGGAGTTACTCTTTAAGGACATGAAAATTTATTTTTCATACACCTTGGAAGGTGGTTAATCTTCTTTAGCGAAAATGCTCAAGGTTGGGCATTTGAATGTAATGAAGAGTAGATATCTTCGTTATTCAGGTGATGTTTGCTCACTGATAACCATGATATTACTGCATTATTTTGATTCATTTATGCATGGTTTTGATGTTGGTTTCATAGTTTAAATCATGGTTACATTACATTTTTGTGCATTGCATAGATTTTGGACATAATTGCAAATTATATTATTTTTGGTGTTATTTGATGCTAATATTTGATTCTCATTTTGTAGGCATCAAAGGATCTTATATTTGGATCTATTTGGACCGGAATTGGGCTCGAATCGGAGTTCAAAAGACAAGATCAAGCTTTGGGTCGATTTGAGCCGTTTATCAAGAATAGGAGAGATCTGTACCATCCGTTGAAGATCTGGCCGATCCAACCTAATGGGGAGCAGATCTGAGCCATTGACGAAGATCCAGAAGTTTTGATGCAGATCTGAGTTCATCTAGCTATTGATCCAGCCCGACTTAATCTGGGCCGTTCATTGAATACTGTGCAGATCCGGGCCATCCAGTGATGATCTGATCGATCCGAAGTAAGGGAGGGTAGATCCAGACTCTAGATCAAGATCAGTACCTTCAGATCGGATTTTGGGCAAACTTTCACCGTTGATTTAGCTCCAAATCAATCCCAGCCGTCCGTTCAGATCCAGATCTGATTCAAAACAGAAGCTACAGTACCCAGCTTCCTTCGTCGACTCCACAGCGCGCAGCAGCCTCGTCCTCGCGGCAATCTTCCGGATTTCGGCCCCTTTCCTTCTCCAATCACTCTCCCGAGCTTCAATCTCGGTAGTGAGCATCTCGGCGGCATCATCCCGATCTTCTGGAGCCATTGGAGGGTGTTCTCTCCGGTGGAATTTGGCTCGCGGCATCTCCCTTTTCCAGCTCGATTTGGAGGTGGTCTTCCAAATCCAAGCTCCGATTCCCATCAGCAACATTCGGAGGTGGTCTTCCGGTGTTCCTGAGCTTCACTCGACGTTTATCCGCGTTCCACAGCCTTCCATCAGATCCAGAGGCAGATTTCCAGATTTTCGACACTTGAGTGGGTTTAGGGTTATTTTTAGCTCGCCGGGGGTGGTCCGTCGGTGTAGTTAAGCACTCCTTGAGCTGATACGCCATTGAGATGTTCCATTGAGGTCCAAAGTTGGGTGGTCTCGACTTTGGCACTCTTGTGTGACGGCAAGAGTGTGAAACTTGTGGAATTGGTTGTGAGTTGGATTGGTTTACATTTTAATTCATTTTGTTATTGTTTTTATAGCTTAGCACATATTACTTTTATGTTTTGTTATCTTTTTATGCAAGTAGTTAGCATTTCTTTCTTTGTTGAAGCCTAGTTTAATTTTAATTTGTTGCTTGGTTACTTGTTTAGTGTTTAAATTCTAAGTTAGGGTTTCATTTCTGTTTAGATCAGATTTAATTATGTTTTTCTATTTTATCTTTAGTTTAAGTGTGTGTCGATGGTTTAATCACAACGTAGAGTGACAATACGTTGAGGTTTGATCATTGGCACATAGTTAGGTTTCACTCTTGCTTTAGATTAATTTCTTAATTGTTGTGTTTTTCCTCTGTTAGATTTAGATTTAAAGCTTTTAAACCCCCAACTCCATTTTCATATCGAAAACCCCAAAAAAATAGGAATAAAATACAATCCTAAATTACATCATACTGTTGGTTCCTCGGATCGATCCTGGGCTCGTTACTACAACGTTAATGTGAAATTAAGGGGTTCAGTAAAAATACATTTGTACAATTTGATTAGCGGATGTGACAGATTCGCTATATCAAATTTTGGCGTCGTTGCCGGGGAAATTGTAATATGCAATGTTTAGTAATTTTAGGATTGTTTTGAATGCTTTCATGTTTATATCCATGTGTTTGATTTTATTTGTTCCTGAGTCTTCTGAGTTTATTTTCTAGTGTTTCAGTGTAAGAACAGGACATTTGTGTGACCATGGATCCATATCATCAGTATTTTGGAGATGGGATGGAGAATTATTTTTATCAGCCTCAGACTCAGTCATATCAGTCCTACCTACCTATGGAGCAACGGAATAGGTATGAGGATGCACAAGAACAAATTGAAGAATCAATGTGGAAATGCAATGAAGTTATGCAACAAATGAGAGAGCATCAAGAGCAACAATTTGCAAGGATACAGAATATTCAGAGTAAGTTAGATCAGATAGCATCATCTATTAATCAGTTACAAGCACAAAGAGCCAGTGAAGAGATGGATTGTGGAGATCTTGTCAGGACTGACACTACTTCTATTTCTTCACAAGAATTTTCTAATATTATTTGTGAGGATGATGTAATTGTTCAAATTGTTGATTCTACTAATGTTGTTGCTTTAGATGATGTGAGTGATGCAGGTATTGTTTTTGAAGATAATTTAAGTGTAGGGGAATGCTTACTGGAAGCATTACCTCAAGAATCACCAAGAATGGAGGATGTAAGTGTAGGGACTTGTGCTATAGAGCCAAGCACCCAAGAATCACTACATGGAGATGTACATTCACCAGAACTAGAGTCTGAGAATTTACTTGATGAGGAAGAGGTAATAAACACCACTCCAGGTACCTTTCAACACGATAAGGTAAGCATTGTTTATGATACATCAGAAAATTTCATAGAGGTACCATTTATTGATTTTATTAGATGTGAATCATTTCTTGAAATATCTTTTACCCACACCAATATTCTCCTATTTTCTTTTTACCCCACATGTGTGTGGGAGGTGTTTTCTTTTATTGATGTTGTAGGAGAAGTTGAACTTCCAGAGTGGGTGCTAAAACTGAACCGATTAAGACCTCCAGAAAGAATTTTGAAGGGAAAATGAGTAATAAGAAGAATTTGAGTGGAACCACGATTAATCCATTACCGAGGTGGCTACTACTTCTAAACCTTCTTCAACCATCAGGAATTAAAGGGGAGTTAGTTTCAATTTTGCTTACTCTTGCATTTTGAGTCATGCTTTGTGCTTAGTTTTTCTCTAATAAATTCTTTATACGTCTCTTTGATTTCATACTTTGCATTTGCACTTTGTTTTTACATTTTACATTTTACTTTCATACTTTGCATTTTTTTTTAATACATAGCATGTCATTTGAATAAATTCTCCATGAATTTTTCTAGTGATACTTTTAAGATGGTAAAAGTCTCTTAAATTTGATCATCAATTTTAGGTCATTGTACATGATAGAATGCTTTTCTTACATGATATCGGTTAATATGGTGGAGGATTCCAATTTGATTAATTGAGTTGGTGGCATGAAAATACCTAGTGAGAACCACCACAAGCCTAAACTCTATTATTTTCTCTTGTGTGACATGCACTCATAGCAAATTAAACTCTAGAACTTGCTTAGTTTCTTTTCAAAGTCACAATAGCTTAGGTGTGCATGGAGATGAAGGATATATGTCATTCTTGTTTCATCATAAATTCTAATTTCTTTCTCCACAATTTTCTTGAAACATCCTTAGCTAGCATTTTAATCTTTGATCATTTTTGCTTGCCACTCTTCTTTTATTGAGAGTTGTGGATACTATTCTTGATGAGTTAAATCACCAAGATGGACAAGGGATTAAGTGAGGGGCTTGTATGAGTTTGGAGATCTTGATGATTTTGGATGATTTCATGCCCTTGCTATTGGTGCTTGATGTGTACAATGTGCAGTAATTAAGGCCGGGAATTGAAGATTATGTTCTTTAGTGCTATTGGTTCAGAAGTTTGATGTTTTAAACTAAAGGGCAGCAGTTGGCACTTTCACCAGTGAGCAATTTTCTAATTCTGCTGGACAGGATTTAGAAGTGTCAAGTTTTCTGGAATTCTGAAATTGCAGTACCAATCTAAACAGCAGTGAAAGGAGAAACTGAACATTCTGAACAGAATGCTGACAGCAGTTCATTCAAGGTTAAAACATGCTGGACAGAATGCTGACAGCAGTGAAAGGAAACTGAATCTGATTTCTGATTTTTGAAGTTGCTGGAAGAAGTGTGTGCTACCTAATTCTGAAACTGAACTACGGATTTCTTAATCTGTGTTGGATCTGGTGTTGGAAATATTGAACTAGATGCAAAGCTTTGGGTTGAAACTTCACTACCTAACCAAGGATTAGGTATCTATTGCAAGATTGTATCAAGGTTTTGGAAGGAGAAACGGAATTAAAAACTGCAGCTTGATGTTTTGGACTGTTATTGCAGTGAGAAAAAGTAAAATCCAAGCTGAAATTTTTGTGCCATTGAAGTATGAAAAAGTTTGAAGGCTGCATCACAAATCAGTAAGTATCAGTAGCACAAATCAGTGAGGAAAAATGCAGTCTGAAATATGGGAATTTCAGAAACTCTGAAGTCTGACCAAGCTATTGGAAGTTGCTGACATTAGAGAATTTGGTTTTTTCTGTTCATTTAATCTTTGAAAATAGATTTTGCTGCTAAAAGCTGTGGATTTGTGCAGCAGAGAGAAAAAAAATTGCAGAAATTGCAATGTGCAGAATAGATGTTGAAGCTGTTTTGCAGAATTCAGAAATGGAGTTAAAAACCATTTGTTCATGGAAAATTTGAAATCCAGCTGATACTTTCTGCTCCAAAGTTTACAAGACTTTTAAATTGAGAATTTGATAGAAAAACAGAGATACAAACTGGGAACTTAAAGCAGAAAACAAAATCAGACTGGAGGTATGCCTAATTGGTGTATGTCCTGGCATTTGCACTTCCTTTCACTTAAGATTAGAAGCTGAAAACAAGGAACTTAATCTGCCCAATTTGTTAAAATGCTGGAATTGTAACTGAATTCTGCTGGAATTGGAATCTGGGAATACAGAATTTAGAAGCTGCTGCTGATGAGACAGAGAATTCTTCTACAAAATCCTTCTAATGTCTGAGATTTAAGGGTGTGTCGAGCTCCATTTGGTACTGAATTCTGAAGTTTATGAATGCTGAAATGCTTTAACAGTCTTGAATTTTGGGAAGTGTTCAGAAGAAGCCTTTGTTGGATTTTAAGGTTGTTGTTGTGTAGAAATTAAAAGGTTGCTGCTGTGTTGGAAACTTTTCTGGAAGTGATAAGAGAATTGTGATTCTTTTCATGCTTCTTGTGCACATAATCTGGAATATGGATTCTGAAAAGCTGTTATGTGGAGCTGAGTTTACTGCAGTGCTGAATTCTGCAGAAATGAAGACTGCTGCTATGCAGGAAAAAAAAATGAAGAATGCAATGGTGCTAACCTTTCAACAATTCATTCTAAATCTGAGCTACAAATTTCAGAATAGCAGCAATTTGTTCTAAAATTTATCTATGAAATGTCAGTTTTTTGTTTATCATTTGATTTCAAGTTTCTTGTTTGCCAAAATTTTGAGGTACAGGAAATCAAAGGGCTGATACTTAACCTGAATAACATCCTGTTGGAAATATATTTCTGAAGTTGAGATTATAGAAGAAGTTGTGTAGCATTTCAGCAATTGAAAGTTTCATATTACAAAAGTGCTATATTCAGTAATGGTTCTAGCAATTGAAGATGTTTTCATAAATCAGATTATGATTTCCTACAGAATGTATTCTGTTTGATGGCAAAGCAACATTTAAGAATCACACTAAATTGTCAAGGACATGTAGATTGCATCATTGGAGCCATTGAAGAATTTTGTTTAATATCAACTCTCAAGGATTTCAGAATCTGGAATTTTGATTTCAATTCTGAAATGGATGTCCAAGAAGCTTAATCCTCTAGTCAGAAAGCTGCTTTAGATAGCAATGTGACAATTCTATAGAGCAGGATCAGTGAGTATATTAAGCTGGGAAACACAACTTGATAAGTTGTTACTGAAATTTCAGGTTTAATTTTTGGAATCTGTAAAAAAAAAAAAAACAGGAATGCAGTTAGGAATGCAAGAATGGTGTCATTTGATAATGTTCTACATTGTGTGAGATTTGCCATTGAACAGAAATAAGATGCAGTTTTGATTAAGACCAAGTGCAAAAGGAAATGTAAATTAAAAGGAAAATTGAAGACAAAAGATGCAGCAATACATCAGCTTGAGTCTGAAACTGATATCAGAATTTTTGAACTCTTACATAACAAAGTGCTAAATGAAGCCCTGTACAAAACTTAACTCTTCATGGATCAAAGTGAAATTTTTGTTCCAAAAACTTTGCTCAGATTGATAAGTGATACAAGGTGATGTAAATCTTCAAGATATCTTCTGGAATTGCTGTTGCTGTGAAAGCTGAATGCAGAAGTTGCTGTTTGTTTGCTGCATTTTTCTGAACTTCTCAAGCTGAGTTACAACTTGATTTCTTTGAATTTGATTTCTTTATTAAAGTATCTGAGTTTAAAAATTTCTGCACTTTGTTGAAACATTTCATTGTATTGCACACTGAACTGCACAGATTCGAGTTTCTGAAACTGAGTTTCCGAAATGCTGATAGCTCAAATTCTAAGAAATCTGGACTTTTGTTGCTGCAGTGGATTGAATTTCTTGTGCCAACTGCTAATATTGTATTGTTTCTGATAAGAAATATTGTCACTGATTCTTTGATCAGTAACAAAATCTGGTTGCAGAAATCAATTTTAAAATTCAGAATATGCACTTCCAAGCCTATTTTGTGCCACTTTTTCTTATGAATTTCCTGGACAGTGGCTAATACAAGTTTAAGGTCTAATTTTCAATGTCATTTGAGGATATAAATTCAGAAGCTTGGAAGAATGCAGTTGCTGGAATTTTGAAGCAGTGAGAACAGAAATTCCAGAAGCTAAATCTGCAGGATGCAATTCGTTTTGAGTTGGATTTCAAGAGTTGCAATATAATGTTCTTGCAATCTTTGATAACTTGTACCCTGAGGCAGAACCTGGAATTGTTTCTGGAATCAAGTTCTGAAACCTGAAGTCGAAAAACTGAGTTTACAATTTGAGTGCAGGATTTCTGTGAATCCAGTGAAACTATCTTCTAAAATATGTAGCTGCATATCTGATTGGTTGAAGTTTGCGTAGATTCTGAAAATTCCAGAACTTCTCTGTACTTCGGCAGGAACTTCTTAAATGATTTCGATTGCTTTGTCCAGATTTACTTTTGATTTCTAAGAATGCACAGCTGTTGAGTGCTGATTTTTTCTGAATTTAATCCTGAAACTGAATTCTTAAAGAGTTAGTCATTAGCACTGCCTATTTCATTTACAATCCTGCAGCAAGAAGAAAAACACTGAAACAGAGGATAAGAAGAGAAAATAATATTCTGAAGAGTTTCAAGTAAGTGGAAAGCTTGGTGTTTTGTATTGTCCGAGACGGACAATGTTTTAAGTGTGGGGGAGGGATTCCTTATCCATTAGTTGATTTGAGATGATTTGTTTCCAAATGCTGAAATTGAAGTGGAAAAACAGTTTAAATACAGTGAAAATTTTTTGTAAAATGGCACATCAAGAGAGTATCAAGTGGAAGATAGAGTATCAAGATTCTTTGTTTGCCATCAAATTGAATGGGAGGTTAGCTTGATACTTTGAATTGGTTAAAACAAATGGTATACAACTTTTTTTTTACATCAAAATGGTCAACTCATCAAGTATACTCCTCCAATACTCTCATCTTCTCATTTTCTTCATTAATGCCTTTTCTTTTGCCTATTTCACTTACTTTCATTGTTCTTCTTGCTTCCATTTCAATTCTTCATGATAATATCCTTTTGATTCATGTATGCTATGTTTTATAGTGGTGGAGAATTAGAAAATAAGCAAGCTTATGGTAGTGAAATGTTGTGAGTTGCATTGAGTGTGCTCCACTTATACACATGTTTGAGTGTGAGAGTTAGAATAGGTAAATCCCTTGTGAGAGTCCAACTTGCTTAATTTTTCAATTGGATTGAAACTACCATATCTACTGATTATTGTTTGGATTGTATTCATGATTGTTTGTGATCTTAAGATGACCTTAGTTAATTACTTTTTACTATCTTTTAGATATTGCTAGGGAATTTTCTATGGAGATGATTTTTAGTTTTCTTTACTTGCGCGGGACGTTCAAGACTAAGTGTGGGGGATTTGATAACCATGATTTTACTGCATTATTTTGATTCATTTATGCATGGTTTTGATGTTGGTTTCATAGTTTAAATCATGGTTACATTACATTTTTGTGCATTGCATAGATTTTGGACGTAATTGTAAATTATATTATTTTTGGTGTTATTTGATGCTAATATTTGATTCTCATTTTGTAGGCATCAAAGGATCTTAGATTTGGATCTATTTGGACCGGAATTGGGCTCGAATCGGAGTTCAAAAGACAAGATCAAGCTTTGGGTCGATTTGGGCCGTTTATCAAGAATAGGAGAGATCTGTACCATCCGTTGAAGATCTGGCCGATCCAACCTAATGGAGAGCAGATCTGAGCCATTGACAAATATCCAAAAGTTTTGATGCAGATCTGAGTTCATCTAGCTATTGATCCAGCCCGACTTAATCTGGGCCGTTCATTGAATACTGTGCAGATCCGGGCCATCCAGTGATGATCTGATCGATCCGAACTAAGGGAGGGTAGATCCAGACTCTAGATCAAGATCAGTACCTTCAGATCGGATTTTGGGCAAACTTTCACCGTTGATTTAGCTCCAAATCAATCCCAGCCGTCCGTTCAGATCCAGATCTGATTCAAAACAGAAGCTACAGTACCCAGCTTCCTTCGTCGACTCCACAGCGCGCAGCAGCCTCATCCTCGCGGCAATCTTCCGGATTTCGGCCCCTTTCCTTCTCCAATCACTCTCCCAAGCTTCAATCTCGGTAGTGAGCATCTCGGCGGCATCATCCCGATCTTCTGGAGCCATTGGAGGGTGTTCTCTCCGGTGGAATTTGGCTCACGGCATCTCCCTTTTCCAGCTCGATTTGGAGGTGGTCTTCCAAATCCAAGCTCCGATTCCCATCAGCAACATTCGGAGGTGGTCTTCCGGTGTTCCTGAGCTTCACTCGACGTTTATCCGCATTCCACAGCCTTCCATCAGATCCAGAGGTAGATTTCCAGATTTTCGGCACTTGAGTGGGTTTAGGGTTGTTTTTAGCTCGCCGGGGGTGGTCCGTCGGTGTAGTTAAGCACTCCTTGAGCTGATACGCCATTGAGATGTTCCATTGAGGTCCAAAGTTGGGTGGTCTCGACTTTGGCACTCTTGTGTGACGGCAAGAGTGTGAAACTTATGGAATTGGTTGTGAGTTGGATTGGTTTACATTTTAATTCATTTTGTTATTGTTTTTATAGCTTAGCACATATTACTTTTATGTTTTGTTATCTTTTTATGCAAGTAGTTAGCATTTCTTTCTTTGTTGAAGCCTAGTTTAATTTTAATTTGTTGCTTGGTTACTTGTTTAGTGTTTAAATTCTAAGTTAGGGTTTCATTTCTGTTTAGATCAGATTTAATTGTGTTTTTCTATTTTATCTTTAGTTTAAGTGTGTGTCGATGGTTTAATCACAACGTAGAGTGACAATACGTTGAGGTTTGATCATTGGCACATAGTTAGGTTTCACTCTTGCTTTAGATTAATTTCTTAATTGCTGTGTTTTTTCTCTGTTAGATTTAGATTTAAAGCTTTTAAACCCCCAACTCCATTTTCATATCGAAAACCCCAAAAAAATAGGAATAAAATACAATCCTAAATTACATCATACTGTTGGTTCCTCGGATCGATCCTGGGCTCGTTACTACAACGTTAATGTGAAATTAAGGGGTTCAGTAAAAATACATTTGTACAATTTGATTAGCGGATGTGACAGATTCGCTATATCACTCACGGATGAGCGATTCATGATAATGAAGGGTATAAGACCTTCATTATCAGGTTGTGAGCAACGAGTGAAGTGGTGAACAACGTTGGGTAACTCTTCAGGGGGAGAGTTTATTTTTATTTATGTGTGCCAATAGGGGGAGAATGAAAGGGTTTAAGTTAGACCTTCATTATCTAAGAGGGAGCTTGCCCTCTTAGGGGGAGAATGTAGGGTTTAACTTACATCTTCATTACCTAGTGGCATGAAGAGAGTTAAGGCTATGAGATTAGCCTAACTTAAATGTGGTATTGTCAAACATCAAAACGGGGGAGATTGTTGGTGCAATGTTCCCCAGGTCAAGGTTGACCAAGTTAGCTGAACTTGTACAGAGTCAAGCTCGAGTCTTGATGTTTGGGTTTCGATGTTTGACAATACATATAAACAACACATGGAGATTACAGGTGCAATTGTTCATGTGGGAGATTGTGAAGAAGAGTCAATTAGGTCAAGGTTGACTGGATACTTGACTGGAAAGTCTTGGTGAGTGAAGCCAGGCAGAAGGAAAGTCCTGGTGAGTGAAGCCAGGCAGAAGGAAAGTCCTGGTGAGTGAAGCCAGGCAGATTGGAAGTCCTGGTGAGTGAAGCCAGGCAGATTGAAAGTCCTGGTGAGTGAAAGTCCTGGTAAGTGAAGCCAGGTAATTAAGAAAAGTCCAAGTAAGTCAAAGTTTTGACCGGATACTTGGCACGAGGAAATCCAGGTGGATCAAGGTTGATCGGACACCTGGTGGTGAAAGTCCAAGTAGGTCAAAGGGTTTGACCGGATACTTGGCACGAGGAAAAGTTCAAGCGGGTCAAAGGGATTGACCGGACACTTGGTGAGCGAGTTCTAGTGGGTCAAGGATGACCGGATGCTAGGCATGATGTACCAACAGGTCATGGGTGACCGGATGTTGGTTTAGGGGGCTTTGAACTTGAGTTTGAGGGAAATCAAGGAGCTAGATCGATCAGCCGATCGATTGGCTCATGCCTAATCGATCGGCTGATAAATTGGGAGAGTCCTCACGACAAATCTCCTCCCAATCGATCGGGCGATTGATTGGGAGCCTCCAATCGATCGAGCGATTGATTGGGAGCTGTAATTTTGCGCGATAAGCCCTGGATCGATCAGCCGATCGATCCAGGCGATTCCCAAGAGCACAGAGGCGCTTTGGATCGATCAGCTGATCGATCCAAAGCCTCCCCAATCGATTGGGAGCAATCCGATCGATTGAGATTCGACCGTTGGCGTCGATTAAAGCCGTTGGCGTGCAATTCCTTCGGCAACGCTCACACTATTCAGCTCCGATCTTCACAGCAGCTTCTCCACAGCATCTTCCACTCTCACCGCTAGTTCTTGAAGGATCTTGGAGAGACATCCAAGTCAAGAGGCGTGACTACAACAAGAGGAAGAAGCTAGGGTTAGGGTTTTCACTGCATATCTTGTAAGATATTTCTTGTATTTGTCTTCCCTTGCTTTCTTGTTGTATTGAGAGTATTGTAAGGCTTCTTCACCTTCGGTAGTTACCGTAAAGGAGTGTTTTATTAGTGGAGAGTGCATGAGTGTGTGGATCCTTGGACTAGTCACCTCTTCTTGAGGTGGATACCAAGTAAATCCTTTGTGTTAGCGTTGTATGGTTTGTTTCTTGTATTTCCGCTGCATATTATTGAAGAAACAAGCAACGAAGAGCACGAGATCGCACTGAGCTATTCACCCCCCTCTAGCTACATATTTGGTCCCAATAGATTTTACATAATATAATTTATTTTTAGGTATATAGTATTGATTGATTCCTACTTGCGTGGTTAAGCACGCTTTGGAACCCAAGCTTTAATTTGGTTTTTGTTTTGAGTTACGAGTAACACAAATGATTTATTTGTTGAACTGGACTTGTATCCAAGGCAAAATTTGTTATATACACCTTTTTGACTTTTTAGAATTAAGTCCAAGTTTTTAGATCTGGTTGTAAAATTTTCTAATAACCCTTTAAGTTTGTTGATTTCAACTTTTAGTGTTGAATTTTCCTCAAGTTTTACAACTTGATTTGGATTAGATTTTGTAATTTGTTCCTTGAGGTGTTGGTTTTCCTCAAGGAACATTTTATTTGATTTTCAGTTGCAGTTAATTTTCTATCTAAGCATGCAATAACTTTAATAAACTTTTTGTTTAAACTAAAGTATAACTCCTTAGAACCTTCGAAAATTAGTGCGGACTCGTGGCTGAATTCGGGTTCAGACCCGTCTTTTGATTCGCGGGCCATCAACATGAGGTGGCTTTGGTGCCTCTGCTCTTCGTCTTCTGTTTCCTCTGAAGACGATTTGTCCTATGTTGGTTTGAGTGCCTTCTTCTTTGTTGTCTTTGACTTGTCGTTCTTCAATTTTGAGCACTCGATCTTCTAGTGACCCTTCTTGTTGCGTCTGAAGCAGGTAACATTTCTTGGTTCAGTGGTGGAGTTGATCTTCTTTAGGTCTTTTCTGCTGAAGTTCTTCTTTCTCCCGGTGAGCATTTTCCTTACCAAGTTCACCAGGTGTTCGTCTTCTGAATCTTGGTCAGACTCATCTTTAGATTTAGGTTTGGTTCTTGACTTTTCTTTGGAGGAACTTGCAAAAAGAGCAACACCTTTCTTGGTTTTGGCGTTAGTTTGTTCGTGCAGCTCAAGTTCACAAAATAATTCATCTAATTTTAATTTTGAAAGATTTTTTGAAATCTTGTAAGCATCCATGATGGATGCCCACAATGCATTTCGAGGAAACATGTTGAGGGCGTACCTTATTAAATCATGGTTCTCTATTTGGTGGCCGATGGTGTGAAGCGCGTTGAGGATATCCTTTATCCTCGCATGGAGTTGACTCGTCGATTCTCCTTCCTGTATTTTTATATAAAATAATTTATTTAAATAAAGATCGCGTTTAGTTACCTTAGTGTCGCTGGTTCCTTCGTGTAGCTTGATGAGCTTGTCCCACAATTCTTTCACATTTTCGTGTGGGCTTACTCTGTTCATCTACTCCTTTGTTAGCCCACATTATAGTGGGTTGAGGGCTTTGAAGTCTGTTTTGGCTTTCTTTTTCATCTCCGGATTCCACTGTTCAGAGTCCAATGGATTTCCGGAGTTTCGACAGGAGTCTTGTATCCTCTGGTGACACTGAACCACTGGTCAAAGTCAATCTTTAGATAAACCTTCATCCACTTCTTCTAGTTCAGGAAGTCGTCATCATTGAATAGGGGAGGACGGACTATGTTGAATCCCTCGATTTGGGCCATAATTATAGCACACAAAAAAACAAAGAAGAGGATCCTAAGACTTGGTCTTGGATTTAGCAGTGTGGGAGAAAAAGTAAAAAATTTAAGACTGAATTGGTGTTACACCAGTTCAGTTTGAATTGCTACGAAAAAAAATTCCAAAGAGATAATGATACCAATCTGGACTATTTCAAAAACTTAAAACTAAAAAATGAGAAAAGAAAAAAACTTTCACCCCCTTTACCTGATTGGTGGTTGCACCAAATCAGAGCGATACCTGCTTTGATACCACTTGTTAAATCGTAGAGTTCACTAGGGGGGGTGAATAGCGATTGTCGAGAATTCAAAAATCAAATCGAGTACGCAGTGGAAATAACAATCACAATGCTAACAAATCCAATTTTATTTGGTTTGGAGCATTTGCCGACTCCTACTCTAAGGCCCGCACGTGAGAGTACTTTCTGTTGGTTGGTCCTAGGAAGATCGTACCGGTTCCACTGTACAAAAATTTGTACAAGTGTCAAACCTTTCCTAACAACCTATTGTATTCTTTAGAAATTAAATTCAGAATCGCAAACAGAACTTAACAT
Source organism: Zingiber officinale (assembly GCF_018446385.1). Classification (NCBI taxonomy): domain Eukaryota; kingdom Viridiplantae; phylum Streptophyta; class Magnoliopsida; order Zingiberales; family Zingiberaceae; genus Zingiber; species Zingiber officinale. Next base: position 58,287,038 of record NC_055987.1, on the reverse strand, counting down.
TTTTTATTCCAAATTTAACTTATCTGTTCTTAATGGTTTAGACTTAGATTGCAAACGGAACTTAATATTATTAATCCAAATTCACCCATGTTATAAATTCAATTAAATATCAATTTTGGAAATTGGCTCCCAGGTCAAACATGGCGAGGCACATGACCTTCTTGGGTATAAGAACATCCACCACTACCTCGACAAAGCCTCTTAACGAAATTCAATATTTAATTTCCTAAAATAACATTAGGTTTAACCAAAAAGAACAATCGAATCACGAGATCAAAATAAAATAAAAGAAACACAACTTCAAATATCAAATCCGAAAATCTAGAATCATATATCTTTTGTGTTTGGAATTCATACAAAGAAAAACTAGTATGATGCGGAAAATAATTACTAGTTATACCTTTCTTTGTATGCAATGACCTCTTGATCTTCTACCGTATTCCTCTTCTTATCTCGGATGTTGTGTGGGCAACGATCTACCGAGATGAGAACCACCCAAGTCCTTCTTCTTCCTCACCAAGTTTCGGCCACCAAGATTCCTCCAAGGATGTAGAGGTTCGGCCACCACCACCAAGCTTCAAGGGATGCAAGAAATAAAGTCTCCTTTCTCAACTTCTTCTCCAAGCAAGATCCGACCACCTTCTAAGCTCCCAAGGGTGAAGAGGTTCGGCCAAGGAGAAGAAAGAAAAAGGAGAAGGGAGAATAAGAAGGTCCGGCCACACCACCAAGGAAGAGAGGAGGAGAATAGAATAGAGTTATATCAATGAAGGCACCCCTACCCCCTCTTTTATAATACTTGGTCTTGGAAAATAAGAAAAAATTAAATAAAATCTTCCTTATTTTCTTTGCCATGAAAAGGAAAATTTAATTAATTAAAAATAATTTCCTTTTCTTAAATCAAGTGGTTGGCCACCTCATAGCTCCAAGCAAGGAAAGTTTTAACACAAAATTAAAACTTCCTAATTTGTTTCCGGAAATAAAAATTTCTCTAATAATTTTTCCCTTCATGGTTGGTTATAAAAGGAATTTTATAAATTAAAATTTCTCTATTAAAATATGTGGATGATTTCCAAAAAGGAAAGTTATCTTTAAAATTAAAATCTCTTTACAATCTACAAACAAGGAAAGATATCAAATCTTTTATTAATATTTTATAGAAACTTATAAAAGGAAATATTTAATTTTAATCTCTCTTTTTAAATCATGAACATGGTTACAAAAAAGGAAAGTTATATCAAAATTAAAATCTTCCTTTCAATCTACAAATAAGGAAAGATATCAAATCTTTTCTTAATCTTTTGTAGAAAGCTATAAAAGGAAAGATTAAAATTTTAAACTCTCTTTTAAAACCATGAAATCCACATAAAAAAATTTAAAAAAATAAAATCCTTTTAATTTTATTGTGGTCGGCCACCTAAGCTTGGACTCAAGCTAGGGCCGGCCACCACTTGGTTCATCCAAGGATTACCTTGGCCGACCCCTTGCTTGGGCTCCAAGTAAGGCTTGGCCGGCCACCTTAGGATGGGTATAAAGGTGGGTATAGGTGGGTATAATACTTTATAAATAAGAGGCTACGATAGGGACCGAGAGGAGAAATTAGTTTTAGTCTTCTGATGAAATTAAGCTTCCCGTGTTTGCCCCAAACACCCAACTTAATTTCATCAATAATAATTCATACCACTAAAAAATTATTATTGAACTACCGCACCAATCCCAAATTATATTTTGGGCTCCTTCTTATTATGAGTGTGTTAGCCTCCCTGTGTTTAAGATGTCGGATGCCCACTAATTAATTGAGTTACTGACAACTCATTTTAATTAATATCTTAGTCCAAGAGTAGTACCACTCAACCTTATCGTCATGCCGAACTAAGTCTACCTGCAGGGTTTAACATGGCAATCCTTATGAGCTCCTCTTGAGAACATTATCAACCTAGATTACTATGACACAGTTTCCTTCTATAATTAACAACACACACTATAAGTAATATCATTTCCCAACTTATCGGGCCTATTGATTTATTGAGCTAAATCTCACCCTTTGATAAGTCAAAGAAATGAATACTAAATATATGTGCTTGTTATTATATTAGGATTAAGAGCACACACTTCCATAATAACTAAGATTTGGGTTAATTCTTAATTTAGTCCCTCATTATTTGACGTGGTGTTGATTTCGTCTCTAATTTTTCAATTGATCAAATTTAGTCATTCAATTTTTGAACTTTTTCCCAAATTAATCCTTCCGTCCAAATCCCCGTTAAAATAGACGGGAAGACTGGTTTAACCGGTGAAAGTGACCAGTTACTTTTATTCTGCCTCTAAGTCCTCACGCCAGAGCTCGCTCGAACCTGGAAGGCCTCCACCACGACCGACGTTTTCGCGTTCGGGGCCTTCTTCTTTGAGGTCGCATGCGGAAGGAGGCCGGTGGATTTAGCGGCCGATTCCGAACACCCTGTTTTGCTGGACTGGGTGTCGGAGAGTTGGCGAAAGGGACTGGTGCTAACGACGGCAGACCCCAGGTTGGGGGATGAATTTCCGACGGAGGAGGTGGAGCTGGTGTTGAAGCTCGGATTGCTGTGCTCGCACCCGCTGCCCGCCGCGAGGCCGAGCATGTGCCGAGTTGTGCAGTACCTGGAGGGGGATCTGACTCCGTCAAAGCTTGAGCCAACTCACCTGAGCTTCCCCGGCTTCGTGCCACATAGCGGGAAGAGTTCTAACGGACATGTCTCCTCGTTTCCATCGTCTTCTCCGGCGGTCACTACAGATAGTATCGTGTCTTCCTCTCTATAGATTATTCTACTGCTTCAATAGGATCGCTTGATCTTTTTCTCTGGAATCAACTAGCTGAATCAGAATTCAAGTCAAACTTGTTATCTAAGTTGTCAAGAGGTTCAAAAGATAAGTCAAACTTGTCGCCATCTTTCGCTATCAGGTGAAGAAAATAAGTGCGGTGTCTGGGAAATTAGGAAAGAAATCACTAGCCTTGGCCTTGAAGTAATTGATCAATGATTAGTTTCTTCAGGCAGTCGCTAAGATCATGTTCCTTAAGGATTTGTTCTTCCTTCTCCTCTTCTTCCACCTCAACCTCGCAGCCTTCGCCATCGATGCATCTGATGATGAGTTTACCTTCAATGGATTCATAGTGCAAGAATAAAAGTAACTGGTCACTTTCACCGGTTAAACAAGTCTTCCCGTCTATTTTAACGGAGATTTGGACGGAAGGATCAATTTGGGAAAAAATTCGAAAATTGAAGGACTAAATTTGGTCAATTGAAAAATTAGGGACGAAATCAACACCACGTCAAATAATGAGAGACTAAATTGAGAATTAACCCTAAAAAGAACTTATCTTAAATGGTCCTGCTCAATACACTTAGAGTGTACTAGTGTAATTTATTAGTTAAGATAAACTAATACCTAATTACACTACGACTATTCCAATGGTTTATTCCTTTCCATCTTAGTTGCGAGCTACTATTTATAATTTATAAAGAACCGATAACATGATCTTCTGTGTGTGACACCACACACCATGTTATCTACAATATAAATTAATTGAACAACTACACTTAGCATAAATGTAGACATTTTTGACCAATGTGATTATTTTATTTCAAAATAAATGTTTACAAAAGCTAGGCTTTTAGTATACACTCTAACACTTTTGTTGGGCAATCACTAGTAGTTCGCAAAAGGATTACAGATTAAGTACAAGAACTTGTAAAATGAAATTACCGACAACAAGAAAATAAGGACTAAATCGTTGGTTGTCGGAGAAGCTTCGTAGTGTAGCAAGAGCGTCTTGGAAGCAGCGCACACGAGAATAATCGCCGAGAGAAGGTGTTATACGAAGCTCTGGTGGAAGGCTCCTTTTATAGGAGTGCTCCGGGCGCCCGGATCCCTTCCGGGCGCCTGGACCATGACGTCGGCCAACCAATCGGCACACTCCAAGCTGTTGAGATAAAATTTGCCTTCCGGGCACCTGAATCACTTCCGGGCGCTCGGACCTTCTTTTCCAGCAGGCTGTTTTCCTGCAAGACAAAGTTAGTCCGAGACAAATAAAACTTATATTACATTGCAAAACAAAGTGTTAGCACAATTATAGTCAATTAGAGTAGTAATTAGATTCCATCTCATCGAGACCAGAATTTAGTCACGAACTCAACTTAGATTCCCGAAATGGTTCTAAGTTGGATCGACGCCTACTGTTCCCTCAAACGGGGAACACATCCTCACTAAGTCACTCCCCTCTAGTGACTTACCTTAACTTACCTGCCAAACATCCAGTCAGCCCGTCGACCTGTTTGAACTTCGTGCTAGCTACCCAGTCAGTCCGTCAATCTAGTTGGGTTTCGTACCAGATATCCAGTCAACCCGTCGACCTATCTGGACTTCGCACCAGCTATTCGGTCGGCCCGTTGACCTAGTTAGATTTCTCTTGCACACTCAGTCAAAGTGTTAGATTATAACAAACCTAACTTAACCTACTTTGTCATTCATCAAAATCTGAGTTAGACCGTTAGTGCTAACCGCATCAACAAACTATCCTATGATATCTAATGTAAACTTTTGAGACTACATCGACATGCCCGCTCCAATTTATAGTCTAATTTCAGAGTGACAGAGCTTAAGGATTACTTTATTAAGGATATTTGTATCACCTGAGCCCACAACCCCCGAGTTACATTCTCCTACTATTTGCGATGAATTGGAGCTGATCCATTAAGATATATGATAACTTATTGCTTCTCGTGGCATACCGATCTACTTATGTAAGCGACTCTCCATATCTTTGGTTTCTTCGGGTCATAGGATTGAGTTCTCCTTTTGATTCATCCTCACATCTCATGGGATATGAATCTTATGTTTTGGCATCAAAATTGTATGTACATAGTAGGCCCGAACCACAAACAAACATGCCATTTAATAAAAAACATGCAAACTCAATCGATTCAACAAAATAGTGTTTATATATCAAAAGGGCTAATTCCTAATCCTAAAATCTGACGATCTACTCCTTGGAGAAGGAAATATATCAAAGAGACAAAGAAAATAACAATCTGCAACTTAATACACAAGATAGAAAGAAGAAAATACTTATCAATGTGTTATCAGTCTTCACAGATGAAATCCTTGCTTTGGAGGTGGATGGATCACTGAGATGAATGAAAATAGATGTTCTAGGGTTTTCCCTAGAAGAGAAACCCCCCTCCCAAGGAATGGGACGGAGCCCCTGGTCGGAGATCCCCTTCCTTCTCCTTAAAATCAACTTTTATACTATTTTTCTAGGCCCCGAACATGGCCCCGTGCCGGCTAGCACACCCACCCATGTTAGGTGTTGTGACCTCCGTCGAGTGTCAACACGACCTGTGGTGTCTGCCACGGGGGCTCGTGGTGTATTTCGTGAAATTCAACTTTCTTCATCACGACCTATGTTGGCTGACATGACCCCCGTGGTGACCTATGTGATGTTCAAGAAATCTCCGCACTGCCCGTGCTAGCTAGCATGATAAACTAAAATAGGGGCTTGACCCCTCCAAATTGGCCACTATTATGGCAGCTAGGATGCCCTCGGAAGTTGGTCTTTAAGCTCCATGTTCGCTCCTTTTTGTGCCTTATCAAAAGAAATAAATGAGAGCAATCCTCTGAACTAGGAAAATATTAAAATGAAGTAGAAAGAGATGAAATATATGGATATAAAATGGGACAATATGTGTGTCAAACTACAATAAAAATCCTATATGAAATGCACACATCATATACACTCAAACTTCGTTCCACGGGCGATTATGTTTTACCATGGAAAACGATAGCTTTGAAGTCCAAGATGACCTTGACAAATTCAAGGATGATTTAGGAGAAGCTGATAAGGCACTTTATGATGATGATCTTGACACTTTAATTATTCATGAGAGTTTATTGATTTAGGAAGATGTCTAAGGCATTATAGAGAGGACAAGTGCTTGATGATGATCTTTTATTCATTCTGAATTCATATTCTATCCAACCAAATCAGATGAATCCCAAAAATAATATTCCTTGGTCTCCTTAGTGGACATATGCTAAACATGGTAACAGCAAGGATACTCGGCCACGGGCCACCAAGTTCACTATCATTTGGAACCTTGCTTGATTGTATTCAGAAAGATATCTGGCGTCTAGACGGATCACAAGACAAGAAAGAATGGAGAAAAATGTATGTGATATTGAATAGTAGCCGACGTTGGCATGTAGAAGAGAGAGAGACTAGCTTGCTTTCTAGGAGAGAATGCAAAAAGGAAGGAGAATGAGAAATTAAGTATGGCAAAGGTGATCGTCGACCTAAGAATGCCCTTGTTGAAGAACCTCTTGAGTCTAGGACTCTGTCTTAACTGAGAGGTTGCATGAAGTTCCTAACTATGGTATGGGAAATGAAAACCGCCAGGATATCAAGTGGTCATCAAGATGGGGTCTAGAGGACAAAGACAAGGAGTCACGGATAGAGAAGAAAGAAGATTCTCATATGAAAAATAGTCTTTTTCTGCTAGCCTCTGCTCACTCTCTGGAACTTATTCTCATGATAAATGGAGGTCGCGACATGATTGGGATGTTCATTCTGGGCGTTCCTCAGTTCACGCTGCTCCTGGATTTGGTTTTGAAAGAGATCATGTAGACGATTCATCAAATTCTGGTTTTGCTCGTAGTAGGGGAAGATCAAATTCTATTGAAGTATTGCAGCTGGGAAGTTCATTTGTCGCTGCTAGCTAAATTGGTGCAATCCTATTAACTGAGGCCGAGTTCTGCTATCTTAGAGGGAAGCTTCTTGACATTTACAAGAAGCAAAAGACAGTTTTTGTTTATGCTACCCCTATGGAGTTTGAGGATGCTCCTCCTATCAGAACATCTAGCTTTGTAACTCCTTTGGCCTTTGACACACCTGATACAGAGGAAGAGATTCCTCTAAAAAAAATAAATTTGAAAGGGAATTACGCAATGATGAGGGACTTCTTGATGATCGACAGCGGCATGTATAAGGGGATGGCGAGGTCAACACATTAGAGCTTCTCTGGTTTGGAAATAGAGTTGCATCTGGATCGTTCAAGGTTTTTAAAGTCCCATAACTACCAGTAGATTTTACTGAGTTAACAATAGATAATATTCTCCTTAGGCTATCATTTGACACTATTATAAATTCAAAAACGAGTTTTTTTCTACCTGAGATAACTAACACAGGAGGATCTGAAGATTTTTATATTTATTTTTATAATTTTATTTAAGATATTTTTTTTATATTTTAAGTATTTTTGATAATTTTCATCTTTTATATTTTTTTTGGATTTGAGTTCATTTAAAATTTTTATGATGATAAGTATGTTAATAATATTTTTTTTTTATTTGAGTTTTAGGGTATGAAGTCTATATAAACATGCGTTAGTTATTCAAGAAATAATCTTCTACTTTTAATAAAGTTTTTTTTAAATTATTTTGATAAAATTTAGAGAACGATGAATTTCTCTTTGTTTTTAGGGGTTTCTTTCCATTTTCTCTTCAATTTCATCTTTTCATCAACTTGCAGGGTAATCATTATTCTATTCGACGTCACAAATCCTAATATTGTCACATTATTTCGTTTGCTCCTTGAGACGACCTAAAACCTAAAATAGTTAAGTACCATACTTTTAAAGAAGTTTTCACAAGCAACGATAAAGGCTAAAGAGAATGCAACAAACTGGTGCAAAAAAGAAATGGAGTTATTATAAAAGGGTAGGGCGGAAATTCATAATAGATCTATTAAAATATATACAAAGTGTATGTGATATATTTAACAATTAATCCTTAAAAATATACACACGAATATAGTATATTTTATTAATTCGGAAAAAAAAAAAGAAGAGTGAAGTTGATCGAAAACCTTTTCTATTCATTTAATTTAAGAAACCCAAGAGAAAGAGATGCATTATCCAAAGGCTGTGATTGGCTGAATGCCATCGATTTGCTTACCCACCCCGAACGGTCATAAAACTCCTGTAGTCTTCCCTGTTCCCAGCAAGCTCGCCAAGGCCATGATTGTATCCTTCCCGCCTCCCCTCCGCCTTTGCTCCTCCTTCCTCTGCACCAATCCCTTCCTCTATCGACATGGATCCATACTCGACCGAGGAACGACTTCGAAGGCCAGTGTGTGCTTGCCCGCCGCAGCTGTTGTTGCCCCTTTCATCAAAGACGGCGCATTGCGGATCAACGGACGAGAGGCGCTCACGGGCGTCCCGGAGAACGTTGTCGCCACGTATCCCTTGGCGGATTCCCCAGCTGCGTTCTTGGGTGCGGTCTCCGATCGAAAGGACTCCCGGCACGTCTTCAAGTTAGGCGTTTTGAGGTAAAAAGTAAAAAGGAAAAATGTTTCTCTTTTGTGTTTTATAATTTTTTTGGCTGTCTCATGATTGACTGCCTTCAAATGCAGTTGTAAGTTTACTGAATAATACATCATTGTTTTGATTCAAAATGTGGTGCAGATTTCACAAACCTTTCCTTTGCATCGTCTTCCATTTTGATTGCTCAGTCTGTTTGAGATACAGGCTTGATGTGTCTGAATTCCTTGCCATATGATGTTTATCAGAAAGAGACTTTTTTTTTAAAAAAAAAAAAACAATACTAGGATGTTTTCCCTTTCATGAATTTTTTCTTCCTAATTTACAATAGAGAAATGACTTATATCATAAAATATATTTTATGATTTCACTATGCAGGAACCACCGACTGCTTTGCCTATTTAGGTTTAAGATCTTTTGGATGGTTCCTCGATGGGGAACTTCAGGAAGTGATGTACCTTTTGAGACGCAAATGTTACTTCTTGAAGTGACACATGATTTAGCTGTTGATGGAGGCCCCAGTAGGACTTCTCATGATCCTACACACTATATACTTTTCTTGCCTGTGTTGGATGGCTGCTTTAGAAGCAGTTTGCAAGGAAATTCTTCTGATGAACTCGAATTCTGCATTGAAAGTGGTAGATATCTCATAGCCATCCTTGATATCTCATATTTTAACCATATCTAAGCAAGGCCTTATGTTTAGTTTGCCCTTTCAGGTGATCCAGCAACAATAGAATCTCAGTTCCTAGAATCAGTATTTGTGAATTATGGCGAGGATCCTTTTGGCCTCATGAAGGAATCCATGATGTGGGCCTCCTCCAAATACAGAGAAGAATATCTGGCTTTATTAATTAAATGTTATAGGCTTGTAATTTGGTGAAAATTCTCCATTAACTCCTGATCTATTTTCATTTATAGAATGCTAGAAAAACATAAAGGAACCTTTTCAGTGCGTGAAAAAAAAGAGGCAAGTTGAGGTCGTTTACTGGTTAACAATAATCAGCATTTTCCAACTTGCGATACCAAATTTGCTATTACAGAAACCTGGCATTCTTGATTGGTTTGGTTGGTGTACTTGGGATGCTTTCTATTTTGATGTTCATCCCAAAGGGATTGAAGATGGCCTAAAAAGGTCAGTTAATTCATGCATTTCTGAATATTTATTGTATATTACTAGCTGTCTCCAACAAAAATCATGGTATCTATCAATGTAACACTAAATTTTATATATGAACATTTTATAGTTCATAGTCAATCTTCAGACTACAAATAGAACTTGGTTGCACATTTATACATTGACAAATTTGTTTCAAAATCCATAACTTGGTTAATTAGTTTCAATTAACTCAGGAATCTCAAGTTTTGACTCTGCAGATAAATGTGGCAAATTTTAAGTCTTTCTTCTTCTTCACATTATGCAGTATATTTACCAATTTCAATATGGTTCTTATAACTGATCTGTGTTGCTCTAGTTTATCTGAAGGTGGCACTCCACCAAAATTCCTCCTAATAGATGATGGCTGGCAAGACACAAGAAATGAATTCCAAAAAGAAGGTGAACCAGCCGCCGAAGGATCTCAGTAAGTTTTCCTACACTCAATCAACCTTGACCCAACAAGCATGCATTTGTCTGTCTCATAACTCTCTACTGTTAAATATCAAGATATGGAGCAAGATTAGTTAGTGTGAAAGAGAACTATAAATTCAAGGGAACAACTGGTGGAGGCTCAACTGGAAAAACCACTTCCTTGAAGGATTTTGTTACCTATGTAAAGGAAACCTACAGGATCAAGTATGCTCTCTTTTATGTCCTGTCAATTGCCAAGTACATTGATCAAGAAACTTCCCTAACCAATTTAATCGTTTTCATCAAGCACCAATTAGATACGTCTATTGTTGGCATGCTTTAATGGGATATTGGGGAGGAGTTGACCCAGATGCACCAGAAACAAAAAAGTACAATTCAAAGATAGTTTATCCTGTTCAATCACCAGGAAACCATTCTCACTTGAGAGATTTAACCATGGACTGTATGGAAAAGTATGGGGTTGGCATGATAGACCCTTCCAAAATATTTGAGTATTATGACGATCAACATAGCTATCTTAGGTCGCAGAATGTAGATGGTGTTAAAGTAGATGTACAAAATGTCTTAGAAACAATTGGATCAAACAATGGTGGTCGTGTAACCTTGACTCGTCGCTTTCATCAAGCCCTGGAAAAATCCATCTCAAGAAACTTCAAGGATAACAGTATTATTTGTTGCATGGGACACAACACAGACTCAATATACAGGTGAAAACATACAAATGACCACTGTTCTTATTTTAGTTTTATTTAACAATGCTTGTACATTAAGATTCCTTTCTAACTTCCAGTTCCAAAGTGAGTTCTATTACTAGAGCTTCAGATGACTACATGCCAAGGAACTTGTCATCACAGACATTGCATGTTGCTGCTGTCACATTTAACAGTATATTTCTTGGCGAAGTGATGATGCCGGACTGGGATATGTTCTATGTGAGTCTTTGCTACTTTTATGAGTAACAAAGTAGAATGCCTACATGACGGTGTGTGAAAATAGAAAGTAATATATTTTATCAGTTATTAGATTTTATATGAGTAGATCAAAAGCTTGCAGCTATTTCACGATGTCCCTTATAAGTCAGGATTATCACAATACTAAGTGTTCTAGGTAGTCCTCAACATTATGTTAATGTTCTTTTACAATGATCCATTGTGCAATTCTTATTTCTTGGTTCTCATGCCATAAGTTTGATTCCAGAGCCTCCATTATGCAGCAGAGTTCCATGCAACTGCAAGAGCTATAGGTGGTTGCGGAGTCTATATCAGGTACATATTGTATCGAAAAACTTGAGCGCAATAACATTTTAGATAAAACTCGTAAAAATCATTTGTAATGATCAAAGTATAAACCCAGCGACAAGCCAAATCAACATGATTTTGAGCTTCTTAGAAAGCTTGTACTCCCTGATGGATCAGTTCTCAGAGCCAAATATCCCGGGAGGCCTACTCATGATTGCCTATTTAATGATCCAGTTATGGATGGGAAAAGGTATATTTCTCATCTATGCAACTCCTGAATGAACTAGTTTTTCATAGGAATAAGTATTGTGCCTCGCATAACATTGTCTTTCTCTAATGAACAGTCTACTAAAGATATGGAATCACAATAAATTAACTGGAATAGTTGGAATTTTCAATTGCCAAGGGGCAGGGTTATGGCCATCCATTAAAGTTCAAAGTACCGCAATGTTAGAGGAAACGTACCTCACTGGTCATGTTAGCCCCTGTGATGTTGAATATCTTGAAGATGTTGCTGGTGATGGTTGGAATGGTGATTGTGCCGTATATTCATTCACTGATGGTAATACGATTGACTTCCTTCTTATTCATTTTAATTGTTTCTCTAATATGCATAAAAATTATTTTTTTTATACACTTTATTCTGTTCCATTAAATACAAACATCATAATTAACACATTGGTTCATGGTAGAGAAAAAAACAGTAAACTGAAGAATAGCTTTCCAAAGAAGGCATTCAAGCAAAAGTTTCATTAAATCAAAGGGGAAAAAAAGTGTGAATCAACATTCAAGGATTCTGATATTTTCTTTGTTCTTCCTTTTTTCTCTCTCCCCAAAATAACAGGTTCGCTTTCCAGATTGCCTAAGAATGGTTCACTTGATGTTTCACTAAAAAGTCTGCAGTCCAAACTTTATACAATTTCTCCAATCTTGGTCAGCATTTCCTCATTACAGCAACCATACATTTGGAAATTTTTCCTTGAACAATTCTTTCGTTATCTTACTTAGCCTCTTCATTTTCATTTCTTCAGAGTTACAACCAAAAAATCCAATTTGCACCAATTGGACTCATGAAAATGTATAATTCTGGTGGTGCCATTGAAGCCGTGGACTTCGCCAGTGATCTTTCTCAGTGCTTAATTCGCATCAATGGAAAAGGATGTGGTTCATTTGGAGCGTATTCCAGCATAAAACCCAAAATATGCACAATTAATTCCACTGTTGAAGAGTTCATGTTTGATCATAACAGCAGTTTGCTGACACTAATTATTCCTGAAGGGGGTGAGTTCTGGGAGATTTGTGCATTCTTTGAGGTTTGATTCCAATAATTAGTGATGTAGAAAACCATGAGAAAATATAGTTCAATATAAATCTTGGCTTTGGTTGAAGAAGCAAAATTTATTAAAGTGAGAGCTGTTTTGGTAATATTTAGTCATAAAAGAAAAAAAATGAAAAAAAAAATCATATATATACAATAAAAAATTATGTCAAAAACTCCAAGTTATATAATAAGCAGTCATAAAAATTTAAAATGCATTTACAATTGAGTCACCTCATAAAGGCTCTTTTTGGTTTCTTATGGCAAAAAAGATGAATTTATATTATTATAAATGTATAATAATATGAAAATGAACCTGACAAATAAAATTTATTTTAACGTAGATTACTTTTAATATAAATTAGCGATTCTACGAAAATAATTTAAATTTTTGAGTATTATCTTTACTTTTATTTTTTTTTAATGGTACAAGACTTTAATATTTTTATAATTTTATACATCTCTATGAGTATTTATAAAAAATTGAGGTGGAACAACTGGCCCACCAAAATTATACGTGACTCCACCCTTAGTTGCGTGTGTAAGATAATACATGAACGTGTACAGATAATGAACTCTCCTTCGTAAAAATAAATTTAATTCTTTATATTCAATACTTTTAGAGATACGTAACGTGTACAAATACGTGACTTTTAGAGATTCTTAATTTATTCAACTTGGTCACCTCTACATCTCATGTTTATTTTCAATACTTCTACTTCTCAACATCAAGCTCAACCTAGAGGTGTTGGTTCTATGAAATTACCTTATTATTATGGTTGAGTTGGAGACTTCTACTAAGTCAGTTTTCTACTCATCCTAATCGTCCTAATATTAGAAAAATAGTTCAACTATATCCTTGGATAAAAAACATCATCTTCCAGTTAACTTGAGTTGTTAGTGTTGTTCAAATATTTCTTCCTTCAAGCATTCAACTTCAATAGGGTCAAGTTGGTTTTTTTTTAGACCATTATTATCAAGTTGGGTGAAATCATGGAACCTATATCTTGTTAATATTGAAGAAAGACATAAAGCAGTGACAACTAAGTACTAGGTAGAAGATTTCAAGTGTATATGATTTTAAGGCTTTATATAATAGGGTCTTCATAGTAAATTTTAAGGCTTTATAGTTCATTTCCGTTAGACACCACTTTTGTCCATTATTTAGTCATCTACTTTTCTTTTTGGAAAATAGGTGCATGATGTATAAATATACTTTGAGAGGCAAGAAACTCTCAAAGAAAATTATCAAAACTTACAAAATCATGGGAGTTGATTCCTCAACAGTTGAGGTAAAACTCCACACTCACTTGCATGCAACATGAGAGCATGCAAGATACCAGCCATCATCACAGTAAAATAACCAACTTGCAAACACAATTCCAACATGCGGATTTGTGTTCACGCCTACACCTCACCAACATCACATGGACATGTAATCAAACAATTACAAACACAATTACAAAATAAAAAAAAAACCACAACATTCTCAAGAAGACAACACCGGCTTGGCTTCATCAACAGATGACATTATAAAAAATCTGCCAGCTCCATCTTGCCTTCATCACACGGACAGCAGCTACAAGCAATCCAGCACGGTGACAATTCTAGCATATCAAGAACACATCAAAATCGGACAACAATTCTAAACTCAGCTTCACACAGACAGCAGCTTTACTCAGCACGGTGACAATTCCAGCACACACAGTAATGGATTGGAGCAAAGTACCTAAAATAGATTGAAAAGAATTAAGAGAAGCAGAAATGAGATTGATCGATCCACCTTGTAGAGCAAGAGATTTCAAACCATAGTATAGATTGTTGATTGCTATGCTTGCACTTATATTTGACTTAACAACTCAACAGTTGTAGAAATGAGATCCTCTTATGCAATACCTTATCCTTTTGTCCTAAAAACTTTGATTATGCATTTCACAAACTATGTACAACCAAGCATGGATGCATGTGTTTAAGAGCCAAGAAAAATGAATAATTTTATTCCACACCAGATATCCAACAATTTGCACCTAGAACATGATAAAAATAAGATACCATATTGAATTATTTTTTTGTACTGTTAATTTTTCTTAGGTGAGATAAATTATAAGATACTATAGATTGTTATGTTGTATCCTCTTGAGTCCTTGTGTTATAAAGATTTCTCTATATCTTGAGTTCTCTACCTTATGAATTTCATTTGTGATACAGTTCTTTATTTATAAGTGTTAAATTTAGTATACATGCATTTTAAAATTTAACAATATATCATAATGTTAAATTAATTTTAATAAGTTTTTTTTAGGATTATTATGGATAAGAGTTGGATGTTTTTACCGAGCCAAACAGAGGAGTAAAGAAATGGTGTTCAAAGTTTCTTACATTTTGCATTTTCTAATGCAAATATAAATGGAATGATTTTATGTCCATGTATACAGTGTAAGATTGGTATATTTGTTTCAATAGAGGTTGCCTTTGATCATTTGACGGTTGATGGATTTATCAAAGGTTATACTCATTGGATATCTCATGGAGAGATATCATATAGTGCATCTACAAACTCTGCTTCTGTTCCATCTAAAAATTATGTAGATGATATGCAAGATTTAGTTTATGAGGCATTTGGGATCTCAGACAATGATAATATAATTAGCACATAAGAATTTGAAAATGATAATGAGATTCCAATGGGAGAGGCTGAGCAATTCTATAAATTAATTGATGATTCATAAAAAGAATTATATCCAGGATGCAAGAAATTCTCAAAACTTGCATTCATGATTCACTTGCTTCACTTAAAGTGTCTAGGTAAAATTAATAATAAGATTTTTTATATGCTTTTAGATTTGTTGAGAGAAGCATTTCCTAATGCAATGGATGATTTGCCTAAGTCATACTATGAAGCAGAGAAATTGATGAAGTAAATAGGACTTGGTTATGAAAAGATTGATGCTTGTCCTAATGATTGCACTTTATACTGGAGGTTGGATAAAGAAAGAATTCAATGTGAAACATGTAATGAGCCCAGATGAGAAACATCTAAAAATGATTCTACAGGTGAAAAGAGAAAATTTCACGTAAGGTTTTATGGTATTTTCCAATAAAGCCTAGATTACAACGTTTATTCATGTCATCAAAAATAGCATCCCATATGAGATGGCATTCTGAATCTCGCACAAAGGATGGTTACATGCGACATCCAGCTGACTCTCTAGCTTGGCAAACATTTGATCATAAACACTCAAAATTTGCAAAGGATCCTAGGAACATAAGGTTTGGTTTAGCATCAAATGGATTTAATCCATTCAAAAATATGAGTGTGACACATAGTACATGGTCGGTCATTTTAATGTCATATAATCTTCCATCATGGATGTGTATGAAGCAACCATACTTTATGTTGTCATTATTAATACCTCGCCCATTTGCTCCAGGAAATAACATCAACGTCTACTTGCAACCTCTTATTGCAGATTTAAAGGATTTGTGGGAGACAGGAGTGCAAACATATGATGCATCAACTAAACAAAATTTTCAATTGCATGCCGCATTACTATGGACAATAAGTGATTTCCCTGGATATGCAACCTTATTAGGATGGAGCACTAAAGGACAGCTTGCATACCCAGTATGTTATAAATTTACACATTCACAATGGTTAAAAAATGGTGGAAAATACTGCTATATAGGTCATCGTAAATTTTTAAATAGTGATCATGTGTTTCGAAAAAATGCTCAATTGTTTGATGGCACGGAAGAATTTGGAAGACCACCACCCACACTATCAGGAGACATGGTGATGGATGAGTTGAATTTTTTTAATTTTACATTTGGGAAAATAATTAATGATAATTCAGCATTACCATTTAATTGGAAAAAATTGAGTATTTTTTTATTTACCGTATTGGTAAGATAATGTGATACGTCACAATCTTGACCTTATGCATATTGAAAAGAATATTTGTGAAAATATTTGTGGGACATTGCTGAATATGGAAGGAAAAACAAAAGATAATCTTAAACACGACTTGATTTGCAAGAAATGGGGATAAGAACAGTACTCCATCCTATTGAGAAAGGACCAAAGAAAGTTTATTTACCTCCAACATCTTTTTCAATGGGGAAAAAAGAGAAGAGCATATTTTGCAAGGTTCTAAAGCAAATCAAAGTTCTAAATGGCTATGCATCAAACATATCATGATGTATTCAAATGAAACTGCCAAAATTGATTGGTCTAAAAAGTCATGACAATCATATTTTGATGCAGCAATTGTTGCCAGTAACACTACGTAGAACCTTATCTAAGTCAGTTCAAGTTCCGTTAATTAGATTAAGTAGATATTTTTGAGAGTTATGTAGTAAAGTAATCTCTCCTACAGATATTGTTGGGTGATCGGTGGCCGGCTTGAAGGGGGGTTGGATAGACGACACTCCCAAATCGATTGCTTCCTACACTATTGTTAGCTTGCGCAGCGGAATACAAACAAAAACAAACAAGCTAAACTAAAAGCAAGATAGAGAAAGAATGCAAACCAAGCTACATGATCATTTACGTGGTTCGGAGATAAAGCTCCTACTCCACGGCGTGTCCGTAAGGTGGACGATCCCTATCCGTCGGTGGATTACTCCTCGGAAGACCTCCGGCTAGCTCAAACCTCCTTGTGGGTGGAGAAACCTCACCACAAACTCACCAAGACCTCTTGGACACAAGGGAAACTCTTGAGCACTTGTAGACTACTAATTAGACCTTAACCAAGTCTAATTTCATCAACCTCAACAAAGCTCCCAAGGCTTGGTTATATAGGCCACGGGTTGGAAAACCCCGCCTACCAGTCGACTGCCTTCTGTGGAAATTCGACCGTTACATCCCAACGGCTCAATTCCACACTAACCGAGCGAACAGAGACATTCTTTTCACTGGCAGTCGACTGCTAAAACATGCAGTCGACTGCTACAGTACTGCTACAGTACTGCTTCAGTAAAACCCTAAAACTAGGATTTTACTCCGAGTACAATCTCTCATGCACTCGTACCCTCACCCTTATGACTCATTTGACGCTTCATTTACAGCTTTGACCTCTTGCCTTCAAGTCTACTTCCTTTGGCTCTCGTCCCTCGGATGCATTCAAGCTCGCAGCTCGTCCCCAATGCCATCCTTCGCGTATGCCTCGAAGTCGCTTCCCTCGGCCCTTGTCCTCGCTGCCTTGTCCATGGTCCCTCGGATGCTCCATCCTTCACCGGACCCGAAGCTATCAACCTGAGTCACATGTGTATCCTACAGTCCTGCATAACTCAAGTACACATATCAAATACAAGGGTGAACCTAACTTAAACTCTTTGCCCAAACACCAAAACACATGGTCCCGCGGACCATCGGGATTGTTCCAACAGATATGACTCGTCTGAGGAGAGATATTGCAGTGATCCTTTGTGAGTTGGAAAAGATTTTTCCTCCCTCATTTTTTGACATAATGGTTCATCTAACTATTCATTTAGCTACTGAAGTACAACTTGCTGGGTCAGTTCACTATCGTTGGATGTATCCAATTGAAAGGTAATATATACATCTTTTTAATGTTATTATATTTATAATATATTATTTGTTAATGGATACTAATTGTTATGTTTTTGACATAAGGTACCTAGGGACATTGAAGTCCTATGTTCGAAATAGAAATAGGCCAGAAGGATCTATTGCTGAGGGGTATTTGGTTGAGGAATGTTTGACATTCTACTCTTTATATTTGGCAGATTATGTAGAGACAAGATTTAATCAATCATCAAGAAATGATAATGCAAATATTGACTCAACATTTGCATTAGATGTGTTCAACGTATCTGGCTATGCACTTGGAAAGACCATTGCTACTAAGTTTGATACTACGATATTAAAGAATGCACATCAATATGTATTATTCAATTGTCATTGCTTACAATCTTATATAGAGTATGGTTTTATATAATTCATGTTGTTTAAATATATAACTATTTAGTCATCATTATTTATCAAATTAATATTACTAATTTGCAGTGAACATCGTGGAATTGTGCAACTTAGTCATTCTCGTCTTTACACTACACCAAATTGAACGTATACATAGTGAAACTTTTGCCTCATGGTTTGCTAATCATGTAAGTTGTGTTGTAATAGTTATTAAAAATACATATTATTTTTTTGTTTCAAATATAAATGAGTAAGTCCTTCTTGTATGATAGATTGAAGAAACAAATCTTCTAGAAGATGATCCTGTTTCAAATGATTTGAGATCACTTGCTAGAAGCCCGAATATCATTGGGATACAATATCATAAATTCGTTTCAAATGAATTTAGGTTTCATACAAAAGAAGTGGAACGTAAGAGAAAAACTCAAAATTGTGGTGTGACTGTTAGGGCAACTACTTCAAGTTATTCAAGTATAAAAGATCACAATCCAATATTAAATGAACTTGATTATTATGGGATTTTGCAAAATGTGATTGAGTTGGATTATGGGGAAGGTCGAAAAGTTGGTTTATTTGAATGCGAGTGGGTCTCCAAAGGCAAACGACTAACATTGGATGAAGATGGTTTTATGTTGGCCAATTTTAAAGATGTTAGACGTCATAATGAGCCTTATATTTTAGCATCTCAGGCTATGCAAATATTTTATGTGGAAGATCCAAATGATTGTGATTGGCACGTCATTATCACGACTGATGCATAAGCGAAGTATAATATGCAGCCTATGGCAGATGTTGATACATATCTTCAAAGTTATATTTGTAATTTAGAAGATTGCAATGAACATGAAGAAGTAGTATGGGTTCATGATGATATTGCAGGAGTGGAAATTGATATTGATTTATGAAGAGATTTTATCTAGTTTATGCATTATGTTTAGTCAATTATCATTGTAATAACAGTAGAATAGATTCTTACTATATATGTTTGGATGATATATGGTGATATGTATTTCCTTTTCATTTTTAACTATCGACTTTTTATTATTTATAATCTGTTACTAACTATTATTTGTAGTAGGAATGACTCCTAAGCGTCGAACTAAGAGAAAATCTCATTTTAAACTTCAGAATGAGATAGATATGCAACCACCAAGTATAAGTAAAAATCACACAGATCATGAACAAGGTAATATCACATTTTATGCATGACAAATTTAATCACTAGTTATATTTATTCATATTTATCTTGTTTTAATGAAATCAATACTTTTACAGATAGTCAAAACATAGAAGGTACCTTGAATAACCAAAGAGATATAGTTTCAAATCAACTACATGTTGATGTGCTAGGTAATGTCCCACTTGTATATGTTTATTTCAAATCAAAGATGTACATAGTCCTTTCTACATAGAAGGTACCTTGAATAACCACTTATCTTTCAAATTAAACGATTGCCAATAGTCCTTTCTACATATATGTTTATTTTTACTATATATGTATGAATGATATATAATGACATGTATTTCCTTTCCATGATTGACCTACTAAATATCTTGTTAATCTCACACGAGACTATTTTTCTAAACAATTCCTGAAATCCAGATTCACAAACCAAATCCCAGCAATGCAGGTGCCAATTCTAATAGAGGCTCCATTGAACTTGGAGCAAACTTCCTTGCAAAGAGGAAACAAAGAGATGAATGATTGTCATTGTATGAACAATTCTGCCCATCATGAATTCTATTGAGAAAGGCTTATATCACTCTTGCCGAAGGTTGCTGGGTGAGCACCACCTCTTGACCAATCCACCCAAGTGACACTTCTGTTCGCCAGATGATGGGCTGATTCTATGGTGAGCATGGTGGGGAAGTAATGCTAACACCTGTAGAACAGATGTTCAAATCAATAACATGAAAAAAAAAAGAGGAAACAACATACAAGTTGGAAAACATGAGTTAACTGAAAGAAATTGTGAAATGGAATAAATACCACAGTAAAAATGATGATTCATTTCCCAGGATTATATTGTTTAGTAACATAAGACTTGATTGATTGTAGTAGTAGTAGTAGTAGTAGTAGTATATTGTTTAGTAACGTACTCAAATAAGTGCACAAGTCACATGATACATTGTTGCTAGTGGATAAAATTGCTATAAACTGATTATCTATCATGAAGATCAAATCTGGAAGAAGCCAATTTTTATTGGGAATTGCTATAAACTGATTACCTATTTAACTACAATGCTTATTTTTACTATATATGTTTATATGTTTGAATGATATATAATGACATGTATTTCCTTTCCATTTTTAACTATTGACCTTTTATTATTTATAATCTGTTACTAACTATTATTTGTAGTAGGAATGACTCCTAAGCGTTGAACTAAGAGGAAATCTAGTTTTAAACTTCAAGCTGAGATAGATATGCAACCACCAAGTATAAGTACAAATCACATAGATCATGAACAAGGTAATATCTCATTTTATGCATGACAAATTTAGTGACTGATTGTGTTTCTTCATATTTATCTTTTCTTAATGGAATCAATATTTTTACAGATGGTCAAAACATAGAAGGTACCTTGAATAACCAAAGAGATGTAGTTTCAAATCAACTACATGTTGATGTGCAAGGTAATATCCCACTTGTTGAAAACATGTCTTCAGTTCCAGACTAGAATGATGAAATGAACCAGGAAGATAATGAAGGTAACGTATATGAAGAATGTAATAATTTAATTGAATCATTATTTTGAAGTTGAATTATAACTTTTTTTTTTGTATAGCTAATGAAAATGAACATAATGCTAAGAGGAAAAAAAGAGGTCCTACATTTATCAAAGAAATTTGGGGTCGACCTAGCACACTACCACGCATTAAAATTCTATGTGATGATATGGGACGTCCTATAGGAACCAAAAAAAATAAATTTACTGATTTCTTGGGTTCTTTAGCAAGGAATGATAAGTATTGTCCAATTGATGTAGAAGATTGGCATAAAATGCCAATGGATAAAAAGAAAGACATGTTAAATGTTATAAAGGTAACTGAATTACTTTGTATTATTTTAGTATTTAAAAATTTTAATTTATGCAATAATAATTTGTCTATATATTTCTTTACAGGATAAGTATGACCTTCCTTTAGGAACAGAAAAATGGACATTATGTTCAATAACAAAAAATGGAGAAATTGAAAATCTGAACTAAAAGAAAGTACTAAGATCCTGAGTTGTCAATTCAAATTCTTTTACAATAAAGAGATGAAAGAGCTCAAGTAGAATAATATATGAGACTAGTTACTTTTTGGAACACAGAAAAATCAAAGGTATGTATTTTATTTATTTAGAATATAATGTTAGTAAACTTTTATTTTATGTATTATATGTAATTTAATATATTAGGAAAGAAGTAAAAAAGAATAAAAATACTAAAAAGCAAAGTGTAATGACCCACGAACAAAATTAAAGAATTTATTTATGAAAATATCTAAGATCACACAAGTGCTAATTAAAGAATTAACTTATAAAATATTCTACGAATTTTAGAATTTTTTTTGGAATTTTAATTGAACTTATATGATATATTATAAGGGGATAGAATTACTAAATTCGAGGAAAGTATATGATACTCGGATAGGTTGAGAGTTGATTAAATTAATTAACTGGTTAGAAATAAAAGACCTAGGTATTTATTCCTATACCTTTCGCCCGATTCCTGTTGGTTTCCCCCGAATCGCCGTTCCACCTCTCCTCTTCACCTTCGCTGGTGTCGATCGGCTCTCCACCGAGCTCAGGTTCTCGATCAAGCACCACACCATCTCGGCGAGCTCGCGGGGGAGTTGCGAGCGGACGTGAAGTCCTTTGACCACCACACCGGCGGCACAGCTACATCTAGGGCGAGGGCTCCGACAGAGGAATGAGGAAAGGAAGGCAAGTTCATTCCCTTTTGATTGTACGAGATCTGTGAGGTAAGGGGGTAGGAACTTGGAATGTTCATTTATGTGGTCCGAACGGTGGGTTGGTTTGCAATTGGTTCCTATTTTGTAGAGTTTTGATTCGGATTGAGGTTTCGTTAATGTTCTTGTTTGGTTCACATTGTTTCTGGCTTTTGCCTGTGCATTCTATTTTGATGGGGGCTCGATTTCCTTCGGAGTGTTCTTATCATGATTCTGGTGGTGCTCGATTGGCTGCAGAGGAGTCAGATTCGTTTTCCTCCATGTTGTCGATGCTTTGGGTTTTCTGTATGACATTTGTTTATTTAAATGTTTGACTGAGATGTATTCTAACTCGGTACCATCATGCAAAGTGCTCGATTTCTTCTTGTTGAATTGAGTTTCGGAACGGGATTTGTGGAGATGTAAGTGTGATGTTGCTTCGTTTCACAGCTCGGTTTCTCCGTGAACGGAATGCTGTTGGAGTTCTATGCCTTGATTGATGATGTGCTTGGTTGTTTTGTTGCTTCCGGATTTCTTGAACATATTGTCACAGGAATTGGACTTAGAACATTGATGCTCTCCGTTTTGTGACGTTTGCTTCGTTTATGTTCCTCGTGTTTAGGGATTCTAGGAGTTTTTGAGGATGTTCTTCTTCATGTTGCTCTACAGAATCCCTTGACAATTGGGATTCATGGTTAGAAGTCAGTGACATTTCTTCTCATGTGGTTTTCGGATTTATTGACAGTTTTGGAATTTTGGTTGGTTTCGAGAACATTCATTTCCTTCATGATGCTTTAGGGTCTTGGAATGGAAGTTGGTGATTTAGATTTGATTTCAATGGTTCTTTGCGTTGTTGAGATTGCTGTCAGCTAGGGAGATTCAATTCAGTTCTGATGTGGCGTTGTTTCCTGCATGTTGGTTGGATTGTCCGGTTTTGATTTAGAAGGTTTCAAGGTCCTCACAATGAAGTTATGTTCTTTCGTGATATGATGGGATTTAAGCTCGAATGTGTTTTGTTTTTGGAATAGCTATGCAATTTCTACAGAATGGAATTGATGAATGATGATCGGACTAGAATGTTAAGTTAATTACCTATAGATTAATGGAAAATTCTGATTATTTACCTGAGTAGTTGGTCTACTGTTGTTTTCCTCTAGTTCATAGCTCTATTTATTTTGAACAGTGCAGTAAGTTATGGGTAGGATATGTTTTCTTATATAGCTAATTGGATGGATATGAGGATATGTGGTGACAGTACGGGTTGGGTGATCCGGGATGAGCTCCGGGGAGGACCCTTCCAAACATGACTGAAACTATAAATTATGACTGATACTATAATTTATTATTTGCTTGACTATATGACTGCATGTTCTCTAGGAGGTACCTCTAGGATCATGGAACTGTTTGACTGACTCTATTAGTGGTTACCGGATATGTGACATATTCACCCATATTAGCTATGTAGGATCTTCTACATATCATATTTTCTTCACTATACTATATTGAGATATGTTTTATGCCTACTAGTTGCTATTCCTGCTACTTCATGGATGTTGTATTATTCATAACGGATTGTACTTGCTTGGTTCCTAGACTCATGATGCCTCCTATGTTACAGGTGAGGTTGTCTCCAGGATATGACGGAAGGCCCTCGGACGGAGTAGACGAGGAAATGAGATGGAGGCATGACACACTGTCCGAGCGTTAAATTTAGAGTGCTGAGCCTTTTATTGTACGAGGAGTTGTATTGGTGTGTCCCCCTTCTTTCGTTAATGTTTTGTTGGTAATGATACCGGTTACGTTGGGTATTATGGTTCTTTATGATGGATTTTCTATTCTGGTTATATTACAATAAAGGTTTAGAGGAATGTCATAAGTTGCTTATGGATATATATAAATATATATATAAAAAAAACTTGAGGGATAATTTATGGATGTTTCAGTTGGTATCAGAACAGTCACTCCTAAAGGATAGTGTGCGCACGTCAACTTGTCAGGAACTCGACTACTTCTGTCTTCAAGTCTGTAAGATTTGTTTTATAAAGTTATAGTCATGAGTTTAGCTATGTTTATGAATATATGTGAGGTAGAAATGTGATATTTTGGATAAATAGGGAGGTTACATGGAAAGATGTAGGTTTTTAATGCAGGGTAGGAATACGTATTATTTTATGAGCTCTTGGTGGGATGTAGCTAATATCAGTGGGAACCTTGAGATACGCTGCTATGAGGAAATTAGAAGAAATTGCAAGGAACATAAATAGTTTTGCATAGATTGATATTGAAACAATATGAACACGATCACATAAATTTCTCTTGTATGTCATTTAAAAGCAGCAAATCTCTTTCATAGTTTATCGCCTTGTGTGATCAGTTGGTGATGGGATATCAAAGTTTAAGAAGGGCACTGCTAAGATCCTTAGGTGACACAAAATTAGGTTAAGATTGATTTCAACATGTTCAAAGATGGCCACTTTTTGTTTTAGTTTGGCAAAATTAATCAATTAAGGGATTTGTGTCATGTCCTAGGGAGTCCCTGCCAGAAGAAATTTCGACAGTATCTCTCATGTATAGGTGACAATTTGAAACTTCCTACAACATATTCATACTTGGCCAACACGGCCGAAACAATATATATGATAACATACCATGCAGTTTAATAGTAAAACTAAACTAATGCAACAATAAGGAAAATCATCTCAAAAATCCTATTCAACTACACCAATAAAGCTCAAAACTTATATCCTACTTAACTGCACCCATAAAATATAAATCACGACGCAAATAAAATCAACTCACCTCTTCTGTCATCCAAGCAAACATGTAGTAGAACATATCCAAATAAATATAAAAAGAAAACCCATCGACAAATAAAAGATCATACAGTACTCCATAGAACAAAACTAGTGCAAGTTTAAAACGTAATCTATATAGTATCATAAGAAAAACCATATGACCAAATAAATATCCTCGCGATCTGCAGGGGGACTAGCGATTGAATCTCTCTGGATAGCCTCAACCTGAAAATAGTAATAACAACGGGGGTGAGTCAACTCCTTAGTGGGTAACTACTGACATGCATAGTAAGAAATAACAACTAATAACAAATATGCGTACAGTCTCCTGTATATATATATATATTATATGAAAAATGTAAAACTGTGAGCAGGAGTATCTGTACTAACTAGGACCTGGGTATATGGATAACAAGGTTGTCAGACCGAGAGTATCATAAATCCTGTATGCATGTTAAACATATGCATCCACCAAATATGCAGCAAATAAGTGCAGCAACACAAGCAATAAATGCACCAATGCGTATGTTGTCAATGACATGTCCTGGTCACCCCTACTGCTAGTCAGCCGTCTCACACACGATGGTGAGACCTAGTGGGTAGGGCTGTGATAACCGTGCACTCTGCCATCACTACTTCTGATGAGTGACTGAGTGGACGGGATGCTGTCGGAGTACATCTATCCTTCTTACCCCAAATCATAAGTGGGGGAGCATAATGCTCTCATCTCCCTGAGCCAATCCAGAGGAGGGATCCCTATCTTGCTACAACACTACGTTACACTACCCATGAGTGGACCAACGGAGCCCTTGACAGACCAACCTGGTGCAACCCACCATGCCTGATAGAAACCACTAACCCATGAGTGGTTGTGTGTATAGATCCATGTAATTGGCGATGTACTCAACAATAATAGAGCCAACAATCACACAACATGTAATCATGTGAGATGATGCATGACACTAAGCATGGAAATATTTTGATCCTATCCATCTCTACCAAAATATATACCAAAAGACATATGGATCAAATAATATGATCTAGGTACACAGGTCAGGTATGGTAGATAAATCAATGTCATGAACATAATAAGGCATGATATGTTATTACCTTAAGGTCATATATAATCAACGAAACATGAATGCAACAACAGGAAATAAATACAGCATACTCAGGTAATAGATAATGACATACCGATACGAAAATGAACATAAATATTACTACTTGTTAAATATTACTAAGCATATCAATATGACATATCAAAATAGATAAGTTAAGATACCCACCTTATATAGAAAGGTCTAATCCGGTCCAAATCAAACGTTGAGATGCTTGTCTCACGTCAAAATGTCGTGTCACCAATATATATACATTTTTATTTAGCTACAACTTAAATGAATAGCTAAATAAAAATCCTTAAGAACAATTTAGGGAAAAACCCTAAACCCTAAACCTCAACCTACCTAAATTAAATGCAACGGTTAATTAGGGTTAGTTACCTAATCCCCAATCAACCCATTAGATTAATAATCCAACCTAAATCAATATATTTATCTACATTAATAATTTTTGTTAAATACGTAACACTCCCATATTCATAAAACAATACCTCACCTCATGGCCGCGCTTGCTGATCTACAGCCAAGACGCACGGTTGCTGCTGGAAATAAGGTGATCTGCTGTACAAGACAAGAAACCTCACAGCCTAGATTCAGAGAACCCTACACATGCTGGCCCAATTCACTAAACAGATTAAGAAGAGAAGATCACGAATTCAACACCACTTATTAACATCCTAACACCAAAAACAATCTACGCACCCTAATCCGTTGCAAAGAAGAGGATCAAGATCTGATCAGGGGGAAATAACAAGAAACTGATCCGACCCCATTCCCTAAACCAGAACAGGAAGGATTAACACAGAACAGAGCCCAATCAATTGAAATCCAGCGACACCTTACCTTAAGGATCGCTGCT
Organism: Zingiber officinale; assembly: GCF_018446385.1. Lineage (NCBI taxonomy): Eukaryota > Viridiplantae > Streptophyta > Magnoliopsida > Zingiberales > Zingiberaceae > Zingiber > Zingiber officinale. The sequence continues at coordinate 58,259,890 of NC_055987.1, read as the reverse complement.
AGGGCACGACTCGATCCCATGGCGTCGGCGTCGGAGGAAGATAAGGAGACGACGTCAGTGGTTTGGGGCTCGATGAGTATGGACCCAATCTAGGGCACGCCAGAGAGATTTGGTGGTCGGCGCTGCTCTGTTCGACGGCGGCGGACTGCGGCTAGGGCACAGCAAGAAGAAGAAGTGAGACCCTTGGGCGAGGAGTTTTGTATGCAGGGAGGCAAGGAACCGTCGCATACGATTAGGGCAAGGATCAACGTGAGAGGAGGCTCGGCGCGAGGAGGTGTCGGGTGAGGGCTCGTGCACGCGGGGGAGGAAACGAAGGAAAAGAATAAAAGAAAAAGGAAAGAAAAAGGAAAATTTTAACTTTTCCTCGTTTAAATAGGGTAGCCTAAATAGACTTTAATTTTCCGGGGCCCAATATTTGATCCTCTTAAACTCGTCATATGAGCTCCGAAAAATTCTCAGAAAATTTCTAAAAATTTCGGAAAATTCCCTTATGGTTATTCGTCCTTTTTCGGTATTTTACAATTTGAAAGGAAAGTGGAAAGCCAAGCAAACATTGAATCAGTGTGATTGATGATATCTTTAAATAGTGGCATATATATTGGATCATCGACACATAAGCCATTGTACTTTGTAACCAAATTCCCAATATATAAAATTGTGACAAGAAGCACTTTGCTTTATCTATTCTTACTTAAGGTTTGATTTGCCATATTAAAAATCAGGAATTACTATTCTCTAACTATCTTTATTTAGTCCACGACTCTCTCTCTCTCTTATCCATTATCCCTCTCCATGGCTAAATCTTTGACCATTACTTTCAGTCATATTGCAGTTTAAATTTTAACTTTAACTAGGCACAATCTAGAATATGAAGGAAAAAAAATGAAGAGACTCATCCTACTGAAGATGGAAATTTTGGAAGATAGTTGCATGGACGTGGCAAATACGGCTTAGCTTGGAGAGACTCTCATCCTATTAAAGTGACCCTGTATTGTGAACTAAACTGAACAATGACATCCAATAACACTGAAAATTTATCTAATTACACTAGTGATAAGTTCCCCAGACAACAGGGGTAATAATGAGACTGGAAAATGCTGATGGAGTAGTAACAATTCAAAGTAATTGATAAACTTCCTACTATCTACCTAACACATCAAATTATCAGTAAATTGATAAATTATATTTTGCAAGGGAAATTTGTCAATTCAAAGAATCAATATAAGCTAAAAAAACACATTTTTATTAGCTGTTTATCTTGCTCATGGGAATGGTAATATGAATTTTCTTTGTGTCAATACTAGTTTTGGTTATGGTGATCGTGTTATCTGCGAAATGGTATAAGTATCTTGTGTTATTTATGCAAAGTAGTCCCTGAAGTTTTGTTGAGGAATGACATACTAAAATGAATCCAAGCAACATTGAGAATGCTGCCGTTGTGAGATAGATATTTACTTCTGTTCTGATTGTGTCGGAAAGATATTTAATGTAGTTGACCAGAGTCAGTACCATGTGTTGGTTAAGTAATGGTTGTTGGATCGAGATCGCGCTAGAGGGGAGAGGGTGAATAGTACTCGTGACTATTTTAATTGAATCGAAAAACTATCGGAGTAAAATACGCAGCGGAAAGTAAATGCAAACACACAGAGGACACAAGAAGTTACTTCGTTCGGAGCCTATCTCGACTCCTACTCGAAGACTCGCGGTCGTTAACCGCTTTTGGTGGACAACAACTATATAGCGCAAATCTTTACAAGTAGATGAGTACAAGTAATAACAATAAGATATACCAACGACAATGGAAAGGTGAAAGAACTGAGCTCCGGGTCGTCGGGATGATGTTGCAGCACTTCGGGATCGACTTGTTAGCAGCAGGAAGTAGAAAGTTCGCTTCTGAAATCGTTGATCGAAGCTGCACCCCAAGGCTCCCTTTTATAGCTCTGCAGACGCTGATCCAGATCCCCAAGTCTCGGGATCAGGTTTGACCCGAGACGGATCGGTCGACCGATCCCCTGTTTGGTCGACCGATCAGGTGATCTTCTTCCATCCGATCCGCCCGATCCTCTCGCTCCGCTTCTATCTGGTCAAATTCTATCCGGGTTCGGTCGACCGATCACCACGTTCGGTCGACCAATCAGCTGTCCTGACTCTGTCAACCTGGCCCGATCCAGTCGACGCCCAACCCTGGTTCGGTCGACCGATCCCAAGGTTCGGTCGACCGATCCCCTGGTCGAGCATGGTCCAACCTCTGGAGATCTGATCTGCTGGCTTGTGGGTTTGGTCGACCGATCCCATGGTTCGGTCGACTGATCCTGGTCAGTCCTAACCCTGCACAAAAAGATTAATTTCCTGTAAAACAGAGTTAGAACATAAAAGACAATATATAGAAATAAGTTTGACAATCACCGGACTGTCCGAATCTGACTTCGAGTTTCCGACCGGAAACCCTAGGTCGACCCGACGCCTACTGTTCCCTCTTCCGGGGAACGCGTCCTCACCTACTCCTCTCAGGAGATTTACCTGTTGCCAGTACGATCCTCCAGATCGACTGGACTTTTGCTCAGCGCCCGATGCTTCCGGTCTTCATGCTGGATGTCCGGTCCTCGACCCATCCAGACTTCTACCCGGTTTGCGACACCAGGATTTTAACCTAGGGTTATCACCCCCTAGGATTTTTGCCCGAAGCGTCGACCCGCCAAGACTTCCCACACAAGGTTACCACCCCCTATGACCTAGGGTTACCACCCCCTAGGGTTTTCCCTTGCCTAACCGCAGCTAAGACTTTCCTGAAACACTCAGTCATACACATTAGATAACAATTAAACTTAACTTTGAATCCCTTTGCTATTATCAAAACTAAGATTCGATCGTCGGATGATTCCCGCACCAACAATGATTATTTGCAAAATGGACCAAACTGTTGATTATTACCTGTATGTGCTTGTTTGCAGTAGTTTTTATGAATTCTTTAGTGTCAATATGATCATATATTTATGGTGTAATACCACTCCATCCGTGTAAAGAATCTGATCCTGTAACCCAGAATCCTTATTAGGCAAAGATTTTATGCCAAAAGAAGAGATAAGAAGATTGCAAGTGTAACTTGATTAAAATACCACAATCCTTGATAGCTAATATCCCTGTCATTAGATTTCTTTGAGCAATAATTTTTTTTCTGGTTCTTAAATGCCTTGTCATGCATCTGATTAGCACGTTTTCTAGCTCAATGAAGCTTTCTCGAGATGCAAAGATGCATCTTCATTTAAGTTTATAGAAGTATCCACTATCCCTCCAAATAGTACTCATCCATATTGTATACTCTTTCTCATTCTATTAGATAGTGAAGTTGGCAACCAGGAACAAACCCAACCAAAGGGCAAGTCTTCAAAATTATATGTGCAAAGTATCCTAATTGCCAATTTAAATGATAAGTGGATATTTCCAAGGACTTATCAAGAAATATGCTTTAATCTTTTAGTACAGAAGTGGCAGTTATATGCGTTCAGTGATAACCAACCAAGCATATTTTTACAATTGAGCATGTGATGTCATAGGATACACAACTAGTGGAAGTATCCGTGAATCCATAGTAATTGCTAAAGGATACTTCTTTATTCAAATGTAAACTGTAGTTTGAAGAAATCCAACCTGATACGTATGTTAAGTAGATTCAAGGTTTGCACAACAATCTATTCAGTGAGCTGAAAATCCAAATGTGTTGGGATATTCCCTCTCGCTGACTTTGGATTATCTTTGAGTTCACCACTAGCTTTGGTAAGCCTAGATGATCTGCCAAGATTTTCTGTCATTGTATGGATTTAAATTTGTGGGAAATTGCCGATTGTGGCTATAATATGGTTGAGGAATAGTGATTCATAATTATTGTTGGTTATGCTGAAACACTAGGGATCAGTTGACCATTTATTATTAGATGTTATATCCCTATTAAGTTGTGACATGTTGCTACATTATGTGATGTAGTTGTGATATGAGAGAGGAGTATTCAGTTTGGCTTGAAGAAAGACATTGTGAATTTCATAACTCAATGTTTAGTGCGTCAACAAGAGAAGGTGGAACCATAGAGTGACGTAGTGACAGTGTAGTAAGTTCATAACCAACAAAGTAGTGATCATTTATTTTAGAAGTAAATCATCATGTAGCTTTATAAGGGAATCTTGACCCCTGACAGTTAAAGATTTTGTTCTCTAGTGCTAGTTTAACCATGCACCAACTTCTAATTTGAATACGGAAGTACGGACTCTTTCTACTCTTATTGCGGAATGGATCCTAGGATTAGAAATGAAGTAGGAGATTTGGGGACTAAATTTTTATTAGTGGAGAAGAATGTGAGATTCGACAAAATAGTTACTATAAAATAAGAGGTGTTTTATGAAAGAAGTTTTGCCTATGGAAATTTATAAATAATTTCAAGGACTTAAATCAAAATTGGTCAGGATATTTTGAGGGATTGAAACTTAGTTTAGGAGTTGGATTTGATTCATTAATCAAGGTTTGGAAGTTACCGTGGGAGACCAAACTAGTAATGTGTAACCGCTACCCTGAATTATTTAATAAGACAAATTTCGAGGGTGAAATTTTAATAAGGGGGGAGAATTGTAAGGACCCACGAGCGAAATTAAGAAATTTATTTATGAAAATGTCTAAGGTCACATAAGTGCTAATTAAAGGATTAACTTATAAAATATTCTACGAATTTTAGAAATTTTTTTGGAATTTTAATTGAACTTATATGATATATTTCAAGGGGATAGAACTATTAAATTCGAGGGAAGCATATGATACTCAGATAGGTTGGGAGTTGATTAACTTAATTAACTTAGGGCTAGGAATAAAAGACCTAGGTATTTATACCTATACCTTTCGCCCGATTCCTGTTGGTTTCGCCTGAATCGCCGTTCCACCTCTCCTCTTCACCTTCACTGGTGTTGATCGGCTCTCCACCGAGCTCAGGTTCTCGATCAAGCACCACACCATCTCGGCGAGCTCGCTGGGGAGTTGCGAGTGGACGTGGATTCCTTCAACCACCATGTTGGTTGCCACTCGAAATATCATGCTGGTTCCCCTGTATAAAAATTTTGTACAAGTCCCGAACCGTTCCTAACAACCTATTATGTTCTTTAGAAATTAAACTTGGAATCGTAAACAGAACTTAACATTATTGATTTCAAATTCAACTTATCTGTTCTTAGAGGTTTAGACTTAGATCGTAAATGATGCTTAACATTATTAATCCAAATCCACCCATGTTACAAAGTTGATTAAATATTTATTTCAAAGATCGACTTTCAGGTTAAACATGACGAGACACTAGGCCTTCTTAGGTATGAGATCATCCACCACTTCCTAGACAAAGCCTTTCAACGAAATTCAATATTTAATCTCCTTATAGTAACCCTAGGTTTAACCACTAAGAACAATCGAATCACAAGATCGAAAAACAAAAGAAACACAAAATCGAAACATAAATTCGATTGCCTAGAATTGTTAGCCTCTTGTGTTTGGTATTTCAAAATTTATACGAAGAAACTAGTATGATGCGGAATAAAATTACTAGTCATACCTTTCTTTGTAAGCAACAACCTCTTGATATTCTATTGTATTCCTCTCATTCTCTTGGACATCGTGTGGGTGATGATCTACCAAGAAGAAATCCACCAAAGCCTTCCTTGCTTCCAAGTTTCGGCCACCACCACAATGCTCCAAGGGATGCTAGAAAACAATGCCTCCTTTTTCTACTTCTTCACCTCCAAGCAACCGGCCACCAAGAGCTCCACAAGAGATGATGCCACCGGCCACAAAGAAGAAGAGAAAGAGAAGAGGAAGGGTCGGCCACCAAGGATGGAAGAGAGGAACAATAGAATAGGTTGTGTGTCTCATGAAGGCACCCCCTCCCTCTGTTTTATAATCCTTGGTGAATCCAAAAAAGGAAAGTTTTATAACAAAAAAATAAAACTTCCTTTTATTCCTCTCTATGGCTGGCCACACCATGTTTAAACAAATAAGGAAAGATTTTAAACAAAAATTAAAAATTTTCTTTTAAATATCCCTTTTGTGGTTGGCTATAAAAGGAATATTTTATAAATTAAAATCTCTCTCTTTTAAATCTTTTTATGGATATCTATAAAAGATAAGATCTTAAAAAAAAACTCCTTTTATATCATGGTTATGAAAAAGAAAAGTTTTGTTAAAAACTTAAAATCTTTCTTTCACATTATAGATAACTACAAATAAGGAAAGATATCTAATCTCTCTTTTAATCCTTTGTAGAAAATCTATAAAAGGAAAGATTTTAAAATTTAAAACTCTCTTTTAAAACCATGTGGATAAAAACATAAAAGGAAAGATTTTATCAAAATTTTATTTTTAATAAAATCCCTCTTCCCTTTCACACTTGGTCGGCCCCTTGCTTGGGCACCAAGCAAGGCTTGGCCGGCCCTAGCCTTAGCTCCAAGCTTGGCTTGGTCGACCCCTTGCTTGGGCTCCAAGCAAGGATAGGGGTCGGCCCCTAGCATGGACTATGAGGCTAGGCTTTGGGTGGATATAAGACTTTATATAAGAGGCTACAATAGGGACCAAGAGGAGGAATTGATTTTGGTCTCCCGATGAGCTTAAACTTCCCGTGTCCGTCCTGAACACCCAACTCAAGTTCATCAATAATAACTAATACCACTAAAGAGCTACTATTGAACTACCACACCAATCCCAAATTACATTATGGGCTCCTTCTTATTATGAGTGTGTTATTCTTCCTGTGTTTAAGATATCGAATGTCCATTAATTAAATGAGTTACTGACACTCACTTAATTAATATCTAGCTCCAAAGTAGTACCACTCAACCTTATTGTCATGTCGGACTAAGTCCACCTGCAGAGTTTACATGACAATCCCTATGAGCTCCTCAAGGGGGCATCGTCAACCTAGATTATTAGGACACGATTTCCTTCTATAACCAACAACACACCATATAAATAATATTATTTCCCAATCTATCGGGCCTATTGATTTAACGAACTAAATTGCACGCATTGATAAATCAAAGAAATAAATACTAAGTATATGTGCTTGTTGTTATATCAGGATTAAGAGTACACACTTCCATAATAACTGCAGTCAGTATAAAAGGAACAACCTCAAATGGTCCTGCTCAATACGCTCGTAGTGTACTAGTATAATTTTATAGTTTAGATAAACTAATACCAAATTACACTACAACCACTCCAATGGCTTGTCCATTCCATCTTGGTTGTGAGCTACTATTTATAATTTATAAGGATCTGATAACATGATCTTCTGTGTGTCTCCTCACACAATGTTATCTACAATATAAATTAAATAGACAACTACACTTAGCATAAATGTAGATATTTGACCAATGTGATTCTTATTTCTAAATAAATATTTATACAAAAAACTAGCCTTTAGTATACATTCCAACAATCTCTCACCTATACTAAAAGACTATCCTGCCATATACCCTGCCATACATCTGATTCCCAACCCCTCAATATGTCCATCAAAAGCTTTTGCCTTAAGGGCCTTAGTGAAAAGATCTTCCAGGTTATCATCTAATGCAATCTAGGTGACAACAACTTTTCCTCGTTTATACGATATCTCGTATTAGGTGGTACTTGCGCTCAATGTGTTTACTTGCCTTATGGACTCATGGTTTCTTCGAGTTTGCTACTTCACCATTATTATCACAATAAATTATAATAATTTTTGGGCAAACCAGGAATCATATCTAAGTCTATCATGAAGTTTCTAAGCCATATATCTGTTAGGACCGAAAAGTAACTTGAGGGGGGGAGGTGAATAGCTCTTTGCGCTCTTCGTGTGCTCTTCGTTGCTTGTTTCTTCAAGGATGTGCAACGGAAATACAAAGAAACAAAATACACAACGCTAACAAGAGGATTTACTTGGTATCCACCTCACAAGAGGTGACTAGTCCAAGGATCCACACACTCACACACCCTCCACTATGAAATCACTCCTTTTCAGTAACTACTGAAGGCGGAGAAGCCCTACAACTCTCACAATACAAGAAGAAAGCAAAGGAAACAAATACAATAGATATCTTACAAGATATGGAATGAAAATCCTAATCCTAGCTTTCTTCTTCTTGCTTTTGATCCGCCTCTTGACTTGGGAAACCTCCAAGAACCTTCAAGAACTGGCGATCTGAGCTTGAGAGAAGTGTGGAAAAGTCGCTGTGTTGATCTGAGATGAAATCGTGAAGTTCTTCCGCAGCCATCACACGCCTGCAGCTCAAATACGACGCAACGGTCGGATCCCAATCGATTCGAAAGCTCCCAATCGATCGGGAAGGCTTTGGATCGATCCACGGATCGATCCAGAGCGCCTCTGTGCTCTGGGAAAACGCCTGGATCGATCCACGGATCGATCCAGCGCTTATCGTATGAACCAACAGCGTCCCAATCGATTGGCTGATCGATTGGGACCTCTAGATCGATCCACTGATCGATCCAGAGGCTCTCTGTTTGCTGGGAAAGGCCTGGATCGATCCACTGATCGATCCAGCTCTTGGTTTTTGCCCAAAACCAAGTCCCAAGCCTGTCAAACCAACATTCGGTCATCCTTGACCTGTTGGTATATCATGCCTAACATCTGGTCACTCCCTTGACCTGCCAGAACTCCCCACCAAGTGTCCGGTCAATCCCTTTGACCCACTTGGGCTTTTCTCTTCGTGTCAAGCTTCACTCACCAGAACTTCCAATCTGCCTAGCTTCACTCACTAGGACTTCTCTTCTGCCTGGCTTCACTCACCAGGTCTTTCACCTAGCTTCACTCACTAGGATTTTCACCTGGCTTCACTCACCAGGATTTTCTTCTGCCTGGCTTCACTCACCAGGACTTTCACCTAGCTTCACTTACTAGGATTTTCCTCACTGCCTAGCTTCACTCACTAGGTCTTTCCTTCTGCCTGTCATCCTAGTTAGGACTTCCCAGTCAAGTATCCGGTCATCCTTGACCTACTTGACTCTTCTTCAATCAGCCTTGCATTATCAAATATCGAAACCCAAACCAAGACTCAAGCTTGGTCAACCAGGTCAACCTTGACCTGAGGGATGTTGCACCAACAATCTCCCCATTTTTGATGTTTGACAATACCAACACTATCACTTACAATACCATATGTAAGTTAGGCTAATCCCATAGTCTAAACCTTCTTCATGCCACTAGGTAATGAATACATAAGTTAAGCCCTTCATTCTCCCCCTAAGAGGGCAAACTCCCTCTAGGTAATGAAAGCCTAACTTACTCCCTTTCATTCTCCCCCTATTGGCACACATCAAACCATACCCCATTTTTGGGCACACATCAACAAATTCACTTGTTGAAAACTCTCCCCCTGAAGAGTTGCTCATCGTTGTTCACAACTTCACTCGTTGTGATCAACACGATAATGAAGGTCTCATACCCTTCATTATCCTTAACCCTACATTCTCCCCCAATGTAGGCAAATGCCCATCCTTGAGCATTATCCACTTGAAACCACTTGAACAATGAGGATATCCACTCCCCATTAAAGTTCAAACGCTCAACCTTGAGCATGTTCTTAACGGAAGGTTAACCACCTTCCAAGGTTCATGAAAAATAATTTTCATGTCTTTAAAGAGTCCCTCCCCCTAAAGACATGGTGGTAACTTCTGTCATTGCACCAACAATGACTTGGAATCCCTAAAACTTTATGAAACCCAATTTTAGAAGTTTTGAGGTTCAAATATTCAAAATTTGAAACAAACCTCAACCTAAACTTCAACTTAGCCTTCCTTAACCAATCCATCCTTGTTTTCCACACGAAAACACCCTTTTTATGTATACAAATGTATTTTCAGGGGTTTGGAATGGTTACCTAGACTAAAATAGGTTCAAAAATGCTGAAATCAGGCCTTCCCGGCCAAAATCAGCATCTTCGATCGATTGGAGTTGGGTTCCAATCGATTGAACCTTGCTGAATCGATCCACTGATCGATTCAGTCTTCTTGGATCGATCGGTTGATCGATCCAGCAAGCTTCTGCTCGCGAGAAATGCCTTCTCAATCGATCGGCTGATCGATTGAGGCACTCCAATCGATCTACTGATCGATTGAAGGCCTGAAATTGCTGAAATTCAATTTCAGCCAATTTCAGAAACCCCTAGAAAATTCTACAAAATTCCAAAAATCGTAAAAATTTGTGTAGACATTATTTAGGGTATAATTTATCATGGAAAAATAGTTTTCTATGAAAATACATCATATTTTTAAAGATTGACACAAACTTGAGAACTTGTAAAAACTTTAGTGTTTTCTTCAAGTTTGTGTCTAACTATTCAATGGTGATTACTATCAAAAGATAGCCTTCACCAAGGTTTTCCAAAATTATTTTAAAACATTTTCAAAACCAATATCCCACCATATTCCTTGGGCTTAATGCACATTACTTGTACATTAGCTTTCCCAATAATGGGAAAACACATAACTATATGTTTTGATGAACTTAAAACTCAAAAGAATGTACTAAATCAACATCTTGAGTTTTGTTCATCATCCTAACATCTCACTTGTATCTAATATGCACTAAAACACATACAAGTCATCTTATTGGTCTTTGTGAGATATAAAGTTTGGTTTTGCCCTAATCTAGGGATCATGCATATCTATCTAGGCATTTTGTGGATATCGAACATCCACTTAGGATGTCACTTGTTAATAAGTCTTGTTAAATGCCATTTGTCCTTAATTACAAGGAATTAAACTTAATGCATGATTATGTTATGGCATACATCAAAAAGAAATAATTTTCAAAAGAAAATATCCTATAACTACATGATGTATGAATGTCATGACATGATATTTTTGGATTTATCATAATAAGATATGAATGCAAAAATAAAATATGATATCATGGCATATGATGGGCAAACAATCATGACAGAGTTTAGCATAAATACTAATATACCTAGATTACCTATCTAAGTATCCTTAACCACTTAGCTAACTAAAACCACTTGTTTTAACTTAAAACGTTAAACCTAGATTGCCCTAAATGCTTCAAAGAAATGTCAAAACCTAAATTGACATTTCTATTTCTCTTGATTTGTTTATGCCACTTAAAATTAAACATATCCTCAAATGTTGGCATATTCCATTTTTCCTCAAGAATAATCACATAAATCAAGGCCCGGATTGCCTTAAATTTCTAAGAGAATACTAAAATCCCAACTTGGTATTTCTCTAGGTTTTCCCAATTTATGCCATTTTAAGATAAAATCAATTTTTCACCATTAGGCACATTTTACTCTTTCAAGGAGTAAATAATAATTCCATTTCATTTTCAAAGGTTAACAAAAATCTTGAAAATGCTCCTTGAGTGTCAATTTCCTCAAAGTTGGGTTAACTACCATTCTTCTTAGAGTTGACACTCTCTAACCCATCTATGGGGTAGAGAAGATGCTCCTAGGAATCCAAAACCTATTGGTGCTCCTTGGATGCTCTAGGTATTTACTAGGGATAACTTCCCTAGATACCTCCCTAGTGACCTTGTTTGGATTCTTAGAAGCCTTGGTCACTTTTTCTAGGTCAACCCTAGGGATTGCTTCCCTTGTGACCTTGTTAGTGACTTTCTTAGACTTCTTAGAAGTCTTAGTCACATTTATTGCAAAAATACTCTTAGGAATAACCTTCCTAGTATTTTTGACTTGACCACTAGACCTAGGGTTGGTTCCATAACTATATGGACCCTATGGTAAGAGGGCACATCCTTCTTAGCCTTGGGTTTGTATCCCAAACCTCTATGGCCATTAGATGACCTTTGTGTTCCTAGACTTAGGCTATGCTCATTTTGCCCTTTTAGGATATTTTCCATCCTTTTTAGGGTCTTTTCCATTTTATCAAGCCTTGACCTCAAGACTTGATTTTCTATCATTAAATCCTTAGATTTTGATTTTTCATTACCCCCATGAGCATTTTTGTTTCTAGGCTTATAACTATGGACCTTAGTGTGATTGCCTAGATTTTTATCTATCTTCCTAATCCTAGGTGTGGTAGTCTTAGCATGATAAGCTACATGATTTTCCTTAACCTTATCATGCCTCTTATTTTCATGGTAAATCGCATTGAAATGATATAAATTAGAACTATCATGATTTTTACTATTACCTAAAGGAGTAGGCTCAATAAATGTTACCTTCCTTTTTACCTTGGAGGCTCCCCCTTGAATTGAGCTTCCTCCTTGAGCCTTGACCGCTTTCTTCCTTGTCGGACATTGACTCTGATAATGTCCCTTTTGATTGCAAGAGAAGCACACAATGTGCTCCTTGCTCTTCTTTGTTCCGGGAACGGTCTCCTTGGGCTTTTCCTTGCCCTTTTGTGCCACTTGACCCTTCTTCTTGGCCAATTTAGGGCACTTGCTCTTGTAGTGTCCGTGATCCCTACACTCAAAACATATAATATGATTTTTATTTTTAAATGAACTATTTATACCTTCTTGTGTAGGGGTGGCACTTGCTCCTTCATTTGACTTGGAAGTAGAGGCTTCCTCTTGATCCGAAGATGATACTCCTCCATTTGGTTTTGCTTTACTTGTGGAGGTGGAAGCTTCTTCATCCTCTTCTTCTTTTGACCCGGACGTGGAGGCTTCTCCTTCTTCTTGATCCGGTGTCACCAAAAGTTGCTCCCCCTCAATCCTAGAGGTGGAGGCTTCTTCATCTTCATCTTATATATGGAACAAGGAGAATGCTCCCTCCTTGCCCTTTTCATTGCATTCCTCTGAAGATGAAGCTTCTTGGACTTCTTCTTTGGAAGTTGAGCATCTCTCAACTTCGGAGTCCTCCTCTTGGTCTTGCTCCAATGAGTCGTCCTCTTTGGATTTCTCTTGATTCGGTACAGTGGAGGGTTCTTCATGGAGCTTAGCCAACTTGCTCCAAAGCTCCTTGGCATCTTTGAATTGTCCAATTTTGCATAGAATTGTGCTGGGCAATAAATTAACCAATAGTTTGGTTACCTTGTTATTTGCTTCGCACCTTTGGACTTGCTCCGGGCTCCATTTGCTTTTCTTGAGGACTTTGCCCTTGGAGTTCGTTGGAGCTTCGAAGCCTTCCATTAGAGCAAACCATTGCTCTATCTCCATCATAAGAAAATTTTCGATTCTTGATTTCCAAGAATCGAAGCTTGTGGATGTGTACGGTGGAGCCACCCTTGTGTCAAATCCAAGTTCATCTTGGAATTGCATCTTGAAGTTGAGCTTCTTGAAATCTTTGACTTTTGATGAATTTGCTTCAACTTCTTCACCCTCTAGCTTTGCTTGTTTTGTTTGCCCCTTCCGGCGATGATTCCGGTGAAGAGCAACCTTGCTCTGATACCACTTGTTAGGACCGAAAAGTAGCTAGAGGGGGGTGAATAGCTCTTTGCGCTCTTCGTTGCTTGTTTCTTCAAGGATGTGCAGCGGAAATACAAAGAAACAAAATACACAACGCTAACAAGAGGATTTACTTGGTATCCACCTCACAAGAGGTGACTAGTCCAAGGATCCACACACTCACACACCCTCCACTATGAAATCACTCCTTTTCAGTAACTACTGAAGGCGGAGAAGCCCTACAACTCTCACAATACAAGAAGAAAATAAAGGAAACAAATACAATAGATATCTTACAAGATATGGAATGAAAACCCTAATCCTAGCTTTCTTCTTCTTGCTTTTGATCCGCCTCTTGACTTGGGAAACCTCCAAGAACCTTCAAGAACTGGCGATCTGAGCTTGAGAGAAGTGTGGAAAAGTCGCTGTGTTGATCTGAGATGAAATCGTGAAGTTCTTCCGTAGCCATCACACGCCTGCAGCTCAAATACGACGCAACGGTTGGATCCCGATCGATTCGAAAGCTCCCAATCGATCGGGAAGGCTTTGGATCGATCCACGGATCGATCCAGAGTGCCTCTGTGCTCTGGGAAAACGCCTGGATCGATCCACGGATCGATCCAGCGCTTATCGCGCGAACCAGCAGCATCCCAATCGATCGGCTGATCGATTGGGACCTCTGGATCGATCCAGCTCCTGGATCTATCCACTTATCGATCCAGCTCCTGGATCGATCCACTGATCGATCCAGCTCTTGGTTTTTGCCCAAAACCAAGTACCAAGTCTGTCAAACCAACATTCGGTCATCCTTGACCTGTTGGTATATCATGCCTAGCATCTGGTCACTCCCTTGACCTGCCAGAACTCCCCACCAAGTGTCCGGTCAATCCCTTTGACCCACTTGGATTTTTCTCTTCGTGCCAAGCTTCACTCACCAGAAATTCCAATCTGCCTAGCTTCACTCACTAGGACTTCTCTTCTGCCTGGCTTCACTCACCAGGTCTTTCACCTAGCTTCACTTACTAGGATTTTCACCTGGCTTCACTCACCAGGATTTTCTTCTGCCTGGCTTCACTCACCAGGACTTTCATCTAGCTTCACTTACTAGGATTTTCCTCACTGCCTAGCTTCACTCACTAGGTCTTTGCTTCTGCCTAACATCCCAGTTAGGACTTCCCAGTCAAGTATCCGGTCATTCTTGACCTATTTGACTCTTCTTCAATCAGCCTTGCATTGTCAAACATCAAAACCCAAACCAAGACTCAAGCTTGGTCAACCAGGTCAAGCTTGACCTGAGGGATGTTGCACCAACAATATCTTCTATGGCTGCCTCAAAGGCTGCCATATACTTAGCTTCCATAGTAGAGTCCAAAAAGCACTAATGCTTAACACTCCTCCATAGCTATGACTTCTCTTCCTAAAGTAAACACAAAACCCCGAGGTTTACTTACTATTGTCCTTATCAGATTAGAAGTCTGAATCCGTGTAACCCACAGGGAGAAAATCATCTGCTTGGTAAACTAGCATATAATCTTTAGTCCTTCTCAGGTACTTTAATATATGCTTTACAGCAGTCCAATGTCCCTGTCCTGGATTACTTTGATATCTACTAACCATGCCCACGGTAAAACAGATATCAGTTCTCGTGCATAACATAGCATATATTAGGCTTCCTACAGTTGAAGCATAAGGAACTGTCTTCATTTCTTCTATCTCTTTTGATGTCTTCGGAGACATCTCTTTAGATAAAGATACTCCACACCTAAAAGGTAGAAAACCTTTCTTGGAGTCTTGCATGCTAAAACAAACTAGGATTGTATCGATATATGAACCTTGGGATAAGCACAACATTCTTTTCTTGCGATCCCTTATTACTTTGATCCCGAGAATATGTGTGCATTTTCCCAAGTTCTTCATATCGAATTTCTTGGACAACCACACCCTTACTTTCGATAACACTTTGATATTGTTTCTAACTAACAAAATATCATCTACATATAGTATAAGAAATATCACCACGTTTCCATCACACTTCTTATATACACAAGACTCATCCGGACACTGAATAAATCCATATGACTGGATTACTTCATTAAATTGGATGTTCCAAGATCTTGAAGCTTGCTTCAGTCCGTAAATTGACCAATTGATCTTGCACACTAGATGCTCTTTGCCCTTTGTAATAAACCCCTCTAGTTGCTTCATATGGATGTTTTCTTCAAGACTTCCGTTAAGGAAAGCTGTCTTGACATCCATTTACCAAACTTCATAATCCATATGAGCAGCAATGGATAAGAGTATCCGGATAGACTTAAGCATAGCTACTGGCGAAAAGGTTTTCTCATAATCGATTCCCTCTTTCTGAGTATATCCCTTCGCAACAAGCCTTGCTTTGAAGGTTTCCACTTTCCCGTCTGTCTCTCTTTTCCTTTTGTAGATCCATTTACATCCAGTAGCTTTTACACTTTTTGATGGTTCTACTAGCTCCCAGACTTTGTTAGAATACATAGATTCTATTTCTGTATTCATTGCTCTTTGCCAAGATGTTGCATCTTTATCTTGGAGTGCATCGTCATATGTCCGGGGATCAAGTTAATGTTCACTAGGGATCAAATCCAAAGACTCTCCCAAAACATGAATCTTTCAGGTTGCCTAACAACTCTCCCACTACGACGAGGCACTGTTTGTAATTGTGCATCATTTGTGACACATATTGCAGTTTCTTGTGGTATCTCATCTTGTACTGTTGGTACTAGATTAGACGTGTCCTTTATTTTTTCCTTAAGAACAATTTTACTCATGAGCTTGTGGATCATTACATAGTCCCCTTCTAAAAATCAGAAATTGGTACTAAGAATGACCTTGTGATCTTTAGGACTATAAAATAAACCACCTTTCGTTCCTTTGGGATAACCTATAAACATGCAAACTTTTGTACGAGATTCCAACTTATCAGTATCTCCCTTCAGCACATGTGCTGGACTACCCGATATCCGAATATGACTCAGACTAGGCTTACGCCCATTCCACAATTCCATGGGAGTAGAGGATACTGATTTAGAAGGTACCAGGTTCATAATGTACACTGCTATTTCTAAAGCATATCCCCAGAACGAACTTGGTAATTCTAAATAACTCATCATCGATCTAACTATTTCCATAAGAGTCCTATTCTTTCGTTCTGTCACACCATTCTGTTGGGGCGTACTAGGTGCAGACAATTGAGATTGAATCCCAACCTCTGATAAGTAATTCCTAAACTCTCCTGAGAGATACTTGCCACTATGATCTTACCGTAGTGTCTTGATACTTTTACTATGATGTTTCTCCACATCAGCCTTGTACTCTAAAGCACTCAGACTTGCAGCGCATCATGTAAATGTATCCGTATCTCGAATAGTTGTCTATAAAAGAGATGAAATATTCGAAACCACCTCTTGCCTGGATAGTCATAGGTCCACACAAATCAGAATGAACCAGTTCCAATGCATCTTTGGCTTTATACCCCTTAGTCTTAAAAAGTTTCTTGGTCATTTTTCCTTTCAAGCAAGACTCGCAGATTGGAAAGTTTTCCACCACCAATGAACCCAAAAGTCCATCGGCTATTAACCTTTGAATCCTACTTAAGTTAATATGACCTAGCCTTAGATGCCAAAGATATGTTTGGTTCATTTCCGAAGGTTACTTTCTCTTATTAGAATTAAAAATGTGTTATTAATTTTCATTTGTTGCTTTGCGGGAGTATTTAGATTAAGAGTATACAAATTGTCAATTAATATACCAGAACAGATAATAATCCTATTTTTCTTGATAATAACTTTGTCATCAAAAAAGATAGAATATTCATCCTTAAATAGTTTTAGAAACTGAAATCAAGTTCTTTCTAAAACTTGGTACATAAAGGCAATCAATATTTTATTCCTATCAAAGGATAACTATCTCCCACTGCAACAGCTGCTACTTTTGCAGCAGTGCCCATGTAGACGGTATTTTCCCTTTCATATAGCTATCGAGTTTCCTGGAACCCCTGTAATGAATTACAGACATGATCAGTGGCTCCTGTATCTACACACCAGGTACCGGTAGATAACATCACTAAACATGTTTCAACAACTAATGAATAAAATACATTTTTATTGTTCTCATTTCTGAGAGAACAGTCCACCTTAGTGTCCAAGTTTTGTTTCCAATCATTATATTTTGGGACTAGTAAGTGTATTCTCTAACATCTAGGGGATTGAAAAACATTTGAAATCCTAAGAATCACAAAAATATTTGGTCAAGACCAACACCTTAAAATCTCCGTGAATTTTGTATGCCACGTTAGTGTGCCCGTATACAAATTCAAACATTTGTAAGAGGAGATTTTATCCATTAATTTTATTGTCTTATCAACCTATCTTTATGACAAATAAAATTAATAGTTGATCTGTCTTCGATCAAATATTTGGTCAAAACTTTAGAATTTAAAATAATATTGATTCCTCAAAACAATATCATTTAAATTCACCAACACCTCAAACACCATGAATTTTGTATGTCACGTTATTGTGGGCGTATACAAATTCAAACATTTGTAAGAGGAGGGTCTTACCCATTAATTATCTTGTCAACCTTAAATTACCTTAACACCATGAATTTTGTATGTCACGATAGTGTGGATGTATACAAATTCAAATATTTATAAGAGGAGGTTTACCCATTAATTTTATTTTGTCAACCTAACTTTATGACAAAAAAAATTACCTCAAACACCATGAATTTTGTATGCCACGTTAGTGTGGACGTATACAAATTCAAACATTTGTAAGAGGGGGTTTTACCTAGCTTTATGACAAATTAATAGTTGGTATTCCTTTAGTCACGTAAAAAATAGCAGTGACTCCGTTGGGGAGGATACTATTGAATGCGTCTAAGTGTACTATTACTTGATACTTAGTCCATTAAATAGGATTGTGCCCCTTCAGTTGGAGAAGATCACACGCTCCTAAATAATTTCCTATAATTATCCATAAAAGGAAGTTTGATCTAGTGACCCGCAAACAAACTCATTCGTTATGGAGGAAGACACTCAGAGCCAACACGTAAGTTTATTTACATCACTTTCAAACCAGTAATGGAGACCATGGAATTTATTTAAAATCCCTCTCCCACTTAGTTATTTAAGATGAGGATTTTATCGTACTGGTTCCCTGTACAAAAATTTTGTACAAGTCCTGAACTTTTCCTAACAACCTATTGTGTTCTTTAGAAATTAAACTTAGAATCGTAAACAGAACTTAACATTATTAATTCCAAATTCAACTTATCTGTTCTTAGAGGTTTAGACTTGAATCATAAACGATGCTTAACATTATTAATCCAAATCCACCCATGTTAGAAAGTTGATTAAATATTTATTTCAAAGATCGGCTTCCAGGTTAAACATGGGGATGCACTAAGCCTTCTTGGGTATGAGATCATCCACCACTTTCTATACAAAGCCTTTCAATGAAATTCAATATTTAATCTCCTTATAGTAACCCTAGGTTTAACCACTAAGAACAATCGAATCACAAGATCGAAAAAAAAAGAAACACAAAATCGAAACATAAATTTGATTGCCTAGAATCGTTAGCCTTTTGTGTTTGGTATTTCAAAATTCATACGAAGAAAATTAGTATGATGCGGAATAAAATTACTAGTTATACCTTTCTTTGTAAGCAACAACCTCTTGATCTTCTATTGTATTTTCTCTCCTTCTTTTGGATGTCGTGAGGGCGACGATCTACCAAGAAGAAATCCACCAAAGCCTTCCTTGCTTCCAAGTTTCGGCCACCACGACAATGCTCTAAGGGATTCTAGAAAACAATGTCTCCTTTCTCTACTTCTTCACCTCCAAGCAACCGACCACCAAGAGCTCCACAAGAGATGATGCCGCCGGCCACAAAGAAGAAGAGAAAGAGAAGAGGAAGGGTCGGCCACCAAGGATGGAAGAGAGGAACAATAGAATAGGTTGTGTGTCTCATGAAGGCAATCCTCCCTCTCTTTTATAATCCTTGGTGAATCCAAAAAAGGTAAGTTTTATAACAAAAAATAAAACTTCCTTTTATTCCTCTATGGCCGGCGACACCATGTTTAAACAAACAAGAAAAGATTTTAAACAAAAATTAAAATATCTCTTTTAAAAATCCCTTTTGTGGTTGGCTATAAAAGGAATGTTTTATAAATTAAAATCTCTCTTTTTTAAATCCTTTTATGGATATCTATAAAAAATAAGATCTTAAAAAAAACTCTTTTTATATCATGGTTACGAAAAAGAAAAGTTTTGTTAAAAAATTAAAATCTTTCTTTCACATTATAAATAACTACAAATAAGGAAAGATTTCTAATTTCTCTTTTAATCCTTTGTAGAAAATCTATAAAAGAAAAGATCTTAAAATTAAAACTCCTTTTATATCATGGTTACAAAAAAAGAAAGTTTTCTTAAAATTAAAATCTTTCTCTTAACATTATAGATATCTACAAATAAGGAAAGATATCTAATCTCTCTTTTAATCCTTTGTAGAAAATCTATAAAAGGAAAGATTTTAAAATTTAAAACTCTCTTTTAAAACCATGTGGATAAAAACATAAAAGGAAAGATTTTATCAAAATTTTATTTTTAATAAAATCCCTCTTCCCTTTCACACTTGGTCGGCCCCTTGCTTGGGCACCAAGCAAGGCTTGGCCGGCCCTAGCCTTAGCTCCAAGCTTGGCTTGGCCAGCCCCTTACTTGGGCTCCAAGCAAGGATAGGGGTTGGCCCCTAGCATGGGCTAAGAGGCTAGGCTTTGGGTGGATATAAGGCTTTATATAAGAGGCTACAATAGGGACCGAGAGGAGGAATTGATTTTGATCTCCCGATGTGCTTGAGCTTCCCTTATTCGTCCCGAACACCCAACTCAAGTTCATCAATAATAACTCATACCACTAAAGAGCTACTATTAAACTACCGCACCAATCCCAAATTACATTATGGGCTCTTTCTTATTATGAGTGTGTTAATCTCCCTGTGTTTAAGATATCGAATGTCCATTAATTAAATGAGTTACTGACACTCACTTAATTAATATCTAGCTCCAAGAGTAGTACCACTCAACCTTATTGTCATGTCGGACTAAGTCCACCTGTAGAGTTTACATGACAATCCTTATAAGTTCCTCAAGGGGACATCATCAACCTACATTAATAGGACACAATTTCCTTCTATAATCAACAACACACCATATAAATAATATTATTTCCCAACCTATCGGGCCTATTGATTTAATGAACTAAATTGCACCCATTGATAAGTCAAAGAAATAAATACTAAGTATACGTGCTTGTTGTTATATCAGAATAAAGAGTACACACTTCCATAATAACTGAGGTTCTGTTCTTTTATGCAATCAGTATAAAAGGAACAACCTCAAATGGTCCTGCTCAATATACTCGTAGTGTACTAGTGTAATTTTATAGTCTAGATAAACTAATATCAAATTACACTATAACCACTCCAATAGTTTGTTCATTTCATCTTGGTTGTGAGCTATTATTTTTAATTTATAAGGATCTGATAACATGATCTTCTGTGTGTCTCCTCACACCATGTTATCTACAATATAAATTAAATGGACAACTACACTTAACATAAATGTAGACATTTGGCTAATGTGATTCTTATTTCTAAATAAATGTTTATACAAAAAGTTAGACTTTTAGTATACATTCCAACACACCACACCGGCGGCACGACTACATCTAGGGCTAGGGCTCCAATAGAGGAATGAGGAAAGGAAGGCAAGTTCGTTCCCTTTTGATTATACGAGATCTATGAGGTAAGGGGGTAGGAACTTGGAATGTTCATTTATGTGGTTGGAACGGTGGGTTGGTTTGAAATTGGTTCCTATTTTGTAGAGTTTTGATTCGGATTGAGGTTTCGTTAATGTTCTTGTTTGGTTCACATTGTTTCTGGTTTTTGCCTGTGCATTCTGTTTTGATGGGGGCTCGATTTCCTTCAGAGTGTTCTTATCGTGATTCTGGTGGTGCTCGATTGGCTGCGGAGGAGTCGGATTCGTTTTCCTCCGTGTTGCCGATGCTTTGTGTTTTCTGTATGACATTTGTTTGTTTAAATGTTTGACTGAGATGTATTCTAACTCGGTACCATCATGCAAAGTGCTCGATTTCTTCTTGTTGAATTGAGTTTTGGAACGGGATTTGTGGAGATGTAAGTGTGATGTTGCTTCATTTTACAGCTCGGTTTCTCCGTGAACGGAATGCTGTTGGAGTTCAATGCCTTGATTGATGATGTGCTTGGTTGTTTTGTTGCTTCCGGATTTCTTGAACATATTGTCACAGGAATTAGACTTAGAACATTGATGCTCTCCGTTTTGTGACGTTTGCTTCGTTTATGTTCCTCATGGTTTAGGGATTCTAGGGGTTTTTGAGGATGTTCTTCTTTATGTTGCTCTACAGAATCCCTTGACAATTGGGATTCATGGTTAGAAGTCAGTGACATTTCTTCTCATGTGGTTTTCGGATTTATTGGCAGTTTTGGAATTTTGGTTGGTTTCGAGAACATTCATTTCCTTCATGATGCTTTAGGGTCTTGGAATGGAAGTTGGTGATTTAGATTTGATTTCAATGGTTCTTTGCATTGTTGAGATTGCTGTCAGCTAGGGAGATTCAATTCAGTTTTGATGTGGAGTTGTTTCCTGCATGTTGGTTGGATTATCCGGTTTTGATTTAGAAGGTTTCAAGATCCTCACAATGAAGTTATGTTCTTTCGTGATATGATGGGATTTAAGCTCGAATGTGTTTTGTTCTTGGAATAGCTATGCAATTTCTACAGAATGGAATTGATGAATGATGATCAGACTAGAATGTTAAGTTAATTACCTATAGATTAATGGAAAATTTTGATTATTTACCTGAGTAGTTGGTATACTGTTGTTTTCCTCTAATTCATAGCTCTATTTATTTTGAACAGTGCAGGTAGGATATGTTTTCTTATATAGCTAATTGGATGAGTATGAGCATATGTGGTGACAGTATGAGTTGGGTGATCCGGGATGAGTTCCGGGGAGGGCCCTTCCAAACTTGACTGAAACTGTAAATTATAATTGATACTGTAATTTATTGTTAGCTTCAGCTATATGACTACATGTTCTCTAGGAGATACCTCTAGGATCATGAAACTGTTTGACTGGCTCTATTAGTGGTTACC
Organism: Zingiber officinale; assembly: GCF_018446385.1. Lineage (NCBI taxonomy): Eukaryota > Viridiplantae > Streptophyta > Magnoliopsida > Zingiberales > Zingiberaceae > Zingiber > Zingiber officinale. Next base: position 58,237,282 of record NC_055987.1, on the reverse strand, counting down.
GGATATGTGACATATTCACCCATATTAGTTATGTAGGATCTTCTACATATCGTATTTTCTTCACTATACTATATTGAGATATGTTTTATGCCTACTAGTTGTTATTCCTGCTATTTCATGGATGTCGTATTATTCATAATGAATTATACTTATTGGGTTCGTAGACTCATGATGCCTACATTACATGTGAGGTTGTCTCCAGGATATGACGGAAGGCCCTCAGACAGAGTAGACGAGGAAGTGAGATGGAGGCACGACACACTGTCCGAGCATTTAATTTGGAGTGCTGAGTCTTTTATTGTACGAGAAGTTGTATTGGTGTGTCCCCCTTCTTTCGTTAACGTTTTGTTAGTAATGATACCGGTTACGTTGGGTATGATGGATTTTCTATTCTGGTTATATTATAGTAAAGGTTTAGAGGAATGTCCTAAGTTGCTTATATATATATATATATATATATATATATATATATATATATATATAAACTTGTGGGATAATTTAGGGATGTTTCACAAAGGATAATGAATCAGACCATGGGGAGGACATCTTTTTCTCTAGTGCAACAAACATTGGTAGATCTTTTTATCATATTATAATTTTATGTGCATTTGATTATAGAAATTAGTATCCAAATATATTTTTAGGAAAAAGAAAAGGGGCATCCTCCAACACGAGTTGAATTATTTCATGCCTATTTTACTCATGCTAATGGAAGTCCTTCAAGTAATATTGTAAAAGAAAGATTGGTAAGATACTTTATACTCTTCATTTATTTTATTTTAAAGTATTTTTTTAATTATCACTATGTATTAACATGTCTTGAAGGCTGCAATGAAAGAACTAGAAAATCAACTTCCTAAAGATTACAATGATCAAGTGAGCCCGAATGATATATTTGCTCAAATCATGGGACTAGATAGACCTGGTAGAGTGCGCATGCTTGGTGATGGTATTAGCTCATCTGATTTATGGGGAGTAGTTCCTAATCGTGGCACATGCAATCGACTAGTTATGGAATAGAATGCAAAGTCAGAACAGATGAATGAACAAATCAAAAAGCAAGGCCAACATATTACAATGTTAGAAACAAAGATTTCTAAACAATCAAGCACAAATCCTCTTTCAAATTGTAATAATAGTCAACACACTTTATCGAGTAGTAATCCACAAGGTTCTATTCCATCTCATTTAACCTTACGGGTAAGATTTTTTTTATTTATATTTTATTATATATTCCACACATCTTGAAAAATTTTATCTATATTTCTCACTTTCATGTAGATTGGAAGTTCCGTCTTGATCAAAAGTTTATTTGATTCAACAAAAATTATGGCAAAAGGAGTGCTCTTCAACATGGATCCAAATAATACATTAGGGAGACAAAAACTAGGACCAAATTAGTATAAAGTACAAGTACTAGTTGTCCTAGAACCCGAAGAAAATTTAATTAGACCTTATGATCTTTTACAAAGGTTTGAGGATACACTTGGAGGACTGATAGCTTGACATTGTCATTTGGTATGATTTAAACATTTTAGTGAAATATTATTAATTTTTAATATTTATCATGCTATTAAAATTTTAAATAAATATGAAATGTATTTGCAGTTGACAATAAGCGAAGATTTCTATTAGTGCATATAGAATGATACTTTATATATTTCTCATTTGGTATGATTTTCAATCTTTTAAATTATGTTTATTAGGTTTATATCTTCATTATTTAATTTACTTATACAAATGTATTGATTGTATTTGTAGGTGACAGGTACTTGGATTTTGCATATGATGGTTGAAGATGGTTGATAGTAAATTAGTTGAGTTTTTATTTTATAAGACTTTGTTAGTTTTAAAACTCAATAATTTGTTAGTATTTAGTTAGCATTGGATTCAATATTTTTACATTATTATTGCATTTGTACTTTTGTGATGATGGGATGAATTGTGATGATATGGTGAATGAATTGGATATTTTGGATGTAAAATGTTTCTAATCTTATTGTGGTGAATTATGATAATGGTTAAATTGTGATGTTGTGTAACTTTTTCTTTTATGTGATGAATGTTTTGTATTCTGAATAAATATTAGTAATTTATTGTGGTGTATTCTAAATGTTTCTATTTAATATTTTTATAAAATATTATAATGACATTTAATAATGTCATTATAGATTATATAAGATAACAGTTTAAAATACCCTTATAAATTATCACTACTAACATATTTTATTGTCCTTATATAAAAATTTAAAACATTTATAATTGTCAATATAAATTAGTTTAGGTGACATTTACATTTGCCCTTATTTAGATAATAAAAAGGCATGCATAAATGTCCATGAAATATTTTTTCATGGCATTTTCGATTGTCATTATATTCCTATATTTAAGACACTTTTGTAGTTAGCATAAATATTTTATAATGACATTATACAAATGTCAGGAATATTAAAGGGTCTATGCTAACATCGCATTTCAATACATTTTTTGGTGATGTCACCATAGCTTTAGTGTCACTAAAAGTATACTATAAAGGCGTTTATGTGTGTCGTTAAAGACATTAATTCTAGTAGTGGTAGTGGAATATGTATTCTTGTTATATCACCCAAGGAAGATTGAATGTAATTATCCGTTCAGTTAAATTATCGGGTCACCAATAATGAAACAGAGTATAAGACATTAATAGTTGGATTGCAAGCCGCGAGGCATGTAGGAGTCGCTCGGGTCTTAATCTATTCAGATTCTCAGTTGGCAGCTCAGCAACTATCTGACAGGTTTGAGATCAACAATGAATGTCTCAAGTTATATGCAGAGGCATTTGATAGGTTGAAGGCTCAGATTCAAGAAGTAATTATATAGAAGATTTCTCGTTCAGACAATCAAATAGTAGATAACTTAGCTAAATTAGCCTATGCCATAATTCCCTAGAATACGGATAAGCCTATTAAGCAAACATTATTAGTAGCTTACATTAAGAGGCAGGTTGATCTGGAGCTACAAAGCGATTGGAGAATGTCAATCATCTTATTCTTACAACAAGGTACTCTACCAACTAACGGGGAACAAACACGTATGCTCAAGAAAATGGCTAGCTGGTTCACTATGATCAGGGATCATCTTTATAAAAGAGTCTTCTCCTGTCCTGTACTCAAGTGCATTGGGTCGGACGATGTGCCTTATATTTTATAGGAAGTGCATCAAGGTTCCTGCGGAAGTCATATGGGAGGTTGGTCGCTCGTCCAAAAGGTATTATTAGCTGGATATTTCTGGCCTACTTTATAATCTGATGTAGCTAATTAGTAAGGTCCTATTTATCTTGTCAAAAGCACCAGAATATCCCACATTACCCCCACAGAATTGCTTAAAACTTCTATTGTTTCTTGCCCGTTCGATTAATGGGGTATAGATATAGTAGGACATTTTCCCTTGGCACCTGCTCAGAAGATATTTTTACTAGTGGCAATGGATTATTTTTTAAAATAGGTGGAGGTCGAACCCTTAGCCAAAATAATCGAGCTGATGGTTATGAAATTCTTATGACAACATATTATATGCAGATTTAGCATTCCACATAAGCTGATTTCTGATAATGAAAGGTAATTCCAGGGTAAAATGATCCGAGAATGGTGCTTGGGATATGTATCACACAGGTCTTTACCTCTGTATCTTATCCACAAAGCAATGGGCAAGCAAAAGTTCTCCTCGAGAATCGATGGTATAATTCCTTTTCATCTGGTTTACAGTGGTGAAGTAGTGGTCCCAATCAAAATTGGTGTGGAATCCGGTCGAAGATGCTTATATGATGAGGATAATGCCGATCGACATCTTATAGAGATCAACTTAATAGAAGAAGTGTGGGACAAGACAACAGCTCGACTTATATCATATTGCCAAAGAATGAGGTAAAATTATAATAGAAGGGTTATCCTTAGATTTTTTTTAGGTGGGAGATTTGGTCTAGAAACGCATCAAGCCGGTCAGAGATGTTAATAAACTGGAGCCACAGTGGGAGGACCATATAAGGTCGTGCAAAAGCGCTCCTTAAGCTCTTATTATCTCCAAGATGTAGTGAAGAAACCTGGAGTGACCTTGGAGTGTCAACCATCTCCAACCTTAGAGCTTGGCAAATACGTTTGTAACTTACTCCTATATTTTGTTCAACTTTTTATACACTTAATAAAAGTGCAGGCAGATTCATCTAAAAAATCTATTTAGCCCCCGAGCAATCAATTTTGTTCTACACAGTCAAACTATGACTTTAAATTCTACATAGTTGAGTCGCGACTTTAAACTCTATATAGTCAAACTACGACTTTAAACTTTATACAGTCGAACTGAGATTTTAAACTTTATACAGTTGAACTGTGGCTTTAAACTCTATACAATCGAATTACGAATTTAAACTCTATGCAGTCGAACTATGACTTTAAACTTTATATAGTCGAACTGCGACTTTAAATCCAAGTACAAGTAAATGTGTTCTCACACTTACAAATTCCTAACCCCCAAGCAATTGCGTATATTCCATCCCTCGAGCTTTCAGTCGGGTTCTAAACAAGTATTCATTCTGGATGAATTCTAACATCAAGGGTTTATAAATATCTGATCTATTTATTTCTCTCAGCATTATGTGTTCGTCCGATCCACTATTCAGTCTGGGAATTCATTACGAAAACTACTTATAAATATCCGACCTGTTTATTTTGCTCAGGGTTATGTATTCGTCCAACCCATTATTCAATCCATAAATTCATTATGAGAACTGCCTATAAATATTCAATCTGTTTATTTCGCTCGGCATTATGTGTTGGTCTGGCTTGTTAGTCAATCTGGGAATTTATTATGAAAACTACTTATAAACATCTGGTTTGTTTATGCAGTTAGGTGTAAGTTTTCACCCAACTTATTATTCAATCAGAGAATTTATTATGAAAAGTACTTAGAAACATATAGAGATTATCATAACCCGACTCGACTATTCAGCTTGGCATAAATAGTTCGCTCAGTAGGGTATTAAGTACAAGGATCCCTTATAATATCATTCATCAGCTTAGTTGGGTTATCCTACTTGATGTTATTGCCTTACCTGGCAGATTATGTAGACTAATGTATATTTCATATAGAACACACATGGGGTCTAATCTTATAAGTAATATTGATGGTTTTGAAGATACAAGGAAAACATGTGCTAGCTAACACTATTTAATGCACAACTCAGTATTTAATTTTGATTTACCTTTCATAAATACAGATGGTTACATACTAGGAGATATAAATATATCAGTCAAAATTGCTTAGGAGATCTCCTGGAAGCTCATCAAGAAGCTAGTGTTGATATATAAATTGTGGAGGGGGTTTCGTTAGTAGATATCCTCCCTTTTATAACTATTGAACTACTTCTCCAACCGTATGGTTAAACATTCCTGAAATCCGCTTGGCCAACTTCCCTTTAAAATCGATAACGTTGAGATAAGCTCTCCTCTCTACCTTGAAGCATTCATTCTCCCCAGCCTGGTAAGTGGACAACTCGGCCTGAGCAGCGTCGGTTTCAGCCTTTATAGTGCCCAACTTGGCCCGCAAGGATTCTATCTTGGCTTTTCGTGCCTTCAGCTCCTCTTGTTGTAATAATAGAAAATTCTTGCTGGCTAGCTCCTGGGTTGGTTCAGGAGATTCATATGTACGGGAAAGCTTAAGTTTTTCTATCAGAGTAGTCTTGTGAGCTATGTCGGAAATGACTTTATCTTTCAAGGCTCCTTCTACTCAGAGCTTAAACTCGCTGTCTTGTAGCAGGAGCTCCAATTTCTGCTTCTCTATCTAGTGAGACTCCACCAACTGCTGGCATTCTTGCAAGGTATTTTTCATACCTGGAATAAGTATAGCTTGCTCTTCTACTTTTCTCTTCAAGTTTATCATCACATTACTTGTAGTAGTAGAAGTATCCTTTAATTCCTTTACATGATCCTTCAGAATTTTATTGGAGCACTCCAAGCCTACCACCAGTTGACTTAGGTACATGCTAGAAGTGTAGAACTAAAAAAGATAAAGATGAGGTCTTGACCCATCAAGGTAATTCACAAGGGAGATTAATTATGAGCTTACTACAGTAGCCTTCCGAGTGTGTTCATTGGCACACTCTGATACTGTGGCCCCTTTTATTTGCCTATAGGATTGCATCCAAGATTTTGTTAGTGCACCTTTTAACCTTAATACCCCATATAAAGGGGAAGCATTGAGTTCTAGTTCTTGTTCGGACAATAGTATGTAAGATTATTTGAAACGACATTGGAGACCTGTTGGAGAAGTGGACTCTGATAAAAAGGGCATTGGAACACCCAAGAATCATCTTGGGTAGCTCGAGGGCTTGCATAGGATCGCTAAAAGTTGGTGTATTGATCACCTGTTAGTTGATTTAGTGTGAGATTACGGGCGTTTGACAGGTCTAGGTCCTGCCCCCTAAGTAAAAGAGGTTATCGATGCATCTAGTGAAACCAGTACATATGAGGGGAGTTCGGGCAAGTTCAAATTTGAAATTTCTGGGGTAGAAGGCCCAGGAATTATCTTGGCTGGTTTTGAAGATGCCCTAGTCGTCTCTATATCTAGCTTGGTCGATACAAAAGCTTGTGTTGCCTTGCAAGATGCAGAGATCAATCTACCTAGTCGCATCATAGCAAGCTAGAGGTTGTATCGATGATGTACTAGGGGAGCAAGCTCTTTCCCTCGAGCGAAGAGATCCTCAGTTACATCAAAGGAAGCTCGCTCAGCTGAGGGGAGCTTTGATAGTTCCAAGGTGGAGGATTGAAACCTTTAGCATTTTATTATGAGAGGGGCATCCAAATTTGAGGAGTTGGAAGAAGACTCATGAGCAGGTTCAGGGGAGTGGACCAATAGATGTGGAAGCTTGCTCGAGTTGATACTCCTGCAGTAAATCCTCCCTATCATGTTTATGACTGCTCTTGTTAGCCGAGTGTTTTTGTACAGGAAAGTAGGGAAAATGGCCTCCGCTACAAAAATAAGTGAATGTTAGAAGCTTATAAAACAAATGGTCAAGGAATAACAAATAATTAATTATAAGGAAAACAAGGATTTTTTCTTACCAAAGGTGGCACTTAGCTCCAACTCTATCGGAGTGAGCCCAAAAATAAATAATAGGCCTTCTATGGTCAATACGGGTAAGTTGAACTTTGCACCCTTTAACCTTTCCAGAGCTTCACAAGGGTTGGATCTACGAAGATGTTACTTAAATTCGGGAGAGGGGGAAGATCTTGTTGTTAAGTCACAGGGTAAGGTGGAGGAGTTGGGAGATGTATAACGAAATATTTATTTCTCCATTCCTCTTAGGCTGGAACTCTGTTAAACAAAATTACCTTAGGGTGAGCCTAAATTTTGAATAGATCATTCGCTACTTGGCAAGGACAGAAATAATAGTGAAATAGGCGAGAAGATAGGGGACATTAAGTAAATGAAAGACAACAACGACACCACATAAGATGCTAAGGGATTGGGGAATAAGTTAGTGTAGCGGAATGTTGAAATATCGGGTGGCATCAACAAAGAAAGGATATAAGGGAAAACGGAATCCTGATACAACTTGTTCCCTAAAGAACGCAACGCTCTCTGTTAGGGGGTGTTGAGGACGGCCTTCCGGAGTGGGAATGACTATGTAGGAAGGAAGATCATAGTTGATATTGAGGTCATAGACATTGTCAAGGGTGAAACTGGAAGAATATTGCGCATACCACTCGTGACTCTCCGCCATTTTTGAAAAGAAAAGATTACTAGAGCCAAAGAAGGGGAGGAGCAGAGAGTGCTTGTCTCTTGGAAGTAGGGACAAGGTTGAGTTTCCACCCCTTGAGCTTTTTCTATAGGATAACCTTTTGCTCCAAAGGAACAATGTCAGATATTGAAGGTGGAACATGTAGTAGCTCTCCAGATATAGTAGCTACACTAGTTTTAGCTATGTGATTGGTGGATGTCCCACTGGCGGGGACGGTTGATGGTAGACCTTGCTTGGTCAACAACTCTTTCTCCTTAGTGAGGATCTCTCCCTTGGCCAAGGTAATTTCTTTAAAAATCAGGGCTTTTAAAACAAGTCCACTATACATAATAGAAACATCTCAATTAGTGATAACATAAAAATCAAATTATTAAAACTTACCAAAAGAGCAGGATATCTTCTTTTGGATGGGGCTTAAGCCAAATAGATAAAAAAAACCCTCTTGCAACCATCGGTGAATTTTAAACTGTTGGCTACTCAACTTAGGAAGATAAGAAACAAAGATAGAATCTTGCTTAATCTTTGTAGGGTCTGGAAGAGGATGAAAAGAAAACTGCCAAGCAGTTAACTAAGTGGCAGAATTAAGCATTTCTAGGAAGAAGAAATGAGATTTCCAGCTCTTGTTCAAGGACGACATGTCCTCGAAGAAGACCGGTTTTGGGCGGGATTAAAAAAAAGAAAGCCCTGGTTTCTGATTTTTTGGGGTAAGCAAATAAGTACAGATTGCGGGGTAGGAGGAACACTGAATAGACAAACCAACATAAATATACCACACATATATCAGAAAACATTCGAAATGAATTATTGTAAGGAGACATGGAAATATCGACTTACTTCTGATAGAAATGGATGAACAAAGAAATACATACCGACCACTAATTGATTGGAAAAGAAAGTGATATAGTTATCGGGAGGAAGGTGAGGACGATCGTTCGGGAAAGGAAGACGGATACGATAATTATGAGGGATTTCATATCTGGAGTAGAGGTAAGCTCGGTCAGAGGCATCAAAACTTAAGGAGGTAAAGAAGTACCAAGTGGCGAAAGACTCCTGGGCCATGACAGAACAAAACTTAGATAGAGGATGAGTAACTTACTGGATTATCTGAAGCTCAAGAAGGTGAGAATGTGGAAGAAGGAAGGTTGTCGGAGGAAAACATCGGGAAAGATGCAAGGCAAAGTGCAGAGGGCACATAACATTTAGGGTTTTATAAAGAGGAATTTAATTACCACCGTTAGATTAAAATGATATATTTAAGGAGGATCGTTGATATGTAAAGTTAGACGTGCCCTTGTGTCATACGAAGAGATGGGTGTCAAAAGACGTTGTAGAGAATGAGTAATGGTGTCACGTGGCACTCACACATAAATGAACATTTATGATAGATGTAACAAGCGAAGCATTTTCTAAACAAAATGTCTTCCACATGTTCTCGATATTAGGGCAAGCAAAAGGTGAGGGAATTTTTGAAAATCACTAAGTACAAAGGACAAGCGAGCGAGACTAGAACCCGGGTCCAGTCAGCCGGCTACCCTTCATTCGACTAGACTTAAAGAGGAGGCTATTAATATGCGTAGTAATTTATGAACCCAGAAGATAACAAGGCGGTAAAAGTCAAGGTGATGTGGTGATCAAAGTTAGGATAATGGTGTACTTCCCATCTGGTCCCGCCACTCGCTAGACATCAAAGCGTTAAGTCCGACCTGATCAGGGTATAAACCACATGGGCAAAAGCCTATCGGGCTTAGCACCCTTAGCCTCACAAGGCTGTTAATATACAATCGTTTGAATAAAGGCACACTGGTTCAAAGACACTCAGGCTTATAAAGCTCTCAATATATGATTAGTCAGATAAACGCCGGTCGAATATAAGACTTTTTGTGCATGCTTGGTTGGACAAAGGTTGGCCGGACTTAACACATTTAGCCTCATAAGGCTCTTAATATACGATCAGTCGAATAAAGGTCGGTCAAATATAATACTTTCTGTATACGCCTAACCAAGCAAAGGTTGGTCGGGCTTATCACCCTTAATGTCATAAGGCTCTTAATACATGATCGACCATATAAAGGTTGGTTGAACATAAGACTTTCTGGTTATATCTGGTTGGGCAAAAGCCAGCCAGGTTTAACACACTTAGCCTCATAAAGCTCTTAATATTTGATCGGCTTGATAAAGGCTGGTCGAACATAAGTTACTCTGTGTCCACCCGACCTGGAAAAGGCTGACCGGGCTTAAAGATACTTAGCCTCATAAAGCTCTCAATATATACTCGGTTGGAGAAAGGCCGACCGGGCTTAAAGACACCCATCCTTTGGAGGCTTCACATGAATGGTCGGCCGGGTAAAGGCTAGCCGAGTTTAAGATTACCTGATATCATATTGTCTCTTAAATGTTGCTTTTATATACAATTGATCATGTGACTCCTTAAATGAATTTTTGGTATACTTTGGACAGCATATCAGTTTCTAAATAGATTTTTACAGTATTTAGTATACGACGGGGCAAATTAATACAAAGGTAGGTATGAATATGGTCGGTCTCGGAGATATACTCAGTAGACAACTTTTGACAATATTATAACAACTTACCAGAACTTGTCGGGGAATATTCCTTTGAAGCCTTCTTCGAAAGTTATTATGTCTCTCATAAGTCAGCTAATCATGACAGTATATTTCTTTAACTACCTCAATAATGATGTGAAGCATAAACGACAAAAGAGGTACATTAATGGATAGATGAAAGATTCCTCGTATAATTATTTTGTACTGTCCAAGTTGTACATTTTCATCACCTAACAAACTCTAACAACTTAGGCTACCTCATGATCACGGAGATTATGAGAAGTGGTATATAAAGGGAGTCTTCTTTGTTGACAAGGAATGCAATTAACATTGTCTAAACTTTACGCTTACGTGTGTATCCTCTATGATTCTCCATTCACCCGTTGAAAATTGTATTGACTTAAGTGTCAGAAGACCTTGATAGGGACCCCTTCCCTGTTCTTTGGCGCGAATACTTTATCGGATCATCGGATTATATGCACGGTCGGAGGAAAATTCCGCTCCAAGTTAAAGAAATCTCCCACTGATCAATAAATCATCTATCGAAGTCAAAACATCATCTCTATAGTTTTAGACCGGATCAATTATATTTACGATCGTGTTTGTGATTGAATCAGATGGGTGATTATGCAGGCATATAGGTTGATATTTCTATTCTTTACATACACCAATCCATCTTACAATTCCATATGGGTAACTCACCTGATGTGGCCGATATCTAGACGTGACGTGCGTGAACAGAAGTTTTACCTTTCACAACAACAATAATAAAAAAAAAATTTTAAATCGAGCGGCTCCAACACGGTTTATTTGATTCACGATTGCGATACAATTCCGATATCACGCGCTGCGTATATTAAAAGCCCAAGATCCGCAGAGCACTCCAACGCATCCTCCTTTGGGGTTCTTCCTGGCTCCTGCCAGACCATCTCCCGAGGCCGTGGCGCGAGGAGACGAAGAAGCTCGGGGTCGAATCATCCGTCGGCGGAGAACAAGTTGCTAGGGATGCCGCTCGGTGGTTCCGGTGGATCTAGCGTCGTCGGTCAGTCTTCCTCCCTTTATCCTAAACTAATAGATTAGGATTTTCATCTCGATCGGTGGGTATATGTTGTGTTTGGGACTCTCCTTCGAGGGCTTTATCATATATTCTTGATCGTAGGATTTGGTTTGTGATCCAAGGATCCGCGATGGGATCATAATTTGATGGATTTGTCAGCGTAGGAACGATTTCTGCTCTTTATAATTATTGCTTGCCTAGTAGATTTTTAGCGTTAGGTAGAATTTTCAATCCAACGTTGGATATTATGGTATCACGTTGATGATTTTACAAGTTGTGGGCGGTGTATAGCTTTGTAAGAGACGGATCGGTAAGGCTAACAACTGGTACGGAGCAAAAATAATCATCTTTCATGTATTTTTCAGAGAGATCTGAAAGATCCTCCATCAATACTATTTAGAGATCTCTACCTCATCCTCTGTAGCACTATCTCATTTATGCTGCTAAACAAGTAACTTTGGTCTTCCTTGCAGATGAAAGTTTGTCATATAGAAAAAGAACTCATGTGTTGTCTTATTAGATTTGACGTTGTGCTGTATTATATAATCTCATCTAAATGTTACCATCATAATTGTTCATATACCATTTTATATGCCTGAAACCCCTCTCACTGCTCATATACTACTACTTTATATGGCTGAAACTGGTCTCATGGAACAGATTCTCAGAGGAAACTCTGTGATTGACCAAACCTTATAGTAAATTCAAATGAATGCTAGGAAAAGAAAAGAATAAAATATAGGTAAGAAAAAAACTCATTTCTTTCTTCTTCTACATCAACTTATGGCAACATTGAAATTGTTTGGAATGTTGTCATATTTCCCCTGATGAAAATGCCTCACTTTCATCTCTCTCCTTTTTAATCCATAATCTTCTTTTAAATTAAACAACCTTTTGAACTCAATTCCCCATTTTTTGCTAATATTTTTTTTTCTTTCCTTTCCATGTTAAATGGATCAAAGTACTTTTGCATTAAAAGAGGTGATTTTAATAACACTTCCTAAAATTTTTCTCTACATCTTATTTGGATTCATATGTTACTTTGTGGTGTTGTAAAATTTGCTCGTAAGCAAATTTATCATCAAGTATCACTTGTTATTTTCTTCTCATTCTCTATGTTTTATAATTTTTTTTTTCTTATTGTAGTGGCATGGTTATGGGTAAAATAGGAAAAGATTGGGAAGAGTTTTAATGCAACACCATAATCAAATTCAAATTCACGTAGAATTTATACCAAATTGATATGATACTGGTGGATAACTATCCACATAGGGAACAGATCTCACAATAAGAAATCATACAAAGAGAAAAAGGTTTATTAAAATGCAACACGGACGTGTCAGGGGACACAGTCTGACCGTGTTGGTTGTTGGAAAGCTCGATTTCACCTTGCCAGGGCTAAGAATGAAGCATGTCTGTGCTAGAGGCCACAAGCTAGCCGTGCTAGTTGCGGTAACCCTCCAATACACCTCATTAGGACACCGAATGAAGCACATCCATGTCAGGGGGCCACGGGTTGGTCATATTCCTTACTGGTAGCTTCAATCATCCTTCTTCAAGGCTCAAAAGGGAGCATGGTAGCTTTAGTCTCTCCTTGTCAAGGCATAGGAAGGAGCATGATCGTGTCGGATGACACTGAGCTGATCGTATCTTTGGAAACTCTTGGTTGAAAACAACTCATCCTCGAGTTCAGAGCAGAGTCATCAAGATCAGAAGTCTTCAAGCGATTCAAGCGACAAGGGAAACACAATGTGCTCCTTGATCCTTCTACATTAGTCGCCCTGGGTTGAAATGAACTCACGCTCAAGTTTGGAGTAGGATCGAGTTTCGATCTATTGCAGACAAACTCTACTTTAGGTAGTTTCAAATCCCATTATTTTAGGTTAGTTCCGGTCAAACACTTCAAAAGATTACCCAAACTCCGAGTTACCACCTCGGTTTGATTATCTATTTGGAGGTGATAGGGGCTATTGAAATTTAGCTGTGTGCTTAATTTTCCCCATAGTCTCGAGGAATGATTGATAAATTTGGTATCACGATTTAAAGTGATGGACCCAATAATCCCATGTAAACACAGGATCTTCTCGAAGTAAAGATGGACAATCTGGACAGTGTCCTTAGTCTTCTAGTAAGTTGCGAATTGGATCATCTTTGAAAACCTGCCAAACACAATGAGGATAGAATCTGAGATTCATTGAGTGTGGGGTAAGTCCAAGATCAAGGCAAGATCGGCAAAAACTGCTGCTGAATGCGATTCAAAATTCTGTTTTCTAATTCCTTCCAACTTTTGATTAAGCAGCCAGTGACCATCCACAAACTTTGACAAAGGCGTATTCTTTAGCCATTTTACACCTCTAAGCTGATGATAAGCATCAATTTGTACATTTCCTTAATGAATAGGACTGGTTGATACAACAGCCTTCTCTATGAAGATGCTGCTCTCACATGTTGCTTTGGTTCATAAGCAATTCTCACTAATGCCACATGTTTGGCCCTACTAAGCATGTCTTTATAGGTTTGAAACTTTGAGCATAAATAATTTGCAGTCACTTCTTCAGGTAGTTCTTTAGTGTCTTTGATTTCGTTAGATATCTTTTCCAACGAGAGAAGCATCCCAAGTGTTTCAGAACTAAGCACCAACTGAAGGTGAGATACTGCCATGAGTAAGCATATCATAAATCCAGTGACTTTCCTCTTCTATGTTCTCAAAATCTGTTGGGGGTGGATAGGTAAAATCCTTAAACAACTGAATTCTCTAGGATTTATCTGTTTCTTTTTTAACCTCATCCTTTAGTGTCATATATTTCTCGGAAAGAACAAATTTAAACTCATCCTTCAATCCTTTTCCAGTTGTAGTGCCATCACTAACACTTTATGCAAGACCTTGCTTCTGTAGCATGAGAAGCACATAACATCACCATATATCTCTTTTGCTTCTTGTAAAGCAGATGATGAAATGCCTGGCAATTTGTGTGGTTTCTTCTTTGTTAACCTTTTCCATGTTGCAAGGTAACCAATTTTATCGACATCTTCATCCACAATAAAATTTGCCATTTGAACTTTGTTTCCGATAACACTTCCTATCTTTTGAGTAATCTTCTTCTTGTCGCTTGGCTTATTAGTAGGAGTTTCTTGCACCTTATGAGTATCAATATGATGACTACTCTCCAACCCGAGCATCTCCTTTGAGTCATCCTTGGGAATCAACAGACTCTCATGAACCACAAAGATCTCAAGGTCATCACCATAAAACACCTTGTCAACCTTATCATCGTCATAAAATGGATCATTAGTTGCCTCGATCTTGCCTTCCATGTCTTCCTCAATTAATAAATTGTTGCCTTGTGATGACATTCGGATAAAACACGAATCCTGAGGGTGAGCTGGCCGACAATTTTGGTTGCCCCTAATCATTAGTTTTCGGATCTGTGACTTTTCACCAACTAGGGCAGGTTGGGAGCTTGCATCTTTTCTCAATGTATGTAGCCGCTGAAACAAGGTTTGAGGGTAATCGAAGGGAAGAAAGTGACCTTTTATTTTTTTCTTCATCTTCTCCCAATCGGTGATATTGGCTTTGCCCTACCTGTGTGGTGAGCATTCCAATTGCTCCCACCATATGGATGCTTAGCTCCTGAGCTTGATGACAACTAATTTCACTTAACATGATATGATATTTTTTTTGTAATAAAAAATGATCTCCACTTTATTAAGCAATCAACGAAGTCCTTGGGTCGTTCCACACCAGAAAACTCAAGAAGTTCAACGGGAAACTCGATATCTCCATATTGTTCCTCTCAACCACGATTTTCATGCTTGCGATAGGAGTTTTCAAAAGTGGAAGCAGAGTTACGATAAGAAAATTTATGACCTTTAAGATCTCGCACCGTTAGACATCGAGTTATTTGTGCGACTTGTCTATGTAGATCTTCAAGTATCTCATCTTGGGTGCTACAATCACGGTGCGAGACTTTTTTGATAGAATGTTAATCTTGAGGGTGAGCAGGCCAACAGTTTTGGTCGCCCCTAATCATTTGTTTCTCGATCTGTAGCTTTTTACCAACTAAGAATGTTGGGAACTTGCATTCTGCCTAAATGTATATAGCCCACTAAAACAAGATTTAAGGGTAATCGAAGGGAAGAAAGTGACCTTTTGTTTTTTTCTCTATCTTCTTTCAATCAGTGATCGGGGCCTTGCCTGCCTCCCTCGTGAGCATTACAATTGCTCCCATTATGTGGATGCGTGGCCCCTGATCTTGACGACAACCAATTTCACTTTTACACGATCCAGTATTTTTTGTAATAAAAAATTCTCTTCACTTTGTTAAGCCAATCAACTAATTCCTTGAGCCGTACCACACCAGAAAACTCGTAAAGTTAAACTGGAACCTGATATCTTCATGACTTTTATGATTGCGATTGGAGTTTTCAAGAGTGGAAGCAGAGTTACAATAAGAGAACTTACAACCTTTAAGATCTTGCATTGCTAGACACAGAGTTAATCTTGCGACTTGTCTTTGTAGATCTTCAAGTATCTCGTTTTAGGATGCCACAATCACGGTGCAAGGTTTCCTCAGTGGAACCTACTTGTACCAATTCATGAGATCTAGAGCTCTTATACCAATTGACGCTGAGCAGAACAACGATTATTTTGTGAGCAGTTTTGATTTAGTTGATTTGACTATAAATGCTGGAAACAATCTTCTAAAACTTGTTGATTTAGAAGAATATCAGGAAATAAGGAAAAAACAATAAACGACATGCCTAAAAATATTATTCATCGACAACTTTCTCTACATCAACCCAAGCAAGTGATTAAATAGCCTAAAACCCCTAAAAATTCAAAACTAACAAAAGAAACTTTCAAAACCCTAAACTAGGTCTCGCGACGACCTAGTTTACTTGAAATGCGGTTGATGCGATGATGAAAGGGGACCCCACCAGTAGGTCAAAGTAGAAGAAAAGCAGCCAAAGTCCCAGCCTCGGAAGCAAACCAATTAAGTTGAGCGACACATCGTTTGTCCGGACGGGCATGACCACCTGGTTGGTCCAAGCCGTGTCCAAATGAACGCTCTAGAAAGATCGTAATTACGGCTAATAGCCAAGCAGTAACTCCCTTAGACTACTACCCCTGAGTGGGAGACATGTATGGTCAGACAAAGGGCAACCCTTCAATAATAGATGGAAAGCAGGATAATACTCTGTGCATTATGTTCTAGCGGGGATTACGTGGCCGAGAAGCGATTGGCCGACCGCGTGTGGACCCATTAACTATCTTGTCATATTTTTTTTGGAGTTTATGCCGCTGACAGTAGAGCATGTCTAGTAGGCAAATCGTACTTTAGAAACTTCCAGGCTGTCACATCAGAGAGTTGCATGACGGCTTAAGGAATGGTGTTAGCGACACTTTTTGACTTGTCTTTTCCTAGGACATCTAGGAAAATGTGTCTAGGCTTTGAGAGGCGTGCACGAACACTACAGTGACATTATAAAAGGAGGTTCCCATTTACAGGTAGAGGTATGCGCAACTTCGTTTTCTACGCACTTTTTCTACAAACTTTTCTACACACTTCCAATATGGCTCTCGGGGATTACTTCCTCCGAGCCACTTTGCAGGAGGCCCGACCGACGGTGACTCTAACCGGGCTGGAAAATTGCACGCCCAACGGTTAGAGATTCACACCGTCGGATGCAGTAGAGCAGCAACAAAGGGACCAGACAAGACTTGGAGGGAGTGGAAGTCCTTCACGACGATGCCTTGATCATCAAAGTTGTAAATTGTTAATTATACTATTCACCACACTTTTGTGGATACAGGCAGCTCGGTAAATATTATTTTTAAGAAGGCGTTCGACCCATTGTAAATTGGTCGCGGTGAGTTGTAGCCTATGACGACTCCCTTGTACGGGTTCACGGGCAATGAGATATTGCCGATCAGCCTAGCTAGGTTGGTCATATCCCTTGGAGAGGAGCCGCTCAAGAGGACAAGGACGACAAAGTTCATTGTGGTGGACGCCCCATCCGCCTACAATGTCATTTTAGGCCGACCAGCGCTGAACGAGTTTCGAGCGGTCGTGTCCACGTTCTGCCAGAAGATCAAATTCCCCGTGGATAACCTGATCGGAGAGGTCAAGGGCGACTAGTTGACGACTCGGTGTTGCAACATCGAAATGGTGAAAATAGAGTCACGAGACGCGTAGAAGGCTCAACGGCTGGAGGTAAACGCAATTCAGGAGGAGCCTCCCGCCCTAGTTTATGATGAGAAAGAAGAAGTCCAGGTGCATTCCAGCCGGTCGGAAGCCACGACTTTCATCGTGACCGACTTTTAAGCGGAACAGAAGTAGGAGCTAGTTGCCTATCTGAGGCAAAATTACGATGTGTTCGCATGGGCGATGCACGAGCTCTCAGGCATTTCACTGACCATCGCCCAGCATGAGCTACATGTCCGGTTGGACGCAAGGCCGGTGAAACAAAAGATAATCTGAGTGGAAGTAGACAAGATGCTAGAGGTCGGCCATATATGCGAAGTACAATTTCCGAGCTGGCTAGCCAATGTGGTGTTATTCTCTAAGCCAGGCAATAAATGGCGAGTCTGCATCGACTTTGCGATCTAAACAAAGCCTGCTCTAAGGACTATTATCCGCTACCATGCATTGATCAGATGGTGAACTCCACGACAGGCTACGAGCTGATCTGTATGCTGGATGCATACTAGGGTTACCACCAAGTCCCGCTCGCTAAAGAAGATCAGGAGAAGGTCAGTTTTATCACGGCCGATGGGACCTTTTGTTACAATGTGATGTCGTTCGAATTGAAGAACACGGGAGCCACATACCAAAGGCTGATGAATAAGGTGTTTTGGGGGCTGATCGGTCGGAACATGGAGGTATATGTCGACGACATTTTGATAAAATCTCTCCAAGCCACTGATCTCTGTGCAAATATTGAGGAGACATGCCGAACGCTAAGGAGGTATGAAATCAAGCTCAATCCAAATAAGTGTCTGTTCGAAGCAAGGATCGGATGTTTCCTTGGTTATATTGTGACCGAGCGGGGAATCGAGATGAATCCAAGCAAAGTGAAGACGCTCTAAGATATGCCCCTCCCCGCAACCTCAAGGAGGCTCAACTGCTGACCGGACGGATAATAGCGTTGGCGAGGTTCATCTCCAAATCGTTCGACTGGAGCTACCCGTTCTTCAAGGTTCTACATCGAGCTACAAAATTTTAATGAGACGCCGAGTGTGATAAAGCGCTGGAGTTGCTCAAGAGCTATCTAACCTCCTTACCTGTATTGACAAAGCCCATCACGAGCTGCTCTAAATGTACTTGTCGTCCACAGAGTAGACAGTTGGCTCAGCGTTGGTTTGACAGAATGGCGTTGAACAACAGCCGATGAATTTTTTGAGCCATATATTAAAAGATGTTGAATCCTGCTACACCTGCCTCGAGAAGCTGGCGTACGAGCTAGTCCTCGTCGCTTGAAGGTTACACCCATACTTTTTGTCGCATTTTATAATTGTACTAACAAATAACACTCTAGGGCGGGTTCTTCTCAAGACTGAGGCATCCGATCAGCTTATCAAGTAGACCACAAAGCTAAGTGAATTTGACATACAGTACCAGCCCAGATCGGCGATCAAGGTGTAAGCCTTAGCCGATTTTGTGATGGAGGTATAGAATGCCGAGCCGGAAGCAATTTGGAAGATCTATGTGGACGGACTGTCCACCAGGCAGGGCAGCAACATGGGCATACTTATGATATCACCACGTGAAGATCAAATGCAACTATTCGTTTGGCTGGACTATCGGGCCATGAACAACAAGGCAAAGTATGAAGCGTTGATCGTCGGGCTGCAAGTGGCTCGACACGTAGGAGTTACTCAAGTTATTATCCACTTGGAATCTCAAATGACGGCACAGCAGCTGTCGGGGACTTTTGAAATAAACAATGTAAGGCTAAGGTTAAACGCCGAGGCGTTTGAGAAGTTGAAGGCCAGATTTCAAGAAGTAATTATCCAAAAAATTCCCCGAGCGGAGAATTAGTATGCGGACGAGCTGGCAAAATTAGCAAGTTCCTTAACCCCTCTAGTGCTGGATGGGCCGGTCGAGCAGGTATTGTTGGCTCATATCGAGAGACCGGCTGAAGGAGGGATCTCGAACAACTGGAGGATGCCTTTGATTGAGTTCCTCCGGTCAGGCAATACACCAGCTGATCGGGAGCAGGCTCGACTGCTGAAAAAGAGGGCCGGACGGTTCACATTAATAGGAGACCACCTGTATAAGAGAGCCTTTTTGAGTCAACTGCTCAAGTGTGTTGGATCGGAGGACATTCAGTACATCTTATAGGAAGTTCACTAAGACTCCTGTGGCAATCATCCGGGCGGATGCTCTTTGGCAAGAAAAATCCTACTGGCAGGGTACTTCGGGCCTACCTTGCAGGCGGATGCTGCCTTGACAGTGTCCACCTTCCTCCCTTGTCAAAAGTACCAGCCTCCCTTGTTAAAAGTACCAGAATATACCGCACCGGCCGACTGAAGAATTGAAGGCATCCATCATGTCATGTCCGTTCGACCAGTAGAGCATGAACATCGCAGGACCTTTCCCCATGGCTATCGGTTAGAGGAGATTTCTACTTGTGGCAGTTGACTAGTTTTTCCAAATGAGTAGAAGCTGAACTGCTCGCCAAGATAACCGAACAGATGGTTATCAAGTTTTTGTGACAAAATATCGTCTGCCGGTTCGACACCCCTCTTAAACTAGTCTTTGACAATGGAAGACAATTTTAGGTACGAACGCTCAGAGAGTGGTGTGCCAGCTATGGTATTACATAGGTCTTCACTTCAGTAGCTTACTCTAAAACAATGGGTAGGTGGAAGTCACCAACAGAGAAATTCTTAGAGGCTCAGAGCTCGGCTAGATCACATGGGAGGAAGCTGGGTGGACGAGCTGCGAAGCATAATATGGTCTTATCGCACCACTCCTTGAGAAGCCATTGCATACCCCATTCCACTTGGTGTACGGAGGAGAAGTAGTGATGCCAGTCGAGGTTGGCATAGAGTTCGATCGGTGACAACTGTACGATGAGGATAATCTCAATGGTGACTTATGGAGCTAGATCTGATAGATGAAGTTAGAGATAAAGCCATTGTCCGGCTGATGATGTATCAGCAGAGGATGAGAAGATGAAGCAAAACTACAATCGATGAGCTATTCCTAGATCATTCTAGGTCGGTGACTTAGTTTGGAAAAGAGTAAAGCTGGTCGGCGACGTGACCAAGCTGGAGGCGCCATGGGGAGGGCCCTACAAAGTGATACAGAAGCTCAACTCGGGGTCATACTATTTGTAAGACAAGATCGGAAGGAAGCTCGATCAGCCATGGAGCGCAAACCACCTATAGCCCTACAGGGCGGGCTAGTAAGCGTGCAATAAAATTGATGTAGATTGTAAAGCCATTTATTCTATGAATATAGGGAAGTTTAAGCAAAGATTTGCTAAGTGTCAAAGACTCTCGGCCCGATCGGGCGAGTTATCATCGAGCATGCTCTCGCGCCTCAAGATCAATAGCCACGAGGTTCAGACCGGGCGTGTCAAAGATTCTCAACCCGATCGGGCAAGTTGTAAGTTAGTATGCTCTTGCGCCTCAAGATTAATAGCCACAGGGTTCAGACCGGGCTCATTAAAGACTCACGAGTCGCTCGACCGTATTATAAGCGAGTAAAGCCCTCTCGCCTAAGTGTCAAAGATTCTTGACTCGATCGGACGAGTTATAAGAGAGCATGCTCTCGGGCGTTGAGATTAATAGCCACGGGGTTCAGATCGGGCGTGTTAAAGACTCACTAGCTGTTCGGCCGTGTTATAAGCGAGCAAAGCCCTCACGCCTAAGCGTTAAAGACTCTCGACCCGATCGGGCGAGTTATAAACGAGCATGCTCTCGCGCCTCGAGATCAATAGCCACAGGGTTCAGACCGGGTGCGTCAAAGACTCACGAGCAGTTCGACCGTGTTATAAACGAGCAAAGCCCTCGTGCCTAAGTGTCAAAGACTCTCGACCCGATCGGGTGAGTTATAAGCGAGCATGATCTCGTGCCTCGAGATTAATAGCCACGGGGTTCAGACCGGGCGCGCCAAAGACTCACGAGTCGCTTGATCGTGTTATAAGCGAGCAAAACCCTTGTTCCTAAGTGTTAAAGGCTCTCGACTTGATCGGGCAAGTTACTCGTGCCTTAAGATTAATAGCCACGGGGTTCAGACAGGGTGCGCCAAAGACTCATGAGCCGCTCGACTGTGTTATAAGTGAGCGAAATCCTCGCGCCTAAGTGTCAAAGACTCACGAGCCGCTCGACCGTGTTAAGCGAGCGAAGCCCTTGCGCCTAAGTGTCAAAGGCCCACGAGTAGCTCAACAGTGTTATAAGTGAACTTAATTCTCACATCTCGAGACTCTTGAGCCGCTCGGCTAGGGGCACATGTTAGGAGAGAAAGAATGCTAAAGTGCCGAACGGGCATGCATTATTGATACTTAGAAATTTTTAACAAGCTGCTCGTGGAGAATACAAAAAACTGATAAGAAGATCGAAAAAGAAACTAAGCAAGATAATCGAGCACGTCGTCCGGAAGCGACTTGGTGATCTGCTCCCTCTTTATAATGTGGCTCGGCAGATCAGGGGAAAGGTAGTCGTCGTCCTTCAGCTGGCGGAGGGTGCCGTCGATGCCATAGTTGAAGAGGCGGAGAGTCCGGTCGGTAAACATCTCGTTGAAAGCGTCAGAGCAGAGATAGTTTACTCTGAAAGATTCCAACCGCCCGAGCTCCTCCTCTTTATACTTGTTAAAGGCCTACTTGGACGCCTCTAACTCAGCTTTAAGTGCAACTAGCTCGACATCTTTCTCATCAAGCTAGACCTTGCTCGTTGCCTACTTTGTCGTTCGGCTAACTTGCTCGGCTGCCAGAGTAGCTTCTGCCTCTTTAAGATTCTAGGCCAAAACTCGAGCCTCTTTGCTTTTCATGTTAAGGTCTTCGATGGCTCGGAGTTTCCTAGCGTTGGCGGAATTTATCTTCGACTCAAAATTATGAGCCTGCTTGGTTAGCCGGTCGAGTTGGAGGGCTTGCTCGTGATTCTTGTTCTTCTCCACGTTGAGCGCCCGTTCGGAGCCCAGTAGCTGCTCGGAGCTCTGCTCCAAGTCTTTTTTTCAGTTGGGCAACCTCTGTCGTGAGTTGCTCAACCTCAGCCCGCGAGGTGTAGGGATGTAATCGAGTCGAGCCGAGCCGAGCCGAACTTTTGAATGTTTGAGTTTTGCTCGTTTATAGTCAAGCCGAGCTCGAGCTTTATTTAACGAATATATTCATGGCTCACGAACTTATTTGAACTTTTATCGAGCCTAAACGAATTTAATAAATATAAATTATAAATTTAAATATTTATTAAAAATTAAATTATATATTTAGAAAAAATTATAATATTCTTATTAAAATTTATAATTTTATTATAATAAATAAATTTCATATATTTGTCTATATTTTTCATAAATACAGTGTAAAATCTATAAATTCAATATCAAAACTTTATTTTTTCATTTAAAAGTTGATTCATGAGCTTACTAATGAATATGTTCACGAGTTAACGAGCTGAGTATTATGAAGCTTTAGCTTGGTTTGTTTATCTTAACGAACCTCATTAAACGAACTCAAACGAGTTTTTATCGAATCGAGCTTCGAATAGCTCATGAGCGGCTTGGTTCATTTACACCCCTAGCGAGGTGTATGTTTGGCCGGACGGGGCTCGCAACTGTTGGTTCTCATGCTCCAAACATGCTAGCCGTTGGCAGATTACCAAGCTCTCATCCTAGAACTGCAAGACAAAAGAGCTAATTAGTTCCGATCGGGAAATGCAGAGAAAAGACTTAGTTAAAATTTATCCAAGTGGATTTCTAAGTAAACCCGTCGGCTAACTCCCTAGGCGGAAGGGTCATCGCTCTGCCCTGGCATCTGCCCATGTTTGGGCTAGAGGACCTTGGATGATTATTTAGTGTCAAGGGGAGTACGGTTCGGCACCATCCGGGTGATGCCACTCGTCAATGGACAAGCGAAGGATGACCTTGATGCTTTGTCGACCGCTCGGGGTTGATGGCTCTGAAGTGGTCGAGCCCTTAGACTTGACATGAGGGTGGATTGGATTATAGATACTTGGCTAGCCGAGTTGGTGGGCGGAGGAGGCAAGAAGGTGATCGACGATGTACGTATTGTTGGTGCAATTTCTAGTAGGTCAAGGTTGACCTAGTTGACCAAGCATAAACCTTGGTCATGGTTTCGATGTTTGACAATACAGAAAGACATGTAGACATGGACAATGCAGGTGCAGTTGTCCATATGGAGAGATACTGATCAGGGTCTGATCAGGTTGGATGAAGAAGAGTCAAGTAGGTCAAGGTTGACTGGATACTTGACTGGGAAGTCCTAACTGGGATGTTAGGCCTGAAAGTCCCGTGAGTGAAACCAGGCTCGGAAAGTCCCGTGAGCGGCCAGCGGAAAGTCCCGTGAGTGAAGGCAATCGGAAATCCGGTGAGTGAAGCCGGTGAAAACCCTAGTGAGGCTAGGTAAGTGAAAGTCCCGTGAGTGAAGCCGGGGGTTGGAAGTCCCGTGAGTGAAGCTAGGCAATTGGGAAAGACACAGTGAGTGAAGCTAGGTGAAAGTGAAAGTCCAGTGAGTGAAGCATTGGAGAAAGTCCCACGAGTGAAGCTAGCGATTGGGAAAGACCGTGAGTGAAGCTAGTGGAAAGACCTGAGTGAAGCTAGGCGGTTTGGAAGTCCCGGTGAGCCAGGCAAGGGAATCCAGATGGGTCAAGGTTGATCGACATCTAGTGAAAAGTCCAAGTATGGAGACTTGCACGGAAAAGTCCAAGTACGGAGACTTGCACGGAAAAGTCCAAGCAGGAGCTTGGCACGTGAAAAGCAAGTACGGAGACTTGGCACGGAAAAGTTCAAGTATGGAAGCTTGGCGTGCGAAGTCGGAGAGGGCTTGTAGCTCGCTCGACCGGACGAAGTCGAGAGGGCCTGTAGCTCGCTCGGGACCAAGTAGGGTTTAGGTGGGAGCTCAAACCGATCGTCCGTGACCGATCCGATACCTGTTGGGTTATCGATCGGTCTCGGTGACCGATCAAGAACCAAACAAGCATTCGCCGCTTATCTCGATCGGTCAGACCGATCGGTGATCGATCGGGAGGAGGGCCCGATCGGTCGTGGGACCGATCGAGGAAGGACTGATCGGTCCACGATCGATCAGAAGGGCCCGATCGGTCTTGTGACCGATCAGACCCTTCGTGAACCGATCGGGACGAAGCCCGATCGGTCCGATATCTCCGTTGCTACGCGGCTAGTTTCTTCATGTCTTCTTCGCAGTTATAAAGGAGTTCAAGGGCTACGATGCCTCTTCTTCTTCCTACTCCGACCGCGATCGAGCTACGAGCTCTTAGCCATCGAGCCGTGTGAGCTCCTTCTCGAAGCTTCGGTGAGCTTTCCTCGGATCGATCACCGCTAGTTTCAAGATTCGATTCCAATGACAAGAACAAGAGCCTTGTTTTTACATTCATTGTCTTCATTTTGTCTTTGTAGACACCTTTCTTCATTGCGAAGTTTCGCATGAGGTTTCTCCACCCAGAAGGAGTGTTCTTATTAGCCGGTTTTCCGGGGACTCATCCACCGACGGATTGATAGGCTTCGTCCACCTTACGGATACGCCGAGGAGTAGGAGTCTCATCTCCGAACCTCGTTACATCGACGCGTTGAGGTTTGATCTTCTTGTTTTCGTTTCTTGTTTTTATTTTCCGCTGCGCTAACCCTAATTTGTAGAAAGAAACGCGAAGATTTGGGGTCGGCTATTCACACCCCCCTCTCTAGCCGCGTCCATCGATCCTAACAAGTGGTATCAGAGCGAGGTTGCTCTTCAACGGATTAACACCCAAGGGAGCACAAGTTAGAGAATGGATCTACTTGGAGAAGACATCACGATTCCACCCTTCTACGATCGCGACGACTTCGCTTTTTGGAAGGTAAGGATGAAGTACTTTCTTATGACTAACCTAGTTCATTGGAGTTGTGTGCAAGTAGGGTTTACCCATCCGGTGGATAAAGACGGAAAAACCCTAGAGAAGAAAAAGTGGACGAAGGAGCAAATCCACCAATCCACAATCAACGATGAGGTAACGAAAATTCTTGAACTTTCATTACCTAATGACATTTTGTGTAAGGTAGGTGGATATAACAATGCCAAGGAGTTGTGGAACAACTTGGCCAAGCTCCATGAGGGAAGCTCCATTTCAAGTCATGAAGAGGAGTCAAGTGAGCCAAGTAGCTCACATCATGGAGGAGAGGAATTAGAAGTTGAGGGTTACTCAACATCTAAGGAAGAAGAGGAGGAGAGTTCTTCTTCAAGAATGGAGCAAGAGGAAGAAGCTTCTACCTCCGGAAGGGATGAAGAAGAAAGTCTTCATCCATCCTCAACCCTAGGTAACTCAAGCATTTCAATTTCAAATAAATTACACATAATGTGCTTTGAGTGTAGGGAGTATGGACATTACAAGAGTAAGTGTCCAAGGAGGATTAGGAAGACTCCACCGGCACCAAAAGTCAAGGAAGCCGGAGTCCCGATATGCAAGGGCAAGGAGCACGTGGTGTGCTTCCAATGCAAGCGAAGGGGACACTATAGGAGCCAATGTCCGAGGGGGAGGCAACCTCACAAGGACAAGAGATCGAGCACATCGATAGGGGGAGCTAAGGCAAACCCTAAGGTAACCTTTAAGGCTCATTATTGCAATTCTAATAAGACACATGCTAGTAGTTTTATTGCAATTGCTAATAATGATAAGCATGTTAATTATAGGAATCAATATATGTGCATAGGTGCTAAACATGTTAGCTTGAATAAGGACAACTCTAGAAATGTCAACCCTAGGATTAACTCATCTAAGGTTAAGGGAAACCTAGATAGGAATCCCAAAACTACTAGACATATGCCTAGGAGTACCTCAAAGAACAATGACAAATAAAAACTTGAGGTATTAGAAAAAGAGAATCAAGTCTTGAGGTCAAGACTTGATACTTTGGAAATGACTCTTAAGAACTTGGAGAAGTCATCTCTAGGGTTTAAGGGTCAAAAACCAATATCCAAGGACAAGAAAGGTTTGGGTCACAAACCTAAGTCCCAAGTGGTCAAGCCCACTTATCATAATGTTCCATTCGATTATGGAACAAAATCTAGGGCAAGGAAGACCATCACCAAGGTCACAAGGGGAGTCACCCCTAGAGTTGATCTTGATGAGTCCCAAATGACCAAGGCTTCAAAGCCTAGGAGGGTCATTAGAAGGGTTGCTAGGGAAGTCATCCCTAGTGAATACTTAGTGAACTCAATGAGCTCCAATAGGTATTGGGTTTCTAGGAGCGTGATTCCATCACACTAGATGGTTTAGGGTGTGCCAACTTTACTTGAATAGGTAGTTAACCTAATCATGACAAAAGGTGGCACTTTAGGAATTTTCAAGGTGCAATCAAGCCTTGAAAATGAAATTGAAAATTATTCCTAAGGTGATTAGGATGTGCCAATCACATTTGAGGAGTTCTCTTAGGTCAATTTAATTGGCACATAGTGATCTAAACATCCTTGGTATGTGATTTTAGGTCTATTACACTTAGGAATATAGAATTTAGGGCAAAATGATCAAAATTATCAAAAATGGCAACTAAGGCTAGAATTAGGTATTTTCTATACCTTTATATATTGTTTGCCATATGCCATGTCATGACATCATATTTATTTTGTAATCATTTAAAATGTCATGATAATGCTTAGGTTAGTTAAATGTCATGCTTTATTTAAGTTTCATACTTTATGCTATGATATCATGACATTGGCACATGTTTTCATTTATGATACAATTATATGCCGTGTCATCATCTTGTGCATTAATGATCAATTAACTTGATTTAAGGTTAAGAAACACAATTTGATATGGAGATCAAATGGTTGTTTAGAAAAATGCATGAGAACTTAGAGTAAGCTAACCTAAACCCATATCTCACATCAAAATTGACTTGGATGTGTTTGATACACCCTAGATGTGTGTGAGATATTAGGATTATGAGTTAGGATCAAGGTGCATAGTTCTTGTACCTAGATGAGCCTAATTCGAAATTGAGGATCATAGGAAAAGCTTGTGTACAAGTCATGTACATTTAGCCCTAAGATTGTGATCCCAAATTAAAGGGTTTAAAATCATTTCAAAATTGATTTGAAAAACCTTGATGAAGCTTTTCTAGTGATAGCATTCATCATTGAACAAGTTGATACAAATATGAGTTAACTTTGAGCTATTTCAAAACTTTTGAACTTTGTATCAAGATTGAAAAATGGAAGTTATTTTCATAGAAAACTATTTTTCCATGATAGTATATGTTATGAGGAATGTATCCTCAAAATTTCACAATTTTTGGAATTTTCTGTAATTTTCTAGAGGTTTCTGAATTTCGTGGAGAGAAATCAGAACTTATCAAATCTTTATCAGGTTTGTGGACCGATCAGAAGGGTTTCTGATCGGTCCAGGGGAGCCTAGATCGGTCACCGATCCAGAGCCCCGATCGGTGGACCGATCGTATGTTTCAGTTTCAATTTATCGTCATTCGAAATCGCAGTATGGAATCGTGTTTTAGGTTTCTAAAGGTTTGGAACTCTCCAAGACATTGTTGGTGCAATGGTCAAGGGGGAGTTGACCTTTAGGGGGAGTTTTACCTATTAGTCAAGGGGAGTTGACTTTTAGGGGAGTTTTTACTCGTTAAAATTTTTGAGAATGAGTGATATGAGATTATCACTAAGTTGATTATTGATATTAGTATCAAGGGGGAAATTAAGGGTTTCAATGAAAGGTATGGGACTTTCATTATGAAGAAACTCTTGACCTTGATTCACTCTTTTTGATGTGTGTCAAAAAGGGGGAGAATGGAGAATGTCTAGAGAATGTTCAAGGAAGAACATTGGTGTTAGTGGGAGAGTTTGTTGATCACAACGAGTGAAGTTGTGAATAACGATAACTTACTCTTCAGGGGGAGAGTTTGTTGATGTGTGCCAATAGGGGGAGAATGAAGGGTTTAAGTTAGGCCTTTATTATCTAAGAAGGAGGTTGCCCTCTTAGAAGGAGAATGTAAGGTTGTAACTTATGCTTCATTACCTAGTGGCATGAAGAAAGTTGAGGCTATTGGATTAGCCTAACTTAAAGGTATTGTCAAACATCAAAAAAGGGGGAGATTGTTGGTGATTTTAGGTCAAGGTTGACCTAGTTGACCAAGCATAAACCTGCGTGGTTTCGATGTTTGTCGACAACACAGAAGATGAGCGGACAATGCAGTGCGGTTGTCCATATGGAGAGATACCGATCGTGGTCCGATCGTTGGATGAAGAAGAGTCAAGTAGGTCGAGGTTGATGGATACTTGAGAAGTCTAGCGGGATGTTAGGCAGGTTGAAGTCCGGTGAGTGAAACCAGCAGGAAAGTCCCTGGTGAGTGAAGCCGGCGGTTCGGAAAGATTACGGTGAGTGAAGCTGCAGCGGTGGAAATCTGGTGAGTGAAGCGGTGAAAATCCTAGTGAGTGAAGCTAGGTGAAAGTGAAAGTCCCAGTGAGTGAAGCCGGCGGTAAGTGGAAGTCACGTGAGTGAAGCTAGACGATTGGGAGACTAGTGAGTGAGGCTAGGTGAAAGTGAAAGTCCCTGGTGAGTGAAGCCGGCGGTTGGAGAAAGTCCCGTGAGTGAAGCGATTGGGAAAGACACGGTGAGTGAAGCTAGGCGGGAAAGACCAGTGAGTGAAGCTAGGCGGTTTGGAAGTCCCGTGAGTGAAGCGAGGGAATCCGAGATGGGTCAAGGTTGATCGACATCCGGTGAAAAGTCCAAGTATGGAGACTGGACGTAAAGTCCAAGTACGGAGACTTGGCACGGAAAAGTCCAAGCAGGAGCTTGGCACGTGAAAACCAAGTATGGAGACTTGCACGGAAAAGTCCAAGTATGGAAGCTCGTACGCGAAGTCGGAGAGGGCTCGGTGGCTCGTTCTCCGGCCGAGGAAGTCGAGAGGGCTCGGTAGCTCGCTCGGGACCAAGTAGGGTTTAGGTGGGAGCTCTAAACCTGGATCGGTCCGTGACCGATCCTGATACCGGGTTATCTCGATCGGTCCGGTGACCGATCGGAACCAAACAAGCATTCGCCGCTTATCTCGATCGGTCGCCAGACCGATCGCTGATCGATCGAAGGAGGAAGGGCCCGATCGGTCGGACCGATCGAGGAAGGACGATCGGTCCACGATCGATCAGGAAGGGCCCGATCGGTCGCGACCGTCAGACCCTTTCGGACCGATCAGGATGAAGCCTGATCGGTCCACATCCTAGCCGTTGCTACGCAACGGCTAGTTTCTTCTGTGTCTTCTTCGCAGGTTATAAAAGGAGTTCAAGGGCTTCTACGATGCCTCTCTTCTTCTTCCTACTCCTGACTGTGATCGAGCTTTGCTGAGCTCTTAGCTTACTGAGCTTCGTGTGAGCTCCTTCTTGAAGCTTCGGGTGAGCTTTCCTCGACTGATCAGCTGCTGCTGTGAGTTTCCTGAAGTTGCTGCTTCGGATTCCAGTCGACAAGAACAGTAGGCAAGCCTTGTTTTGTACATTCATATTGTCTTCTGTTTTGTGCTGTATTTTTGTACACCTTTCTTACTGTTGCAAGAAGTTTCTGTGGTGAGGTTTCTCCACCCAGAAGGAGTGTTCTTATTAGCCGATTTTCCGGGGACTCATCCACCGACGGATTGATAGGCTTCGTCCACCTTACGGACACGCCGAGGAGTAGGAGTCTCATCTCCGAACCTCGTTACATCGACGCGTTGAGGTTTGATCTTCTTGTTTTCGTTTCTTGTTTTTATTTTCCGCTGCGCTAACCCTAATTTGTAGAAAGAAACGCGAAGATTTGGGGTCGGCTATTCACACCCCCCTCTCTAGCCGCGTCCATCGATCCTAACACGTATTGTCCCGGCTGGCAGCGCTGACAAGGAAGATGTCCGATCGGAGGAGTAGGTAGGGAAGCCTCCCTCTCAGGAACAGCTGAGGAGGAGGTTTTGCCCCGCTCGGATGGATGCCGGGAAGTTGATGGAGCAGAGGGTTGTAGGACTGAATTGCCAAACGGGAAGAAGTCTCCGCCTAGTGCTTCTTGCGGCGTTAGATGAGCCGCTCACTAGAAGTGGCCGACTCCGAAGGTACCGAGATCGGCACCATGGAGGGCCGTTCGGGGGGCAACTTGCCAGTTGTGGCCGCTGCATCGCTAGCCGCCACCCTGCTTCCCCCGGCTTCACCGGTCGGCTCCTCTGAGTGCTCGACCGACAACAAGGCCTAACTCTCCAGCTCGGCGATGCCTTTGGCATTGATCTCCGCATCGGCAAGCTTGCTCTTGCTGCTTAGCATGATTAGGGTTACAAGAAAGGACGAAAAATCAGTTAGATTCAAGGACGACTGGAAGAAAAAGGACATATCTAGGGGGAGGGACAACCGCGTTTGAATAGAGCTTAGCCCAAACACATACAAGACCCCTCTAATAACAGCCGATGTATGTGATATTTCTGATTGGCCAAGATCGCGGCTGCTTGAAGGTTGTCCGACCGACCTCGATATCGGCCGATCGGAGGAGACTTTGCTAACTCTATCTGCCAGTCGGTCGGGAATTCGGGCCGGA
Organism: Zingiber officinale; assembly: GCF_018446385.1. Lineage (NCBI taxonomy): Eukaryota > Viridiplantae > Streptophyta > Magnoliopsida > Zingiberales > Zingiberaceae > Zingiber > Zingiber officinale. Next base: position 58,206,158 of record NC_055987.1, on the reverse strand, counting down.
CGGGGAGACGTACATAAAAGTAATGCTCCCTCTAGTGCTTATTGTAGGAAGACATTTTATCGAAGTAAACGACGTCCACTCGAGCTTAAAATGGAAAGGTGTACGGTTCGGATAGTTTACGGTAGTAGAAATAATGAAACATACGGGGTACCAAAGGAATGGCGTGTAGGCAGAATAATATGACTACCCCGCACAACAGTCTAAAGGAGTTGGACACTAATTGATACAAAGAAATATGTAAATATTTACAAACTTTGGAGAAAAAGGGGTGAATGGGAAAGCGCAGACCGACTAGAAATTGATCTTTAAAAAAGGACAGAAAAAATATCGGGAGGTGTATGAGGACAGTAGTAGGCAGATGGGATGACAATCTTATTGCCCTCTGGGAAAAGATATGTTAGCTGCATCTGGTCGGCCTCGTCGTCGATGAACTTAGATTCGGTGGAAGTGTACTAGAGCCCCGGGACGATCGAGGGAGGACGAGGAGATTTAGTCATGAAGTAGAGAAAGGGAAGGAAAATAAGGATTCAAAGAGAGAAGGGAAAAAAGGGCTTACGTGAAGAAAATCGTTGGCGAAGGCTGTGGGTGGAGAAGCAGAGAAGTAGAGAAGATGATGGGGAGTGCGAGAAAGATGATAGGGCAAAAGAAAAGGCTGGGAATTTAAAAACCTAGGGGATGGCTGCTCTGAGCCGTTTGATCGAGGGCTTTGAAAAATGGGGATTCATCGCGACCGTTGAATTCGAAAAGGATGTTGTCACATCAAGCACAAATAGTCGTTTGTCACATCACTCATGCAGCGGCATGCAAAGGTGACACGTGACATTCGGTTACAGGTGACATTAATGATACGGCAGAAAGTATGATTACAAGGCATGGCCAAGCGTGCTTTGCATTAATGGGTGAAGATCTGAATGATTTTCAAGAAATTAGGGTGACATCAGCGACAATTAAAAAACGTTACAATCAAGGCAGAGATCAGCAAAAAGTTAGAAAATTGGCTAGGGTGACATTAGCGACAATTAAAAGGCGTTACAATCAAGGCAGAGATTAGCAAAAAGTTAGAAAATTAGCCAAGTGTGGACAACCCAGCTGAACGACAACAATAAAACTGTTTACGATCTTCATTGATAGCCGAACGACAGCTATAAAACCGTTCGTGGTCTTCATCGACAGCTGAACGACGACTATAAAATCATTTGTGGTTTTCATCGACAGACGAACGACGACTATAAACCCTAGAGTCAAATAACATCGAAGTCGAACGACGACTATAAACCCTTGAGTCAAAGAACATCGAAGCCGAATGACGCTTGTAAGCCCTGGAACAACAGACCTCACAATCAAATAACAACTCCGAGCCTGAGCACAGCCGGTCGGGGAGAAAGAATGATGGGCCACACTGAATGTCTAGTCAGTCGGACTTGCAGCCTCCTTCGACTAGACTTGAAGGAAAGACTTGTGATGCGGTGATGAAAGGGGACTCCACCAGTAGGTCAAAGTAGAAGAAGAGCAGCAGGTGTGGAGGTCAAAGTTAGAGCAGTCAAAGGCCCCCCCGGCTCGGGAAGCAAACCAATTAAGCCGAGTGACGCATCGTCTGTTCGGACGGGCGTGGCCACTCGGTCGTCCCAAGCCGTATCCGAACGACCGTTCTGGGAAAGCTCGCAATTATGGCTAATAGCCAAGCAACAACTCCTCTGAACCACTACCCCTGAGCGGGAGACATGTCTAGTCGGACAAAGGGCAGCCCACAATAGTGCAGCTGAACGGAAAGCAGGACAATACTCTGTGCATTATGTCCGAGTGGGGACTACTCGGCCGAGCAGCGGCTGGCCGACCACGTGTGGGTCCACTAACTATCTTGTCATATCTTTTTAGGAGTTTGTGCCGTTGATAGCAGAGCATGCCCAGTAGATAAATCGTACTTTAGAAACTTCTAGGCCGTTACATAAGTTTCATGGCTGCTTAAGGAATGGTGTCAGAGACGCTTTTTGATTTGTCTTTTCTTAGGACGCCTAGGAAAATGTGCCTAAGCTTTGAGAGGCGTGCACAAACACTACAGTGACACTATAAAAGGAGGTACCCATCTACAGGCGGAGGTATGTGCAAATTCATTTTTTACACGCTTTAGCTACAGTATTCCATTTTGACGAAACTAACTTGAGCGTCGGAGGGCCAAATACCGGGAACTTCTTCCCAGCTCGGCATTGACGTTTTTGTGTTGCAGGACTACGGGGAGCTTTATCGTGTCAAACTTCCAACCACATCTCCAGTTTGCCGCCATCTCCATTTTCGGACAGGATCACAGTCGTGCCTTAGGGCACGACTTGTTCCTCTCTACAACGACGCGCTTCGGTTCGTAAAGAAGCAGAATGCAACATAGCCGTGTCAGAGAACACAACCTGAGTGTGTTGGTTGTTGGAAAGCTCAATTTCACCTCACCAGGGCTCAGAATGAAGAAGCCCGTGCTAGAGGACATAGGTTAGTCGTGTTGGCTGCTGGAAGCCTCTAATACACCTCGCTAGAACATCGAATGAAGCACACCCGTGTCAAGAGGCCACAACTTGGTCGTATTCCTTACTGGTAGCCTCGATCGTCCTTCTTCAAAGCTCAAAAGGGAGCATGGAAGCTTCGGTTGGTCCTTGTCAAGACATAGGAAGGAGCATGATCGTGTCGGATGACACTAGCTAGATGCTCTTGCATTACAATTGCTTCACTCACTTTGCTATGTATACTTTCTTTATTATGTTTTTTTGTTCGAGTCATCCATTGAGTCAGAAACTAATATAAATCAGACACGAACTAGATGCTCCTGCATTACAATTGCATCACTTACTTTGCTAAGTATACTTTCTTTATTATGCTTTTTTGTTCGAGTCTTCCAATGAGTCAAAAACTAATATAATTTCTTTTTCATTATGATTTTCTTCAGTTTTGTGCGCCTCTTCAATGAGTAAGGGAAACACTAGAAATGATCAAGAGGTGGAAATTCTTTTTGTGGCTCTTCTATATAATAGTCAAACAAAGGCTCTCTCACTAAATAACATATCCTTTAATTTAAAAATTGACTAATGTTAAAATAAGTTAATATGTGGTGGAGCGAAAGATGTGGTGGAATGAACTTAAATTCCTTTTAAGGAGAATATGGGATTTTGCTTGAGTTAGTGGATGTATAAGCGTACCCTATGACCATCTTTGAGTCGATGGAGTGCATTAGCTTATTCTTTATAATAACTATTATTTTATTCAATCCCTCTATCAATGCGTCTCTTATGTGCATAGTAGAGATCTTAGTTTGGTGGATAGAAATACATAACAACAACAACAACAACCAAACCTTTTCCCACTAGGTGGGATCGGCTTGGTGGATAGAAATAGCCAAAAAAAAATCCCATTCAAGCTTTAGTGAGTATAGATGAGATGTTTTACTATCTCTTAAAATCAATTTTATCAATTTTTATTCCTAACTTGTACCTTTGTTATTTGTTCTTCTAAATTAGTTGACTCTCTTAAGTCCTTAAGATAGTGTGATAATTATAGGCCTATGTCATGGTTAATGTGAATGTTCCTTAAATGTGGTAAGTTGTTAGGGGCTCTCTTGAAGATTCAATAAATGTTTACTAAAGCCTCCCTTTAGAAGTACTTGATCTTTAAGAGGTTTGAATATTATCAACTTTTAGATACAGCTCACTTTGTGTGACAAGAATTCTAGTAGTTTGTCAAGAGGCTCTTTTGAAAGGTTAGTGTTGTAATAATAGATTCTTTTGGAAGGGGCAGTTTGTCAAGAGTCTCTTTTGGGGACAAGTATTGGGGATTGCTTGAGAGTATTGGCCTTAGGGAATGAATCACTCAAGGAGATAAAAGTTTCAATTTTAGAAGTATATTGACTGTTTCTTAATGATCTCTTATTGAGGCTCAATTTTGGGTATTTTGGTTTCATGAAGGGAACCATCAGGTGAGGTAGGAAATAACTCCTACTGTGCTAAGATTGCATTACCTACCTCTAATTTTCACATAAAGTTAGTGTGGTAACTCATTATGTGATTTTTTTAGATCGTCCTTGGGATGTTGGAAAGTTGACACTACTAAAGCCTTCCTTGCTTCCTTTTCAATCAGTGATTGAGGGCTCCCTTTTGTTATTTGTCGCTTAAGTTTAGATTTGTAAGGATGGCATTAAATCTAAGGATGAAATTCTTTCCCCTAAATTTTAAAATATAAACGTCAATGACACAGAAATTGTAAAACAACAGTCTACCAATGATGAGATGTGTGATGCTTATTAGTATAAAGACCCATCTGGATAGAAACTAGGCATCTCTTTATGATTGACGATGCTCAATATATCCATGCAATCTTATAATGGCTTGGGTGAAGTTTTGGTATTGATTGGATTAACTTCCACTATTTATAATGATTTTGCATGTTTTGGTTTTGTATATTGCATAGTTATTAAAAAAAAATGTTAGTGTTCTTCTATGTGTTATCTAATGAAAACGTGGGTGAATATATATAACATCATTAAATATTTTATAATTTTATCTATCTTTAATATTTCATTTAAAGAGTAATTTTTATGTTCATTCCTTCTAGTTTGATTGTCCAATTTAGTTCTACTAAATCTAAGAACATCCATATAGTTTCTCTATAATATTTTTAAAATTTAGAATAAATCGTCCACTTTATTAAATTTAGAAAATCATTTTTCACTAAACACTATATCAGCTATCATAAAATTTCTATTTATTTTTTATTATTCTCTCTTCCACTTTTTTATTATTTTTTCTTTCTCCCTATGTAATATCTACTTTTCATTATCTAATCTATTCTCTTTATTTTTTCTGTCCCAAATGAAATAATATTTTAATGTTAGTGAAGTACTATTCATGATATTTAAATTTAGAGAATGAATAGGATAGCTGATACAAAGATTTTTTTAACATAAAATATAAAATTTAAGATAAATTCCGTGTTTAGGAAAAAGCTGATGTGGATGTTCTAAGTTGTTCTTGTATTTTAATTTTAGGACATTTACTACTTGCATTTATATCTTTTATCTCTCATAATAGTGGTTCTATTTCTCTTATTTGTGAATTTAATATTATCCATAACTAATATGCTTCTAAATTAATCAAATTTCCTAAAAAACTGCATCCAAAATTGGCAAATTTTCAATAGGCACACCTAGATTCAGTAGCCCCAAGGGCACACTTGCTCTCACCTGTTTTTGATATCCAAAATACCTTTAATGATATAAACATTAAGTATTTTTCTTTCTAGATTTTGTTTTTTTTTGGTCTAAACATCATTATTTTGGACAAATAAAACTATTATTTAATTCAAAAGAGTGAAAGTTATTTATTTATTTTAAAATTGTTTTTAAACAATCAAGATGATTGGCCAAATCACTGATGATATTCTTGTGCATGAAATACAAAAATAAGGGCATGGATATTTTCTTGGAACGATGTTAATTTCAAATATGGCCTTTTCATGCATGAAATGTAGAAGAGCATGTGCATCCCCAAGCATGAAATTGATTTCGTATATGGTGCTCACTTTTGCATTTTAACATCTTTAGGCCCATGAAGGTGATTTGACCATTTTCATGGTTCATATCATGACCAGATAATTAAACTAAAGGGTATTGAGGTACCTAAAAGAAAAAAAGTGAAGTGGGCCCTTTAGGAATTTCTGAAATCACGTGCACCCTTTTGCAAATTCTTAACTTTAGGTGTGTTTTTGAGAAATTTACCAGTAGAAGAGAAAAGTATGATGCACTAGAACATGTGGTGTATTTATGGTTTCACTTCTTATTTTAAATTTTAAGAATGTTGTTTATATTTATTTAGGAGTATGTTTCAATTTATTTGAGAATTTGTTAAAGCTTTTGGGTAATGAAGTATTATTTTTACAAAAAAAAAAGAGTTAATAATCTTGTAGTAACTCCCTTGTATTGGATTGTCTTTCAATTAATAATATTTTTCTCTTTTGGTGAGGTAAGTTGTTCTTGGTTCTATTTCAGCATGATTAAAAAAAAAAAGGACAACCCGGTGCATGAAACTCCCACTATGCAGGGCCTCGGGGAAGGATCCATTGTACGCAGCCTAGAGTCGTCAATTTGGGTTAAGCCCGTCGGGTTGACCCGCCCTGCCAAACAATTTAAGCGGGTTGGGTTGGAATTTTATCAACCCAAGTCCGCACGGGCCGACTCGCCTAGGCCCGCGACCCGCGTGGGTCGGTCCGCGGGTTGAGAAACACATGTAATCAGTTTATATCAGTAGTCAATGCTGCAACTGCGAGAGTACCAAGGGTTAAATTGTAGCATTTCATTATCTTCTTCGTTGAGAGGAATACTGAAAAGCTCATACTTGTGAAGTTGAGTGTGATAGACAAAAGTTACAGAAATATATATGCACACAAAGTCGATTAATCTTAAAAGTAGATGACTTTCTTATTTGATTCATTTATGGGATAAATCTGAAACATACATTATGCACAATGAAGAGTTTGGTGTGTGTACCCAAACTAGATGACCTTCTTAAAAGTAGATGACCTTCTTATTTGATTCGTTTACGCACGCACAGCCAGGGTACCACTGATCTAAATTGCTCGACGCACAGCCAGGAGTCCTAATTACTATTCCTCTTCGTTACACAATTTTATGCCAATTTATTATCTTTCTTTGTTATAATTTAAAAATAAAAATAGTACTTTTGACCCAACATAAGTACTTGTTTATGTCCATTTATATTTAAAATACTTGTTTATGAATACATTTGATTGATAAAATATTTTCGAAGTAAAATATTGAAGATATGAACTATTTTTTTTTAATTTTTTAAAAAAATTTGATAGGCCCGCGGGTTGACCTGCCAAACCCGCGACCCGCCTTGAATTGGGTTGGCCTGCCAAACCAGCGACCCGCCTTGGATTGGGTTGGGTTGGAAATTTCCCAACCCATCAAGTTGACGGCCCGCCCCGTCCCACCCCGCCAAATGGTTGGCCCGCCACGGACCGACCCGTCCCGCCATGGGTTGACCCGTTTGACAGCTCTAACGCAACCTTACCCTGTTTTTTGTAAGAGGCTGTTTCTAGGATTCAAACCCGTGACCTTTTGGTCACATGACAACAACTTTACCGTTGTGCCAAGGCTCCCCTTCCTACTTCAGCATGATTAAAGAAGAAATATTTTCTTGAGTGATGTATGACGGCTAAAACTAAACAAGAGTATGAATATATGTTTTTTTTTTTGTTTTGAATAATGAATGTATTCTATGAAATATGATATGATCAATAATGATTATGTCAAACCAAAGATATTATGCATATGATAATATTTTTTTTTCATGAATTAATTTAAAAATTCTAAACTAATCAACTAGATAAAAATAGTATTCGCCATTAAAATTCTCATGAGGTTGAACATTTTAATGTTGGCCAAACACAGATTCGTGCATGCATCAGTGTTCATCTGAAATGTTGATGTTTGACAAACAAATCCGTGCATACATCTCCGTTCATCTGAAATTTTGATGTTTGGCAAACAGAGATCCGTGCATGCAACACTGTTCATCTGACATTTTGATGCTGTGATCATTTAGAACATTTAATAATGTGGCTTGCTCCAATCACTAGCCTAATTATCGTGTCATTTGGTCCATTTGACATGAAATGAAAGTGTAAAATTTTCTTGGCTTCCCTAATCCTTTTTTGGGTCACAATACAGAGCATCGTTGTCTTACATTAAATCATTGAACTCTCACCATACTGCCAATGCTGCAAATATTTAATGATTTTTCATAGAAAGAGTACATTCTTGTTTTATTTTTTTAACTTATTGTTGTAGTTCTAATTTCTTTCTTCATGGGCATTCTTTCATCTGAAGGGGAGCCTTACGCAACAGTAAAATTGTTATTTTATGATCAAAAGGTCATGCGCTCGAATCTTGTAAACAACCTCTTGCAAAGAGCAAAGTAAGGCTGCGTACTATGAATCTTTCCCCGAGACCCGCATAATGAGAGTTTCGTACACCGGGCTACCTTTTATGAACATTCTTTCATCTTCTCAGTTCTGTTCTTGTGCATTGAGCAGTTGGTGTGTTTTCTATTTTTATAATGTAACAAAGTAGATATGTTCTTAAAAAAAGGCTAGATCCGCTACCTTAACAGCCACCCTAGTACCGGCCTCATAAATATGGAGGAAGGTAAATACAAGTACACAACGTTAGGCGCATGATTGGATAAACCCATGTCATCAGTTCTTGAGAATCAACCTCTAGCCATTAAGCTAGAGATGTTATGCACCCACCGTCTGCGCTACGCCCTAGGGCAGTAGATATATTCTTAAATAGTGGTATAATGTTGCAAATTTTGACCAGATATTTGAATGATAATACATCTTTTTTCTTTTCCCGAGTAAATACAGTCAATTAGTTGGATTGGTAGCCATTAGAACTCATTACCATGGGCCTTCACTTGTTTCTCTTGTAGTTCCTCGGAACTTCAGATTGCTTGAAGAACTCGAACGAGGAGAAAAGGGCATAGGAGATGGCACTGTAAGCTATGGTATGGATGATGGAGATGATATTTATATGAGATCTTGGACGGGAACAATTATTGGTCCTCATAATGTAAGCAACTCCAGTTTCAACTTAACATCTTCCCATATTTATACCATCCTCATTTTTTCCGTTATCACTCTCACAGACTGTCCACGAGGGCCGCATTTATCAGCTGAAGTTGTTTTGCGACAAGGACTATCCAGAGAAACCACCTAGTGTTCGGTTCCATTCCCGTGTTAATATGACTTGCGTTAATCATGATACCGGAGTGGTAAGCCTGTATCTTGTCCATAGAGTCAAACATATTCATGATGGTCAAATCGTTCTCCTTCATACTCATGTTTGATAAATAAACAGGTTGATCCAAGAAAATTTTCAGTTCTAGGGAACTGGCAACGTGACTACACGATGGAGCATATCTTGACACAGCTTAAGAAGGAAATGGCCACATCACATAATCGCAAATTGGTTCAACCACCAGAGGGTACACGCTTCTGAGACGGGCGGACTCAGTTGTGACTTTAGATTGAAGGGGACTACCCATGTATCAATTAGTTATTGTAGTCTACTCTTTCATGCTTGGTTCGGAACTTTTGGAGATAATATCCAGTGTGGAGTTTGCTTCTTTGACTGCAATTGCAGTGAATTGCTTATCGTCTATATCTCTCTTATAGCGCACATCTCTCTTTCTTTCGGGGATTACGAATGATGCTTCGAATTTTGGCTAGCTTTGTGTTGCCTTGATGGAGAAGCATACACTTGAGAGTATCTTAATTTACAGTCTCTCAAGTGTATCCACAATGGAAATGGTGGAAAATATTGTTGCAAGTTTTTAAATAGTGATAATGTATTTTAAAAATTGTTCAATGTTTTTATGGCACAAAGAGTATGGAACATTGTCACGTATTTTTTTTATAAATGTCTTCTTCATGCGTTAGTCATTCTTCCAAAGGTTAGTAGTTATCTGTGATTTACCTTCTTAGTATTGATCTTGGGATGGATTGGCAGGGTGCTGGGGGTGAGTATAGTTGCCTTTTGCCACTAGGAGATATGATGATGAGTGAGTTAAAAAATTTTAAATTTATATTTGGGTATCGGAAAGATAATATGATATGTAGACCTACTCAAATTATGACTTGGTTTATAAGAAATGGGAATAAGATCTTGTTCAATTAAGGTCCCCACAGGATGTCCAATTAGTTAGAGGGTGATATCCTTGTTATAATGGGACAAGGAATCAATTTTCGACAGATCCATGTCCTCGAAAAAAACTTCCCCTATTCTCTAACCATTTGGCGGTCAATATATAAGTCTTATTGATGTTATTTTATTTAAAATATTTTATTTAATAATAATATAAATTATTGTGTTTTTGACGAAATAAAAGTAGGTTAGAAGGATCTATTGTTGAAGGTTATTTAGCTGAGGAATGTTTGACATTCTATTCTTTATATTTAGCAAATTATGTAGAGATAAGATTTAATTAATCATCAAAAAATGATGATATAAATATTGACTCAACATTTGCATTAAATGTATTTACCATCTCTAGTTATGTACTTGAAAAGGTCATTGCAACTAAGTTTAATATTGAAATATTAAAGAAGACATCAATGTATTATTCAATTATCGTACAATCATATGCAACACATGTTTCATAGTATTTAAATATATAATAATTTAAGTCATCATTATTTACAAAATTATTATTCTTAATTTATAGTGAACATAAGAATTGTGAATCTTAGTCATTCTCGTTTTCCACTACACCAAATTGAGCATATATATAGTGAAACTGTTGCCTTATGATTTATCAATCATGTAAGTTGTTTTGTAATAGTTATTAAAAATATATGTTACAATTAATTTCAAATATAATTGATTAAGTATTTCTTGAAGATACAAATCTTCCGGATCATCTGGAATTAAATGATTTGAGATAAATTACTAGATACCCAAATGTCATTAGGATATGATATGAAAAATTTATTTCCAAAGGATTTAGGTTTCATATAAAGGAAGTGGAATGTAAGAAAAAAACTCATAATTATGATGTAACTATTTAGGCAACTACTAGTAGGAATGATTCCTAAGCATTAACTATTAGAAAATCTTGTTTTAAACTTCCACATGAGGTACATATGTAACCACCAACAATAAGTACAAATCACACATATCAACATTTAATTTAACAAGGTAATATCTCATTTTATATATCACAAATTTATTGTTTGTAGAAAGGAAAAGTAAAATTTTAATCCATCAACCCATGCTTCCTAATGATTTAATTCATCAACTATTTATTCAACCTTAGCATCAATAACCACTATTGCATCTTCATGATAAGGGGAATGGTAAGTATCATCCAGGTATAATGTTCTGTAAGAATCATTTGACATTACAATGTTAACCTCTTTATTAATCAATTTAGTTACAAATTAATGTATCTAGATTATTATCTCATAAAATTAACTAGAATAAAAGGGCTTAAATGTCGCCAATCACACAAAACTTGCATCAACATGATATCAAGCATATATTTTAAAAGAAGAAAAAAAGTGCTTAGGTGTTCATACATTTAATTTCATGATTATGTCACATATAGCAAGCTATTGGAAATTTACATTCCTTTTTACTACGATGGGTCAGACATTAACAACATATTGCAGGATCACACACTGTCCCTAAGCATGAGAAGTTATCATGCTGATGAGTTGCTTTCAATTCTCTCACATACTTTGTTTAGATTGGCAAGATTCGGATAAACTTGATGGCTCTATATCCCTCTCTTGAAGAACAATGAAAGGATTCCAGGTCGCTCAGTTATCCTAGACAACTAAAAACAGCTTCTGTCCGGTTACACTCTTCACTTCCTTTGTGTTTAATTCTTATTTGCATTTTTTTGCTGGAATCAATAATTTTACATATGGTCAAAATATACAAGGCACTGATGTGCTCATACCACAAATGCACAGTATCATCAAGTAATAAAAATACCTTCCAATGGGGCCAGATTGTTGAGTACCAAAATATTTGTTAATATTAGCCCTAATACCAATTATGAAATGATTGAAAAAGTCTCATTTTGTATCTATTTCATTATTAATAAAAGACAAAGTTAGTTATTATATTTACTTCAATTCAGTGTCAAATGAATAAGTATAATAATATCTTAGAGTAGGAGGTTCTAATCTACAACATATCAATTAGTTGAATTGATAGTGAGATATTATAGATATACATAGAACACTACTCTTAACTATTCCTAGTCAAACATTAATATGCAAGAACAATATTAATGTGTTGAGACTAGCATGTAGGTCAACAGATGATTTAATCTCATAAGTCATAGATATGAGATATTAGGTTGACACATGGATATAATATTAGAGAAAATGTGTTGAATGACCCGTCATGAGAATGCTTTATGGATCATTATATGAGTGTCATAAACATTCTCATGAAACTATTGGTATGAATAATCCTTAAATCTGAAGTCACTACGGTTTCCTACATAAGGCGTTGTATACTTTGGTATCGACAAACGTCACCTGTAACAGGGTGGACTATAAAGTCGATCACTGGTATGTAATAACTTATGCGGAGGGATGTGAGTGATGTAAATGAAATCTATCCCTTCCATATGACGGAAGTAATATCTGTGGGTCCCTTGATTAGTAAGACAAAAAAAGCATGACAATGCCCAAATGAGTTAATATGAGATATTAAACTTATTTGATTGAGTGTGTTTACTTAGAGATCAAGAAAAACACAAATATTGATATGAGGATGACACGGTTTATGGCTCATTGATCAATCTAGATATCAAGGATAGAAGGACCAAGTTATACAAGATAATAATCATAGAAAGGTTTGGATACATTACCAACATTATGAGAATCTATTGGGTCACACACAAAGAACAAGTAGATTTGGAAATGTATTCATACGATGAGTCATTGGATTAAGTCTAATCCGAATTGTACTTATTGAGTTAGACTCAATTGGATCCAATTATTGGATTGAGTTAATTCAAACTAGAGTCATTGAGTCAATTCAAATTAATGAAATGATGATTCATTGAAGTTAAAATTACATGAGAATCAATGAGTGGGTGAACTTGAATTTACCATGGAAAATGAAAGGTCAATTTCAAAAATGTTGATTTGAATTCTAGAAGGAAGACCAAAAGACTCTTCATAAAAGATAACTAAGAGTCGATTCATGAAGGAGATCAAGAGGCTCTTCATGAATTGAATTCATGAAGGAAGATCAAAAAAGGCACAAGGACTTTTGGTATTCCATGAGAGTACAAAAGGTGTAATTCATTGATTTTCGATCATAAGTTGAAGTGAACAAAAGGTGTTTCATTTTTGGTCTTTAGGGTTAAATGGAAAATTACTAGAAAAAAGAAAATGAAAGAAAAATTATAGAAAAAGGGAAAATAAAGGATCTAGATTAACCAAATCACAAATATGACAATATCAACAAAGACACAATTCCCTAGCAATAACACTAAAAATATGATGTGCTTGTACCGCAAGTGCACGATATTGTCAAGTAATAAAAATATCATCTATTGGGACCGTGTTGTTGAGTACCAAAATATTCATGAAGTGGATTATCTAGACAATCAAAAAAGGTTGTGTTGTTGGAAGAAAAAAAGAGTGATCCAATGAAAATGGTAAAAAATCTAGTTTGGAAGGAAATTCTAGAGTTTCAGTTTAACTATGATGAATGTTGACGAATGCAATTCCTTTTATCTTGATGTAAGATTATGAAGGGATTCACCCAAATTTAATTGAATGTGTCTATGGTGTGAAGAAAAGCACAAAAACATCGGTGTGTCTATCCTAATTGCAACTGATAAAGTGGATTTGAAAAAAAAAACCAATTATGTTTTATGACAAATCATGAAACCTCAAAAGCGACAACCACTTTCATGGTAGCCATACTAGCGGTCATTTTTTTTTTAAAAAAGTCCTATCATTAGAGCTCCACGAGCCTCTAGATGCTACTCTTACTCTGTGGTAGGAACTCTCAAGTCAGTTCTGTTGGTATAATTTGTACTAATGGTGTAACTCAGGTTTTGATGAATGACAAGTGAGTTAAGTTAGGTGTTATCATGATCTAACCTTATTACCGAGTGTACAGGGTTAACTAACTTGACGGGTCAAGAGGACCAAACATTAAGCAGAAAGTCCAATCAGGATGTGTGATTCCTGAGTAGTAAAGTCCAGATGTGGGATTTTGGCAGGAGGGAAGTCCGAATGTGCGATTCTGCCAAAAGATTAGGATGTTCGATTCCCGAAAGGAAGTTCAGATGTGCGATTCTAGTAAGAAGACCTGGTGGGTCAGATTGACCTCAAGGAGGTAATTTGACACACAATAAGTGAAGGTAAGTCACTAGAGAAGAGTGACTAAGTGAGGACACGTCTCTATTGAGGGGACAGTAGCGTTGGTCTAATTTAGGTCCATTTTGGAAACATAAATTGAGACCTTTACTAGATCCTGGTCTGAAGGACAAGGTCTAAGTCATAAATTAAATTATATTATTATTGTGCTAACTTTACTTTGTAGGTTAGATATTGTCATGTTAGACTAACCTAACTTGTAGGGCAAAAGGAGCAAAAATGCCTCTGGTGAACAGTACCTGAGGCGCATTCAAGAATTAGAGGGCGCCTTCAGTATTGTTTATGGAAGGTGTCTTTGATGCAATGGAAGACGTCTTCCAATGGATAAAATCTAGACCTCGTCGGTGATAAGGAGAAGTAAATTCGGGATGAAGTTTTTTGCCTATGGAAGGTGTCTTCAAGGCTATGGAAGGCGCCTTCCACACTTTTTATAAGGGTGTCTCAACCAAGCATTCTTCAACAACTTTTATATGAGCTTCTACGCTTCGGATTGGCTTTCCAACTGCTTAGGCTTCTTGCTACTACCTTGCTATGACTCTACTATGTCTGACTATTGCTGAAAAGTCATCCAAACACCGAGTTCGAGCAGACTGTCTACAAAAGTGTTTGGTAACAAAATTTAAGTTTTATACTTAATTTCTACAAATGGAAAGTGTAGCTTGTTATATTCTTCCAATTCTTTTTACACTCGATCCCATCTTCTGGTGGTTCTGGAGGAGGTACTTAGCGGATTGCCCGTCGATAGGTCTGTGAGACTTGGGTCTTTGAGTAGGAGTCGTTGAAGGCGCCGAACCAAGTAAAACCGAACTTGTTCTTTTACTTGTCTTTTTGTTTCTGTGTTTTTTTGCTGCATACTTTGATTTCAAAATGAAAAGAAATTTTTTTTGAAAACCACATGATTCACCCACTCTCACGTGCATCTTGATCTAACAAGTGCTATTAGAGCCCAGTTCTGCTCTAAATTGGTGCAACCACCAATCAAGCAGGGGGAACCATTTCTCTTTTCGGATTTTGATTTTTCGTAATTTATTTAACTTGGTAAAATTTATCTCTTCAAATAACTATTTTTCATTCAAATTTTACTCGAAATTGGTACAACACCACTCGAGTCATTGACATATATTTTTTTTCAAGCACTACTAATCCAAGACCAAGTCTCGGTACCTCTTTTTAGTTTTCTATCTTCAGTGATCAATGACCCAACTTGAGGGATTCATCACTGCTCATTCTCCTCTCTTTAATGGGAATGATTTTCCATATTAGAAGAAGAGGATGGAAGTTTACTTGAAGACGGACACTGAGCAACAATTCACCATCCGACTAGGGTATTGGGCGCCTGTAGATGAAATAACAAAAGTACTACTCGATTCAGAAAGATGGAGTTCAAAAGATAAGAAGAAAGCCTAGAATGACTCAAAAGAATTGAACATGAACCAGTGCAGACTCACAAAAGAAGAACTCAACCGAGTCGAGCCACACGAGAATGCAAAGGAGTTATGGGACAAACTTATCAAACTACACGAAGGAACTACTGACTTAGGGGTAACAAAGTGTGATCTATTATTAAATTCTTTATTTAATATTAAAATGCAAGACACAGAAATTGTAAGCCAACTACACGCGAAGATCAAGGATATCCTCAATGGCCTGCACATGTCAGACATTAACTCGAGAATCATGATGTTATCAGGTACTCTCTAAACTCGTTCCCTCGAAACTCACTATGAGCATTGATCATAGATGCCTATAAGGTTTCGAGGAACCTCTCAAAATTAAAGTTCGATAAATTATTTTGTGAAATAGAGTTGCATGAATAAACTAATGACCCAAAGGTCGAGAAAGGAATTACATTTCTTGCAAGAACTTTGAAGGAACCTAAACTTGAAGTAGAAATTAAATCTAAATTGGAATCAGATGAAGAAGAGTAACTAGTGAACATGATAAGGAAGATGTTCATGTTGGTTGCTACCCAGAATATCGTACTAGTTCCCCTGTACAAAAATTTTGTACAAGTCCTGAACCTTTCCTAACAACCTATTGTGTTCTTTAGAAATTAAATTTGGAATTACAAACAGAACTTAATATTATTGATTCCAAATTCAACTTATCTGTTCTTAGAGGTTTAGACTTGGATCGCAAACGATGCTTAACATTATTAATCCAAATCCACCCATGTTACAAATTCGATTACATATTTATTTCAGAGATCGACTTCCAGGTTAAACATGGCGAGGCACTAGGCCTTCTTGGGTATGAGATCATCCACCACTTCCTAGACAAATCCTTTCAACGAAATTCAATATTTAATCTCCTTATAGTAACCCTAGGTTTAACCATTAAGAACAATCGAATCACAAGATCGAAAAAAAAAAGAAACACAAAATCGAAACATAAATTCGATAACCTAGAATCATTACCCTCTTGTGTTTGATATTTCAAGATCTAAACAAAAGAATGAACTAGTTATGATGCGGAAACTAATAACTAGTTATACCTTTTCTAGCTTATAGACCTCACAATCTTCTATCGTATTCCTCTTCTTATCTCGGACATCGTGTGGGCGACGATCTACTGAGACGAGAATCCACCCAAGCCTCCTTCTTCTCCTTGTAAGTTTCGGCCACCAACAATCTTCTTGAGATGAAGAACTTCGGCCTCCAACCAAGCTCCAAGGGATGCTAAGAAACAAAGCCTCATTTCTCTACTTCTTCTCCAAGCTAAATCCGGCCACCAATATCTCCCCCAGAGTTGATGCTATCGGCCACCAAAGAAGAAGAAAAGGAGGAGAGGAAGGATGAGAGCCGACCACCACCAAGGAAGAGAGGAGAGGAATAATAGATATGTGTTGTGAGGTGAGACACCTCTACCCTCTCTTTTATATTCCTTGGTCTTAGCAAATAAGGAAAGTTTTAGACATAATTAAAACTTCCTTATTTTCCTTGCCAATGGCTAATAAGGAAAATTTAATTAAAATTTCCTCTTAATCCATCTTATGGATAACCCCTACAAATCCTCCAAATAAGGAAAGTTTTAAACATAAAATTAAAACTTCCTAATTTATTTCCGAAAATTTTTTAAAATAAAAATTTCTTTTTTAAAATTCCCTTCATGGTTGGTTATAAAAGGAAATTTTTATAAATTAAAATATCTCTATTAAAACATGTGGATGATTACAAAAAGAAAAGTTTTCTCCAAAATTAAAATCTTCCTTTTAACTACAAATAAGGAAAGATATTAAATCTTTCTCTTAATCCTTTGTAGAAACTATAAAAGGAAAATTTTAATTTTAAAATTCTCTTTTAAATCATGGCTTTCACATAAGGAAAGATATTAAAATTAAAATCCCTTTTATTTTTATTGTGGCCGACCACCTACTTGGGCTCCAAGCTAGGGTCGACCACCACTTGAACCCATCTCTCCTTGGTTTGGTTGTCCCTAGCTTGGGCTCCAAGTTAGGCTTGGCCGACCACCTTAAGGTGGGTAAGAAGTTGGGTTTATGTGGGTATAAGACTTTATAAATAAGAGGCTACGACAGGGACCGAGAGGAGGAATTGGTTTTGGTCTCCCGATGAACTTGAGCTCCCCGTGTTCGCCCCGAACACCCAATTCGAGTTCATCAATAATAACTCATACCACTAAAGAGTTATTATTGAACTACCGCACTAATCTCATATTACTATATGAGCTCCTTCTTATCATGAGTGTGTTATTCTCCCTGTGTTTAAGATATCGAATGTTCACTAATTAAATGAGTTACTTACAACTCACTTAATTAATATCTAACTCCAAGAGTAGTACCACTCAACCTTATTGTCATGTCGGACTAAGTCCACCTGCAGGGTTTACATGACAATCCTTATGAGCTCCTCTTGGGGACATCATCAACCTAGATTGCAGGACATAGTTTCCTTTTATAATCAACAATACACACTATAAATAATATTATTTCCCAACTTATCCGACCTATTGATTTATCGAACTAAATCTCACCCACTGATAAATTAAAGAAATAAATACTAAATATATGCGCTTGTTATTATATCAGGATTAAGAGCACACACTTTCATAATAACAAAGGTTTTGTTCTTTTATGCAATCAGTATAAAAAGAAACTACCTTAAATGGTCCTGCTCAATACACTCAAAGTGTACTAGTGTAAATTTATAGTCAAGATAAACTAATACCAAATTATACTACGACTAATTCCAATGGTTTGTTCCTATCCATTTTAGTCATGAGCTACTATTTATAATTTATAAGGAACTGATAACATGATCTTCTGTGTGTGACACCACACACCATATTGTCTACAATATAAATTAATTGAACAACTACACTTAGCATATAAATGTAGACATTTGACCAATGTGATTCTTTATTTCAAAGTAAATGTTTACAAAAAGCTAGGCTTTTAGTATACACTCTAACAGTTCACTAGACGTAAAAGAAGCTTCACTAAATGTGACATAAAGATGTCCAAGTCTGCATCCACTAACTCGAAGGCAAACATCACATGCAACGACTGCAACAAAAAGGGGCACTTCAAACACGAATGCCCCAATAAAGATAAGATCAAGAAGACAAAGCAAAAGAAAGTACTAAAGGTGACTTGGGATGAGTCTTCTTTGGACAGATTGGAGGCTGACAAACTGAAGCAACCTAGCTACCTCGCGCTGATGGCAACCAGAGGTGACTCAAATCCAAAAGAAGAGTCTGAATGCGAGTCAAGAAATGGGTCGACATCCAGTTCGGACGAACTAACTGGGGTGGTAACTTTTGATTATACCATAAAATTTTTAAAATTATTTCCTTCTTAAATAAAAAATTAACAAAAATTGAGGAACACGTTGTTACATCATTGCAAGTGTATGATTTCATCGTCAGTAATAAAAAGATATTGATCCCATAGGGGCTGGTTATAAGTACTAGAGATGTCTCACGAAGAATTAGCTAAACAAGCAATCAGATAAAAGTTGTGTTGAGCAAGAAACTAGAAATAGAAAGTAAATGAGAACTTTGGTTTTTGCGGGTGTTCTAGGAGTTCGGGTTCATTGTGATATTCATCAATGTAAGATGGTTCATCAACTAATATCCTCAATTAATATGCATTTGTAGGAAGTTACCGGTTATCTCCTGCAGAAGACAACTGGCAAGGGGCTTTGATCGATATCATTAACCACTAAATAGATATGATTCCTATGAAGTCTGTTAGCGAAACTGCTTGTCACTAGCGCCCCTCCGTCATACAATACAGAAACACATCTCTACTTAATGTACATAATGATGAAGATAATAATTGCATTCATCCATCCCACCTCCTTGTAGAAACTTGCTTCACCTTTCAAGATGACACCCTAGACGTCCGTTAGCGAGACTGCCTATCACTAGCGTCCCTCGGTCATACGATCTAGGGTATCCCTCTACGGGATCCACAAGCATCACAAACATTCAATCAAACATGATAATTAAGTCCACACACATGAATCCACACAAGATCAAATAGATACAAAACATGCTAACATCATCGAGATAGGGAATTGACATATCCATGAGTTCTTACATCGAGTCACACCACAATTACTCCCTTAATCCTAGAACAATAGATCTACTCCATGACACAGGAAATAAGATTCGAAGACATAAATATTACAAGCATTCTAATCCAAAATCCAAGAGAAGAAAAGACAAATGCTTATCTAATGGTGATGAGTGATCATCGGAACCAATCTTGAGCTTTCAGAGTCGATGTGGAGAAGGAGACAGCCTTGGATCACTTGATCAAGGCTGGAGATGATGGAGAATAGCACCAAGATAGATCTCCCCAAAGGGAGAGCCTTCCTCCCTCTAGAAAGGGGAAGAAACCCCCTTTTATAGAGCTGGGGCACGGGCACCACACGATCCATGACACGGCTATGTGGCTCTCACACGACCTCCTGCATTTTGCTCTTGACCAGGGTGACACGGCCGTGTGGAGGTCACACGGCCGTGTTCTGCTTTGTCTCTGGATGACCTACACAATCGTGTGTCTCACACGACCTGACCATTTTTGCTCTCTAGAGATGTTGCACGGCTGTGTGGGTCACACGACCAACCTATGCTTGCTCTCTGGAGATATTGCACGGCCGTGTGGGTCACACGACCAACCTATGCTTGCTCTCTGGAGATATTGCACGGTCACGTGGATCTACACAACCATGCTCTGGATATGCTGCTAGGGTGACACGACCATGTGGAGGCCGCATGACCATGCCTTGCTCCCCCTCTGGTTAAGCCACACGGGCAGTGTGCACCACATGACTATAGTCATTTTTCTCCTTACTTCTTTGACATGGCTGTATGGATCACATGGCTAGTGCTGTTTGCCTTTGGTTGCTATCTGGATTGACAATGAACATCGCTTTCTCTCCACATTTGACTCTTGTTAAACGGAAAATGCACAAAGAGCAAATCTCCGAACAAAGAGAATAATTATGCTGAAAGTAAGACAAGGAGTATAAAAGTGTATAGACAAAGCATGCGTAAAGTATATGAATGTGCGTCAAAACATGCATAATAAGTGTATATAATCTACGCATATCACACCCCCATATTTAAACCTTTGCTTGTCCTCAAGCAAAATGCTGCAATCTAAACTCATGTGCTCTATAATGCGTCATAATCCCTAGTGCACTTTCCTAAATCTATCTACGAGTTTGATTGATGAGCATGATCATGGAAGTAACTTAAGTATGGCCTAAGCATAAGTTTCTTGTGCACAGTGCAATAAGTGACCCAAACTTTTCAAGTTTTAGTCCTTGCCCTAGTCAAGTTGTCATCCAATTGAGTTCCTAATATTTCCGGTGATAGACACTTACCTGCCACACACTTGGTTCATATTCCTCAATCTACCCAAGGTCTCAAAGGCGTGCTCGATATTAAAAGAAACATAGCAGTCATTTTCTCAGTAACCTAACTCGGTCTCAAAGGGATAACTTGCTAGACCGTTAGTGCTAACTGCACCAACACAGTGCAATTGTTGGAATTCAATGAACAACACACACTTTCGAGTTTTAATTTACAAGCACAACATAACCCTATTTTTTAGGTCATAACTTAGCGTTAAAACTCAATTTACAACCTATTTGTTATTCAAGAAATAATTCAACTATACAATTCTCACATCAGGATTTAAAAGAGCCTAATATTTTTCCATATCAAGCCCACTGAAGGGCTTGATATGATCCCATATTAGACCCAATATGGGCCTAATATTTGTCTATATCAGGCCCAACTTGGGCTTGACATTCTATCTAAAAGTTATCATAATTTAGTCATAACTTATAGATGAAATCTAATTTACAAGCATCCACTTTGAAATATCTAGACAATTGACACTTCTCATATCATAGATATAAAATTTACAAAACTCAACACAACTATTTATCTTCAAATTCATGCAAATATATACTAGTAAAAAAAATATATGGATGTACTATATACAAAATTTTCTAGGATGTACTATATGCAAAAGATATGGATCCATTCTACCTTCATACAAAATATATAAATCAAGCATAATATTTCTGCTTATAGAATATTCCTGCATACATATACCAATAAGTTAATTAGCAGGGGCTGGCGACATTCTACAAGTCCTTCGATTATGTCCAAGTTTTTTGCAGCGGCTGCATTTGATTTTTACATTCTCGTTATATTTCGACTCGATCCGTGCCTTCTTTCGCCTATTGAGCTGCACAAGGCTATGGGGACATAGAAATATAAAGTTGTTTATACCACAAGGACAAAATTCTTTGCTTCGATAAGGATAAATACGATCCATGTAAGTGGCTTTCCAATGTTGCAAATAAAAATAATGCTAACAATACGAGAGTGTATCCATATTTTCGATGAATGATTACAGCAATAACATATGAGCAAGGCAATCCAAAATTTTGAAACTCTTCGTAGTTGCAATATTTTCTTTCCAAATCAACAATGTATGAAGCACCTCGAGTCTCTACTTCCATTTCAGATTGAGAGTAGAGGCGGACTTTATATGGTCTAGCTTTATCTCTCCTTGAATACATTTCTATACTAGCATTTGGTGTCAAAGCACCCTCCCATTTCAAGCTTTCCTCCCTCCGGTTATACACTACTAGAAAACTAGGCTTTTGAGACAAAAATTTTAAGACAATGACAACATTTGTCTCAAATACTAAGTAATTAAGACAGTAATAATAAATGTCTCAAAATTTTATATTGAGACATTAAATTTAAGACAATATTTAAGATTTTGTCTCAAATTCAACTAATAAGACACCTAATAAAGATGGTTAAAAATATAATTATATAAGACATTCAAATAAGACACTAAAAAAATATTTGTCTTAAATTATCTTGAATATGATTCGTCAAAACGACTGTGATAATTGTCACGGATTCTACCGTTCCACTTCCAATATTATTTCACAGAACGATTGTGACTATTGATAATTGACAGTAATGAAACTTTTTAATTTATAATTTGTGTTTAGACTATTGATAATTTAAGAATTATAAAAATAAATCATATTAAATATTTAATGATGTTCTAACTTTTTGAGGATATGCATAAATCATTAAATAACATAATAATAAAAGTAAATAATAAATTTATTATATATATATAGAGGGTGATAATATTAATTAAAACTAATTAAAATTTAATCTAATTATATTTATTTAAGAAAATAATAATAATATAATTAATAGTTAATAAGAAAATAAATTTATACGATTATATAGAATTTTTAATTTTTTTAAAAATTTAAAATGATTATTTATTATATTTTATTATATTATATTTTTAAATGATATATTTTAGAAAATAAATTTTATTATCAAAACTAAGTCCTAAATTTCTATTAACATCATTGTCTTCTCATCTTCTCATGCTCTGAAACCTAAAAACCGCTGTTGTCACCGCTTCAGCCATCGCTGCTGCCTCCACCTTCATCTTCTTCTTCTCACCCTGTCGTGCCCGCCCGCTGCTACACCCACCGCTTTAGCCACCGCTGCCACTTCCGTTGCCGCCAGCACTACTTCCTCCGCGTCGCCACCGCTTCCTCCGCTGCCACCTTCTTCTTCTTCTTCTTTTCGTTCTATCATGCCTGCTCACCGTTGCCACCACGTTCTTCTTGATGGAGCCATTGATTTTGGACAGGATGAAGAAGTTATAGAGAATGATGAAACATATTAGGATTGTTTTTTGTATTGTTATTCTTTAATGCTGATGAGGATAATGCATTTGAAGAACCTACTTTAGTCTCAGCTTTCTCGAACCCGGTGAGCTTGGAAATCATTCTCTCAAGGCTTTTTTCTTACACATGGAAGTGGAGAGTTGGAAGCAGATAATGTTTTGATTTGAGTACTGATAGTCCCTGGTTGGTATACACATTTGCTTTTTGTTTTCGGCATTCTTCCTTGTGATGTGCGTAAATATTATGATCGTTTATGCATGTTTTAACGCACATTTACTTGCTTTATACATATATATTCTTTGCATGATCGTCTCTTTTATCATATACTCATCATAAATACTCTTTTGTTTGAAGATCTGCTCTTCTTTTGGTTTTGTATTGATAGGGACAACTTTTGGAGTAAAAATAGCGATTATCAACGCACCGGAACGACGCAGAGAACACGACCATGCAACCTCGCATGACCGTGTGGCCAAAAAGAAGAAGAGCAGTGCACGACCATGCAACTCTTGTACGGTCGTGCGACCAAATAGAGACGGATCCTTGCATGGCCGTGCCCCCCCTCCCCCACGATTGCAGCCAAGCAATACACGGTCGTGCAATCCTGCAAGGCCGTGTCCCAGGAGCCGAGCCCCAGATCGACATGGCCGTGCCAATTGGCATGGCCGTGCAGCACGACCAGAGACAAAAGAAGGCACGACCGTGTAGATCTCTCACGGTCGTGCCACTTAACCCAAAGGGAGAAGGCAGTTGGCCGTACGGATCTCGCATGGCCATGGCACGGACTATGCGACGCCCGTGCCCTAACTTATATAAGGGTCAAGAACCCTATTCTTGGGAGCATCTTTGGTTCGGAACTTCGTCCCTCTCCTCGGGAAAGGGTTCTCCCCTTTGGGGGAAACCCTAGAGCTTCATCCACCACCATCCCTTGACGTTCCGTCCATCTCCAGAGTAAGGAGGCATCCCCAAGACATTGGAAACCTCGGCAAGCATCTCTTCTTCCCCTTCTTCTCACATCAAGGGCTGTAAGTATACTTTACTTTATGTTTTGGGGTTGTTCTTCCCTCACAATGGAGTAGAAATCCTTTTCTGGGATTAGGAAGTATTTGTAATGTGATGGAGATGTAGAACTATGTAGATTCGCCATATTTCTATTCAATGACTTGTTAATGCCTTGTTCATGCTTGATGAATTTATAGTTCTTTGCATGCTTTGTTGATTGATGTGAAGGATTGTTAATCACGCAAAGGGGATGCCTTAGAGTGTATTGACCAAGGTGCCCTAGTGACAGGGGTAACCCTTTCTGGACATCGAGGACATTACCTTAAAAGGAGAAATAATCCCTTAGGAATTGCTGCTCTCGTAGAAAGAGTGCTCTAGATCATATACCCGAGGGGCCCTAGTGATAAGGGTAACCCGTTCACGGACGTCTAAAACATTCTCTTGAAAGGAGAGACAATTCCTCCATAAGGAAGTAGGAAATCGTACCAAATCTCTACCTTTATCCTTATTGTTATTTACTAGACATGTATTCCTGTGATCTACCGAGGCACCCTCATCACAGGGTTTAACCGTTACAGAATTTCACAGGAATCGTCTCTATTCGATACTTAGGGATATTGACCAATTTAATTTCCTGCAAGAGCATGGACATAGAGGGTAGAAACTAAGTAATCTATGTAATATCTCCTAGCATTATAATGAAACCGAAATCCTAGAATCCATCTCCCAAAACTCATTCCCTCCAAGATCAATTCTCTCTCTTCTCTCTTTTCGTCTCAACCTTCTTTCCCTCTCTTTAATCACACTCGTTAGTTCGTAAGCGTCAAAGCCAATTTTCGACCGTCTAGATAACTTACTTTATAACATCTCTAGTGCCTAATCAACAGTCCCTGTGGTTCGACAATCTTATATATTAATAACGACGAATTCGTGCACTTGCGAAATCGTAACAAGTTTTTGGCGCCGCTACCGGGGGTTGTTCACATTAACCTTAGTAGATTAGCAATTTACTTAATCTAGACTTGTAAATAGTTTTTGTTTTTCCATTTTCATATTATAAAAAAAAATTTACATTTTTTTTCTTATCTTTAAATTCTGCATTTTGTTTCTTATTTTTTTTAGATATCTTGAGCACTAACATGTCAAGTAGGTCTTTAAGAGAAATGTTCACACCTATGAGTGTAAGGCCCAGATCTCCCATTGATAAAGGCTATGATCCAGATGAGAAACTTGAGTTCCTTTGTGGAGGATGTGGTAGCATGTCTCATCCGTCTGCCATATGTCACCTCTTTCAAAAGGGAGATGACCCTCCCACAGAACCAACTGATAATATCTGCACGACTTGTGGCAGTTCATCCCATCCAGCTATTTTATGTCACTTCTTCCAAGATGCTTCTAGCTCTTCCATGGAAGTTCAACACTTATTCCAACCTCAACGTCAAGATATATATGAGCAAGTTCTTGATACTTATGACTATGACTAGGGAGATTATCAAATCCAGAACCTTCAACTCCAGCTAATTCCTGAGCAACATGAGCAGTCACTATACTAGCAGCAAAATTCTGACACGCATCAATATTACAATCAATTTTGGATGGACCATCAAAATTTGGACTACAACTGCATACAAAATGTTGAGCATATTTCCTAAGTAAATCAAAGTTCGTCAGAGTTTCAGGATAATTTTTCGTTAGACAGACCACATCTTTCACAACCAGATGAGCTGACTAACTAGGAAGACTTCCAAGACCCAAATTCTCCTGCTCCTAGTCAGATGAAGACCATGACACAAGATTCTGAAGAACTAATGGTGCAACGAGGGATCCTAGTTCTACGGCTATTATAACAAATATCTGATAATGTTATTGATCCCTCTATTGATGCTATTGATGTCAGTAGACTCTTCAATACTTTTGATGGTGATGTGGTGGATAAAAGTGTAGGGACGTGTACTGTGGAGGAAACGTCCCAAGAATCAGCTACTTTGATCACACAACCAATTGATGTTATGGAAGTTGTAAGAATGGAATTGGTCGATGATAAATGTGTAGGGACTTGTGCAATAGAAGCAAAGCCCCAAGAATCACCACTTTTAGAGGCACCAACACTTGAGCCAGAGCTAGAGCCAATACAAGATCCAGAAGTCACATCCACATGTTTAGAACTTTCAGGTATCTCTCAGCAAAACAAGGTTAGTATCCTTTGTGATCTTTTGGAAAATTTCATAGATGTACCAATAGTAGATTTTGTTGGATGTGATTCAATTTGTGATACATACTCAGTTCATCTTAATAAGGTTCTAGTTCTATCTAATATAGCATGCTTGGGAGAGGTATGTTTTTATTTTTGGGTGTGCAGATTTTCATGGGGCCTATAATTGAAAGCTCAATCTGAACTGTCTTCGATCTCCTGAAAGAATTTCCAAGAAGACGAAGATGGAGAGAGCGATTCTTCACTTTTTGTTGAAAGCTCCCTCCATAATAAGAGCCCTTGGTAAGAGAGTGATGAAATATCTTACCCCTCCAAGAGCGAGATTTCGATGAATCTAATGAGGTGGTCGAGCTAATGACCTTACACAAGCGCTTCTTGGGAGGCAACCCAAGTTCAATCTTGTTTCCATTCATATTTTTAGTTCCTTTCTATTTTCATTTCTTTCCTCATAATAAGCATGTATCCTCTGCTTAATTTTTGTTGTCAATTTTCTTTTATAGGACTCAAAGATTAGGAGGAGTGCAATTACATGATGGAGAAGTTAATGACATCATTTGGTAACTTCTCTTACTTTTAATCTCCTCCATATTATTTTTAGTTTTCATTGGGACAATGAAAAGTTTAAGTCTGGGGAGATGCATTAGATGCATTTGGTTTAGTTTAGTTTTTGCTTATTTCTTTTGAATAATAAATTTTTCCTAGTTGTATCATTCATCACATCATAATTATTTGTTCCTTAATGTAAAATATTAGCATGTTTTATCTAGATATTTCTCTTGTATGATTTGGTATGCTAGTATGCCTATTGATCTTTATTTTCCTATCCATAGTAGCATAAAGTGAGCATTATTATTACTAGAAGAATTTGAATGTTGGCCTAGTTTTAGGATCTCTTCACATTATGCGTGACTTTGATGGTAGATATTTTTGAAAATAGTCATGATTCATAGAACCGGACTAGTACTCTTGCTTCTATGGTGACCTCTCAACTATATTTTGGTTACTGGATAAACTCAGATTATGTAAGCTCATTTGGAAAAATCAATCCAAAAAACAAAAACAAAAATGAAAGTTTGTTCAAGTTTGGTACTTCGCAAACATTAAAAAAAAGGATAAAAAAATAGTTATCATGAGTGGAAAATAGAAATTCACCCCTTTGAGACCGAGTTAGGTTATTGGAGAAATGAATGCTATGTTTCTCTTGATACTGAATATTCCTTTGAGACCTTATGTAGATGATGCATAGCATTTTTTAGGGGAACGAACCTTGCATGTGACAGGTAAGTGTCTATCATCGGAAGTATGAGGAACATGATTAAATGAAAAATTGACTAGGCTTAGAGATGGACACTTGAGAAAGTTAAGCCACTTATCACACTAAGCATGGAGAACTTCTACTTAGGCCACACTCAAATAATTTTTGTATCATGCTCATCAATGAAATTATATGATAGGTTTATATTGATTCATTAGGGATTATTACATGCCATCTACACAGATAAATCTATATTGAGGGTTTTTCTTGAGGACAAGCAAAGGTTTAAGTCTGGGGGTGTGATGTGCATAAATATTATGATCGTTTATGCATGTTTTAATGCACATTCACTTACTTTATACATATATATTCTTTGCATGATCATCTCTTTTATCATATACTCATCATAAATACTCTTTTGTTCGGAGATCTGCTCTTTGTTTGGTTTTGCGTTGACAGGGACAACTTTCGGAGCAAAAACAGCGATTGTCGACGCACCGGAATGACACAGAGAACATGGCCGTGCAACCTCGCACGGTCGTGTGGACAAACAGAAGAAGAGAAATGCACGGTCGTACAACTCTTGCATGACCGTGCGGCCAAACAGAGATGAATCCTTGCATGGCCGTGCAATCCTACATGGTCGCGCCAATTGGCACGGCCGTGCAGCACGGCTGGAGACAAAAGAAGGTACGATCGTGTAGATCTAGCACGGTCGTGCCACTCAACCCGAAGGGAGAAGGCAGTTGGCCGTACGGATCTTGCACGGCCGTGGCACGGGCCATGCGGCGCCCATGCCCTAACTTATATAAGGGTCAAGAACCCTATTCTTGGGGGCATCTTTGGTTGGGGACTTCGTCCCTCTCCTCGGGAAAGGGTTCTCCCCTTCGCGGGAAACCCTAGAGCTTCATCCACCGCCATCCGTTGACGTTCCGCCCATCTCCAGAGCAAGGAGGCATCCCCAAGACATTAGAAACCTCGGCAAGTATCTCTTCTTCCCCTTCTTCTCACATCAAGGGTTGTAAGTATGCTTGACTTTATGTTTTGGGATTGTTCTTCCCTCACAATGGAGTATAAATCTTCTTCTGGGATTAGGAAGTATTTGTAATGTGATGGAGATGTAGAACTATATAGATTCACCATATTTCTATTCAATGACTTGTTAATGCCTTATTCATGCTTGATGAATTTATAGTTCTTTGCACGCTTTGTTGATTGATGTGGAGGATCGTTAATCACGCAAAGGGGATGGCTTAGAGCGTATTGACCAAGGTTCCCTAGTGACAGGGGTAACTCTTTCCGGACATCTAGGACGTTCTCTTAAAAGGAGAAATAATCCCTTAGGAATTGCTGCTCTCGTAAAAAGAGTGCTCTAGATTGTATACCCGAGGGGCCCTAGTGACAAGGGTAACCCGTTCATGGGCATCTAAGACATTCTCTTGAAAGGAGAGGCAATTCCTCCATAAGGAAGTAGGAAACCGTACCAAATCTCTACCTTTATCCTTATTGTTATTTACTAGACATGTATTCCTGTGATTTACCGAGGCACCCTCGTGATAGGGTTTAACCATTACAAAATTTCATAGGAATCATCTCTATTCGATACTTAGGGATATTGACCAATTTAATTTCCTGCAAGAGCATGGACATCGAGGGTAGAAACTAAGCAATCTATGTAATATCTTCTAGCATTATAATGAAACCGAAATCCTAGAATCCATCTCCCAAAGCTCATTCCCTCTAAGATCAATTCTCTCTCTTCGTCTCAACCTTCTTTCCCTCTCTTTAATCACACTCGTTAGTTTGTAAGCGTCAAAGCTAATTTTCGACTGTCTAGATAACTTACTTTGTGACATCTCTAATGCCTAATCAACAGTCCCTGTGGTTCGACAATCTTATATATTACTGTCGATGAATCCGTGCACTTGCGGAATTGTAACACCTTGTCTTCCTTTTTCTTCCTAATTTATCATGCTCTAACTGATCAACAATTCCAGTAATAGTAGTTGGTGGAGTTCTTACATTAGTTGCGTCTTTAGCATTGCTGTTTAAGTCGATCTATGAATACACACTACTCTTCACCATTTCCTTCTCCTGCAATAAGTCAACTTTTTTTATTCCATTTGCATTGCTATTTTCTTGGACAAATGTAGTTTCAGAACCAATTTCACCATGCCTCATCTCCCTTCTCTTTTGAACTTTACCTGGTTCAATAGGAACACTTACTTTAATACCTTTGTCGATAGGAGCTTCATCACTAACCAAATTGGCTTTCTTAGTCCTCTTCAACATAGAGATTGCTTTGGTTGTGTTACTATCCATGGAGTTCTCCACAAATTGCTCATCCATTCTGCCTAATCCCTAGTAATAGAACAAATTTGCATCGTCCAAGCAAAATGAGCTTCTGAACTTTTTAAAGAGGTCACTAATTGCAATGTTCATCAATTTTTATTCTTCTTCATTTATGTTTGATGTATAATCAATTTTTGAGTATTAGTCTGATTTATTTATAATTTAATAATTGGTCATCATTGTTTTCTTTTTCAATTTTAGCTTCAAATGTGTAATTGACCTTTTATGACCTCTGGACTAATATGTTGATTTTTTTTCATGATAGGTCATCATGGTTAGACAAAAAAAGAAAGAGACAACCATGCTGAAAAAATTAAATGGTGATCAAGCAAATGTGGTAAGAGGTAATTTATCTCAAATGCATCCTCCCACACGTGTAAAAGAGAAACTTCAACAAGAAAAACTAAATAACATATTACGTCCGTTCATCATCCACAAACAAGATCCAAGCATCAATAACAAGTTCAACATGCATCAACATTGCAAGCTCAAACTTTGGAGTTCATTGATGAACAACAAAATTCATAATCAATTGATGTTGGTGATGTAGTAGTGTACACATTAACAATTTTGATGATGTAGTAGTGTACATATTTTTAAGTTGTAGATAAATTTATTTTACAAGTGCAATAACTTGAAAGGCACAAATATATTGACAAGCACATGAACCATCATTTCTTATTATGAGATGAAGATGTTTGTTTAACTTTGGATTATTTATGTTGTATATATACATAGTTGCAAGAAAGAGGATTATGCGTTAAATGATAATATTTCTTATTGAAAAGTTCTATTTATTGATTTTTTTGAATAATATATATTATAAATCATCTTTACCTCTAATAAGAGTTTTTTTTTAAATGTTCAGGATTCTGATGAAGAAGAATTATAGAAGTTATCTCCCGATCATGAGGAGTTGATCTTTAGGCTTTCTCTTGTGTAAGTTTTATGGGAATAATAGTTTTTTTCTTATCAAATTAATGATGGATATGTAGATATTTTTATTATTGGATGAATGTTGGATGCACTTCAATTAATGATTGTAGAATTTTATATTATGTATATCATTTTTAATTTATAAAGAGAGAATTTTTCCTTTTGTTTTGAAATGATAATTCAATAAATCTGATCTAGATTAATTTGTATAGTAAATATTCTTTTAAGATTATTAATTTTAATCACAAATGTTGCATCTAACAAGTTAAAACATTAGGGACAATAATTTATTGTCTTCACTTCTATTTGAGACATCATATTACCATCTCAATTTAGTGTCTCTAGTTTTTTCACAGGATAAGACATAATATTTGAGACAAAACAATAACTGTCTTAAATATTTTTGAGACAATTGAACAACTGTCTCATCACCGTCTTAAATAGCATTTGAGACAGTATAACTGTCTCAATATTTTTTTGAGACACTTGTATTGGGGACGGCTACATTAGCCTCTCATCACTATCTCAAAAACATTTTGAGACACTAAATTTATAATTTAAGACATATTTTGTTGTGTCTCAAAAGACTTGTTTTCTAGTAGTGATAGAACCATTTGTTGGTACCCGAAGATTATTTTGATGTGATCAAACAAGTTAAATTATGTCCTATTATGTTTAATCCTGTGTCTAACTATGCAGTAACTTAGGAGCATAGAATGTCGAGCAAAAGACACAACCAGTGAGAAGGATGACACGAGAGAGAGCCGACGGGAACGATGCTTCTAAGGGATGAGGTGCTGCGGAAGAGTATGCGAGCGGACGAGAAGGAGGCATAGCGTTTCTGAGGGATGAGAAGCCGGAGCTGAAACTTGCTCGAGGAGAAGGCTGGAAGTTGGGTTCGGGTAAGCCCTATTTCGGATAATCGAAATCACCCAAGTGAGTTGAGTTGGAGCAGAAGACCTGGATCGAAACAAGTAGAACCGGAGCGAAAGGCACGAACTGGAAAAGTCAATGTGGTTGACTTTCTTGGTTCGGGCGCTCGGAATGGAGTTTTATCCGGATCACGTTTGACCACAATCCGTTGCGAAGGGGAAAAAATTTTATCCCCCTCTAGGCACCTGAAATCTTTCCAGGTGCCACGACCAAGGCTATAAATACAACCTTGGTCCAAGAAGCTAAAAATAACAAGTATCTTGAGAAACAACACTTGTACACTTCTAGTTTCGTTTAGCTTCATCTTTTTATGCGATCATTGCTGTAAAGAGGCTTTTCCGCCTGAAAGAGATATTAGTGCCCTCCACTTCCTTGGATTAACAACTTTCTTGGTTGTAACCAAGTAAAAACTTTTGTGCCTCTGTCTTTTTGGTTTCCTTATTCTTTTTTATGCAAGTGTTTGTTTAAGTTATAAGTTGAGGAAGGTATTTTTGTTTGATTTTGTGCAGGGGCTATTCACCCCCCGCCTCTCTAGCCGGCCGCCAAGGGTCCTAACAAGTGGTATCAGAGCAGGATACTTCAGGAGGACTAACCACCGATCGAAGCACCGAATTGATGGTCGGACCGATTATATACCCACCGAAGTTTAAGGGGGAGTTCGCGAGTTGGAAAAAGAGAATATAGGTATTTTTAAAATTAATTTTGAATTACTTTTAATAATGAAGTTTGGTTATGTAGCACCCGAAGGTAAGGAAGAATACCAATGGATGAAGAAGGAGCAGACTGACTATGTGACAAATGACAAAGCAGAGTTCCATCTAGTGAGCATCCTGCCGCCATAAGAAGTCAACCAGATCAACACCTACAACTCAGCAAAGGAGCTTTGGGAGAAGTTCCTTGAGCTACACGAAGGGACGTTTGAAGCCAAGCTCGCGAGACGAGACTTACTTCGCAACCAGCTCACTAACCTTCGATTTAAAGAAGACAAATCCATTGCACACCTTCACTCAAGGATTAAGGAGCTCATCACTGGACTTTCGGATCTCGGAGAAAAGGTAAGCAATCGAGATTCGCTAAGGTACGCTCTAAATGCTTTTCCTAGAAATACGTAATGGGCATCAATAGTAGATGTCTACTATATCTCTGAGGACTTAGAATCTGTTACCTTAGAAGAGTTATTTTCAACGTTTGAAGTCCATGAATCGAGATGTACAGATTTAAAGGAGCCAAAGCACAATATTGCCCTCAAAGCGAGGAGGATGAATAAAAGTCAGAATCTTCTTTTGACGACGAGGAAACGATGATGATGGTAAATCAATTTAAAAAATTATTTAAATCTAGAAAAACTAACCATCTAGAGGGTAGAAAGAGAAGAAAAATCAGATGTTACCACTACAATGAAGAAGGGCACATTAAAGACAACTTCCCTAAATTGAAGAACAAGGACAAAGGCAAGAATAAAAAACTCGTCCAAACGAACAAACATAAAAACCTGAAGGCGACGTGGGACCAAATGTCATCCAAATCAGAGATTGAGGCTTTCTCTGGACTCGCGTTAATGGCAAGTTATCAAGATGATGAAAATGAAGCAAGCTCGTCCGAACTAAGCATCGAGAGCATAGATGAAGGGGGAGCGACATCGGAAGAAAACATCACTTCAGGGGGAGCTACGGATAATGGGATCGACAAGGTAAGTTAGGTACGATCTCTTCCTCCTGATAAGTCGTTTAAGTTTATAAAATATTTATCAAAGAATTATTGCAAGACAGAAAAAGAAATTAAAGAGTTAAAATTAATTCTGGCAAAATCTTGTCCATTAGAAGAATTTGATAAAATAAAATTAGAAAATGACAATTTACAAAATGAAATAAAGAACTTGAAAAATCATGCATGCTTGAATGTTAGAACCCAAAATTATAATAGACTAAGCTGGCATCTTAGATTTCTTAAGGGACAAATTAGAAAATTTTCAAAGAAATATGTTCCTAAAAATTTCTTAATTAATCCAGTTGGTTGGAACCTATATTGGGTTCTAAAGTCTTATCTAACTTGAATTTTAATTAGACTTAGCGCTTTCAGCGAGAAAATTAAATGTTTGAATTTCCTTAAGAGGCTTTTTCTAGAAAATGGTTGTTGCTCCAATAACCAAGAAGTTCTAGTGCCTCGCCACAGCCTGGAAACCGATTAATGAAATAAAATGTTTAATTGACTAACTGATAAAACATTTAATTATAATTAAAAATATTTTAAATAGTTACTCATTTTTTTTTATCTTTTTAAACTTAGAAATTTTAACTTAAAGTTTTTTTTGGAAGTATCAACTTTACATTTCCAAAATTATTTCTACAAAATTAGTTTTTGTAAACTTAGGAAATTACTGATATTTTTTTATGATATCAATTTTTTTACTTAGATTTTTTTTTAAAAAAATATTTTAAGTGCTATCAAAATAATTTTCAAAAATTTCAGAGTTTTTCAAAATGTTGGAAATCAATTTTTTTTACTAAAAACTTTCCTATTTTTTTTTTTGAAAAATTTAACCCTTAGATTTTTTTTTTGTATCTCATTTTTTTATGTGATCAAAGGGGAAGAAGGGAAAATTAAGTCTAGGGGAAGGTAGTTTAACCTTTTTAAATTTTTACACTTTAATTGCAAATTTAAATCTTTTATTTTATGTTAGTTTACCCTAACTTAACTCAAGTTGCTCACATTAAAAAGGGGGAGATTGTTGGTACCCCAAAGTTGTTTTGATGTGATCAAACAAGTTAAGTTAGATTTTGTTGTGTTTAATCATGTGTTTAAGTGTGCAGGAACTTAGGTGTTAGAATGTATACTAAAAGTCTAGCCTTTTGTATTAACATTCATTTTGAAATAAGAATCACATTGGTCAAATGTCTACATTTATGTTAAGTGTAGTTGTCCATTTAATTTATATTGTAGATAACATGGTGTGTGGTGTCACATAGAAGATCATGTTATCAGTTCCTTATAAATTATAAATAGTAGCTCACAGCCAAGATGGAAGGGGCAAACCATTGGAGTGGTTGTAGTGTAATTTGGTATTAGTTTATTTTGACTATAAAGTTACACTAGTACACTATGAGTGTATTGAGCAGGACCATTTGAGGTAGTTTCTTTTTATACTGACTACA
The DNA here is from genome assembly GCF_018446385.1 of Zingiber officinale. NCBI lineage: Eukaryota > Viridiplantae > Streptophyta > Magnoliopsida > Zingiberales > Zingiberaceae > Zingiber > Zingiber officinale. The sequence continues at coordinate 58,171,127 of NC_055987.1, read as the reverse complement.
TAAAAGAACAAAACCTCTATTATTATGGAAGTGCGTACTCTTAATCATGATATAATAACAAACACGTATACTTAATATTTATTTCTTTAATTTATCAAAAGGTGAGATTTAGTTCGTTAAATCAATAGGCTCGATAAGTTGGGAAATGATATTATTTATATGGTGTGTTGTTGATTATAGAATGAAACTGTGTCCTAATAATCTAGGTTGATGATGTCCCCTTGAGGAGCTCATAAGGATTGTCATATAAACCCTGCAGGTGGATTTAGTCCAACACGACAATAAGGTTGAGTGGTACTACTCTTGGAGCTAGATATTAATTAAGTGAGTTGTCAGTAGCTCATTTAATTAGTGGGCATTCAATATCTTAAACACAGGGAGACTAACACACTCATGATAAGAAGGAGCCCATATTGTAATATGGGATGGTGCGGTAGTGCAATAATAACTCTTTAGTGGTATGAGTTATTCTTAATGAACTTGAGTTGGGTGTTCGGGGCAAACACGGAAGAATGGAAAGTGCTTCATCTGTAAGCAGTCAGGACATTAGAAGGCGGACTATCCTCGTAGGAAAGAGAACAATAAAGGTATATCTCATGTTCTAGTAGTTGAAACATATTTAGCGGTGTTATCTACCAACACCTGGTGTGTAGATACGGGAGCCACTGATCATGTCTACAACTCTTTGTAGGGGTTCCAGGAAACTCGACGACTATTTGAAGGAGAGATAACCGTCTACATGGGCAATGCTACTAAGGTGGCGGCTGTTGTAGTGGGAGACATCTACTTATCTTTTGATAGGCATAGAAATTTGATTTTAAGAAATTATCTTTATGTTCCCAATTTTAGAAAGAATTTAATATCAATTTCTAAACTGTATTTGGATAGATATTCTGTTTCTTTCAATAACAATGTGGTTATAAAGAAAAATATGGTTATTATCTATTTATGTTCCTAGTTTTAGAAAGAATTTAATATCAGTTTCTAAACTGTATTTGGATGGATATTCTATTTCTTATAATAACAATGTGGTTATAAAGAAAAATAGGGTTATTATCTGTTCTGGTGCATTGGTTGGCAATTTATATACTTTAAATCCAATTTCTCCCTCAAAGCAACAAATGGAAATTAATAACACATCTTCTAACTCTAATAAGAGAAAAGAACTTTCAGAAATGAACCAAACATATCTTTGGCATCTAAGGCTTGGTCATATTAACTTAAGTAGGATTCAAAGGCTTATAGCCGATGGACTCTTAGATTTATTAGAGTTGGAAAATTTTCCAACCTGTAAATCTTGCTTGGAAGGTAAAATGACCAAGAGACCTTTTAAGGCCAAGGGGTATAGAGACAAAGATATGTTAGAACTAGTTCATTCTGATTTGTGTGGTCCTATGTCTATCCAGGAAAGAGGTGGTTTCGAATACTTTGTCTCTTTTATAGATGATTATTCGAGATATGGATATATTTACCTAATGCGTTGCAAATCTGAGTGCTTTGATAAGTTCAAAGAGTATAAGGCTGATGTGGAGAAACGTCTTGGTAAAAGTATCAAGACACTACGGTCTGATCGTGGTGGCGAATACCTCTTAGGAGACTTTAGGAATTACTTATCAGAGGCAGGGATTCAATCCTAATTATCCGCACCTGGTACACCCCAATAGAATGGAGTGGCAGAACAAAGGAATAGGACTCTTATGGAGATAGTTAGATCGATGATGAGTTATTCAGAATTACCAAATTCATTTTGGGGATATGCTCTGGAAACGGCAGTGCACATTCTGAACTTGGTACCTTCTAAATCAGTATCCTCTACTCCCACAGAATTGTGGAATGGGTGAAAGCCCAGTCTGAGACATATTCGGATTTGGGGTAGTCCAGCACATGTGCTGAAACCAGATGCTGATAAGTTAGAATCTCATACAGAAGTTCGCGTATTTATGGGTTATCCTAAAGGAACGAAAGGTGGTTTATTTTATAGTCCTAAAGACCAGAAGGTCATTGTTAGCACCAATACCTAGTTTTTAGAAGAAGACTATATAATGAATCACAAGCCCAGTAGCAAAATTGTTCTAGAACAAATTAGAGAAGACACGTCTACTTTAGTACCAACAGTACAAGATGAAGTATCACAAGAAACTGCAACACGTGTCACACATGATACACAACCACAGACAGTGCCTCGTTGTAGTGGGAGGGTTGTGAGGCAACCTGAGAGATTCATGATTTTGGGAGAGTCTTCGGACTTGATATCAGGTAAACATGAACCTGATCCACGGACATATGACGAAGCACTCCAAGATATAGATGCAGCATCTTGGCAAAAGGCGATGAATTCCGAATTAGAATCTATGTATTCTAATAAGGTCTGGGAGCTTGTAGAACCACCAGATGGTGTAAAGGCTATTGGATGCAAGTGGATCTACAAAAGGAAAAGAGGGACAGACGGGAAGGTAGAAACCTTCAAGGCAAGGCTTGTTGCGAAAGGATACACTCAGAAAGAGGGAATCGATTATGAGGAGACCTTTTCACCGGTAGTCATGCTTAAGTCTATCCGGATACTCTTATCCATTGCTGCTCATATAGATTATGAGGTTTGACAAATGGATGTCAAGACAGCTTTCCTTAACGGAAGTCTTGAAGAAAACATCCATATGAAGCAACCAGAGGGGTTCATTGAAAAAGGCAAAGAGCATCTAGTGTGCAAGCTGAATTAGTCCATTTATGGACTAAAGCAAGCTTCAAGATCTTGGAACATTTGGTTTAATGAAGTAATCCAATCATATGGATTTATTCAGTGTCCGGATGAGTCTTGTGTATACAGGAAGTGTAGCGGAAACGTGGTGGTATTTCTTATACTATATGTGGATGATATTTTGTTAGTTGGCAACAATGTCAAAGTGTTATCAGACGTAAGAGTATGATTGTCCAAACAATTCGATATGAAGGACTTAGGAGAATGTGCACACATTCTTGGGATCAAAGTCATAAGGGATCGCAAGAAAAGGATGTTGTGCCTATGTCAAGATTTATATATAGATACAATCCTTACTCGTTTTAGCATACAGAACTCCAAGAAAGGTTTCTTACCTTTTATGTATGGAGTAGCTTTATCTAAAGAGATGTCTCCGAAGACATCAAAGGAGATAGAGGACATGAAGGCAGTTCATTATGTTTCGGCTGTGGGAAGCCTAATGTATGCAATGCTGTGCACGAGACCTGATATCTGTTTTGTTGTGGGCATGGTTAGCAGATATCAGAGTAACCCTGGACAAGGACATTGAACTGCTGTAAAGCATATATTAAAGTACCTGAGAAGGACTAGAGATTATATGCTAGTTTACCAAGCAGACGATTTGCTCCCTGTGGGTTACATGGATTCAGACTTCCAATCAGATAGGGACAACAGTAAGTCTACATCAGGCTATGTATTTATTTTAGGAGGTGGAGCAATTGCATGGAGGAGTGTTAAGCAGAAATACATATCAGACTCAACCATGGAAGCTGAGTATGTGGCAGCCTCTGAGGCAGCCAAAGATGCTGTATCGCTCAGAAATTTTCTAATGAACTTAGATGTGATTCCTGGTTTGCCCAAAATCATCATAATTTATTGTGATAATAGCGGTGCAGTTGCAAACTCAAAGGAACCACGAGCCCATAAGGCGAGTAAACATATAGAGCGCAAGTACCACCTAATACGAGACATTGTCAAACGAGAAAAAGTTGTCGTCGTCAAGATTGCATCAGCAGATAACCTGGTATATCCATTCACGAAGGCCCTTCCGGCGAAAGATTTTGATCGGCATGTGGAGGGGATGGGAATCAGATGTATGGCAATAGATATGATAGCTTAGTCTTTTAGTATAAGTGGGAGATTGTCAGAATTTATACTAAAAGCCTAGCTTTTGTAAACATTTATTTTTGAAATAAAAGAATCACATTGGTCAAATATCTACATTTATTTTTTAAGTGTAGTTGTTCAATTAATTTATATTGTAGATAACATGGTGTGTGGTGTCACACACAGAAGATCGTGCTATCAGTTCTTTATAAATTGTAAACAGTTGCTCATAACTAAGATGGAAAAGAACAAACCATTGGAATAGTCGTAGTGTAATTAGGTATTAGTTTATCTTGACTAATAAATTACACTAATACACTCTAAGTGTATTGAGTAGGACCATTTAAGGTAAGTTCTTTTTATACTGACTTAATAAAAGAACAACACCTTAGGTATTAGTTTTTATACTGACTTAATAAAAGCATTAAAGGAAGTTTTAAATTTTTTTTTTAAAACTTTCCTTTTTAGTTATTGGTAAGGAATATAAGGAAGTTTTAATTATGTTTAAAACTTTTCTTTTTTTCCAAGACCAAGGATTATAAATGAGATGGAGGGGTGCCTCATGAGATAACACATCTTCTATTCCTCTCTTCCAATCCTTTGGTGGCCGACCCTTATTCCTTTTGTCTTCTCCTTTTGTTTTCTCTCTTGGAGGCCGGCGGCATCAAGGTTTGTGATCTCTTGGTGATCGGTTGCTTGAAGGAGAAGAAGAAGAGAAGGAAGCTCTCTTGTCTACCATCCCTTGGAGGTTAGTTGGTGGCCGAATCTAGGAAGCAAAGGAAGAAGATTGGGTGGATTTCATCTTGGAAGATCGTCGCCCACATGACGTCTAAGAGAAGGAGAGGAATACAGCAGAAGATCAAGAGGTCTATACGCTACAAAAGGTATAACTAGTTATTAGTTTCCGCATCATAACTAGTTCATCTTTTGTATATATCTTGAAAAACCAAACACAAGAGATTATCGGTTTTAGATTATCATTTTTGTTATCAATTTTATTGTTCAATTTCATGTTTCGATATTGTGCTTCTATTGAGGTCTCTATTAGGGATGTAAATGAACCAAACGGTTCACGAGCTATTCGGAGCTCGATTCGGTAAAAAGTTCGTTCGAGTTCGTTTGTTTATCTTATCAAGCCGAGCTCGAGCTCGATTTTGAGCTCGACAGTTTTATCGAGCTGAGCTCAAGCTTAAGGATATTCAGCTCGTGAGCTCACGAACATGTTCATTTATAGGTTCGCGAGCCAAAAAATGAGCCTTAAAACGAGCCTTAAATCGAGCCTTAAACTGAGCTAAAAAATGATCTCTAAAACGAGCTAAAAAAATGAGCTTTAAAATGAGCCAAAAAATGAGCTCTAAAACGAGCTAAAAATGAGCTCTAAACTAGCCCGAAAAAGAGCCCGAGCTCGCTTAACGAGTTAGGCTCGTTAACTTTGATAATCGAGCTAATAACGAGCCTAGCTCGAACTGTTCGTGAGTTTGATAATTCTAAAACGAGCCGAGTTCGAACCTTGTGATAAAAGCTCGATCTGAGTAGAAGCCAAGCTCGAGCCCGAATATAACTTAAACGAGCCGAGCTCGAGCTCGAGCCTAATACTGTTCGGCTCGATTCAGCTCGTTTACATCCCTAGTCTCTATAGTTAAACCCAGTTTACTATAAGAAGTTAAATATCTGATTTCTTTGAAAGACTTTGTCTATGAAGTGGTGGATGATCTCATACCCAAGAAGGCCTAGTGTCTCGCCATGTTTAACCTGGAAGCTGATTTTTGAAATAGATATTTGATTGACTTTTGTAATATGGTTTAACTTAGGAAGATCACATCGGTTAAACTTGGAGTAAAAATGTTAAGTATCGTTTCCAATCCAAGTTTAACTTTTGAAGGACAATTTGGATTAATAATGTTAAGCATTATTTGCAATCTAAATTTAACTTCAGTAGAGCAAAAGGATAGCTAGGATAGTTTTATGCTTGTACAAATTTTTGTACAGGGGAACTAAGACAGTATTCAGAGTAGCAACTAACAATTGATATCAGAGTTAGGTTATACCTCTGTGTTTGGTTTTTAGTTTAATTATGCACATGTCATACATATTTTAGGCAGGATAATAGTAGGACATGCAAATAGATTGACTTTGTGGTTGCAAGCTCCAACTATTATGGCCTATTGTGATTGTGTGTGATTGGACCCTCGGACATGTCGAGGGTATTTTATATGTGTGCATGATTGTATTTATTAAATACAGCAGAAGCTATATTAGTTTTAGGATTTTACATTTTGTTCGATCTAAATTTTATGTACATTCCATTGTGCAATATAGGATCGAAATATGTAAAAAAAATTTTGTCGCGGATCGTATCCTTGCGAGGCGTGGTGCTATTTGAGGACTAGAGGCGCAGTAGAAAAGGAAGCTCGATGGACGCGACGACATGAGCCCTAGGGCTGGCGGCTAGTTTTGACGACTACTATGGCTGGCAGCACATGGAGGACAATGATGGAAGAGGCCATAATAGTCGAAAAATTATTTTTCCATATTTATTGCTTTTATTTGCTATGATGTGTGTGTGCATGTTAAAATTCTCATCTTAAATAACTAAGTGGGAGAGGGGTTTATAAATAAATTCCACGGTCTCCATTACTGGTTTGTAAGTGATGCAAACAAACTTGCGCGTTGGTTCTGAGTGCCTTCCTCCACATCGGATGAGTTTGTTTGCGGATTGTTAGAGTGTATACTAAAAGCCTAGCTTTCGTAAACGTTTATTTTTGAAATAAAAGAATCACATTGGTCAAATGTCTACATTTATTTGTTAAGTATAGTTATTCAATTAATTTATATTGTAGATAATATGGTGTGTGGTGTCACACACAGAAGATCGTGTTATCAGTTCTTTATAAATTATAAACAGTTGCTCACGACTAAGATGGAAAAGAACAAACCATTGGAATAGTCGTAGTGTAATTAGGTATTAGTTTATCTTGACTAATAAATTACACTAATACACTCTAAGTGTATTGAGTATGACCATTTAAGGTAAGTTCTTTTTATACTGACTTAATAAAAGAACAAGACCTTAGTTATTATGGAAGTGTGTGCTCTTAATCCTAATATAATAATAAGCACATATATTTAGTATTTATTTCTTTGACTTATCAAAGGGTGAGATTTAGCTTGATAAATCAATAGGCCCGATAAGTTGGGAAATGATATTACTTATAGTGTGTGTTGTTGATTATAGAAGGAAACTGTGTTCTAATCATCTAGGTTGAGAATGTCCCCAAGAGGAGCTCATAAGGATTGTCATGTTAAACCCTGCAGGTGGACTTAGTCTGACATGACAATGAGGTTGAGTGGTACTACTCTTGGACTAAGACATTAATTAAAATGAGTTGTCAGTAACTCAATTAATTAGTGGACATTCGATATCTTAAACACAGGGAGACTAACACACTCATGATGAGAAAGAGCCCATAATGTAATTTGAGATTGGTGCGGTAGTGCAATAATAACTCTCTAGTGGAATGAGTTAGTGTTGATGAACTTGAGTTGTGTGTTCGGGGCGAACACGGGATACTCAAGCTTGTCGGGAGGCCAAAACTAATTTCTCCTCTAGGTCCCTGTCGTAGACTCATTAATGCCTCAAGTCCACTCATGAAAAGCCCTTCTTGGTGTCCAAGAGGGGGTCGGCCCATGGCTTGGTGACCAAGCCATAGGGGCCGGCCAATTCATTCTCAAAGGGGCCAGCCCTTTGCTTGGTGTCCAAGCAAAGAGGGGCCGACCACAATAATTCATAATAGGAGGGGTGTTTTGAATTTTTAAAATCTTCTCTTTGTAGATATCTACAAGTTTTAAAAGAGAGATTTTAAAATTTAAAACATTCCTTATTTGAATTAGGCCACATGGTTTAAAAGAGAGTTTTAAAAGTTTTAAAACTTTCCTTATTTAACCATCCTCATGGTTTTTTAAAAAAGAGTTTTAAATTTAAAACTTTCCTTTTTTTGTAACCATGTTAAAAAAGGAAATTTTAGAAGAGAAGTTTAAATTTTTAAACTTGGTTTTAATTTTTAAAACTTTCCTTTTTTAACATCCACTTTAGGAAATTAAAAGAGAGCTTGTAAAATTTTTATAAGAGCTTTCCTTCTTTGCTTATAAAATTTTTACAATAATTATTTTTTTCCTTTTAAGGGGCCGGCCACTCTTGCTTGGTGCCCAAGCAAGGGGCTGGCCAATCAATAATTGATCTAATCAAGGATTGAATCAATCAAGAGAAAGGAAAAGGAAAAAATAAAAGGGGAAAAGGAAAAACAAGAGGAAGATTTTAATTTTTGTAAAAGTCTTTCCTTATTTGCCTTGGGCAAGTAATATAAAAGAAGGGGAGGAGAGGCCTCATGGGAAATCAATTCTTATTCTCTTGTTGGAGCTCTCTATTTGTGGCCGGCCCTCTCTCCCTTCCCTTTCCCCTTGCTCTCTTTGGTTCCTTGGTGGTGGTGGTGGCTGGATTTTAGAGAAGGAGGAAGAAGGCTTTGGGTGATGTTCATCTTGGAGGATCGTCGCCCACACGACGTCCAAGGCGAGGCAAGGAATACGGTAGAAGATCTCGAGGTTATTAGCATACAAAGAAAAGGTATAACTAGTTATTGTTTTCCGCATCATGCTAGTTATTTTTCTTTGTATGAATTCCAAACACAAGAGGCATTAGATTCTAATTTTTTGAATTTGTTATTCGAGTTTGTGTTTTTTTAATTTTTTGAATTTGTGATTCGATTGTTCCTTTTGGTTAAATCTAGAGTTATATAAGGAAATTTAATATTAGCTTTCCTTAAAAGGCCTTGTCTAGGCGGTGGTGGATGCTCCTATACCCAAGAAGGCCATGTGCCTCGCCATGCAGTCCTGGAAGCCAATTTTAGAAATTAATATTTAATTAAATTTATAACATAGGTTGATTTGGATCAATAGTGTTAAGTTTCGCTTGCGATCCAAATCTAAACCATTAAGAACAAATAAGTTAAATTTGAAATCAATAATGTTAAGTTCCGTTTGCGATTCCTAATTTAACTTCTAAAGAACACAATAGGTTGTTTAGGAAAGGTTCGACACTTGTATAAAATTTTTGTACAGTGGAACTAGTACGATCTTCCTAGGACCAACCAACACGGATCACTGGATCAAACTTCCTTTATGGATGATTATAGGAAATTATTTAGGAGCGTGTGATCTTCTCCATCTGAAGGGGTACAATTCTATTTAATGGACTAAGTATCAAGTAATGGTATACACTTAGACACATTTAATAGTATCCTCCCCATCGGAGTCATTGCTATTATTTGTGTGACCGAAGGAATACCAACTATTAATTTTATTTATCATAAAGTTAGGTTGACATGAATAAAATTAATGGGTAAAACCTCCTCTTACAAATATTTGAATTTGTATACGTCCACACTATCGTGACATACAAAATTCCCGGTGTTTTGAAGTGTTGGTGAATTTAAATGATATTGTTTGAGGAATTAATATTATTCTAAATTCTTAAGTTTTGACCCAAACTTATTTTGTGATTCTTAGGATGACTTTCAACCCACTTGCTATTATTCTGAAAGAGAACAAACTTACTGGTCCAAATTACATAGATTGGAAAAGAAACCTGGACATTGTCCTAACAGCTGAAGGCTATATCTTTGTACTGTTAGAGGTCTGCCCTGAAGTGCCTAATAGTGATTCTAGTGAAGAGGAGATTGAGTATCATAAGAAATTGGGTCAAGGCAGATGAGATGGCACGGTGTTACATTTTAGCTTCTATGTCAAATGTGCTGCAACATCAGCATCAGTCCATGCCTACTGCCTATAACATGATGTACAATCTCAAGGAACTCTTCGGACACCAGAATCGGGCTGCTAGGCAATAGGCTATGAAAAACTTAATGACATGCACCATGTCAGAGGGGACACCCGTAAGAGATCATATCCTCAAAATGATGGCTTACTTGAACGAGATACAAATCCTTAGAGCTGAAATCGATGGGGAGACACAGGTCGATATTATTCTCCAAATGCTACCCAAAAGTTTTGAGCAGTTCTGCCTGAACTACAATATGAATAAAAGGATTTATTCATTGGCGGAACTACTGACAGAACTTCAGGCAGCAGAAGGGCTATTTTGTCATAGTTCTCAAATCCACTTTGCTGAAAATGTTTCTACTTCTAAGTCGAAAGGCAAGAAGAAGAAGAAGAAACAAGCTGGGTCAGCAAAAAAAGTGAATCAATCTCTAGGTACTGGACTAAAAGTAGGAGTGAAGAAGCCGAATGGCAAGTGCTTTATTTGCAAGCAGTCTGGACATTGGAAAGCGGACTGCCCTCGTAGGAAAGAGAACAATAAAGGTATATCTTATTCTCTAGTAGTTGAAACATGTTTAGCGGTGTTATCTACCAGTACCTGGTGTGTAGATACAGGAGCCATTGATCATGTCTGCAATACATTGCAGGGGTTCCAGGAAACCCGACAAATATATGAAGGAGAGATAACCGTCTACATGGGCAATGCTACAAAAGTGGCGGCTGTTGCAGTGGGAGATGTTTACTTATCATTCGACAGGAATAGAACTTTTATTTTGAGAAATTGTCTTTATGTACCAAGTCTTAGAAAGAATTTAATTTCAGTTTCTAAATTATTTTTAGATAAATATACTGTTTCTTTTGATGACAAAGTGGTTATCAAGAAAAATAAGATAGTTATATGTTTTGGTACATTAGTTGGTAATTTATATACTCTAAATCCAATAACTCCCACAAAGCAACAAATGGAAATTAATAACACATCTTCTAATTCTAATAAGAGAAAGGAACCTTCGAAAATGAACCAAACATATCTTTGGCATCTAAGACTTGGTCATATTAACTTGAGTAGGATTCAAAGGCTAATAGCCAATGGACTCTTGGGTTCATTAGTGCTGGAAAACTTTCTAACCTGCAAATCTTGCTTGGAAGGAAAAATGACTAAGAGACCTTTTAAGGCTAAGGGGTATAGAGCAAAAGATATGTTAAAATTGGTTCATTCTGATTTATATGGACCTATGACTATCCAGGCGAGAGGTGGTTTCAAATATTTTGTCTCTTTTATAGATGACTGTTCAAGATATGGGTACATTTACTTGATGCGCCACAAGTCTGAGTGCTTTGATAAGTTTAAAGAGTACAAGGCTGATGTGGAAAAACGTCATGGTAAAAGTATCAAGACACTACGGTCTGATCGTTGTGGCGAGTACCTCTCAGGAGAGTTTAGGAATTACTTATCAGAGGTTGGGATTCAATTCCAATTATCTGCACCTGGTACACCCCAACAGAATAGTGTGGTAGAACGAAGGAATAAGACTCTTATGGAAATAGTTAGATCGATGATGAGTTATTCAGAATTACCAAATTCATTCTAAGGATATGATTTAGAAACGACAGTATACATTCTGAATTTGGTACCTTTTAAATCAATACCCTCTACTCCCACGGAATTGTGGAATGGGCATAAGCCTAGTCTGAGTCATGTTCGGATTTGGAGTAGTCCAGCACATGTGCTGAAGGGAGATGCTGATAAGTTGGAATCTCGTACAAAAGTTCGCCTGTTTATATGTTATCCTAAAGGAATGAAAGGTGGTTTGTTTTATAGTCCTAAAGATTAGAAGGTCATTGTTAGCACTAATGCCCAATTTTTAGAAGAGGAATATGTAATAAACCACAAGCCCATGAGTGAAATTGTTCTAGAAGAAATGAGAGAGGACACGTCTACTTTAGTACCAACAGTAAAAGATAAAATATCACAAGAAATTACAATACGTATCACAAATGATACACAACTATAGACAGTGCCTCATCGTAGTGGGAGGGTTGTGAGGTAACCTGAAAGATTCATGTTTTTGGGAGAGTCTTCGGACTTGATCCCAGGTAAACATGAACCTGATCCCTGAACATATGACGAAACACTCCAAGATAAAGACGCAACATCTTGGCAAAGAGCAATGAATTCAGAAATAGAATCTATGTATTCTAACAAAGTCTGGGAGCTAGTAGAACCATCAAATGGTGTAAAAGCTATTGGATGTAAATGGATCTACAAAAGAAAAAAAGGGACAAATGGGAAGGTGGAAAACTTCAAAGCAAGGCTTATTGCGAAGGGGTATACTCAGAAAGAGGTAATCGATTATGAGGAAACTTTTTCGCCAGTAGCTATGCTTAAATCTATCCGGATACTTTTATTTATTGCTGCTCATATGGATTATGAGGTTTGGCAAATGGATGTCAAGACAGCTTTCCTTAACGGAAGTCTTGAAGAAAACATCCATATGAAGCAACCAGAGGGGTTTATTGCAAAGGGCAAAGAGCATCTTATATGTAAGCTCAATCGGTCTATTTATGCACTGAAGCAAGCTTCAAAATCTTGGAACATCTGATTTAATGAAGTAATCCAGCTTTATGGATTTATTCTGTGTTCAGATGAGTCTTGTGTATATAAGAAGTGTGACAGAAACGTGGTGATATTTCTTGTACTATACGTAGATGACATTTTGATAGTTGGCAACAATGTCAAAGTGTTGTCAGAAGTAAGGGTATAGCTATCCAAGCAATTCGATATGAAGGACTTGGGAGAATGTGTACATATTCTTGGGATCAAAGTAATAAGGGATCGCAAGAAAGGAATGTTGTGCTTATCCCAAGCTTCATATATCGAAACTATCCTAGCTCGTTTTAACATGCAAGACTCCAAGAAAGAATTTCTACCTTTTAGGCATGGAGTATCTTTATCTAAAGAGATGTCTTCTAAGACATCAAAAGAGATAGAGGAAATGAAGGCAATTCCTTATGCTTTAGCTGTAGGAAGCCTAATGTATGTAATGTTATGTACGAGACCGGATATCTGTTTTACCATGGGCATGGTTAGCAGATATCAAAGTAATCCAGGATGGGGACATTGGACTGCAGTAAAGCATATATTAAAGTACCTGAGAAGGACTAGAGATTTTATGCTGGTTTACCAAGCAGATGATTTGCTCCCTATGGGTTACATGGATTCTGATTTCCAATCAGATAGGGACAATAGTAAGTCTACCACAGGTTATATGTTTACTTTAGGTGGTGGAGCCATAGCATGGAGGAGTGTTAAGCAGAAATGCATTTCAGACTTAACCATGGAAGCTGAGTATGTGGCAGCCTCTGAGGTAGCCAAAGAAGCTGTATGGCTCAGGAACTTTTTAATAGACTTAGATGTGATTCCTGATTTGCCCAAAATCATCACAATTTATTATGATAATAGTGGTGCAGTAGCAAACTCGAAGGAACCATGAGCCCATAAGGTGAGTAAACACATTGAGTGTAAGTAGCACCTGATACAAGACGTCGTAAAGCGAGGAGAAGTTGTTGTCACTAAGATTGCATCAACAGATAACCTGGCAGATCCTTTCACTAAGGCCCTTTCGGCGAAAGCTTTTGATCAGCATATTGAGGGGATGGAAATTAGATGTATGACAACATTTATGGCAGCATATATAGCAGCATAGTCTTTTAGTATAAGTGGAAGATTGTTAGAATGTATACTAAAAGTCTAGCCTTCTGTATTAACATTCATTTTAAAATAAAAATCACATTAGTCAAATGTCTACATTTATGTTAAGTGTAGTTGTCCATTTAATTTATATCGTAGATAACATGGTGTGTGGTGTCACACAGAAGATCATGTTATCAGTTCCTTATAAATTATAAATAGTAGCTCACAACCAAGATGGAATGGGGCAAACCATTGGAGTGATTGTAGTGTAATTTGGTATTAGTTTATCTTGACTATAAAATTACATTAGTACACTATAAGTGTATTGAGCAGGACCATTTGAGGTAGTTTCTTTTTATACTAACTACATAAAAGAACAAAATCTCTGTTATTATGGAAGTGCGTACTCTTAATCATGATATAATAACAAGCACGTATACTTAATATTAATTTCTTTAATTTATCAAAGGGTGAGATTTAGTTCGTTAAATCAATAGGCCCGATAAGTTAGGAAATGATATTATTTATATGGTGTGTTGTTGATTATAGAATGAAACTGTGTCCTAGTAATCTAGGTTGATGATGTTCCTTTGAGGAGCTCATAAGCATTGTCATGTAAATCCTGCAGGTGGATTTAGTCCGACATGACAATAAGGTTGAGTGGTACTACTCTTGGAGCTAGATATTAATTGAGTTGTCAGTAACTCATTTAATTAGTGGGCATTCAATATCTTAAACACAGGGAGACTAACGCATTCATGATAAGAATGAGCTCATATTGTAATATGGGATTGGTGCGGTAGTGCAATAATAACTCTTTAGTGGTATGAGTTATTATTGATGAACTTGAGTTGGGTGTTCGGGGCAAACACGGGAAGCTCAAGCTCATCGGGAGAACAAAATCAATTCCTCCTCTCGGTCCCTGTTGTAGCCTCTTATTTATAAAGCCTTATATCCACTTAAAGCCAAGCTTCTTATCTATCTTGTTGTGGCCAACCAAGCCAAGCTTGGAGCCCAAGCTAGGGCCGGCCAAGCCAAAGAGTGGAGCCAAGTTGTGGCCGGCCAACCTTGGAGCCCAAGCTAGGTGGCCAACCACATTAAAATAAAAGGGTATTTTAAATTTTAAAACCTTTCCTTTTGTGAAAGCCATGGTTTTAAAAGAGAGTTTTTAAATTTTAAAATCTTTTCTTTTATAGCTTTCTACAAAGGATTAAGAGAAAGGTTTGATATCTTTCCTTATTTATAGTTAAAAGAAAGATTTTAATTTTTGATAAAACCTTCCTTTCTTGTAACCATTCACATGTTTTTTAAAAGAGAGATTTTAATTTACAAAATTTTCCTTTATAACCAACAAGGGATTTAGAAGAGAATTTTTTTTATTAAAAATTTCTTACCGGAAAAAAATAAGGAAGTTTTAATTTTATATTTAAAACTTTTCTTGTTTGGAGCATATGTATAGGGTCGGCCATGACAACCATTAAAGGAAGTTTTAATTTTTTGCTTTAAAACTTTCCTTTTTAGTCATTGGCAAGGAATATAAGGAAGTTTTAATTATGTTTAAAACTTTCCTTTTTTGCCAAGACCAAGGATTATAAATGAGATGGAGGGGTACCTCATGAGATAACACATCTTTTATTCCTCTCTTTCAATCCTTTGGTGGTCAGCCCTTATTCCTTTTCTCTTCTCCTTTTGTTTTCTCTCTTGGAGGCCGACGACATCAAGGTTTGTGATATCTTGGTGGCCGGTTGCTTGAAGGAGAAGAAGAAGAGAAGGAAGCTCTCTTGTCTAGCATCCCTTAGAGGTTAGTTGGTGGCCGAATCTAGGAAGCAAAGGAAGAAGCTTGGGTGGATTTCATCTTGGAAGATCGTCGCTCACACGACGTCTAAGAGAAGGAGAGAAATATAGCAGAAGATCAGGAGGTCTATTAGCTACAAAAGGTATAACTAGTTATTAGTTTCCGCATCATAACTAGTTCATCTTTTGTATAGATCTTGAAAAACCAAACACAAGAGGTTATCAGTTTTAGATTATCATTTTTGTTATCGATTTTATTGTTCGATTTCATGTTTTAATATTGTGCTTCTATTGAGATCTCTATAGTTAAACCTAGTTTACTATAAGAAGTTAAATATCTGATTTCTTTGAAAGATTTTGTCTAGGAAGTGGTGGATGATCCCATACCCAAGAAGGCCTAGTGTCTCGCCATGTTTAACTTGGAAGTCGATCTTTGAAATAGATATTTGATTGACTTTTGTAATATGGTTTAACTTAGGAAGATCACATCGGTTAAACATGGAGTAAAAATGTTAAGTATCGTTTCCAATCCAAGTTTAACTTCTAAAGGACAATTTAGATTAATAATGTTAACCATCGTTTGCAATCCAAATTTAACTTCAGTAGAGCATAAGGGTAGCTAGGATAGTTCTATGCTTGTACAAATTTTTATACAGGGGAACTAGACAGTATTCCAAGTAGCAACCAACATTAGGAGCATAGGATGTCGAGCAAAAGATGCAGCTAGCCAGAAGGATGACACGGGAGAGAGGCGATGGGATCGGTGCGTCTAAGGGACGAGGTGCTGCGGAAGAGTACGTAGGCGGATGAGAAGGAGACGTTCGACGTTTCTGAGGGACAAGAAGTCAAAGCGGAAGCTTGCTCGAGGAGAAGGTCGGAAGTTGGGTTCGGGTGAGCCATATTTCGGATGACCGAAATCACTCAAGCGAGCGGAGCTGGAGCGGAAGACCTGAACCGAAGCAAGTGGAACCGGAGCGGAAGGCCTGGATTGGAAAAAGTCAATGTGGTTGACTTTCCTGGTCCGGGCGCTCGGAACCCTTCCGGGCACCAAGAATGGAGTTTTATCCAGATCACGTTTGACCATGATCCGTTGTGAAGGGGATAAAATTTTATCCCCCTCTAGGCATCTTGAATCCTTCCAGGCACCTCGACCAAGGCTATAAATACAATCTTGGTCCAAGATGCTAAAAATAACAACACTTGTACGCTTCTAGTTTCGTTTAGTTTCATCTTTTTGTGCGATCATTGCTGTAAATAGGCTTCTCCATCTGAAGGAGATATTAGTGTGCTCCACTTCCTTGGATTAACAACTTCCCTAGTTATAACCAAATAAAAACTTCTGTGCCTCTGTCTTTTTGGTTTCCTTATTCTTTTTTATGCAAGTGTTTGTTTAAGTTTTAAGTTGAGGAAAGTATTTTTGTTTGATTTTGTGCAGGGGTTATTCACGCCCCCTCTAGCTTACCGCCAAGGGTCCTAACACCATTAAGCTACTTTTCTTATAGTATTATCAACTAACTTGTTTATGGGAAGTTTGTTGGGACCTTGACGGTCGCTAGAGGGGGGGGGGGGGTGAATAGCGTCTCACCCAAAATGTCGCTTCCTACAATGGTTAGTGTGCACAGCGAAAATACAAGACAAATTCTAACAAAAGAAATCAAAACTAACATGTTGTTTAACGTGGTTTAAAGATGAGACTCATACTCCACAGCTGTCCGTAAGGTGGACGATCCTGATCCGTCAGTAGATGACTCCCCAGAAAACTTTTGGCTAGCTCGAGTAGCTCCTTGTGGGTGGAGAAACCTTGCCACAAACTCGCACAAGCTCTTGATCACTCAAGAAGACCTTGGAGACTCTAATAGGGGTTAACCACCTCTATTTTTGTCAACCTTGGCCAAGCACCCCAAGCTCTATTAAATAGAGCTTGGGAGGAAACACCTAGCTGTGTTTCCCTCCACCAGTCGACTAGTACTAAGTGGAATTCGACCATTACAGACCAACGTCTCGATAACAGTCGACTAGTAAAAGTACCAACCGACTGCTCCACATGGGTTAAGTGAACAGAGGCATTCTGTTCGCTAGCAATCAACTGATAAAAACACCAGTCGATTGTTATAGTAACTGCTACAGTATTGCTACAGTACTACTGTAGTGATTATTGCAGTAAAACCCTTAACTTAGAATTTTACACTTAGTACAATCTCTCATGCACTCGTCCTTGCCTGCACAAGCTAGACCTAGCCTTCTAGCCTCCTCCATTAGCCTCGCGTCCCTCAGATGCCTCCATCGTTCACGCCTTATCTTCTGGAGCTTCCTTCAGCGTTGTCCTTATTGTCGGGTCTTCCTTTGCCAATATGCCGCTCCTTTGGGACTTCATCTATTGTCAAGTTACACTTGGACTTACGTTCCCAAGACTATATACTTGGACTTACACCACCAAGACTCACCCTTGGACTTTCCTCCTTATTAAGATCACACTTGGACTCTCCTTATTGTACCTGTAGGATAAAAAAGAATTTAGATATCTCCACAATGGTATGATATTGTCCACTTTGAGCCTAAGCCCTCATGGTTTTTCTCTTGGGCTCTACCCAAAGGTCTCATGCTAATGGAGATATCTTTTCTCTTACGAACCCATGATCTTTCCCATGTGTTTTCAATGTGGGACTATATTTGTAACCTTGCAACCCCAATAATCCCCCCTCAAACAAAGGACCACAGGCTTCCCACGTCCGATCCTCGACCCACCAGGTCTTCTTACCCCTTGGTCCACCCGACCTACTAGGACTTCCTGCCTAGTGTCTGGTCCTCTTGATATGAACATAGGAGCCCCTACTTTATTTGTTCGAGGTTAATATTGTACTCACATGGCTCAATCAGACCATAGCTCTTGTGCACAGTCGGCGGTTAAACCTTCTAGCAGTCCGAGCTCTGATACTGTAACAACCACCCTTCTTACTACTACTCTCTAAGGGCGACCGTTACCTAACTACTACTCTACTTACTTGTGTCACTGACGCTATTATTAGCATCAGTTAGATTTATCACGGTCCAGAGGAATTCCTACCGGAAAAATTTCGGCAGAGTCTCCCCTGTACCGGTGACCAAATCCAAAATACAAAAGATATATACGCAGCCACAGGCGGTTGGAACACATTTTTCACAACCACGCAGTTATAAACAACAGGAAAAAAGAAGGAACTACTCTAGCAAAAACAACCAACTACATCACTCCACAAATAATGAAAGTGACTAATTACATATGCGGAAATAAACTCAACTACAATCCCAAATTTAATATAACATTAGAAGGAAACTAAAAGCAGAGTCTTGACAATTTTTTTTGTCAGCTAATTCTGGATCTCTCCACAGTCCAGACATCACACACCTTCATCATCACCACCATCCTGTCGCCTCCCTTTCATATCTTAGATTTTCCTTTATCTGTAGTAGGAGGAAAGAAAACAAAACTATAAGCGAAAACACTTAGTAAGTACTAATCTATCTCACAAAAACTCGAAGTGCATAAAAGTAATGCAATAATACTGAAACTGAAATGCTAAAGCAAAGCTGCATGTACTCATGGTATACAGAAATAAAACTGAATACTAAACATGCTCACTAACTGACAGGAAAATAAAGAAACTACTACTGTAGTCTTAGAATTAAAGAACTAAACTCTTATTGATTCTAAGCATAAAACTTGTTTCTTTTTTTTATATCCTTATACTAGAAATTAATCTTTTAACTTCTCTTTCACTTTCTTCTTCTTTTTCTTTTCTTTCTTCTTTTTCTTTGGGCCTAGGCTTAGTACCATCTTTGTTTTGCGTGCTCTCTAATAGTGACTGAGGTAGCGAGCCTCTAGTCCTATGAGGTAAAGACCTTGGTCTTACCAGGGCCAAGACATTGGAATTGGTCACCTGGATTTATTTAATGACAACCTTGGAAGTCGGGTACTAGCCTCTTACTTTAATTTACTTGTTATCTCTTTTTAACTAGACTTTAGTTTTTTTCTTTACTCATGCTTCTTATAATCCTTTATTGGAGCCTATTAGAATCCTATAGATATATCTAACAAGTATAGCATTACAACTAACCAAGCATGCTATATATAAAAATAACACAAAGGAAAGCAAACCTGAACTCTCTAAGCATGATATAAAATAAAGCAAAGGAAAGCAAATTTGAACTTACTAATCATGCTATAAAATAGAGCAAAAGAAAGCAACTTTGAACTTACTAATCATGCTATAAAATAGAGCAAAAGAAAGCAACTTTGAACTTGCTAATCATGCTATAAAATAGAGCAAAAGAGAGCTAATTTGGACTTTCTAAACATGCTGTAAAATAGAGCAAAAGAAAGCTAACTTGGACTTTCTAAACATGCTGTAAAATAGGGCAAAAGAATGCAACTTTCATTTACATAACTCATTAAAACAGAATGTAAACCTCCTCTTATCACGTTCGAAATATGCAAGGTCTATCACTTACTTGCACATTTTCATGATGGTAAATATGTGCCATTCATATATTATGAAACATGGTATCTTTACAAGGAAGACAAGCCTAATCCCTTCCAAGCTTCCAAGAACCCGGATCCTTGCATAGTATATAAACCGAACCAAGGTACTAACATAGTTACCACATAGGAGCAAAAATCTGAATTCTTAGCATACAAACTCAAAACACTTAAACTTAACCTAAGCTACAACTAACATGCCAATCCAGAACACTTAGCACCATGAAAAGGAGTAATTGCATCAAAATCTAAGCCTTCCCCATTCTATTTTTGTTCAACATCCATGGAAACCTAATCCAACCGAAACCCCTTCTTTCTTCTTTGATTCACAGCAGCAAACACAACCAACCGGCTGTACATATGATCCGAAAGCAGAGAACGCAAGGAAACTCATGCAAGCTTCGGAAACAAGAAGAACTACTTATCCAAGACTCATCGCAGAAATCATCCAATAGGGAAACTCACGGCAGATTCAAAACAAGGAGAACTACAATTCGAAAACAAGATAACGAAACCCTAATTTCGGAGCAACTCCTACCACAGGTGAGTAGTACTTACCCTTGATTGCTAGGACTTACAACCGAGAAGAGGAAGGGGGTCTAGGGTTCGGATGAGCTCAAATCTCGACGCTTCTTCTGTGTTCGCGGGCTCTCTTCGACGGGAGGAACTCAGATCCGCAAGGTTTGCCGGAAGAAGCCTTCGCCGGCCATCGGAGAGAAGCTTCAAAGTTGCTGTGTTTCCGCCTGTGACCAGCGACGCCGACGCACCCGAAGAGGAGAAGGAATAGAAATTAGGGCTTGGGAAGAAAATTAACCCTTTAAAACCTAGGTTTATTTCTGCCCTTTTCTATAACTTAAATCTATTTCCCTCCATATTGGGTTAACAAAACCCGCGTAGCTCAGCTGGTTGGCTGCGTCCGGTTAGATCGGGTTCGACCCGAGGTCACGGGTTCGAGCCTCGCCTTTAACGGTTTTTGTCAGAATTTCTTTCTTTTTTTGTAAACATACTAAACGACCTCCAAAAATTATGTAAAAATACTCTAAAAATTTCTAAAAATATCTAGAATATTTTAAAGGTATTTCCAAATATTTTTATGGACTTTTAGAACTTGAAATAAGGAAAATTGGGTCGTTACAGATACTAATTGTTGGATCAGAATAGTGTGATAGAGGGGGGGGGGGGGGTGAATATCGCACTTAAAACTTTTCTTATCGTATTTTAAAAACAATCAGAATATGCTGCAGAAAGTAAAATACTCAGTTCGGTTACTTGATTCGAAGCCTAGGTCGACTCCTACTCTAAGACCCGCGATCCTTGATCGCACCGATGGGCAATCAGCTAGAACTCTTCTTCCCGAAAACCTCGGAAAGAAGTAGTGCGTACAATATGCAAGATAGTAACACCCTACTATATTGTAACAATTTAAGTACAATGCAAGAATAAATATACTGGCAATAAAAGACGAAGCTTGGTCGACACTTCTGGATGAAGCAGCTTGCGAGTTGTAGAGAAGTAGCACGATCAGCAGAAGCTTGCACAATGATTAATTTTGAACCAAACAACATTACTCAGCCTTGGACCTCGAGCTCCCTTTTATAAGAATCGTCGATGTTCAGTCGACCAATCCTTGGGTTCGGTCGACCGAACCAGCTCCCTTTCAACTTCGCTGAGATCTGATGCTGATTCGATCTTCGGCATTAACTGATCATTAAGGGTTCAGTCGACCGATCCTTCTTTTGGGTCGACCGAATAGTATCCTTCCCTGTTCGTCGAGATTTGCTGAGATGTGCACTTAATGCCGCATTGATGAGATAATTGTTCGGTCGACCAATCAGCATGCTTTCCTTCTGCTTCTGATCGATCTGAAAATATGCTGAGTCATCAGGGTTCAATCAACCGATCATCTGGTTCAATTAACCAATCAAGATTTGATCGAATTTTGTTTTAGTCTGAACTTATATTTGCTCCGAGTTGGCCTTGTTCGATCGACCGATCCTCTGGTTCAGTCAACTGATCAGGCTGAACCTACAAAACAGTGTTAGATAGAGTATTCCTGCAACACAAAGGTTAGCATAGTCATATATAATGCATGAGTAATATTAGACAACAGAATCGTCTTGATCTCAACTTGGAAACCTTCCCGGTTTCTTCAGTTGGATCAACAACCTTAGGTTGTTCCTTTCAAGAACACGACCTCACTATCGCTCCTCTAATTGCTTACCTCAACCTACCTACCAAACATTAATCCTCCAGATCTATTTGGACTTTTCACTTAGCCTTGATCGGCTCGCCAGAACTTTCTCTCAATCTCGATCCTCCAGACCTCTAAATCTCACTACCACGTGTCGGGTCCTCTCGACCCACTTGGTCTTTCCACCTGGGTTCCACAATCTACTAAGCATTTTCCTGCTTAGCCTCTAACTAGGTCTTTCCCAGTTCAATAAATAGCCTGCACACTTAGTTAACTTGTTAGATCACAATAAGACTTAACTTGAACCTTCGACAACATCAAAATTCTGGTTTGATTCTGGTGCAACTTGCACCAACAATCTCCCCTTTTTTGATTATTTGGCAACAATCTCCCACTTAGTTAACTTTCTATGATACCAATTGTAGGATCAAAAAGAATTTAGATATCTCCATAATGGTATGGTATTGTCCACTTTGGGCCTAGCCCTCATTGTTTTGCTCTTGGGCTCTACCCAAAAGGTCTTATGCCAATGGAGATATCTTTTCTCTTATAAACCCATGATCTTTCCCATGTGTTTTTAATGTGGGACTATGTTTGCAACCTTGCAACCCCAACAGTACCTGTATCCTGAACACTCACAATGCATATCAAATACAATAATAAACCTAACTTAAACCTTTGCCCAAACATCAAAACCTAGGGTACCTAGATTGCTCCAACAAAGTTTACATGTATACTTGAACAAAGCATTCAACTCTTTATACAATTAGTGGTTAGCATTGTGTACCTTCTCCCACTAAAGTGTGCATTAGCCCATCTTTTAGGGTTAATGTTCTAAAGCCACTTATGGGCATCTGGATGTTTTTTAAGCATGGACTGCATTATGAGATTATACTGGAGTATTGTGTTTGCTCGTGCTGCTTCCCAAAATAAGTCTAAAGATGACCTACTACCAGTATCTGTTATCATGTTGCAAGACATGTGGTATCAACAAAAATCATGATGGGTGATCATGTAAACTTTCCTAACTGCTAATATAATGTCACGATGTCTATCTGATACTATACTCATTGGCTGTGCATCGACAGCTAAGAATATTTTTGTATGATCTAAAAACCACTCCCATACAGACCCACATTCAACTTTAATGATTCCAAAGGTAACTGGGAGAACATTCCCATTACCATCGATCTCTGTAGCCATTAACAATACACTCGGATACTTTTCTCTTAGATGTGTGACATCAATTTTGATCAATTTTATAGATATGACCTGAATACTCTTCGACATGTGCCAAAAGTCTCAAAATATCATTGAAACTGATTGTTACCATTCCTGTGTAGTGCTACATAAGTGTCAGGATCCTTGACTCTCAACTCACACAAATATACTAGAAGATCTCTATATGCTTGATCATAATCTCCAACCATCTTTTTCATTGCTTTCTCCCGGGCTATATATGCTTTGTTGTATGATATGGTCATGCAAAACTTAGATTTTATAACATATATAATCATAATTAGTTTTTATTGTTTGTTAGAAACAAATTGGTCTTCAATAAAAGATGCTACAAATAAGGAACAACAGGCTTAATAATCAACACTTTCCCTTACGGTGCTACATTGTTGTTCCTTTACATATTTTGTAATAGTAAACTCCAAATCATCCTACCTAACCACTCTCCATGTACATGGTTGCTTAAAGCAAACTACTATCACTTTATTTATCCGAGTTTTTACTGGGTTATATCTCATATTTTTATTCATGACATGCTTCACAAGTGCATTCTTGAACTCTTGTCGAGAAGTAAAAATTTGCCCAACAAAAAATTCATCCTCATCTCTTGCCTCTCCTATAGACCTTTGTAGCAATCGAGAATTCAAAATATATGGATCATCAATAATTGTGAACTCCTCCTCTAAGTCACTGTACTGCTCTGAGAGAAATTCATATTGTTCAATCTACATACCATCAGCTAAAAACTCTTTTACATCTATATTGCATTGTAATTCCTCTAAAATCTGGATATGATTCTCTTCGTCCTCACTCCAAGTAGAATCAAAGTATTCGACAAGTGTCGTACCAAGATTTTGAACCTCATCTTCTAGGTCACTTCCTTCTTCATTTAAACCAAAGGTCAAATTGCTTGTATTTTTAATTGTGTTACCCACACCAATATACTCAGAAGTAGATGGAATGTTAGTTCTAGATTGTTCTACTATATTAGCTCCCTATTCCATAATAGAATTTGCATCAAGCGTATTCTATATTTCAGAAAAAATTTCTTCAGCAATATGATCATCCCTAAAAAATCAATTCCAAACTAAGTTAGCAAAGTTACAATGTAAGAATCAATGGTGTTAAAATTCAAAAAGAATCCAACAATAAAGCATGTGTACATACTAGATTTTCATAATTGATTAGTGAATTTTGACCAAAGTACACTAATGGACCAAGGATATTTGGATTTCAATAAAATAGGAATCAATAGAAAGGGTTGAGTGAGAAGAAGGTAGATATAGTGTCAAACTTTGATTCTAACCACTATCAATTAAGGTCTTGTGTCATGTCATTTGTCACAGAGGAGTGCTGCTATTGGATTTCAATCAATTGCTCCACGTGGACTTTAAATTTATAAGCTCAATAAAACTCAATTTTTTAGGTCAAAATTTACATTTTAAACTCAATTTACAAGTCTATATGTTATTCATGTAATAATTCATTATACAGTTCTCATATCATGATAAAAAAGGACATGATATAACACCATATCAAGACCAATGTGGGCCTGATATGCTCCCATATCAGGACCAACGTGGGTCTGATATGGGAGCATATCGGGCACACATTGGGCCTAATATAGGAGCATATCAGGCCTACGTTGGTCCTGATATGAGAGTCGCGTTGGTCCTGATATGGTGTCATATAAGGCCCACGTTCTGACAAAAAGTTTATAAAAAAATAATTCAACTATACAATTCATATGTTAGGATTAAAAAGGATCTGATATGATTCCAAATCAAGCCCAATGTGGGCCTATTAATTTCATATTAGGCCCAGCTTAGGCCTGATATTATCTCACATCAAGCCCACCGATGGGTCTAATATTTTTCTATATCAGGCCCATGTTCTAGCTAAAATTTATTGTAAGATTAGATCAGCTTCAGAGAGATGTAAATCAATAATAGACGGCACCGTTGGAGTCTTTGATGCATTAGAAATCCATAGGAATTGATTTGAGTGTAATCTAACCTCTCTAGGTCCATTAGTTGGTTTTGACCAAAACCAACTAATGGACCTAGAGTGGTTAGATTTCACCAAAATATTGATCACTGGGAAGGGTTGAGTGAGAAGGTAGATATTGTTGGAGTGTATACTGAAAGCCTAAGCTTTGTAAACATTCATTATGAATAAAGAATCACATTTGGTCTAATTATCTACATTTGTTTGTAGTTGTTCATTTAATTTATATTGTAGATAACATAGTATGTGGTGTCACATACAGAAGATGATGTTATCAGTACCTTATAAATTATAAACAGTAACTCACGACCAGAATGGAAAGGAACAAACCATTAGAAGGTCGTAGTGTAATTAGGTATTAGTTTATCTTGACTATATAATTACACTAGTACACTCAGAGTGTATTGAGTAGGACCATTTGAGGTCGTTTCTTTTATACTGACTTTATAGAGGAACAAAGACCTCGGTTATTATGGAAGTGTGTGCTCTTAATCCTAATATAATAACAAGCACATATATTTGATATTTATTTCTTTAATTTATCAATGGGTGAGATTTAGTTCGATGAATCAATAAGCCCGATAAATTGGGAAATGATATCACTTATAGTGTGTGTTGTTGATTATAGAAGGAAACTGTGTCCTAGAGATACTAGGTTGATAATGTCCCCAAGAGGAGCTCATAAGGATTGTCATGTTAAACCCCGCAGTGGACTTAGTCCGACATGACGATAAGGTTGAGTGGTACTACTCTTGGACTTAGACATTAATTAAATGAGTTGTCAATAACTCACTTAATTAGTGGACATTCGATATCTTAAACACAGGAGACTAACACACTCATAATAAGAAGGAGCCCAAAATGTAATTTGGGATTGGTGCGGTAGTTCAATGATAGTTCTCTAGTGGAATGAATTATCATTGATAAAATTAAGTTGTGTGTTCGGGGCGAACACGGGATGCTTAATTTTATCGGGAGACCAAAACCAATTCCTCCTCTCGGTCCCTATCGTAGCCTCTTATTTATAGAGTTCTATACCCACCTTCTATACCCACCCAATAGGGGCCGGCCAAGCTAGCTTGGGATCAAGCTAGGGCCGGCCTAGGTATAAAATTGGGTGGCCGGCCCTAGCTTGAACCCAAGCTAAGTAGGGCCGGCCAAATAAATTTAAAAAGAAATTTAATTTTAATTTTTATTATTATGTGGAAGATATATTTTAAAGAGAATTAAAATTAAAATATCACTCTTGTAAAAGATCTACAAAAGATTAAAGAAAGAGATTAGATCTCTTTCCTTATTTGTAGATTGGAGAGATGTTTTATTTTTTCTTTAAAAATTATTCACATGTTGATAAAATTAAAATTATAGAAATTTCCTTTTATCAACCATGAAGAGATTTTAAAGAGAAATTTTATTTTTTAAAATTTCCGGAAACAAATTAGGAAGTTTTAATTGTTGATTAAAACTTGTCCTCTTTTGTTATCCAATGATGGCCGGCCACTTGAAATTAATTGAGGAAATTTTATTTTATTTCTCTCAATTAAATCATGTCAAGGAAATTAAGGAAAATTTATTATAATTAAATTTCCTAATTTGCCTAGGCCAAGGAATATAAAAGAAGGGGTGAGGGTGCCTTCACAAGATACAACATCTATTATTCCTCTCCCTCTTTTGTTCCTTGGTGTGGCCGGCCAACCTCTCCCTCTCTTCCTCTTGTGGTGGCCGAACCCTACCCTTCTATTGGAGCTCTTGTGGTGGCCGGATACTACTCGGAGAAGAAGAAGAAGAAGGAGAGAAAGCTAGCATCTCTTGGAGCTTGGTTAGTATTTTGTTTTTCTTCCTTGGTGAAGCTTCCTCTTTGTTGGCCGAACCTAGCTAGGAGGAGAAGAAGGTGATTGGTGGTTTCTCATCTCGGAAAATCGTTGCCCACACAACGTCCGAGGTTAGAAGAGGAATACGGTAGAAGATCAAGAGGTTTTTCTACAAGGTATAACTAGTAAATTTTATTTCCGCATCATGCTAGTTATTTATGGAAATAATACCAAATACAAGAGGCTTACGTTCTAGTATTTCGAATATGTTTTTCGATGTTGTGTTCTTTTGTTTTTTCTTTTCCTTGTGATTTGATTGTTCTCTTTGGTTAACCTAAAGTTATTTTAGGAAATTAAATATTAGCTTTCTATTAAAGGTTTTGTCTAATCGGTGGTGGTTGCTCCCATATCCAAGAAGGCCATGTGCCTCGCCACGTCAGTACTGGGAACCTTTTATGGAAATTAATATTTAATGGAATTAGTAACTTAAGGAGACTTGGGTCGAACGTGTTAAGTTCCGCAGGAGATCCAAGTCAAAACCTAAAAGAACAAATAGGTTAAGTTTTGGATCAAACGTGTTAAGTTCCGCAGCGATCCAAAATTTAATTTAACAGAACACATGGTAGCTAGGAAAAGGTTCAGACCTTTGTACACAATTTTTGTACAGTGGAACCTATAGGTTTTCCGAGTAGCAACCAACAATTGGTATCAGAGCTAGGGTTTTGCCTCTGTGTATTTGGTATTTGTTTAATTATGCACATGTCATACATAATTTAGGTGATAATAGTAGGATGTGCTAACTTTGTGGATGCAGGATCCAACTATTATGGCTTTTAGTTAATTATGTGTGTGATTGGACCCTTGGACATGTCAAGGGCAATTTATATGTGTGTGCATGATTGTATTAAAATACAGCAGAGGTATGTAGTGTTATTAGTAGTTTATTTTTGATCTAGTTACATGTACATTCCTTTTATGGAATATAGGATCAAAATGTAAAATTCTATTTATGTCGCGGATCGAATCTTGCAAAGCGTGGAACCTTCTAAGGACCAGAGGCGCAGCGGAACTAGGAGCAAGATGGATGCGACAGCTAGACCCGGAGGCGGTGGCCAAATATGGTAGCAGCTTGGGATGACAACACACGGAGGACAATTAGAGATAAAAGCCATAATAGTTGAAAATTAAATTTTCTATTTATTGCTTTTATATTGTACTGTGTGTGCATGTTAGTTTACAAGTTTAAGTAGGCTAGCATAGTTAAAATTCCTCATTTATAAATAACTAAGTGGGAGAGGGATTTTTAAATAAATCTCATGGTCTCCATTACTGGTTTGTAAGTGATGCAAACAAGCTTGCGCGTTGGCTCTGAGTGCCTTCCTCCATAACGGATGAGCTTGTTTGCGGATCACTAGAACATACTTCCATTTTTGGATGACTATAGGAAGTTAATTAAGAGCGTGTGATCTTCCCCAACGGAAGGGGCATAATCTTATTAATGGACTTAGTGTCAAGTAATGATATACACTTAGACACATCTAATAGTATCCTCCCCAACGGAGTCACTGCTATTATTTGTGTGACCAAATGATACCAACTATTATTTTTATTTGTCAAAAAGTTAGGTTGACAAGATAATAAAATTAATGGGTTAAAACCCTCCTTTTACAAATGTTGAATTTGTATACGTCCACACTAACGTGGCATACAAAATTCACGGTGTTATGAGGTGTTGGTTAATTTAAAATAGTATTGTTTGAGGAATCAATATTATTCTAAATTTAGAGTTCTGACCAAAAGTTATTTGTGATTCTTAGGATGTCTTTCAACCCACTGTCCATCATACTTCAACAGAATAGACTTACTGGACCAAACTACATAGATTGGAAAAGAAACCTGGACATTGTTCTTACTGCTGAAAGCTATAAATTTGTACTGACTGAGCAATGCCCTGATGCACCTACTGGTGAATCTACCCAAGAGGAGATTGAATATCATAGGAAATGGGTAAAAGCAGATGAGATGGCGCGGTGTTACATTTTGGCTTCAATGTCAAATGTATTGCAACATCAGCATCAAGATTTACCAACAACCTATGATATTATGAACAATCTCAAGGAACTCTTTGGTCATCAGGATAGGGCTTCTAGGCAAGAAGCCATGAGAAAGATAATGACGACCACCATGCAAGAGGGTACTCCGTAAGGGATCATATCCTAAAGATGATGGCTTATCCGAACGAGATACAGATCCTTGGAGGAGAAATTGATGGGGAAACCCAGATCGATATGATCCTCCAAACGCTACCTAGAAGTTTTGAGCAGCGAACTATAATATGAATAAGAGGGCTTATTCATTAGCGGAACCACTGACGTAACTTCAAAGAAGGATTATTTCATCACAATGCTCATATTCACTATCTTGAAAATAGTTCTACTTCTAAACCGAAAGGAAAGAAGAAGAAGAAACAAGTCGGTTCAAGAAAGAAAGTGAATAAATCTCAGTACGGATTTAAAGTCGAATGAAGAAGCCAAGGGCAAGTGCTTCATCCGTAAGGTGCAGACATCGAAGGCGGATCGTCCTCGTAGGAACCAAAACAAAGGTATATCTCATACTCTAGTTGTTGAAACATGTTTAGCGGTGTTATATAACAGAACCTGGTGTGTAGATACGGGAGCCAATGATCATGTCTGAAATTCCTTGCAGGGGTTTCAGGAAACCAGACGACTATCTGAAGGAGAAATTACCGTCTACATGGGCAATGCTACTAAGGTGGCAGTTGTAGTGGGAGACGTCTACTTATCTTTTAGTAGAAATAGGAATTTGGTTTTAAGAAATTGTCTTTATGTACCCAGTTTTAGAAAGAATTTAATTTCAGTTTCTAAACTGTTTATAGATGGATATTCAGTTTCTTTCAGTAACGATGTAGTTATTAAAAGAAATAAAGTGATTATCTGTTCTGGTGCATTAGTTGGCAATTTGTATATTTTAAATCCAATTTCTTCCACAAAGCAAAACATGGAAATTTATAACTCATCTTCTAATTCTAATAAGAGAAAAGAACCTTCGGAAATGAACCAAGCATATCTTTGGCATCTAAGGCTTGGTCATATTAACTTAAGTAGGATTCAGAGGCTTATAGCCGATGGACTTTTGGGTTCATTAGAGTTGGAAAATTTTCCAACTTGTGAATCCTGCTTGGAAGGTAAAATGACCAAGAGGTCGTTCAAGGCCAAGGGGTATAGAGCCAAAGAAGTGTTAGAGTTGGTTCACTCTGATTTGTGTGGTCCTATGTCTGTCCAGGCAAGAGGAGGTTTTGAATATTTTGTCTCTTTCATAGATGATTATTCAAGATATGGATACATTTACCTAATGCGCCGCAAGTCTGAGTGCTTTGATAAGTTCAAAGAATACAAGGCTGATGTGGAGAAACGACTAGGTAAAAGTATCAAGACACTACTCGATCGTGGTGGCGAATACCTCTTAGGAGAGTTTAGGAATTACTTATCGAGGTCGATTCAATCCCAATTGTTGCACGAACACCCCAATGTAATGGTGTAGCGTAACGAAGGAATAGGACTCTTATGGAAATGGTTAGATCGATGATGAGTTATTCGAATTACCAAATTGTTTTGGGGATATGCTCTGAAACAGAGAGATTCCGAACTTAGTACCTTCTAAATCAGTTTCTTCTACTCCCATAGAATTGTGGAATGGGCGAAACCCGCCTAAGACATATTCGGATTTGGGGTAGTCCAGACATGTGCTGAAACCATATCTTGATAAGTTAGAATCTCGTATAGATCGCGTGTTTGTAGGATATCCCAAAGGAACGAAGGTGGTTTATTTTATAGTCCTAAGACCGAAGGTCATTGTTAGCACCAATGCCCGCTTTTAGAAGAAGACTATATAATGGATCACAAGCCCAGAGTAAAGTTGTTTTAGAAGAACTTAGAGAGGACATGTCTACTTCAATACCAACAGTACAAGATGAAGTACCACAAGAGACCGCAACACGTGTCACACATGATACACAACCACAGATGGTGCCTCGTCGTAGTGGGAGGGTTGTGAAGCACCTGAAAGATTCATGTTTTGGGAGAGCTTTCGGACTTGATCCTGGGTAAACATGAACCTGATCCCCGGTCATATGACGAAGCACTCCAAGATATAGATGCAGTCTTGGCAAAAGGCAATGAATTCAAATAGAGTCCATGTACTCTAATAAGGTTTGGGAGCTTGTAGAACCACCGATGGTGTAAAAGCCGTTGGATGCAAGTGGATCTACAAAAGGAAAAGAGGGACAGACGGGAAGGTAGAAACCTTCAAAGCTAGGCTTGTTGCGAAAGGGTACACTCAGAAAGAGGGAATCGATTATGAGGAAACCTTTTCACCGGTAGCCATGCTTAAGTCTATCCGAATACTCTTATCCATTGCTGCTCATATGGATTATGAGATTTGGCAAATGGATGTCAAGACAGCTTTCCTTAATGGAAGTCTTGAAGAGAACATCCATATGAAGCAACCAGAAGGGTTTATTGAAAAAGGCAAAGAGCATCTAGTGTGCAAGCTCAATCGGTCCATTTATGGACTGAAGCAAGCTTCAAGGTCTTGGAACATCCGGTTTAATGAAGTAATCCAGTCATATGGATTTATTCAAAGTCCGGATGAGTCTTGTGTATATAAGAAGTGTAACGGAAACGTGGTGGTATTTCTTGTACTATACGTAGATGATATTTTGTTAATTGGCAACAATGTCAAGGTATTATCAGACGTAAGGGTATGGTTGTCCAAACAATTTGATATGAAGGACTTAGGAGAATGTGCACACATTCTTGGGATCAAAGTTATAAGGGATCGCAAGAAAAGAATGTTGTGTCTATCCCAAGCTTCATATATAGATACAATCCTTGCTCGTTTTAGCATGCAAGACTCCAAGAAAGGGTTCTTACCTTTTAGACATGGAGTAGCTCTATCTAAAGAGATGTCTCCAAAGACATCAAAAGAGATAGAGGACATGAAAGCAGTTCCTTATGCTTCGGCTGTAGGAAGCCTAATGTATGCAATGCTATGTACGAGACCTGATATCTGTTTTGCCGTGGGCATGGTCAGCAGATATCAGAGTAACCTTGGACAAGGACATTGGACTGCGGTAAAGCATATATTAAAGTACCTGAGAAGGACTAGAGATTATATGCTAGTTTACCAAGCAGATGATCTGCTCCCTGTGGGTTATACGGATTCAGATTTCCAATCAGATAGGGATAACAGTAAGTCTACATCAGGCTATATGTTTACTTTAGGAGGTGGAGCCATTTCATGGAGGAGTGTTAAGCAGAAATGCGTTTCGGACTCAACCATGGAAGCTGAGTATGTAGCAGCCTCTGAGGCAGCTAAAGAAGCAGTATGGCTCAGGAACTTTCTAATGGACTTAGATGTGATTCCTGGTTTGCCCAAAATCATCACAATTTATTGTGATAATAGCGGTGCAGTTGCAAACTCGAAGGAACCACGAGCTCATAAGGCAAGTAAACATATAGAGCGCAAGTACCACCTGATACGAGATATTGTGAAGCGAGGAGAAGTTGTCATCGCCAAGATTGCATCAGCGGATAACCTGGCAGATCCTTTCACTAAGGCCCTTCCGGTGAAAGCTTTCGATCGGCATATGGAGGGAATGGGAATCAGATGTATGGTAGAAGATATGGCAGCTTAGTCATTAGTATAAGTGGGAGATTGTTGGAGTGTATACTGAAAGCCTAAGCTTTGTAAACATTCATTATGAATAAAGAATCACATTTGGTCTAATTATCTACATTTGTTTGTAGTTGTTCATTTAATTTATATTGTAGATAACATAGTATGTGGTGTCACATACAGAAGATGATGTTATCAGTACCTTATAAATTATAAACAGTAACTCACGACCAGAATGGAAAGGAACAAACCATTAGAAGGTCGTAGTGTAATTAGGTATTAGTTTATCTTGACTATATAATTACACTAGTACACTCAGAGTGTATTGAGTAGGACCATTTGAGGTCATTTCTTTTATACTGACTTTATAGAGGAACAAAGACCTCGGTTATTATGGAAGTGTGTGCTCTTAATCCTAATATAATAACAAGCACATATATTTGATATTTATTTCTTTAATTTATCAATGGGTAAGATTTAGTTCGATGAATCAATAAGCCCGATAAATTGGGAAATGATATCACTTATAGTGTGTGTTGTTGATTATAGAAGGAAACTGTGTCCTAGAGATACTAGGTTGATAATGTCCCCAAGAGGAGCTCATAAGGATTGTCATGTTAAACCCTGCAGGTGGACTTAGTCCGACATGACGATAAGGTTGAGTGGTACTACTCTTGGACTTAGACATTAATTAAATGAGTTGTCAGTAACTCACTTAATTAGTGGACATTCGATATCTTAAACACAGGGAGACTAACACACTCATAATAAGAAGGAGCCCAAAAATGTAATTTGGGATTGGTGCGGTAGTTCAATGATAGTTCTTTAGTGGAATGAATTATCATTGATAAAATTAAGTTGTGTGTTCGGGGCGAACACGGGATGCTTAATTTTATCGGGAGACCAAAACCAATTCCTCCTCTCGGTGCCTATCGTAGCCTCTTATTTATAGAGTTCTATACCCACCTATACCCACCTTCTATACCCACCCAATAGGGGCCGGCCAAGCTAGCTTGGGATCAAGCTAGGGCCGGCCTAGGTATGAGATTGGGTGGTCGGCCCTAGCTTGAACCCAAGCTAAGTAGGGCCGGCCAAATAAATTTAAAAAGAAATTTAATTTTAATTTTTATTATTATGTGGAAGATATATTTTAAATAGAATTAAAATTAAAATATCACTCTTGTAAAAGATCTACAAAAGATTAAAGAAAGAGATTAGATCTCTTTCCTTATTTGTAGATTGGAGAGATGTTTTATTTTTTCTTTAAAAATTATTCACATGTAGATAAAATTAAAATTATAGAAATTTCCTTTTATCAACCATGAAGAGATTTTAAAGAGAAATTTTATTTTTTAAAATTTCCGGAAACAAATTAGGAAGTTTTAATTGTTGATTAAAACTTGTCCTCTTTTGTTATCCAATGATGGCCGGCCACTTGAAATTAATTGAGGAAATTTTATTTTATTTCTCTCAATTAAAGCATGTCAAGGAAATTAAGGAAAATTTATTGTAATTAAATTTCCTAATTTGCCTAGGCCAAGGAATATAAAAGAAGGGGTGAGGGTGCCTTCACAAGATACAACATCTATTATTCCTCTCCCTCTTTTGTTCCTTGGTGTGGCCGGCCAACCTCTCCCTCTCTTCCTCTTGTGGTGGCCGAACCCTACCCTTCTATTGGAGCTCTTGTGGTGGCTGGATACTACTCGGAGAAGAAGAAGAAGAAGGAGAGAAAGCTAGCATCTCTTGGAGCTTGGTTAGTATTTTGTTTTTCTTCCTTGGTGAAGCTTCCTCTTTGTTGGCCGAACCTAGCTAGGAGGAGAAGAAGGTGATTGGTGGTTTCTCATCTCGGAAGATCGTTGCCCACACAACGTCCGGGTTAGAAGAGGAATACGGTAGAAGATCAAGAGGTTTTTCTACAAGGTATAACTAGTAAATTTTATTTCCGCATCATGCTAGTTATTTATGGAAATAATACCAAATACAAGAGGCTTACGTTCTAGTATTTCGAATATGTTTTTTCGAAGTTGTGTTCTTTTGTTTCTTTCTTTTCCTTGTGATTTGATTGTTCTCTTTGGTTAACCTAAAGTTATTTTAGGAAATTAAATATTAGCTTTCTATTAAAGGTTTTGTCTAGTCGGTGGTGGTTGCTCCCATATCCAAGAAGGCCATGTGCCTCGCCACGTCAGTACTGGGAACCTTTTATGGAAATTAATATTTAATGGAATTAGTAACTTAAGGAGACTTGGGTCGAACGTGTTAAGTTCCGCAGGAGATCCAAGTCAAAACCTAAAAGAACAAATAGGTTAAGTTTTGGATCAAACGTGTTAAGTTCCGCAGGCGATCCAAAAATTTAATTTAAAAGAACACATGGTAGCTAGGAAAAGGTTCAGACCTTTGTACAAAATTTTTGTACAGTGGAACCTATAGGTTTTCCGAGTAGCAACCAACAGATATGGTATCAGACCTTGGTTCTAACCACTGTCAATGAAATTCTTGTGTCATGCAATTTGGCACGAAATAGTGCAGTTGTTAGAATTCAATGAACAACACAAACTTTCGAGTTTTAATTTACAAGCACAATAAAATCCTATTTTTTAGGTTGTAACTTAGAGTTGAAACTCAATTTATAACCCTATTTGTTATTCAGAAAATAATTCAACTATACAATTCTCACATCTAGATTTAAAAGGGCTTGGTATTTTTCCATATTAAGCCCACCATTGGGCCTGATATGATTCCATATC
Organism: Zingiber officinale; assembly: GCF_018446385.1. Classification (NCBI taxonomy): domain Eukaryota; kingdom Viridiplantae; phylum Streptophyta; class Magnoliopsida; order Zingiberales; family Zingiberaceae; genus Zingiber; species Zingiber officinale. The sequence continues at coordinate 58,135,764 of NC_055987.1, read as the reverse complement.
AGGCCCAACGTGGGCCTGATATTTTCTCATATCAGGCCTAGCTTGGGCTTGATATTATCTTACATCAGGTCGACTGGTGGCCCTAATATTTGTTGGGACCAAATATGTAGCTAGAGGGGGGGGGGGGGGGGAATAGCTCGGCACAGTCTCATGCTCTTCGATGCTTGTTTCTTCAATGATATGCAGCGGAAATACAAGAAACAAAACATACAACGCTAACACAAAGGATTTACTTGGTATCCACTTCAAGAAGAGGTGACTAGTCCAAGGATCCACACACTCACGCACCCTCCACTAATAAAACACTCCTTTACGGTAACTACCGAAGGCCGAGAAGCCCTACAATACTCTCAATACAACAAGAAAGCAAGGGAAGACAAATACAAGAAATATCTTACAAGATATGCAGTGAAAACCCTAACCCTACCTTCTTCCTCTTGTTGTAGTCACGCCTCTTGACTTGGATGTCTCTCCAAGATCATTCAAGAACTGGCGGTGAGAGTGGAAAACGCTGTGGAGAAGCTGTTGTGAGGATCGGAGCTGAACAGTGTGAGCGTTGTCGAAGGAATTGCATGCCAACGACTTTATCCAGCGCCAACGGTCGGATCCCGATCGATTGGATTGCTCCCAATCGATCGAGGAAGCTTTGGATCGATCGGCTGATCGATCCAGAGCGCCTCTGTTCTCTCGAGAACCGCCTAGATTGATCAGTCAATCGATCCAGGTCCCATCGTGCGAAAATGCCCTCTCAATCTATCCATTGATCGATTGGAGGCTCTGGATCGATCGGCCGATCGATCCAGAGCTGTTCTGTTCGCGCGACACTTCTCCCCAATCGATCCACTGATCGATTGGGAGGAGGCTTGTCGCGAGGACTCACCCAATCGATCGGTCGATCGATTGGGCATGTGCCAATCGATCGGCTGATCGATCCAGCTCCTTATTTTTGCCCAAAAAGAAGTCCAAAGCCCTCTAAACCAACATCCGGTCAACCATTACCTGTTGGTCCATCATGCCTAGCATCCGGTCACCCTTGACCTGCTAGGACTCGCTCACCAAGTGTCCGATTAATCCCTTTGATCCACTTGATCTTTCTAACTCGTGCCACGTATCTGGTCAATCCCTTCGACCTACTTGGACTTTCCAACACCAGATGTCCGATTAGCCTTGATCCATCTGAATTTCCTCGTGCCTAGCTTCACTCACCAGGACTTCCCAATTGCCTAGCTTCACTCAACAAGACTTCCAACTGGCTAGCTTTACTCACTAGGTTTTTCACCCGGCTTCACTCACCAAGATTTTCTTCTGCCTAGCTTCACTCACTAGGACATTCACCTGGCTTCACTCATCATGATTTCCTTCTGTCTATCTTCACTCACTAGGTCTTTCACCTGGCTTCACTCACCAGGATTTCGTTATGTCTAGCTTCACTCACTAGGACTTTCTTTCTGCCTAACTTCCCAGTTAGGACTTTCACCTGGCTTCACTCACCAGGATTTCCTTCTGCCTAGCTTTACTCACTAGGTCTTTCACCTGGCTTCACTCACCAGGATTTTCCCGTCTTCACTCACTAGGTCTTTCACCTGGCTTCACTCACCAGGATTTTCCCGTCAAGTATCCAGTCAACCTTGACCTACTTGACTCTCCTTCACAATCTCACCACATGAACAATTGCACCTGCAATCTTCATGTCTTGTCTCCATGTATTGTCAAACATCGAAACCCAAACATCAAGACTTAAGCTTGACCCGATTCAAGCTCAGTCAACCAGGTCAACCTTGACCTAGGTTATATTTCACCAACAATCTCCCTCTTTTTGATGTTTGACAATACCACTAGTAAGTTAGGCTAATCCCATAGCCTCAACTCCTTTCATACCTGATCCTGTCCGAACGCTGAATCAATGGACCCTAGGCACGTGGCGCTCTCTGAATTGATGACGTGGATCTCTGACCGGTCGTAGGGGTCTCCGGCAAACCTGCAAGGAAGTCGGGCCGGGAAGGGGTTCCCGGCGATGACCCTCCGACGCTCAAGTCAGGCAAGAGGAAACTAGGAAGTGGCTTCGAATCTCAGAGAATGCGTACCTCCGGTGAAGTGTGAGGACCCTTATATAGAGCTGTGAAGAGGCTTATGCACACATACCGAGGTGAATACGTGTCCTCTTACCATACCTCATTATGGGCTTGTCAGAGGAGCTTGCCTGACACCATACTGCTACAGTCCGAGCACCTCTCTGATGGGACGGCAAAACCTTCTGTCGTAAGGTTCAAGTCAGCGTATGACTTGGTCATTGGACATGCCTGTTGTCAGAAGATGTTTCCCTTGTCCTTTTGTCTCTCCTGTTCCTGCGCTGAGCGTCTGGCCGCTCGGCAGCCCCATCACATCCGACCGGACGTAGGTACTGATCCGCTCAGGAGTTTCCAGGTCATGTGCTCGGATAAAACTGTTCACAGCATTACTGCTTTATGCCTCGGCCGAGCGGGCTACCCGCTCGGCCCAGCGACCCTGTTCATCATGAGCGTCGGAGACCCGACTCCCCGTCGGGTTCTTTGCTTCCGCTTAGTCCCCGTTCGGCCGGTCGGCCCCCCTTTTCCGGTCGGCCGTTTTACCTTTGACCTCCACGTGGCGTTGACTTACCTCAAAGGGGGTCCCCCATCCTTACTGCTAGATCACTTGCCTCCCCTTCAAGTCTAGTCGAAGGAGGCGATTAGTCCGACTGACTGGACCATCAGTTGCGCCGAGCGGCGTCCATATGCAACTATCCTCCGCTCAGCCCACACGGGGGCAACTAAAACGTCCATCAACGGCAACATTCCTCGGATCTCCTCGATGTTTGCGCCAATCTCCATCATTAAGGCCGAGCACACGCTCATTAAATGTGATCTATGTTGCGATGCCACGTGGCACCCCTGATGCCGTCAGCGTACGGCGGCGGCGTTACCTTCGATGGGACCGCCTTAGTTTGAAATGGACGGCGTGATGCGTGCTCCGGTTCTCGCGACCTGAATCTGACGTTGGAGGTCGCTCGGGCTCAACCCTATAAAGCCTTGGCCATCTCCGCCTTCACCGCATTTCTAATTTCGCGTGCCCAGAAGCTTCCTTCGGCGTTCCAACGCTCCGTCGGCTTCGATTCTCCGTTTTCCAGCGATTCAATGTTCTTCTCCGATCCTCATTCTTCTCTGTAAGGTTCTTCTTCTTTCTTTCTTTGTTAGCCTTGTGTTTCTTGTCGTGTTTTCATCCTCTGGTCGCTGTCTTGTTCCTCCTCTTCTTCCCTCTGTCGTTGGCCTTTTTTTCGCCTTTCGCTTGCTCTGCCGTTCGGACAATGGCCAGTTCTTCTCAGCCTCAAGACCAAACCCTCGGCCCATGGTATACCACCATGGAGTCACGCTTCGATCGGCGCGACGTCGATATTCTGATGGACTCCTTCAAAATTCCTTCGGATTTTGAGATTATCCTACCCTCCTCCTCCGCTCAGCCACACAAACCGCCGCGCGGAGCTTTCTACGTTTTCCGCGACCAATTCGTAGCCGGTCTGCGCTTTCCAATACATCCCTTCATCGTTGAAGTTTGCAACTTTTTCGGCATTCCGCTCGGAAGCCTAGTCCCAAACACTTTCCGCCTTTTATGCGGCGTTGTCGTCCTGTTTAAAATCCACAATATCCCCCTCCGACCGGAGGCTTTCTATTATTTTTATTACCCTAAACAGTCCGAGCTGGGCACATACATGTTCCAGGCTCAGCCCGGTTTAGTTTTCTTTAATAAACTGCTCTCTTCCAATAAGCATTGGAAAGAATTCTACTTCTACCTTCGTATGCCCGAGCGGACCCCCTTCCGCACCCAGTGGCAGGTCGGACCACCAATCTCCCCAGAGCTCAAAAGATTCAAGACCCGACCGGATTATCTTCACGCAGCCAACATGCTAGCCGGTCTGAAGTTTGACATCAATAAGTTCCTGCCTGAAGGGGTGATGTACATATTTGGCCTGAGTCCAATCAGAACCCCCCTTCCGAACGGCTTCGGTAAGAATTTTACTTGTGCATTCGCTTTGATTGCTAATTGATTTTCTCCTTTTTCCTTTGCAGCGGACATCGTCATGGAGTCAGTGATGGCCGGCATTTTGAAAAGGAAAGCAGCGGCGCTCGAGGCCACGGCTGCCAAAGAGATGGAGTCGCTTGGCATTCAGCCGGTCGGCTCGCATGAGGGAGAGAGCGATACGAATGCGGGGGAGTCAGCCGCTCAGGCTTCTCTCCCGGAGCCAGCGACTGGCGCAACTGCTAGTTGAGAGCCTTCCATCCGGGAGGAAGGCTCGGCTCAAGAGGAAGAGCGCCCCCTCCGACAAAAGAGGCACCGCACAGAGACACCACTCCGCTCGACTACATCTGCGGTCCATCCATCCGAGCGGACCACCGCCGATTCTCGCGGCAAAGCGCCGGAGGTGGAGGCGATCTCGTCTGATCGGACTCCATCCCAACTAGACGCGTCTGCGGACCCCCTCAAGGCCGTTCCGATCAGCGCCCTTCCACCAGCTCCCCGCCAAGTCCAACGTTCGGCGATTTTGTCCCAATTTTCGGTGCCGGCCTCCGATCCTTCCTCGGCTTCCGCCCAGACAACTCCTGGTCATGGCCGTACCGTCAGGGTCTCACTTCACCTCCCAACCAAAGGATTGATGCCCGAGGCCGATCGACCAACCGCGCCCGAGCACATGATCACAATGAAGGGGCCTCTAGCCGAAATGTGGGCCAACGCTCGGGCGCGCGTCGCTATGATTCCCCTCAGCAATTTGGCCAATAGCCACATGCAGCAGGTCACTGGGGTAAGTGCGTTTTCTTCCGAAGTTTTTTATGCATTCTTTCCGATCGGCCATTAACAATTCTTGCTTATGCCAGAGATGGGTGGAGGAGATCGCCATCTGCAACCGTCTGACCATGGTGGATGAAGAATTAAAGAGGCTGAAGGCTCCGGGCGGCTCTTCCGGCTCGTAAGGTCCATCATATGCCGAGCTACAGAAAGAGCTCAAAAAGACCCAAGCTTTGCTGGCGGCGGAGCAAAAGAAAACGGCCGACCAGGCGCATACTTTGTCCGAGCTTGATCGACAGGTCAAATCACTTGACCAAAAAATAAGCCTGGTGACCGAGCGGAAGAAGACGGCCATTGCCGACCTGGAGAAGAAGAATGTCGACGCTCGGGGCCTGGAGCAAAAAGTTAAGGAGCTGATAGACTAGCTAGCCGGCGAGAAGGCGGCCCGATCGGACGTGGTGACGAAACTTGAGGCTGCCCTACAAGAACACCAAGCCACCGCCGACGCCTCCCGAGCGGCCCTCAAAGAATACCAGGAGGCTGAGCCAAGCTGGGTCGCCGCCTTGAGGCAAAATTACATCCGTTCGGTCGAATTCTCTGAAAAAGTCTACGAATGGATGTACACTGCCTTCGAGCTTGCTATGAATTCCACCACAACCTACTTGAAGTCCAAGGGTCTTCTTTCTGATTCCGCCACCATCCCAGCTCAAGACCAGGCGACACTCCTCAGCACCATCCCGAAGGATCTTTATGATTATCTGGAATAGAAGTATATGTGTAATTCGGCCGCTCGGCCAAAGACTATCCTTTTTGGTAATGCGGCCGCTCGGCCTTAAATTCTCTTATGCTATCCTTTTACTTGCTGTTTTTTTTGTTAATCAATATGAGTACTGTCCGCTCGGCTTGCCAACTACCATTGTTCATGTTCCTCCACTTCTCCTCGTTATTCGCCTCTCATCCCACCTTTCTTGTGTTCGAAAGGGGTTTTTTACGAAGTATTTTGCGTAGCTAGTCCGCTCGGCAGAATATATCCTATTTCGCAAAAGGGATTTTCGCCAGATGTTCACGAAGTACTTTTGGTTACTTGGCCGATTGGCCAAACGACTTAAGAGTCGACCTCTTTGTTGTCTTCTTCCGGCCGAAGGGTTTATAGTCGCCGGCGCGACTCTCGATTTTTAACGTAGGAGCTCGACGGTCTTCCGGCCGGAGGGTTTATAGTCGCCGGCGCGACTCTCGATTTTTAACGTCGGAGCTCAATGGTCTTCCTGCCGGAGGGTTTATAGTCGCCGGCGCGACTCTCGATTTTTAACGTCGGAGCTCGACGATCTTCCGGCCGGAGGGTTTATAGTCGCCGGCGCGACTCTCGATTTTTAATGTCGGAGCTCGACGGTCTTCCGGCCGGAGGGTTTATAGTCACCGGCGCGACTCTCAATTTTTAACGTCGGAGTTCGACGGTCTTCCGGCCGGAGGGTTTATAGTCGCCGGCGCGACTTTCGATTTTTAATATCGGAGCTCGACGGTCTTCCGGTCGAAGGGTTTATAGTCGCCGGCGCGACTCTCGATTTTTAACGTCGGAGCTCGACAGTCTTCCACCCGGAGGGTTTATAGTCGCCGGCGCGGCTCTCGATTTTTAACGTCGGAGCTCGACGGTCTTCCGATTCAGCTGACGATGCCTTATACTTGCGCTAATTTTCTGATTTTTTACTCCTGCATTTCAAATGTACAGCCGAACGGAAAATATACCACATACATTTCATTGGCGCACCTTTCACCCCGCCCGGTAAGGCTGGAGATGGTTCGCGCTCCATGGTCGATCCAGTTGTCACCCGTCTTCATCCTCTAGATAATAGGCACCCGAGCGGAGCTTTTCGATGACTTTGAAGGGGCCCGCCCAAGGAGCCTCCAGCTTGCCAACGTCCCCGACCTGGAACGCTCTAGGGATGACGCGTCGGTTGTAATTCTGTTTCATCCTTTGCCGGTACGCCATCAGCCGAACGGACGCCTTGGCTCGCTCTTCGTCGATTAAGTCCAGCTCCATGTTCCTCCACTCGACATTGTCCTCATCATAGTTTTGGATCCGGACGGACTCTGCGCCGACTTCAACTGGGACAACTGCTTCACCGCCGTACACTAAATGGAATGGCGTGACGCTCGTTCCCTCCTTTGGGGTCATGTGGATAGCCCATAAGACGCCTGGCAGCTCGTCCACCCAACTTCCTCCTATGTGGTCAAGTCAAGCCTGAAGAATTCTGAGTATTTCTCTGTTGGTTACTTCCGCTTGCCCGTTGCTTTGGGGATACGCCACGGAAGTAAAGTGTTGTTCAATGCCATAACTTTTGCACCATTCTTCGAGCTGCTTCCCGACGAACTGTCGCCCATTATCAGATATGAGTCGGCGAGGAACGCCGAACCAACAGATTATATGTTGTCAGATAAACTTTTTGACCATCTGCTCGGTGATCTTGGCCAGTGGCTCAGCCTCCACCCACTTGGAAAAGTAGTCGACCGCCACCAGTAGAAACTTCCGCTGACCGGTCGCCATAGGGAACGGACCCACGATATCCATTCCCCACTGATCGAACGGATAGGATACCGCAGACGCTTTCATCTCCTCTGCCGGTCGGTGGGAGAAGTTGTGGTACTTTTGGCAGGAGAGGCACGTCGCGACGGTCCGAGCGACGTCTTCTTGCAGTGTTGGCAAGAAGTACCCAGCCAGTAGGATCTTCCTAGCCAGCGATTGTCCGCCCAGATGTCCTCCGCACGATCCTTGGTGTACTTCCTGGAGTATTTACGCCGCATCTTCCGAGCTCACACATTTCAAAAGTGGGCGGGAGAAAGCCTTCTTGTAGAGTTGGTCTCCAACGAGTGTGAACCGACCGGCTCTCCTCCTCAATAACTGGGCTTCCTCCCGATCGGAGGGTGTAGCACCCGAGCGGAGAAACTCCATGATGGATGTCCTCCAATCGCTCGGGAATGCGAGGCCTTCCATCCGGTCGATGTGCACCACCAAGGATACTTGCTCAATTGGCTGCTGGATGATGACCGGTGATATTGCACTTGCGAGTTTGGCTAACTCATCTGCCGCCTGGTTCTCCACTCAGGGTATCTTCTGGATAATGACTTCTCTGAAGTGGGCCTTGAGCTTTTCGAAGGCCTCAGTGTAGAGCTTGAGCCGAGCGTTGTTAATCTCAAAAGTGCCTGAGAGCTGCTGAGCGGCCAATTGGGAGTCTGAATGGAGTGTCACCCGACTAGCTCCTACATGCCGGGCCGCCTGCAAGCCGGCTATGAGGGCCTCATACTCCGCTTCATTATTTGTGGCTTTGTAATCCAGCCGGACGGATAGGTGCATCCTTTCTTCTTGGGGAGAGAGTAATAATACACCAATCCCGCTCCCGAGCCGAGTGGATGATCCATCCACAAATATTTTCCACATGGCTTCGGGCTCGGGATTTTGCACTTCGGTAACAAAATCTGCCAAGGACTGCGCCTTTATTGCCGAACGGGGTTGATACTGGATGTCAAATTCACTCAACTCCGTTGTCCATTTGATGAGCCGGCTGGACGCTTCTGGGTTCAGCAGCACTCTTCCCAATGGGCTATTTGTCCGGACTATGATGGTATGTGCTAGGAAATAAGGGCGAAGTCTCCGAGCGGCGAGGACCAAAGCAAAAGTCAGCTTCTCGAGCCCAGTGTAGCGAGATTCAGCATCTTTTAAAATATGGCTCAAGAAGTACACGGGTTGTTCTTCTCCGCTCGTCCTCACTAATGCCGAGCCTACTGCCTGCTCGGTTGAAGATAAATAAATACAGAGCGGCTCACCCACAGCTGGCTTGGCTAGCACGGGCAAAGAGTTCAGGTATGTCTTCAGCTCTTCGAACGCCCGATCGCATTCTTCATCCCAATGAAACTTGGTGTCTTTGCGTAGGATCTTGAAAAAAGGGAGACTCCGATCGGCTGTCTTCGAGATGAATCTTGACAATGCTGTTATCCGACCGGTCAAGCGCTGTACTTTCCTCAGATTTCTTGGGGGCGACATATCTTATAATGCTTTCACCTTGCTGGGATTTGCCTCTATGCCCCGCTCGGTCACTATATAGCCCAAAAAACGCCCGCCTTTTGCTCCGAACAGACATTTCTGAGGGTTCAGCTTAACTCCATACTTCCTCAGCGTTCGGAAGGTCTCCTCCATGTCTTTAAAAAGATCAGCCGCTCGGACGGACTTAATGAGAATATCATCCACGTACACTTCCAAATTGTGTCCGATCTACTCCTTGAACACTTTGTTCATTAAGCGCTGGTAGGTTGCCCCTGCATTCTTTAGTCCGAACGGCATCACATTGTAGCAGTAAGTGCCGTCGGCTGTAACGAAGCTGACCTTCTCTTGATCATCTCGGGCGAGCGGCACTTGATGGTAGCCCTGATAGGCGTCTAGCATGCATATCAGCTCGCACCTGGCTGTGGAGTCCACCAGTTGATCAATCCGGGGCAGAGGGTAAAAATCCTTTGGGCATGCTTTGTTGAGATCCCTAAAATCGATGCAAACCCTCCACTTGTTGCCCGACTTGGAGACTAGCACGACATTTGCGAGCCAGCTCGGGAACTAGACCTCCCTTATATGGCCGGCCTCCAGGAGCTTCTCAACCTCCGCTCGGATGATGGCATTTTGTTCAGCGCTGAAGTCCCTCTTCCTTTGCTTCACCGGCCGAGCGTCCGGTCAGACGTGAAGCTCATGCTATGCGATACTTGGCGAGATTCCCGGCAACTCATGCGTCGACCAAACGAAGACATCACAATTTCTCTGGAGACATTTGATCACCTCCTTTTTCTGGCTTGCCTCCAGATCGGCCGCAATAAATGTGGTGGCCTCCGATCGGGTCGGGTGAATCTGCACTTCCTCTTTTTCTTCATAAACCAAAGAGGGTGATTTTTCGGTAATGGCGTTCACCTCGATCCGCGGCGTCTTCCGAGCGGAATTAGCTTTGGCTCGGACCATTTCGACGTAACATCACCGAGCCGCCAATTGGTCTCCTCTCACTTCTCCAACTTTATCCTCAACATGGAACTTAATTTTTTGGTAGAAGGTGGAGACGGTCGCCCGGAACTCACTGAGTGTCAGTCGCCCCAAGATGACATTGTATGCAGAGGGAGAGTCGACCACGACGAAGTTTACAGTCCGCGTCCTTCTGAGCGGCTCTTCTCCCAGCGAAATAGCCAGTCGGACCTGTCTGACCGGCAGAACTTCATTTCCTGTGAACCCGTAGAGGGGGGTTGTCATGGGCAGCAGCTCGGCTCGATCGATTTGCAGTTGGTCGAAGGCCTTTTTGAAGATAATGTTGACCAAGCTGTCTGTATCGATAAAAATGTGGTGGATAGTATAGTTAGCTATTACTGCTTTGATGAGGAGCACGTCGTCATGTGGCACTTCGACTCCCTCAAGGTCCCTGGGCCCAAAACTGATTTCGGGTCCACTCGCCCGTTCTTGACTGCAGCCGACCGCATGGATCTGGAGCTGCCTGACGCTCGCCTTCCTTGCTCTGTTGGAATCACCTCCGGTCGGTCCGCCAGCGATGATGTTGATTTCACCTCGGGAAGTGTTGCTTCTATTTTCTTCCTCCCGTGCGAACGGCCTACGCCGCTCCCTAGACACCCGGGGATTGTCCTCGTGCCTCTGAGGATAATGCCGCTCAGGAGACTATTGCTGTCGCCTGTCGGGTATCCGCCGATCGGCCTCATGGTGTCGCTGTCGCCTGTCGGATGATGGTGATCGATGGTGGCCACTCCGGGGAACGGGGTGGGCGATCAGGGGAAGGCTCCGGCAATCTCTTGTGTTATGTGTGTCAGTCCGGTAGAACGAGCAAAACATAGGGGTCCATACCTTTTTCTTTGGTTTGGGCCGCTCGGCAGCTACCTCTTGGACGCCATGGGACCTCGCATGGTGAGAGCGGACTGCTTCGGTCCGCGGTCCTCTAGGCGGCTCCTGTCGAGTGACAGCCTTCCGCTCGGCAGGGGCTAGCCGCTCAGTTGGAACTTCTTTTCTTCTGGCCGCCTGTGCTTCCTCCACATTAATGTATTCATTGGCCCGGTGTAACATATGATCGTAGTCTCGGGGTGGCTTCTGAATGAGTGAACGGAAGAAATCACCGTCCACGAGGCCTTGTGTGAATGCATTCATCATCGTTTCTGAGGTGGCAGTTGGAATATCCATGGCCACTCGGTTGAATCGTTGGATGTATGCTCTGAGCGACTCCCTGGGCTCTTGCTTGATGGTGAATAGGCTGACACTAGTCTTCTGGTAACGCCGACTGCTTGCAAAATGATGGAGGAAGGCTGTGCGGAACTCCTTGAAACTTGTAATGGATCCGTCCGGCAGCCTCCGAAACCACCGTTGCGTCGATCCCGAGAGGGTGGTAAGGAACACCCGACACTTTACTCCATCTGTGTATTGGTGTAGGGTAGCCGTGTTGTCGAACTTACCAAGATGGTCATCCGGATCAGTGGTTCCGTTGTATTCCCCGATCGCCAGGGGCACATAATGTTTTGGCAGAGGGTCCCGCAGGATGGCCTCTGAAAATTGCCAGTTGATCCGTTCGGGGGAGGCGTCCGTTCGGGGAGCCTTGCCTTTTTTGTTGTCTCGCATAGGCGCCTCGTCGGATGAAGATCCTCGGTCACGATTAACTGTTGCGGCTTCAGGAGGCGTACGAAATAGGGCCCGATGAAATGGAACCGTGGCCGGTGGTGCTTCCGCTCAGCCTCCCGACGCGGACATCGCTTGTTGCTCCATCCGCTCGGCTTGCGCCTTCTGTTTCTGTTGTTCCACAAGCTTAGCTGCTCTTGCCTCAATCAGAGTGTCGAGTTCCTCCGTGGAGAGCATCACCGTATGCGGTCGTCCAGCTTCGTCCATTGCTTCCGCTCGGATACAGGTGCGTTCCCACAGACGGCGCCAATTTGATCCTGTCCGAACACTGAATCAATGGACGCTGGGCATGTGGTGCTCTCTGAATTGATGACGTGGATCTCTGACCGGTCGTAGGGGTCTCCGGCGAACCTGCAAGGAAGTCGGGCCGGGAAGGGGTTCCCAACGACGACCCTCCGATGCTCAAGTCAGGCAAGAGGAAACTAGGAAGTGGCTTCGAATCTCAGAGAATGAGTACCTCCGGCGAAGTGTGAGGACCCTTATATAGAGCTGTGAAGAGGCTTATGCACATATACCGAGGCGAATACGTATCCTCTTACCATACCTCAATATGGGCTTGTCAGAGGAGCTTGCCTGACACCATACTGCTACAGTCCGAGTACCTCTCTGATGGGACGGCAAAACCTTCTGTCGTAAGGTTCAAGTCAGCGTATGACTTGGTCGTTGGACATGCCTGTTGTCAGAAGACGTTTCCCTTGTCCTTTTGTCTCTCCTGTTCCCGCGCCGAGCGTCTGGCCGCTCGGCAGTCCCATCACGTCCGACCGGATGTAGGTACTGATCCGCTCGGGAGTTTCCAGGTCGTGTGCTCGGATAAAACTGTTCACAGCATTACTGCTTTATGCCTCGGCCGAGCGGGCTACCCGCTCGGCCCAGCGACCCTGTTCACCATGAGCGTCGGAGACCCGACTCCCCGTCGGGTTCTTTGCTTCTGCTTAGTCCCCATTCGGCCGGTCGGCCCCCCTTTTCCGGTCGGCCGTTTGACCTTTGACCTCCACGTGACGTTGACTTCCCTCAAAGGGGGTCCCCCGTCCTTACTGCCGGATCAATACCAATATGAGAATGATGATTTCCTTCATTCTCCTCCTTTTCTTGAGGGCAACCTCCCTATTAGGTAATGAAGGCTTAACATAACCCTACATTCTCCCCCTATTGGCACACATCAAAAACTCTCCCCCTGAAGAGTTACCCAACGTTGTTTACAACTTCACTTGTTGTTCACAACACAATAACGAAGGTCCCATACCCTTCATTATTTTAAACGCTCATCCTTGAGCATATACCACTTGGTATATTCACACACGATTCAAATGAAGGTCTCATACCCTTCATTGTCATCAATTTGCTTCTCCGTGAGCAAACACCACATGAATAATGAAGATATCCACTCTTCATTTCATTCAAATGCCCAACCTTGAGCATTTTCGCTAAAGAAGGTTAACCACCTTCCAAGGTGTATAAAAAATAAATTTTCATGTCCTTAAAGAGTAACTTCCCCTAAAGACATGGACATAACTTCTGTCACTGCACTAACAATGACTTGGAATCCCTAAACCTTTAGAAAACCCAAAATTAGAAGTTTTGAGCTTAAAAAATTCAATATTGAAACCAAACCTCAACCTAAACTTTGACTTAGTCTTCCTTAACCAATCCATCCTTGTTTTCATCATGAAAACTCCCCCTAAATGTATACAAATGTGTTTTGAGGGGTTAGGACTGGTTACCTAGACTAAAGATGGTCCAAAATGCTGAAATCAGGCTTTACCAGCCAAATCAGCATTTTCAATCGATTGGAGTTGGGTCTCAATCGATTGAACCTGCTTAAATCGATCCACTGATCGATTCAGGATGGCTGGATCGATCGGTGGATCGATCCAGGAAGCTTCTGTTCGCGAGAAGCTTGCTCACAATCGATCGGCTGATCGATTAAGACCCTTCAATTGATCGGGTGATCGATTGAAGCTCTAAAAAAACTGAAATTCCATTTCAGTCAATTTCAGAAACCCCTAGAAAAATCTATAAAATTCCAAAAATCATAAAAATCGTTGTAGACATTATTTAGGGCACATACCATCAAGGAAAAATAGTTTTCTAAAAAATACTTCATATTTTCCAAGTTTGACACAGACTTGAAAACTTGTAAACACTTTAGTGTTTTCTTCAAGTTTGTGCTCAACTATTCAATGATGATTACTATCAAAAGATAGCCTTCACCAAGGTTTTCCAAAAGCATTTTAAAATGATTTTTAAAACCAATTTCCAACCATGTTCTTTGGGCTCAATGCACATGACTTGTACATTAGTTTTCCCAATGATTGGAAAACACATAACTATGTGTTTTGATGAACATAAAACTCAAAAGAATGCACTAAATCAACATCTTGAGTTTTGTTCATCATCCTAACATCTCACTTGTATCTAATGTGCACTAAACCACATGCAAGTCACCTTATAGTTCTTTTGTGAGATGAAAAGTTTGGTTTTGCCCTAATCTAGGGATCATGCATATCTACCGAGGCAATTTGAGGTTATGAACATCCACCAAGGATGTTATTTGTTAATAAATGTCATTTGTCCTTAAATTGCAAGGAATTAAAATAATGCATGATATGTTATGTTGGTGCAGTGAGCACCAGATGATCGAACCTGAGTTTTTGATTATGGAAAAGGGCTCAAAGTTAAGTGGTGGTGTTATCTAACAAAGTTCATGGAGCTTGCAGGAAAGTCCTAAGTGATACTTAGGCAAAAGTCCTAGCTGCGGTTAGGCAGGTAAAAACCCTAGGGGGTGGTAACCCTAGGTCATAGGGGGTGGTAACCCTATGCGGGAAGTCTTGGCAGGTCGATGGCTTTAGGCAAAAGTCCTAGGGGGTGGTAACCCTAGGTGAAAAGTCCTGGTGTCGCGAACCAGGTAAAAGTCTGGACTAGCCGGGAAGCGGATGTCCAGCAGAAAGTCCGGAAGCTTCAAATGCCGAGCAAAAGTCCAGTCGATCTGGAGGATCATACTGGCAACAGGTAAATCTCCTGAGTGGAGTAGGTGAGGACGCGTTCCCCGTAGAGGGAACAGTAGGCGTCGGGTCGACCTAGGGTTTCTGGTTGGAAACCTGAAGTCAGACTCGGACAGTCCGGAGACTGTTAATACTTCATTTATAATATCTATTGTATTATGTGCTAACTTTGTGTTGCAAGGTAGTGTTTGGGACTAACGTATCTTGCAGGTGCAAAGGAGCAACTTAAAGCCTCGGATGAACAGTGTCCAAGGCGCCTCCATGGAGCTTGGAGGCGCCTCGGATGCAAGGCTGGAGCTGGCTGCGAGAAGCTATTCAAGGCGCCTTGATGAACAGTGGAAGGCGCCTTGAACAGATGAAGGCGCCCTGTGAACAGTGGAAGGCGCCTTGAGTCTGTGATAAGATTCGACCAGTTCGCTCCTCATCTCCCCGGCTGACTCGGCTGTTCAAGGCGCCTTGGTGAACAGTAGAAGGCGCCTTGAACACCCTTTATAAGGGGTTTCGACCAGCAGCTCCTAACAAGAACTTCCAAGCAATCTTTCTGCTACAAGCTGCTCACGAGACGATCCCGAAGTGCTGCTACGAGACACCGACGACCCGGAGCTCCGAAATCTTCAGATTACGATATTGTCGTCGGTATAACTGTACTTTTTCATTATACTTAACTGTAATACTTGTACTCTTGTCGAACTTATAGTTGTTGCCCACGGAAAGCGATCAAGGATCGCGGGCCTTCGAGTAGGAGTCGTCACAGGCTCCGAACGAAGTAAATTCTCTTGTCTTTTTGTGTGGTTGTTTACTTTCCGCTGCGTTACTTCTCCGATAGATTTTACGATTCCGATAATTGAACGATTTTAGCCACAAGCGCTATTCATCCCCCCCCCCCTCTAGCGCGTCTCGATCCAACAATTGGTATCAGAGCGGGGTCGCTTTGAACTGGTGCAACCACCATTCAAGTATTTTTCGTTTTTTTTTCCCTCCAAAATTATTTTCGAAAAATTCATTTTCATCCTTTCATAGCTTATTAGTATTGATAAAATATTGAATTTGGCAAAATTTGAAATAATATATTTTAAAATATTTTTTTAATAATATTTTATTATTTTTTGAAACTGGTGAACTTCTATTTCTATCCTTCCATACCGCACTGCTAATCCAGGATCAAGTCCTGGTACATTGTTTTGCTTTTTTTGTGGGCAAGGTTCTTTTAAATGGCCCTCCAAGAAGGCTTTAGCACTTTTCGCCCCCCGCTCTTCTCCGGCGAAGACTTTACCTATTGGAAGAACCGGATGATCTACCATCTCAAGACGCAAGTCGAGATGTGGATCATCATCCAGACCGGTCTCGAGCTACCACTTGACGGCGCTGGAGAACTCGTTTCATGTACTAACTGGGATACCAGCATAAGAAAGAAGGTCGAAGCTGATGCCAAAGCAACCTGTATGCTGCAATGCGGGTTGACAAAAGAAGAACTGAATAGAGTCGGACCATTTTCAAGTGCGAAGGAGCTGTGGAACAAACTAATCGAGCTGCACGAGGGCACGTCAGACGCTAAAGAAGGTGAGACAGCGAGCCAGCTTCACACACGCATCCGGGACCTACTCAACGGGCTTCATGCGATCGGCCAAAAGGTGGAAAACCGCGACGTAATAAGGTACGCACTAAGCGCTTTTCCGAGGAACACTTTGTGGGCATCCATGGTTGATGCTTACAAAGTTTCCAAGGATTTATCCTCAATAAAACTAGATGAATTGTTTTCTGAATTAGAATTGCATGAGCAGACTAATGCACGCCCGGTCGAGAAAGGTGTTGCTTTGGTTGCAGGTACTAGCAGAACGCGTGAACCGACGTCAAGGCGCAAATCTAAAATATCAGAGGACGAAGACGATGAATCAGACGCAGAAGACGAAGACGAAGTTATTTCCAAGTTGATAAAACTCGTACGGAAGATGTGCAAGTCGAAGAAGGCAACTCAAATGAACACAAAGGACAGATCAGATGTCACCTGCTACGGCTGTAACCAAAAAGGTCACTACAAGCCAGATTGCCCAAACAAGAAGAAAAGAAGAAAGGCATTGAAAGCAACCTGGTCCGAGTCGTCAGACGAATCCGAGACTGACAAGGAAGAAGAACCAACAAGCTTTCTCACATTACCGGCGCAGGCTAACATAATTGACGAAATCGAGTCCGAACTCGAGTCCGAAGCCGAGAACGAGTCAGAAACAGAGTCCGAGCGAAGCCACGGATCCGCATCCGTTTCCGAAGGCCCGATCCCCACTGTAAGTTC
Organism: Zingiber officinale; assembly: GCF_018446385.1. Classification (NCBI taxonomy): domain Eukaryota; kingdom Viridiplantae; phylum Streptophyta; class Magnoliopsida; order Zingiberales; family Zingiberaceae; genus Zingiber; species Zingiber officinale. The sequence goes on along the minus strand of NC_055987.1, from coordinate 58,118,984 downwards.
TTTTCTCGCCGAAACTCAAATAGATGACTTAAGAAATTTAGTTCCTTATTTGCTTAAAAAATTGGCTAAATCCAACATCCGGGTTAAGTCGCTCCAAAAGGAAGTAATAGCCCTTAAGGAAGCGACTGACTCGAGTTCTTTAACTGAGTCAGTTCAAGTTGGAAGTTCAACTCAAGTCCAACAACTTGAGGAAGAAAATTCCAATTTGAAAACTCAAATTAAAGAACTCAAGGATACGTTAGAACGCTTTACGTTGGGTTCCAAGAATTTGGATCTGATTCTTGGAAAACAGAGTGTCGTTTACAACAAATCCGGACTTGGATTCAGGCCCAAAACTAAATATAGATCATATCTGTCGTTGGTAAATAGAAATAAAAGGAACATAATTCAAGCATGGGTCCCCAAGTCCAACCTAGTTAATCAAATTGGACTTGGACAATATTGGGTCCCCAAGGATCAGGTCCACTACCTCGATAGACCATATCGAGGCTATGATCCAGGGGGAGCAAGAAGGAAAACAATTTTAATAAATTAAATTCAAAATTCATAAATCTAAAATTCACAATTAAATTAAAATTCAAAAATTAAAATTCGAAATTTAATTAAAATTCAAAATTCGAAATTAAAATTCAAAAATTCAAAATTCAAATTACAAATTCAAAATTCGAATTCAAAAGTAAATTCAAAATTTGAAATTTAAAATTCAATAGAAGGAGGATCCAGAATAGCTGGCACTCCTAACTAAATTACCCGACTGGGTAACCGAACTTAATCTACCCGAAATGAGTAAACAAGAGTAGACTACCCGGCAGGGTAATTAAGGTTAGATAAAATAGGCTAGGTTTAACTTTACTAACAGTACTGGTGAAGTTTTTGGATGATAGTACGTTAGGGAAGCTTGGGCATCACATGTCTAGGAAGATATGGCTTCGACCTGGTGCATTTGGCCAAGTGGAACTGACCGAAGCTACCCTTAAATGGATCCTAACTAGTTAGACCAAGTTTTAGTATTAAGTTCAATGGGTAAGACTATTTGGAAAACCTCGAAGGCATGGTTACTTTAATGAGTTCCTTGTGACTCACCATAGCCCAGAAGTTTATCCAAAGAATGCTTACTTGTTGAACCCAAAGCTAAACCTGAATCTAACACAAAGTTAAACCAACCCCTTAAACTGAACCACAATTCATCTCACCACAATTATAGGATTACCTGATTGAAAATTTAGATCGGGTGAGATGACTAAGAAATTAAAACTAAAATTAACTTAAATCAAGTTAATTCAAAATTCATTTCAAAAATCTTTTAAAACTAAATTTAAAATTCATTTCAAAAATCTTTTAAAACTTAATTTCAAAATCAATTTCAAAATTATTTAAAAAACATTTCAAAAATCTTTTGAAAATCAATTTCAAAATTATTTAAAAATCATTTCAAAAATCTTTTGAAAAACTTATTTAAAAATCCCTTGAAAATTCATTTCAAAAATCTTTTGAAAATTCTCTTCAAAAATCTTTTAAAATTAATTCAATTACTGTCAAAATATTAATTTAAAAGGATTTAAAAATATTTAATTATCAAATTCTGATTGGTAAAGTTAACTCTAATTAATTTTCAATAAATTCTCAAAAGTTTAGCATTTTCTCATTTGGAACTTAAATTTTCAATAATTTCAAATAATCTCATCTCAAACTCATTCATAAGCTGCACATGTTTGATAATCTAGAATGGATGAGCTGGAATTAGGATAATATAAAGTTCTTCTTATGCTTGTACTCTAAGACCCTAAGAATTTAATTTGGCATTAATTAAGGGGGAATAAACAGAGTCATGCTAGTACTTTAAGGCTAAACAAATTCCTTTAGGGCTCTGATACCCAATCAAGTTAAATAATTTAATTTGATTCATGCTTGGACACCTAAACTCAAAGAAGTTATTAAGGCATTAACTTAAAATTTAAATTATCTATGCAACAATTCTTTTCAAACACCTTATGAATTGAGCTAAGTACTTCACCTAAATTTTTTAAGTCCGAGTACTTAACTATGCTACCCTTTAGGGGAGCTTAAATTAACTAGACTATTTCTCTCTTCTTAATTCTTTTGATTTATGTCAAAGGGGGAGAGAAAGTCAAAGTTAAGAAATCAAGAATGAAAGGGGGAGCATAAACTTTAAATTTCATTTATGCATTGATGCTTCTGGTTAACTTTCATTATTTATTCCTTTATTTAAAAGTTATGTTTTACTTAACTTTGAACCAAGATTGCCATAATCAAAAAGGGGGAGATTGTTGGTGCAGTGAGCACCGATGATCGAACCCGAGTTTTGATTATGGCAAAGACTCAAAGTTAAGTGGTGGTGTTATCTAACAAAGTTCATGGATCTTGCAGGAAAGTCCTAAGTGATACTTAGGCAAAAGTCCTAGCTGCGGTTAGGCGGTAAAACCCTAGGGAGTGGTAACCCTAGGTCATAGGGGTGGTAACCCTATGCGGGAAGTCTTGGCAGGTCGATGGCTTAGGCAAAAGTCCTAGGGGGTGTAACCCTAGGTGAAAAGTCCCGGTGTCGCGAACCGGTGAAAGTCTGGACTAGCCGGGAAGGCGGATGTCCGTGAAAGTCGAGCGTCAAATGCGAGCAAAGTCCGGTCGATCGGAGGATCGTCGGCAGAGTAAATCTCCGAGTGGAGTAGGTGAGGGCGCTCCCGTAGAGGAACAGTGGCGTCGGAATTCGACCTAGGGTTTCGGTTGGAAACCCAAAGTCAGACCGACAGTCCGGAGACTGTTAATACTTCATTTATAATATCTATTGTATTATGTGCTAACTTTGTCTGGCGGGGTAGTGTTTGGGACTAACGTATCTTGCGGTGTAAAGGAGCAACTTAAAGCCTCGGATGAGCAGTGTCCAGGCGCCTCCATGGAGCTTGAGGCGCCTCGGATCTGGAGCTAGCTGCGAGAAGTTCAAGGCGCCTTGATGAGCAATGGGCGCCTTGAGCGGATGAAGCGCTGGTGAGCGATGGGCGCCTTGAGTCCGTGATAAGATTGACCGTTCGCTCCTCATCTCCCGGTGACTCGGTGTTCAAGGCGCCTTGGTGAACAGAGAAGGCGCCTTGAACACCCTTTATAAGGGGTTTCGACCAGCAGCTCTAACAAGAACTTCCAAGCAATCTTTACGCTACAAGCTGCTCTAGACGCCCGGAAGTGCTGTTAGACACCGACGACCCGGAGCTCCGAAATCTTCAGATTACGATATTGTCGTCGGTATAACTGTACTTTTTCATTATACTTAACTGTAATACTTGTACTCTTGTCGAACTTATAGTTGTTGCCCACGGAAAGCGATCAAGGATCGCGGGCCTTCGAGTAGGAGTCGTCACAGGCTCCGAACGAAGTAAATTCTCTTGTCTTTCTGTGTGGTTGTTTACTTTCCGCTGCGTTACTTCTCCGATAGATTTTACGATTCCGATAATTGAACGATTTTAGCCACGAGTGCTATTCATCCCCCCCCCCTCTAGCGCGTCTCGATCCAACATGTTATGGCATACATAAAAAAAAATTCAAAAGAAAATATCCTATACTACATGATGTATGTATGACATGACATGGTATTTTTGTGGTTTTCATAATAAAATATGAATGAAAAAAATAAACATGATGTCATGACATATGATGGGTAAATAAAGCATGGAAAGTTTTAGTATTAATGAAATATACCTACATTACCTATCTAAGTATTCTAAAACCTTAGCTAAATCCTAAATTGCCCAATTTCATCACGAAAATGCCAAAACCCAATTTTGACATTTTCTTTGCCTTTTCCTTCATTGTGCCAATTTAAATTAAGCATATTCATCAAAATTTGGCACAAATTACTCTCTCAAAGAGTAACCAATTAAAATAAGGCTTAGACTTGCCTTTACTTCCCAATAAAATGCCAACATCCCAACTTGGAATTTCTTTAGACTTGATTTCTTGTGCCAATAAAAATTATATCCAAAAACTCAAATTTTTGGCACATCTTACTCTTTCCAAGAGTAAGTCATTAATCCTTATCATTTTCAAAGGTTAACAATAACTTTGAAAATGCAATTAGAGTGCCAACTTTATCATGATTGGGTTCACTACCCTTTCAATTAGAGTTGACACTCTCTAGCTCATCTAAGGGATAGAGAAAATGCTCCTAGGAACCCAAAACCTATTGGTGCTCCTTGGATGCTCTAGGTATTCGCTAGGGATAACCTCCCTAGATACCTTCTTAGTGACTTTGTTTGGCTTCTTAGAAGCCTTGGTCACCTTTTCTAGGTCAACCCTAGGGATTTCTTCCCATGTGACCTTTTTAGTGACTTTGTTAGACTTCTTAGAAGTCTTAGTTACCTTAGTTGCAAAAATACTCTTAGGGATGACTTCTCTAGTATTTTTGACTTGACCATTGGACCTAGGGTTGGTTCCATAATTATATGGAACCCTATGGTAAGAAATTACATCCTTCTTAGCCTTAGGTTTGTATCCCAAACCTCTATGGCCATTGGATAACTTTTGTACTCCTAGACCTAGGCTATGCTCATTTTTCCCTTTTAGGATATTTTCCATCCTTTTTAGGGTCTTTTCTAATTTATCAAGTCTTGACCTCAAGACTTGATTTTCCACCATTAAGTCCTTACTTTTAGGTTTTTCAATGAATTCATGAGCATTTTTATTTCTAGACCTATAACTAAAATTCTTAATTTCCTTATCTAGATTTTTATCTACCTTCTTAAACCTAGGTGTGGTAGTTTTAGCATGTAGAGCCACATGTTTTTCTTTAAAGCTCTCATGCTTTCTATTCTTATGGTAAATAACATTAAAATGATAAAAATTAGAACTAGCATGCTTTTTACCATTATTCAAGGGAGTAGGCTCAATAAATGATACCTTTCTTTTTACCTTGGAGGCTCCCCCTTGAGTTGTGCTTCCTCCATGAGCCTTGACCGCTTTCTTCCCCTTGGGCCATTGGCTCCTATAGTGTCCCTTTTGATTGCAAGAGAAGCACACAATGTGCTCCTTGCTCTTCTTTGTTTTGGGGACGGTCTCTTTGGACTTCTCCTTGCCCTTTAGTGCCACTTGACCCTTGTTCTTGGCCAATTTAGGGTACTTGCTCTTGTAGTGCCCATTTTCCCTACACTCAAAACATACAATGTGATTTTTATTTTTAATTGAATTAGTTATACCTTCATGTGTAGGGATGACACATGATCCTCCATTTGATGTTTCTTGATTTTTGGAGGATACTGTTGGAGCAATCCCGATGGTCCGCGGGACCATGTGCTTTGGTGTTTGGGCAAAGGGTTTAAGTTAGGTTCACCCTTGTATTTGATATATGTATTTGAGTTGTGCAGGTTTGCAGGATACACATGTGACTTAGGTTGATGGCTTCGGGTCCGGTGAAGGATGGAGCATCCGAGGGACTGTGGACAAGGCAGTGAGGACAAGGGCCGAGGGAAGCGACTTCGAGGCATACGCGAAGGATGGCATTGGGGACGAGCCGCGGGCTTGAATGCATCCGAGGGACGAGAGACAAAGGAAGTAGGCTTGAAGGCAAGAGGTCAAAGCTGCAAATAAAGCATCAAATGAGTCATAAGGGTGAGGGTATGAGTGCATGAGAGATTGTACTCGGAGTAAAATCCTAGTTTTAGGGTTTTGCTGTAGCAGTACTATAGCGCTACTGTAGCAGTACTGTAGCAGTTGACTGCATGTTTTAGCAGTCGACTGACAGCGGACAGAATGTCTCTGTTCACTTGATTAGTGTGGAATCGAGCCGTTGGCATGTAACGGTCGAATTTCCACAGAGGACAGTCGACTGGTAGGCGGGGTTTTCCAACCCCTGGCATATATAACCAAGCCTTGGAAGCTTGGTTGAGGTTGACGAAATAGAGGTGGTTAACCCCTATTAGTAGTCTACCAGTGCCCTAGCTTCTCAAGAATCCTTGGTAAGAGTTGTGGTGAGGTTTCTCTACCCACAAGGAGCTACGTGAGCTAGCCGGAGGTCTTCCAGGGAGTAATCCACCGACGGATAGGGATCGTCCACCTTACGGACAGCCGTGGAGTAGGAGCCTTATCTCCGAACCACGTAAATGATCGTGTACCTTGGTTTGCATTCTTTCCTTTAGTATTTAGCTTTCTACTTGCTTTGTTTGCATTTCCGCTTGGGCACTAACGTTGTAGAAAGAAGCGAGTATTTGGGGGTGTCGTCTATCCAACCCCCCTTCAAGCTGGCCACCGATCGCCCAACAGATACATCATCTTCTTCTCCATTTGACCCGGATGTAGAAGCTTCTCCTTCTTCTTGATTCAGCGTCACCAAAGGTTGCTCCCCCTCAATCCTAGAGGTGGAGGCTACTTCATCTTCATCTTCTACAAGAAACAAAGAGTATGCACCCTCTTTGCCCTTTTCGTTGCATTCCTTTGAAGATGAGGCTTCTTGGACTTCTTCTTCTTCGGAAGTTGAGCACCTCTCACCTTTGGAATTCTCCTCCTCTTGGTCTTGCTCCAATGAGTTACCCTCTTTGGATTCTTCTTGGTTTGGTACAGTGGAGGGGATCTCATGAATCTTTGCCAATTTGCTTCATAGCTCTTTGGCATCTTCAAAATCTCCAATTTGCTCCAAGATGTTGCTTGGTAATAAATTGACCAAAATCTTGGTCACTTTGTCATTGACCTCACATCTTTGGATTTGTTCTTGGCTCCACTTACTCCTCTTGAGTACTTTGCCCTTGGAATTTGTTGGATCTTCAAATCCTTCCATTAGAGCAAACCATTGCTCTATCTCCATCATCAAGAAATTCTCGATCCTTGATTTCCAAAGATCTAAGCTTGTTGAAATAAATGATGGAGGCACCCTTGTATCGAATCCAAGTCCGTCTTGGAATTCCATTGAAGTTGAGCTTGATAAAATCTTTGACTTGAAGAATTTTGCTCCAACTTCTTCACCCTCTAGCTCTTTTCCCTTTCCGGTGATGATTCTGGTGAAGAGCAACCTTACTCTGATACCACTTGTTGGGACCACATATGTAGCTAGAGGAGGGGTGAATAGCTCGGCACAGTCTCGTGCTCTTCGATGCTTGTTTCTTCAATGATATGCAGCGAAAATACAAGAAACAAAACATACAACGCTAACACAAAGGATTTACATAGTATCCACCTCAAGAAGAGGTGACTAGTCCAAGGATTCACACACTCACGCACCCTCCACTAATAAAACACTCCTTTACAGTAACTACCGAAGGCGGAGAAGCCCTACAATACTCTCAATACAACAAGAAAGCAAGGGAAGACAAATACAAGAAATATCTTACAAGATATGTAGTGAAAACCCTAACCCTACCTTCTTCCTCTTGTTGTAGTCACGCCTCTTGACTTGGATGTCTCTCCAAGATCCTTCAAGAACTGGCGGTGAGAGTGGAAAACGCTGTGGAGAAGCTGCTGTGAAGATCAGAGCTGAACAGTGCGAGTGTTGTCGAAGGAATTGCACGCCAACGGCTTTATGCAGCGTCAACGGTCAGATCTCGATCGATTGGATTGCTCTCAATCGATCGGGGAGGCTTTGGATCGATTGGCTGATCGATCCAGAGTGCCTCTGTTCTCTCGGGAATCGCCTAGATCGATCAGTCAATCAATCCAGGTCCCATCGCGCGAAAACGCCCTCTCAATCGATCCACTAATCGATTGGAGGCTCTGGATCGATCGGCCGATCGATCCAGAGCTGTTATGTTCACGCGACACTTCACCCCAATCGATCCACTGATCGATTGGGAGGAGGCTTGTCGCGAGGACTCACCCAATCGATCGGTCGATCGATTGGGCATGTGCCAATCAATCGACTGATCGATCTAGCTCCTTATTTTTACCCAAAAATAAGTCTAAAGCCCCCTAAACCAACATCCGGTCAACCATGACCTGTTGGTCCATCATGCCTAGCATCTGATCACCCTTGACCTGCTAGGACTCGCTCACCAAGTGTCCGGTCAATCCCTTTGACCCACTTGATCTTTCCAACTCGTGCCAAATATCTAGTCAATCCCTTCGACCTACTTGGACTTTCCAACACCAGATGTCCGATCAGCCATGATCCATCTGGATTTCCTCGTGCCTGGCTTCACTAACCAGGACTTCCCAATTGCCTAGCTTCACTCACCAGGACTTCCAACTGCCTAGCTTCACTCACTAGGTCTTTCACCCGGCTTCACTCACCAGGATTTTCTTCTGCCTAGCTTCACTCACTAGGACTTTCACCTGGCTTCACTCACCAGGATTTCCTTCTACCTAGCTTCACTCACTAGGTCTTTCACCTGGCTTCACTAACCAGGATTTCCTTCTGCCTAGCTTCACTCACTAGGACTTTCTTTCTGCCTAACTTCCCAGTTAGGACTTTCACCTGGCTTCATTCACCAGGATTTTCTTCTGCCTAGCTTCACTCACTAGGACTTTCATCTGGCTTCACTCACTAGAATTTCCTTCTGCCTAGCTTCACTCACTAGGATTTTCTTTCTGCCTAACTTTCCAGTTAGGACTTTTACCTGGTTTCACTCACCAGGATTTTCCCGTCAAGTATCCAGTCAACCTTGACCTACTTGACTCTCCTTCACAATCTTACCACATGAACAATTGCACCTGCAATCTCCATGTCTTGTCTCCATGTATTGTCAAATATCGAAACCCAAACATCAAGACTCAAGCTTGACCTGATTCAAGCTCAGTCAACTAGGTCAACCTTGACCTAGGGAATATTGCACCAACAATATTTTCCCATATCAGGCCCACATTCTGACTGAAATTTATTATAAGTTTAGATCAACTTCGAAGAGATGTAAATCAACAAAAGACAACACCATTAGAGTCCTTGATGCATTAGAAAGCCACAGAAATTGATTTAGGTGTAATTTGACCTCTCTACGTTCATCAGTGGATTTTGACTAAAACCCACTGATAGACATAGGGTTTTTGGATATCAACAAAATTACAATTAATAGGACCAATTGAGCAAGGTGAAGGTAGATATGATGTCAAACCTTCCTTTTGATTAAAGAATAACATCCTACTCTTTCTTGATATTATAGACCAATTTGTAGCAAATACTATACGTATATAATGGAATCGTATCTCTCTTCTTCCACCAAATGTAGTCTTGCTTGAAATTTGTCCTTCCATGCCGATTTTCTTCAAAGCGATAATCCTTCAAAGTAGGACTCTTTAATGTCTTACAACAAAACCCAAGCTCTCTACTTACTCTATTGCAATGCTGCATAAATGCAGGAAGTGATATGGCAAAGTAGGAAGAGGTTCATGTTGAATTTGTCAATATAAGAACATGAAGAGGAAAGAGAGAGAGATAAGGTGAGACCTATGATGAGGTGACATTCATCTGAACCATATAAATAACTTTTGATTTATAAATCTTAAATTGTGGCTTAGATACATTGGAAAAAGGTGTCTGGAGAGAGGGGATTTAGGAGCTTGGCAGGAGGGGTAGTAAGGGAATAACACTATTTTTGGTGCTCTTTATGGTAGTTTTAAAACTAGGGTGCTTATTTTGGTAAATAAGTAAATGTGGCTGCTCCTTTAGGTAAAAAATGGTTTTTCATAGATATTGCCTTCTTTTAGATAGTTGGTGAAAAATGTTGGCGCAATGGGGTCGACAAGAGGAGGTGAATTACCTATATAACAAAAATTAACTTTTCCCGATCTTCTAACTTAGATTAGTAGCACAATTATATCAAAATAAATTGAACAACTAAAAATAAAAGAGGCTAAGAAATTACTTGGTTACAACCTATGTGGTTGTTAATCCAAGGCAAATAAAAGCACTAAAAAGTCTCATTCGTTGAAGGCGGAGAAGCCTCTTACACTCTTTAAACACTCAGAAATAAGCTAGGAAATGAATACTAGAGTTGTTGATTATTTCTTAGGTCCATGGGTCTTTTTATAACCCCTGGAAAACTCTATTCGCAGCTTGAAGGCACCTCCAATGTACTCCAAGGCGCCTTCCGTCGGATAAGTTTTATTTGTTGTGGATAAAACTGTTAGGATCGATGATCGCGGCTAGAGAGGGGGGGTGTGAATAGCCGACCCCAAATTCTCGTGTTTCTTTCTACAAACTAGGGTTAGCGCAGCGGAAATAAGAACAAGAAACGAAGACAAGAAATCAAACCTCAATACGCGTCGATGTAACGAGGTTCGGAGATAAACTCCTACTCCTCGGCGTGTCCGTAAGGTGGACGAAGCCTATCAATCCGTCGGTGGATGAGTCCCCGGAAAACCGGCTAATAAGAACTCCTTCTGGGTGGAGAAACCTCACCACAATATCTCTTGCAACAGCAAGAATGAAGTACAGAAATACAACAAGAGATACAGACAATATGAATGTAAAACACCTTGCTTGCCTTCGACTGGTTTCCGTTGACGAAGCAGCAACTTCACGGAAGAACAGCAGCAGCTGACCAGTAGCTTCGAAACTCAGCAAAGCTCAAGAGCACACCAGCAGCTCAGTAGAAAGAAGAGGAAGAAGAAGTACAGAACAGTAGCTCCTCAATCCCTTTTATAACCAGCGAAGAAGACACAGAAGAAAGTAGCCGTTGCTACGCAACGGCTAGGACGTGGACCGATCAGGCTGAAGCGTCTGCTACGATCGGTCGTGGGGACCGATCGGGCTCAGGCTGATCGGTCCCCCGACCGTAGAGCTCAGGAGTTGCCCAACTCTCAGATGGAATCTGATCGGTCCTGGACCGATCCCACCTCAGTGGTGGCGTCCTGATCGGTCGGGGCCGATCAGGCTCCATCTTGATCGGTCCCCAAACCGATCAGTAAGCCTGACCTTGTTTGTTATCGATTGGTCACGGACCGATCGGATACACAACGTATCCTGATCGATGCGCAGACCGATCGAGCTTTTTTACCCAAACCAAGTCCCAAGTCTCCCAAACCAACATCCGGTCAACCTTGACCTGTTGGTACATCATGCTTAGCATCCAGTCACTCCCTTGACCTGCTAAGACTCCTCACCAAGTGTCCGGTCAATCCCTTTGACCCACTTGGACTTTTCTCTTCGTGTCAAGTATCTGGTCACTCCCTTGACCTACTTGACCTTCTCAACACCAGATGTCCGATCATCCTTGATCCATCTGAATTTTCCCTTGCCCGGCTTCACTCACCAGGACTTTCCAACTGCCTGGCTTCACTCACCAGGACTTTCCAATTGCCTGGCTTCACTCACCAGGACTTTCCCACTCCCTGGCTTCACTCACCATGACTTTCACCTAGCTTCACTCACTAGGGTTTTCGCAACTGTCTGACTTCACTCACCAGGACTTTCCCACTGCCTGACTTCACTCACCAGGACTTATCCGCCTGCCTGGCTTTACTCACCAGGACTTTCCACATCCGGTCCAGAGAACGAGCTCCCGAGCTCTCTCTGACCACAGTCCAGAGAACGAGCTACCGAGCCCTCTCCGACTTCCACTTGCCAAGTTCCCATACTTTGACTTCTCCGTGCCAAGTCTCCATACTTGGACTTTCTCCCGTGCCAAGCTCCCTGCTTGGACTTTTCCCGTGCCAAGCTCCCTGCTTGGACTTTTCTCGTGCCAAGCTCCCTGCTTGGACTTTTCCGAGTCAGGTCAACCAGGTCAACCTTGACCTAAGGTTGCACCAACAATCTCCCATCAAAATACACCTGTTCTGTTTTTGTCAAACATCAAAATACAACTCGAGTCGGGTCAACCAGGTCAACCTTGACCTAAGGTTGCACCAACAATCTCCTCCTTTTTGATGTTTGACAATACCTTTTAAGTTAGGCTAATCCAATAGCCTCAACTTTCCTCATGCCACTAGGTAATGAAACATAAGTTACAACCTTACATTCTCCTTCTAAGAAGGCAACCTCCTTCTTAGATAATGAAGGTCTAACTTAAACCCTTCATTCTCCCCCTATTGGCACACATTAACAAACTCTCCCCCTGAAGAGTAAGTTATCGTTGTTCACAGCTTCACTCGTCGTGATCAACAACCTCTCCCACTAACTCCAATGTTCTTCCATGAACATTCTCTAGACATTCTTCCCCTTTTTGACACACATCAAAAGGAGTGAATCAAGGTCAAGAGTTTCTTCCTAATGAAAGTCCCATACCTTTCATTGAAACTCTTAATTTCCCCCTTGACACTAGAGTCAACACTCAACTTAGTGATAATCCCATATCACTCAAGTCTTTAGGAGTAAAAACTCCCCCTAAAAATCAACTTCCCCTTGACTAATAGGTAAAACTCTCCCTAAAGGTCAACTCCCCCTTGACCATTGCACCAACAATGTCTTGGAGAGTTTCAAGCCTTTAGAAATCCAAAACACCAACTCCCAGCTGAAATTTCAGACAAAACAGTCGAAAAATTAGCATTTGGCACGCCCTGATCGGTCACCATCGGTCACAGTGACCGATCCAGCATCCCCTGGACCGATCAGGCAACCTCCTGATCGGTCCACAAGTCTGATATCAGATTTCTGATTTCTTCTCCCGAAATTTAGAAACCTCTAGAAAATCACAGAAAATTTCAAAAATTGTAAAATTTTAAGGATACATTCCTCATAACATACACTATCATGGAAAAATAATTTTAGATGGAAATAACTTCCATTTTCAAATCTTGATACAAAGTTCAAAAACTTTGAAATAGTTCAAAGTTAAGTCAACTTTGTATTACAATGTTCAATGATGAATGCTATCACTAAAATGGCTTCATCAAGGTTTTTCAAATCAATTTCAAAATGATTTTAAACCTTTTAATTTAGGACCATAATCTTAGGGCTAAATGTACATGACTTGTACAAATGCTTTCCCTATGATCCTCAATTTAGAATTAGGCTCATCTAGGTACAAGAGCTATGCACCTTGATCCTAACTCATCATCCTAATATCTCACACACATCTAAAGTGTATCAAACACATCCAAGTTAATTTTGATGTGAGATATGGGTTTAGGTCAACTTAGGCTAAGGTCTCATGCATTTTCTAAACACAAATTTGATCTCAATATCAAAATATGTTTTTCATCCTTAAATCAATTCAATTGATTATTAATGCAAGAGATGATGACATGGCATAAAATGGTATCATAAATGAAAACATGTGCCAATGTCATGATGTCATAGCATAAAGTTTGAAACTTAAATAAACATGACATAAAAACTAGCCTAAGCATTATCATGACATTTCAAATGATAATAAAACTAAACATGATGTCATGACATGTGAGGGCAAACAATCATGGCAAGATTTAGCATAAATAAATATACCTAGATTACCTATCTAAGTATCCTTAACCACTTGGCTAACTTCAAATTTAATCCTAGATTGCCCCAAAATGCCAAAATCCTAATTTTGACACTTCTTGAGCTCTAGATTAATTCATGCCACTCAAAGATCAAATTTATCCTCAAAACTTGGCATGTTTCATTTTTCCTCGAGAGTTCTCTAGATTTTCCCAAATTGTGCCAATTGAGATTAAAAATGAAATTTCCAATCTTTAGGCACATTTAACTCTTCAAAGGAGTAAATGATAATTCCATTTCATTTTCAAAAGTTCTCAAAACCTTGAAAATGCTCCTTGAGTGTCAATTTCCTCAAAGTTGGGTTAACTACCCTTCTAATCGGAGTTGACACTCTCTAACCCATTTATGGGGTAGAGAAGATGCTCCTAGGAACCCAATACCTATTTGAGCTCATTGGGTTCACTAAATATTCACTAGGGATAACTTCCCTAGCAACCCTCCTAATGACCCTCATAGGCTTTAAAGCCTTGGTCATTTGGGACTCATCAAGATCAACTCTAGGGGTGACTCCCCTTGTGACCTTGGTGATGGTCTTCCTAGCCCTAGATTTTGTTCCATAATCGAATGGAACATTATGATAAGTGGGCTTGACCACTTGGGACTTAGGTTTGTGACCCAAATCTGTCTTGTCCTTGGACATTGGTTTTTGACCCTTAAACCCTAGAGATGACTTCTCCAAGTTCTTAAGAGCATTTTCCAAAGTATCAAGTCTTGACCTCAAGACTTGATTCTCCTTCTCTAATACCTCAAGTTTTAATTTGTCATTTTTCTTTGAGGTGTTCCTAGGCATATGTCTAGTTGTCTTGGGGTTTCTACCTAGGTTCTCCTTAGCCTTAGATGAGTTAATCCTAGGGTTGACATTTCTAGAATTGTTCTTATCTAGGCTAACATGCTTGGCTCCTAAGCACATGTATCGATTTCTAGTGTTAACATGCTTATCATTATTGACAATGGCAATAAGACTACTAGCATGTATCTTATTAGAAATGCAAGAATGAACCTTAGAGGATACCTTAGGGTTTGCCTTCGCTCCCCCTTTACACGTGCTTGGTCTTTTGTCCTTGTGAGATTGCTTCCCCCTTGGACATTGACTCCTATAGTGTCCCCGTTGCTTGCATTGGAAGCACACCACGTGCTTCTTGCTCTTGCATGTCGGGACTCCGGCTTCCTTGACTTTTGGTGTCGGTGGAGTCTTTCTAACCCTCTTTGGACACTTACTCTTGTAGTGCCCAAACTTCCTACACTCAAAACACATTATGTGTAATTTGCTTGAAATCACAGTGTTTGAGTTACCTAGGGTTGTGGATGTAGATGAGCTTTCTTCTTCATCCCTTCCGGAGGTAGATGCCTCTTCTTGCTCCGATCTTGAACAAGAGATCTCCTCCTCTTCTTCCTTGGATGTTGAGTAGCCCTCAACTCCCAATTTGCTTCCTCCATGATGTGAGCTACTTGGCTCACTAGGCTCCTCTTCATGGAATTTTGCCAAATTGTTCCACAATTCCTTGGCGTTGTTGTACCTATCTATCTTGCACAAAACATTATTAGGTAAAGCAAATTCAATAATTTTTGTTACCTCGTCATTGATTTCGGATTGTCGGATTTGCTCTTCCGTCCACTCCTTCTTCTTGATAGGTTTTCCTTCCTCATCCATCGGAGGGGAAAACCCTTCTTGTACACAAAACCAATTTAACATATTAGTCCTAAGAAAATACATCATCCTTACCTTCCAATATGTGAAGTTGTCGTGAGACTCGTAGAAAGGTTGAATCGGGACATCTTCTCCATAGAGATCCATCTCTAGCCCGTGCTCCCCCGGGTATTGATCCGTCGAAGAGCGGCCTCGCTCTGATACCACTTGTTAGGATCGATGATCGCAGCTAGAGAGGGGGGTGTGAATAGCCGACCCCAAATTCTCGCGTTTCTTTCTACAAACTAGGGTTAGCGCAGCGGAAATAAGAACAAGAAACGAAGACAAGAAATCAAACCTCAATACACGTCGATGTAACGAGGTTCGGAGATAAACTCCTACTCCTCGGCGTGTCCGTAAGGTGGACGAAGCCTATCAATCCGTCGGTGGATGAGTCCCCGGAAAACCGGCTAATAAGAACTCCTTCTGGGTGGAGAAACCTCACCACAATATCTCTTGCAACAGCAAGAATGAAGTACAGAAATACAGCAAGAGATACAGACAATATGAATGTAAAACACCTTGCTTACCTTCGACTGGTTTCCGTTGACGAAGCAGCAACTTCACGGAAGAACAGCAGCAGCTGACCAGCCGGGGAAGCTCACACGAAGCTTCAGAAACAAAGAGCTCAGCAAAACTCAAGAGCACAGCAGCACTCAGCAGGAAGAAGAGGAAGAAGAAGGGAACAGTAGCTCCTCAATCCCTTTTATAACCTGCGAAGAAGACACAGCAGAAACTAGCCGTTGCTACGCAACGGCTAGGACCTGGACCGATCAGGCTTCAGCCTGATCGGTCTGGGCCTTGCCTGATCGGTCGTGGGGACCGATCAGGCCCTGTGCTGATCGGTCCCCAGACCGATCAGAAGGCTTCACAGAGAGTTGCCCAACTCTCTGTGTGGAATCTGATCGGTCCCTGGACCGATCCCACCTCAGGTGGTAGCGTCCCTGATCGGTCCCCAGACCGATCAGTAAGCCCACAGAACCATGATCGCCTTCTGTTTGTTATCTGATTGGTCACCAGACCGATCAGATACACAAACGTATCACTGGATCGGTCTGCAGACCGATCCAGAGCTTGGTTTTTGCCCAAACCAAGTCCCAAGTCTCCCAAACCAACATCCGGTCAACCTTGACCTGTTGGTACATCATGCTTAGCATCCGGTCACTCCCTTGACCTGCTAAGACTCCTCACCAAGTGTCCGGTCAATCCCTTTGACCCACTTGGACTTTTCTCTTCGTGTCAAGTATCTGGTCACTCCCTTGACCTACTTGACCTTCTCAACACCAGATGTCCGATCATCCTTGATCCATCTGGATTTTCCCTTGCCCGGCTTCACTCACCAGGACTTTCCAACTGCCTGGCTTCACTCACCAGGACTTTCCAATTGCCTGGCTTCACTCACCAGGACTTTCCCACTGCCTGGCTTCACTCACCAGGACTTTCACCTAGCTTCACTCACTAGGGTTTTCACAACTGTCTGGCTTCACTCACCAGGACTTTCCCACTGCCTGGCTTCACTCACCAGGACTTATCCGCCTGCCTGGCTTTACTCACCAGGACTTTTCACATCCGGTCCAGAGAACGAGCTCCCGAGCTCTCTCTGACCACAGTCCAGAGAACGAGCTACCGAGCCCTCTCTGACTTCCACTTTCCAAGTTCCCATACTTGGACTTCTCCGTGCCAAGTCTCCATACTTGGACTTTCTCCCGTGCCAAGCTCCCTGCTTGGACTTTTCCCGTGCCAAGCTCCCTGCTTGGACTTTTCTCGTGCCAAGCTCCCTGCTTGGACTTTTCCGAGTCAGGTCAACCAGGTCAACCTTGACCTAAGGTTGCACCAACAATCTCCCATCAAAATACACCTCTTCTGTTTTTGTCAAACATCAAAATACAACTCGAGTCGGGTCAACCAGGTCAACCTTGACCTAAGGTTGCACCAACAAAAACTCTATCCGCGACTAATGGCTATCGGAAGGCACCTTCAAATGTTAGAAGGCACCTCGTACTATTCATCGAAGGTGCCTTACAACCATGAAAGGCTTCTTCCATAGGACAACTCAGCTAAACACTGATCTCTTCGCGTAGGTGATTCTCTGGCTAACTAGAGTTGAGCTCACCCGAACCCACCTCCGACTTTATCCTCGAGCAGGCTTCTTTCCCGGCTTCTCATTCCTCGAATGCCGCCCACATCCTTCTCGTCCGCTAATGTACTCTTCCGCAGTATCTCGTCCCTTGAATGTATAAAGTCCGTCGACTCCCTTCCAGTGTCATCTTTCTCACTAGCTGCATCTTCCGCTCAACTTCTTGTGTTCCTAAACTCTTACACACATAGACACAATGATCAAATACAACAAGACCTAACTGAACTTAGTTGACCACATCAAACTACCTCGAGCTACTAATAATCTCCCTCTTTTTAATGTACATCATCTCAAGTTCAAGTTAGGGTTAAAAAATACAATAATATAGTAAAGCAATGAATAAAACAAGTTAATTACAAAAATACAAGGATAAAAAAATATGAGAATTAAGCGAGTTGATAAAAATTGCAAATTTCGAAAAAAAAAATAAAAGAATTGTCCTTACTCCCCCTTAACTTGTACGTATTTCTCCACCTTTGATCACATAAAAAAAAACTAAAAATAATATAAATAGTTAGAAAATTTTGATATAAATATCTAGGGGTGCATAACAAGATTTTTTAGTAAGTTGATATTTTTTAGAAATCATTGTCATATTTTTTTAATAATTAATCTTCTGTTTTGAATGAATTAATTTGGAAATTGGTTTATAGGTTCTAAAAATTTTGAAACATTTTTTTTAAGTTAAATAGATAATGTTTGATCAAAATAAAAATTTTCCCAGAAAGATATTATGTAATTTAAGAGAAATGATTTATTTTTGTAATGCAACTAATTTTTGATAATAATTCTTTAAGAAATATTTTTTCTACTCTAAAAATTTTGCTAATTTTCTAAGATGTGGAAAATACATAGTTTAATGGTAGAAAAATAAAAGTTTTAAATTTCTATTTACTTTAAAATTTTAATTTAACAATATATTTTTTGTAAAGTAATTTGTAATAGTTTTTTTAAATTACTCAATAGTAAAAATTCTTTTTTTAAAAAAATTCTGTTTGTAGATTAAATCATCAAATAGTATATAAAAAAATTTAAATTTGAAATACGGGCAAAAGAAGATACTTTTCTAATTTAGACAATTTCTATTCAAAAAAATAAAATTTAATCTGAAAAAGATTTTTGGAACCAAATATAAGTTCCTATCTACTAGATTTATTAAAGATTTTAGAGGTACATAATTTTTAGAGATTTTCTTGATCTATCCCTAGTGATTTCTAATGTATTAGTTGATTCTACTATAATTTTAAAATTTTGATTTTCAACAATTATTCAAATTCAAACATGCATAGTCATTTTATAGTTTTTCTATTTGTGCTTTCAACTTATCATTTTCTACTCTTAGATTATCATACATTATTATGGGGTATGAATTAGCTAAGGTTAGTTTTATCTTAGCATTTTCTCTTTCTAGTTTTACTAAATCCTTGGAGAGTACCTTAATAAATTGAAATGACTTTTCTGGAGGTAAAGCACCTACCTTACTTACCATGTGTTCTGATGTTCCCCCTTTATCGCAGCTTTCTTCTAAATATCCTCCCCCTTCATCAATTTTCATCTCTGAACTACTTTCATCTTCTTCTTCGTGATCGGCTAGTAGAGCTAGTCTGGCGTAGGTCTCGATCTCATACTCGGAGGACGAAGATTCATCCCATGTTGCCTTTAAATTCTTGAGCTTCTATCTTGTTGGTCTTTTGCCATTGTCTTTCTCGTTTTTTAGTTTGGAGCAGCCATTCTTGATGTGTCTTTCTTCTTGGTAATTGTGCCATCGAATCTTCCTTTTGCTCTAAAATTCCTTTTTGGTTTGGGACTTGAATTTATTAGATTTAATAAATCTATTAAATTTCCTTACCAATAATATAATGATGCTTCATCTACATCGATGGATGCTTCAAAGTCTAAATCTAGTCTGCCCTTTTGGGCTTACAGTGCTAGGTTCTGACTTGGTCCCTTTCTTTGTCCTACACATTAAGACTCGTATAATTCAAAAGTAGGAAAAAGATTTTCTAATGTACTTACCTCAAGATATTTGGAGATATAGTAGGAGTCTACTATAGATGTTCATTCTAGTGTTCTTGGGAACACATTTAAAACATACCTTTATGCATCCCGATTAGTTACCATTTCTCCGTGGTTCATTAATCTGGTGATTAGCTCCTTGATTCTTCTGTGTAGATGAGCAACTGATTCACCTTCTACTATCCGGAGGTTGTTGATTTGGTTTTGGAGTAGATCCTCTCTTGCTAGCTTTGCTTCGGACGTTCCTTCGTATAGCTCCAAGAACTTCTCCCTAAGATCCTTTGCTAATTCGTAGGTGCCGATTCTGTTGACTTCCTACGGAGATAGCATGCTCAGCAGATGGAATTCGGCTCGTCTGTTAGCTACGAAGTCGACTTGTTCTTTCTTTATCCATGAATACTCCTCTTTCTTAGCTTTTTGTTGTTCCGTGGGAGCTACAAAATCATATTTCATAATAAGAGAATTTCAAAATCTATTTTAAAAAAAATACCTCCATTAGACGTTTTCATTGAGGGAAGTCTCCCTCGAACTTCGGCGGATAAATGCTCTGTCTGGCCATCGTCTTTGTACTTTAGTCGGCGGTTAATCCTTCTGAAGTGGTTGGGTTCTGATACCAATTGTTAGCGTAGCGGGTCGGCAAGAGAGTGGTGAATTGCCTATATAACAAAACTTAACCTTTTCCAATCTTCCAACTTAGATTAGTAGCATAATTATAACAAAAGAAATTGAATAACTAAAAATAAAAGAGGCTAAGAAATTACTTGGTTATAACGTAGGTGGTTGTTAATCCAAGGCAAATGAAAGCACTAAAAAAGTCTCCTTCATTGAAAGCAGAGAAGTCTCTTATACTCTTTGAACACTCAGAAATAAGGTAGGAAATGAATACTGGAGTTGTTGATTATTTTCTAGGTCTAGACATCTTTTTATAGCCACTGGAAAACTCTATCCGTAACTTGAAGGCACCTCCAATGTGATCCAAGGCGCCTTCCATCGGATAAGCTTTATCCGCTGCAGATAAAACTCTATCCATGGCTAATGGCTATCAGAAGGCACCTTCAAAGCCTGAAAGGAGCCTTCGTACTATTCATCGAAGGCGTCTTCCATAGGGCAACTCGGCTAAATGCTGATATCTTCACGTAGTTATTCGTGTAGGTGATTCTCCAGCTAACTGGAGTTGAGCTCACCTGAACTCAACTCCGACCTTTTCCTTGAGCAAGCTTCCTTCCCGACTTCTCATCCCTTGAACGCCTCGCACGTCCTTCTAGTCCGTTGGAGCATCTCATCTTTCTGATGAACCGAACCCGTCAACTCCCTTCCCGTGCCATCATTCTCGCTAGCTGCATCTTCCACTTGACTTCTTGTGTTCCTAAGCTCCTGTACACTTAGACACAAAGATCAAACACAACAGGACCTAACTGAACTTAGTTGACCATATTAAAACTACCCCGGAGTACTAACAAAAAATTTAAAAAATTGTCACTCATTAGATTGCTCTAAATCTATTTATTACACAAAATTCTGATGTGAAGCTCCGTGCAAAAATAGAATCTAAAAAATTCTAATGCATTGTAGCGTCTTGTATTATACATCTTTGAATTGAGAGTGAGGGATGAACTCTTCGCTTACTATTGGTGGAAATGCCAACAATATAATCTAATTTTTTTTCCGATTGATTCAAATTTCAAATTTTGGGCAATTTAATTGTTTGATTTTGATACATGAATACCTGCAAATTCTTAATTCTTCTTTCATTTTTAACAAAAAGATGATTATGCTCATCATGGATGGTGCCTCTCACAGTCCGTGTCTGAATAATGTGAAGGGAGATAAATTACAGGAGTCAGCTTATAACTGCCCGTCAAGTGGTTAGGGGTGGGAAGAGTTTTTTCCCAAGAGCATGTGCCCGTCAGAATTTGATCTCTGTTGACATTGTAGTAAATTTGTTATCCTCTAATCAACTAAGTACCCCGTGATGACTTAGGCCTTCTTTAAACTTTATGAATGCCATTTTTCAACAATAACAAACCTAAAAGATTATTACAAAGGATGTTAATGTCAAAATAATGTATTAAAAATAAGTTAATGTGTTTAAGATGGTAATGATGAATAAATGCATACAAATATTAGAACAAAAAAATATTAATTAAACAAGTAATATCTTTGTCTCATTATTCTCCTGTATCCATGGATGCTGCTTGAATTTCATCAATCTGTTCAACACTTGTGCAACTTCTTTCATGGTGGGCCTTTCTTCTCCACTAATTTTTAGGCATTGCTTGCAAAGATCACTGAGTTCTTGAATTAGTTGTATATCTCCTTCATTTTTTACTTCATTGTCCAAGATCTCATAATGTCGATTGTCCTTCATAGACAAAAGAAAAGTCGATGCAAGATTTCTCTCTTGTCGAGAGTCTTCAAAATAAATTGCCTTTTTACCTGTCAATAGCTCAAGAAGAACGACACCAAAACTATAGACATCGCTTTTATCAGTTAGTTTGCATGTTTGAAGATACTCAGGATCTAGATAACCACAAGTTCCTTGCACCAAGGTTGCAAGCTGATTTTCATCTTTAGGCACTAGCTTTGAAGCTCCGAAATCTGAAACTTTAGCCATGTAGTTTTCATCCAAAAGTATGTTGGAAGACTTCACATCTCCATGAATGATTGGAGGTGAAGCTGTTGAATGCAAGTAGGCCAATGCATCAGCAGAGTCATAAGCAATCCTTAGGCGAGCACTCAAGGAAAAGGGAGATATCTTGCTTTTTTCGTGGATTAGATGATGAAGGGTTCCATTGGGGACATACTCATAAACCAATATAGGAACCTCCACTTCAAGGCAACAACCTAAGATCTTGACTATATTTTTGTGGTTGATCTGTGACAAGATAAGCATCTCTTTTCCATATTCATTTTTTTGGCTCTCATCAATAAACTTTGATTTCTTTATGGCAATGACATGACCATCTTCCAAAATTCCTTTATAAACAGTCCCATGCCCTCCACGCCCAAGGACTCTAGTCTCATCAAATTTATTTGTTGCCTCTTCTAGTTCGTTTATCTTGAATATCTTAAATCTAAGGCCTTGCTTTCCTTTGATTTCTTCTAGTAATTTCCAACCTCCATGTTCTTTAAAATGTTGTTGTTTCGCCTTCACATATTTCTTTCTTTCGTATATCATAAAGATACACATGCTACTGATTAACAAAAGGACTATGCTACTTGTTATACCTACAAAAGTGAGTACAAATGGGAGAATTAGCAAAGAGGAATAGATCCAGGGAATAAATATATGTTCACAGTTCTACATATGTAAGTACAAAAGTGAGGTATTATAAAAATAGAAGAAATTGATATACAAATAAAAGAACTTTATGATGATGCATTTATAAAATATTCCCTATCACAAATATGATAGTAACGAGGGTGATTTGGTTGTACTCAAGCGTGTGCACTGTTAACTATTATCTCCACTTGCCAAGCAATTAGACAAGCAAATTTTCTTATCAGATAGCAAAACTTGACATGATCAAATTGGAAAAAGAAAGGCCACCAACATTAACCCAATACCTCTTAATAACTAAGGACGTCGGAATGTGCATGCAAAGACAATCTTCCACCTCAGCACAAAGGGTATTGTCACTCTCGAAGAGCCCTAACCAATTTTGGTAACCTTTTAAGGTTGCTCATGGTAGGTTGAATTTTGATCTTGTTGAAGGTATTAGCAAGAGGTCCTTTTTGGCTACTTATATTTTACTTCTTCGAGTATCTCTATGATCCTATTTCACTTGTTAAAAGTGATTTATGTTTTCAAGTAACTCATCCTTAAAGCCTTTTGAATCTCAAGCTTAAAATGGCTTCATAGTAGAGCTTAGCCTTAGTCGACCTCAAAGCCACTTTTATCATTTTGGTTGTTTGAGAATGGGCAATGTCCTAAATCTAGATAAGGATATGGATCTTAGACAGTCTAGATAACTTTGTATTGTTGCTTAGAACAAATATATTCTTGATCCTATCTTGTTGAAGACATTAGAGAGAGCAATATCATAGGTCTTCTAAAATTGATTTCATTTATTCATCTCCAAAATCCTATCTCGTCAGTCGAAATCCCTCTAGTTATGCTTATATAACTCATATTTTAGCCTTCCATGTGTATTCGAGCTCAGATGATGGACAATATAAATTGAGCATAAAGGTGTGAGGATCTTTGAACTCATGGATGATCATCAAGTTTAATGAAGGAACCAAAGAGATGTGAACCCAATATTTAATTGAGTGTTATAATCTTAGATTTATTTGGATTGAATTGTATTAATATTTTGATTGCCTAGGTAAATATTGTTAGAAATGTGAATGGAATAAAGAAATGGAAAAGAAGAGACTATATTGTGCATGAATTGTTAGTCCCACATTAGGAGTCTCTTAGTTTTATTGTTGGTTTAGATTATAGCACATGCATTGATGTTGTGAACATTTGTATGAAAAGAGGTGCTCTTTCTTATGAGTGGGTGCGCAAGAGTGAAAATCCATAGTTTGGATTTGGACTAAACTAAGTTGACTCGTGGGAGAGCACAACTAGCATGGGTCGAATGTCGGACCGATTTAGGCAAAATTTGCCAAAGTGAATGTACAACATTTTGCCACCTGAATATCTTTTTCTACCCGCTCAAGAATGCAACAGAAACATTAAGCTCATTAATGGTAATTCTATAATGTCTCAATAATAATAGCTAACATTAAATCCATTAATAACGATTTTGTAACATCTCGATAATAATGGTGGACATTAAATTCATTAATGATAATTCTGTAACGTCTCAACAATAATGGCTGGTATTAAATCTATTAATGGTGATTCTATAACATCTCGACAGTAATGACCTACATTAAACCTAACATTGAATGGTCATAACTTGATCATTCATTGTAATCAGGGATGAGCCCTCGTATATAAGGAGGCTAGATCTTGAGCAAAGAAAGAAAAGAAAGCAATAATAAAAGAATTTCTCCACATTTGTTTCTCGATTCTTTCCTTTCAGTCGTGTGAAAAAGAAAAGGGAAGGGAGTCTAAGGAAAAAAAAAAGTGGTGGCTAGTCTCTATCTTGTTGAGAAGAATAAAAGAATGTTATCATCACACATATCACCAGGTTAGAGGTTGAAGCGTTGTGATATAACATTGATAGTTTGAGATACATGATTATCATTTCGATTTTGAGAAGTCTGTGGCTAGAGTTCGTAACAATTTCAAAGATTTATTGTATCGATGATTGATGCATCATCAATCAAGATATAATATTTAATTTCTATGAACATGTAAAATTTACATGTGTTTTATTTTTATAAACTTTCTATGTACCTAAATATATGTTAATTAATAATGGTTAAGATAGAATTTGATAATATTTTATAATTTACGCGTAGAGAGGAAGAAGAAGAAGAAGAAGAAGAAGAAGAAGAAGAATAATAATAATAATGTAGAAGAAGAAGAATGAAGAAGAAGAAGAGTAAGATTATGCATATGCTTACATATCGTCAACGTCGCGGCTAAGGGGAGCGTTGCTCTCGGCAAGCATGTTCCGTTGATGGGGTTGCCATGGCTCCCCCGCGGGCAAAAGCACTCGTACTTGCCCGGCAAGTTTCGGCAGATCCCCGTGCACGGCTTCCTATCTTCCTCGCCGGCGCACTCGTCGATATCTGCAATTAATCGATCGACGATCAATATAATCGACCTGCGAATGGCATGCATGTAAAGATAATAGGAGAGAGAGAGATGTAGGTGTGGCTAATTAACCTTGGCATCCATTTGGGAGATAAGGATTCCCTTTGTAGCCGCCGGTGCAATTGCAGAGGTAGCCCTTGCCGTTAACAGAGTCCAGGCACTCGCTGTTGTCGCTCTTGCACGCGTAGGAGCTCGCGTTGCGCCTGGCCTGCGCGCACGTCTCCGTCTGGACCGTCCAGTCCAACATCAGTGGCACTCCTCGGCCGCTGTTGATCGCCAGGAAGTCGTCCGTGGTGATGAAGGACGCCCGGAACTGGAACGCCTCTGCCTCCATCAGCACTGCGTAGCTGCAACGGGTGAAGTTGTAGATATGTGAAGTGTTGAAGTCGGCGTCGAAGGACACCTCGTAGTACTGAAGCCCCCTAGGGATGGCCGTCTGGCAGCACCCGATGCCGGCGCAGGTGTCGTTGCTCAGGCTTCCCTCGCTGTGGCATACTGCCACGCAGCCGGTCTGGTAGCCGCCGACGCCTTCCGTACTGCCCTTGTCGCCTTCGATGTAGGCCAGGGTCTGGCAACCAAGGACGGTGAACTTGTTGAGGGTGTCGGAGAAGGTGTAGGCGTCGGCCATTTGGAGGTACCAGAAGTTGCTGGAGATGGAGTCGGTGGTGGGGTCGTAGCACTGGGAGGAGATTTGGTTCAGCAGCCGGGCGCGGCCCTGCGCCAGGAAGATCTCCGCAATCTCGACGTCCCCTTGGAAAGGCACCTCGCCGGTGCCGTCACTTGTGCGGTTGCAGTCGAGGGTGAAGCTGTCGTTGATGGAGCAGTTGCGGCCGATACCGAACGGGTACGGGATATCGACGGCGCCGCACGATGAGGGGCAGCCGGGCAGTGCCTCAGAGGCTGCCGGCAGTGGCATGGCAGCCAGCTCGAGCAGAAGCAGGGAAAGCAGCAAAAGCATGATTTTGCTTTAAGTTTCTGCGTGCTGCAATTAATCCCGATCCTTGCTTTGTCGGAGGATTTATGGTTTGGTGGAGTGGAACAAATTAAGCAGCTGGTTGGAATGATCCAAGAGAAGAAATTGTAAAAAACTGGGCGTTGGCATTGTGAGAATCGCAGCAGGGCGACGCGTCCGAGGTAATACCACTTGTCGATCAGAGACGGCAACATAATAAATTAACAGGAATACCTACATCTTATGCTTCCATTGCTAAGGATGGGACGGCTGATTAACAAGAATTGCTTCAACTCATGCTTTCCTTTCCCTCGACTGCTCTGCACTTTTGTGTATGGTGATGTAGACGATATGAGGAGGTGAGTGCAAGTTATGTGCCCAAATTTGATAGATGAAAGTTGCACCAATTTCTTCAATGTTCCAAGAGGCATCAAAGGGTGCTGAGGATTAAAAAAGATCCTCTTCTGCATTCGCTATTTGCAGTTTGCTAATTTACCTCCGTGGGATCTATTGACGGGTACGTTGGAGGCGAGCATTTAACCTTTTGCACAAAAGAGACATCAAAGGGTGCCCTAGGGCATAGTTGAGTTGGTCACTGATACGGGATGTTAAGGGCAGATCCAGATATGACGTGACAGCCAAAGTCAAGATGACGTGATAGTCAAGATCAAGGGGAGGTGGCAGCCAGCGTGTCACTTTCAATATGACTTTGCTCTTCGCTCGGCTTTAAGGCCTTCATAATGAGGACGACCGGCCCAAAAGCCAAATGGACCTAAGGGAACTAGTGCCCCATTTCAGTCTTAAGACATCTATTATATATCCGATCATTCAATAGCTGACCGAGTTTAAAAGAAGTCTAACCAACCATAGATCTTGTCAGCCATAAATTCAATTGAAGTAAGGGGACCCAGTTGTTGGTCTCTTGACGGCCGACTAGAGGAGGAAAAGGGGGGGCTAAATAGCCTTGCAATTACAATCAAAATACCTTTCTCTTCCTTTCGACGTTAACTTCGACAATTAAAAATAAATGCAATAGCCAAAAGAAATACGAGGCAAGAAGGTTACTTGATTTGCAACCGAGAAAGTTACTAATCCAAGACAAATGAAGCTATTTAAGTCAACTCCTTCGACACGAGTCAGATGCGGAGAAACCTCGTACAATATGTTAACAACTCATGAACAATAAAAATTACAGGAAAGATTCAGGTATAATTAAAGTGTTGTTAGAAACTAGATGAACCAGGACTCTATTTATAGTCCGTTCGTCAAATCTATCTATTGATGTGTGGCAGGCTCCAGGCGCTTGGATGGTAATCTGGGTGTCTCCAGCGTGACAAATTTTATATCTACGCAATGGCTTCGCAACTGTGCTAGGATAAGGTTTTCTCCACTTTCGGGTGCCTAGACTGATCCGAGTAGCAAGACCATTACTGACATGGATCCAAAAGTGATCCGCGCTGCAACAGATTGAAAAGGGTGCCTCGCTGGCACTGTGTGAGTCTGGGCGCTTAGACTAGATGGTCTGGGTGTTCGATAGTCCGGGTGTCCGGACTAGTTAGTCCAGGCACCTGGACCAGTTAGTCAAATGTTGATTCGTCTAGAGTCTTCTCTGGCCGCTTGGGTAATCCTCCGACCTTCTAGAATTGAGCTCACCCAAATCCAACTCTAGCCTTCTCCTCAAGCAGTCTCCCGCTTCGGCTTCTTGTCCCTCGGAAGCATTGCGCACGTGTCCTTCTCGTTCCACTGGTGTACTCTTCCACAACTTCTCGTTGCTCAGATGCACCAAGCCCATCAACTCGATTCTTATGCTATCCTTCTCATCCGTCTCATCTTTCGCTCAACTTTTGTGTTCTTAAGTCCCTACACACTCAAATACAATGTAAAACAATACGCAGAGCTTAACTTAATTTGGTTGACTACATCAAAACCAACACAGGTTACTTACAATCTCCCCTTTTTTGTTGTGAATCAACTCAAGTTAAGTTAGGGTTAAACCAAAACAGTAGACTACATGAATGATAGTGGGGTCAGACAGCGGACGTGGTCGGAAGTCAAGCCCTTGGCATGGTAAGAAGTCAAGCCCGTGTGGCGGTCAGAAGTCAAGCTCACGTGGCGGTCAGAAGTCAGACCTACGTGGTGGTCAAGAGTTTGGCCTACATGGAGGTCAAGAATCCGGCCTACATGGAGATCAAAGGGGCAGGTTACAAGATGATCTTAGTCAGGCACAAGTGCTAGTCCGAGATTAGACCTACGCGTCGAGTAGGAACTCGGAAGCAAGGATACAGGTCAAGATTTATAGACTTGTGGCACAGGATACCTGGACCAAAGCGTACAAGTCGGGATGTGCAAATCCAGGATACAAGTCAGGACTTATAGCCTTGCCGTATATAACACAAGAACTAAAACATACAGGTCAGGATGTGCAAAATAAGGATACAGGTCAGGACTTATAGTCTTGCGGTACAAAACACAGGAACTGAAACGTACAGGTCGGGAGTGCCAACCAAGGATACAGGTCAGGATTTATAGCCTTGAGGCATAGAACACATGGACCAAAGCATGCAGGTCGAGATGGGCTAGATAAGGATACAGGTCGGGATTTTGACATAGGACACATGGATTAAGGCATACAGGTCGAGACAGACAGAATCAGACTAAGGCGTATAGGTCGGGACAGACAGAATCGGACTAAGGCGTACAGGTCGGGATAGACGGAATCGAACTAAGGCATACAGATCGGGACAAATGGAATCGGACTAAGGCGTACAGGTCGGGACAGATGGAATCAGACGGAGGCGTACAGGTTGGGACGCAGGATAAGTGGAACCAAACCAAGACATATAGGTCACGATACAAGGTAAGGCAGGTCAGGAGTTCACAAGGCAGGACACGTAGGGCAGGGTTGGGTGTACAGATCTGGATTGGTGAAGCGACAAATGCAGGTTAGGAAATATAGGTCTACACCCCACAAAGCGAGGCCGGCAAGCATAGGAACCCAGTCCAGGGTTAACAGATCGGGGTAAGCATACACTACACGACAAGCAAGTCAGGGAATCATAACAACCTGTCAAGGAATAATCACTGCTTTTCAGAGAATATGCTAACGGTCTGGTGCTCACCACCCGTTGATTCCTTCATAAACCAATAGGAGGACACCACGTGTCATATACCGTCAGACAAAGCCTGACATCCGACATTTCCTGACACTCGTCAGACTCCAGAAACATCCCTTGCAGTATAAAAAGGGAAGTTTTGTCCTTTACGCAGGTACGCTCACTCGTCTTTTCAGACTCATCTTTCACTTTTAGTCCTTTCACTGTGCTTCTGGGGAAAAAGTACCTGACTTGAGCGTCGGAAGGCCTGACCTGGGGACTTTTCCCCTGGTTCTTGGTCTCTAACGTGAGGCGGCTTGTCTGAGTGTGCGCAGGGTCCTTACTTCATCATCTCCGTCATCACCCCCTGTCATCCACTCGTGTGGGCCCTTCCGGTGGGTGCCAGATCGACCAGGCTTCGCAACGACTTTCCGTCAACCTTGAGGACAGTGCGGCCCGCCTCTGTCCGACTCAGCTTCCAGACGGGATCAAATTTGGCGTCGTTCTCAGATAGCAGCCTTGTCAAATCCAGTCGCCAACATCTCAGCTAAGCCAAAGCATCGGTGAAGAGGGGGTCAGTACTAAAATCCCCCACGTAAGGCATTGCGGGGAGGATTCACTGCCAGCAAGTCACTCCACAGCAGAAGGGAACTTGAGGAAAAAATACTTATCCTTCCAAGACGGATTAAAGGAGGGAATAGGACAGACGAAGGTAGTCCTAGTGCGAGCCTGGAAGCAGAATAAACCTTCACTGTGCTGGCGGGGAGTGAAGAAATAGTAGAACAGACGGGCAGACCAGGAAAGTTCACAAACCTCGCATAAAATCATGAAGCCGTACGGAATCTTTATAGAATTGGGAGTCAACTGGCCCATAGAAATTTTGAAATAACGGCTTACGTCGGAGAGCAAGGGATGAATGGGAGGCGAACCCCCGCTACGAATTGTTCCTTATAGAAGGTGACATAACCTATTGGAGGAGGAGAGGCCTGATGCAGTGTGTTGGGAATAATGATATGCATGTCGTTTGAGATTTCATAGTTGAAGCGAAGATCATCCATATCCATGTCATCGAAAGTAGAGACTCCAGGAGGGTAGATAATGTTAGGAAATGTCATGAGGAGGACTTAAATGGAAGCTAGGAACAAGAGGAGGAGGCAGGGGGCAGAGGACACAAGGAGTCAAGGAGCCAGAGAAAGCAAGGAGGCGAGAGCAAAAGAAAGAAGCAGACAAAAAAGTTACATGAAGAAACAGCGGAGACCTATTTATAGCCGATATCCACAAGGGAAGAACGGTCAAACCATCATCCAACGACTCGTAATAAAAGAAGTTTAGAATATTTGTACAAAAAGGAGCCGCACGATCATCACAGAAAATGAAGCAGGAAAAGAGGGGCGAGAAACAGTAAATGGCGCGAAATATGAGGGGCATCATGAGTTACCTCGGGAAAGAACAGTACTGTAGCACGAAGCGTTGGGGGTTCTCGAACAGTGTTTCACCTTTGTTAAGTTTAAGGGGTGAACCCCACTCGAGAGCCAGCTCGGGACCTTGAGCAAACAAAGTTCCAGGGCAGGGGCACTAGTCAGAACGTCATCAAACTCAAAACAAATCTCAGGTCAGGGAACACACATATCACGGGTCGGAAAGCGAACAGATTGTAGGTTGGGGAGTGAGCAGATGCCAGGTCGGGAAGCAAGCAGATCCGCGATCGAGAAATAAAAAATAATTCTCAAGAAAGAAGGGTTAAGAGATTTCTAAGTAATGGCAGATAACGACAGACCGGGAGATTTCATGAAGTCAAATGACTTTAAACAAAAGCGAGCCCCAAATGTCATATATAAAAAATTTGTACATCATGATCAGGGATTCGTGGGTGGTACATCACTGGAGGAAGGTGTTGGAAGGGTCAGGAAGTCATCGTCGGCCAGGAAAGAAGGGAAGGCTTCATCTGGAATTTCTCGCAGCAAGCATTCTCTATCTAGGAAGTCAGCTGAGGGGGCAAAGCGAAGAATTCCTTGCTCAAACAACTGGCACACTGCACCCATCCCCCCCATAGTAGAGCATCCGGTTTTCTTCTGGAAGAGCGGAGTCTTGACATAAGAAATTCGATAAGTTCTGAGATGCTCATCTTCGCCTGACTGGTACTCCACCAGCTCTACCTTTACTTTCTCTGTAGTTGCCAGAGCCAGTGCATTCTCCTGCTTTAAGGTGGAAGCCTCTGCCTGTGCTTTAAGAAGATCTGCCTGGAGAGATTTGATGGTGGCCTGATCCCTATCCTGCTGAGCCTTAAAAGTCTTCTCCCGGTCAGCACTAGCGACCAGGTCCACTTGAGCAATCTCCAGGTCTTTTTGTATAATTTTGTTGGATTCCTGGAGTGCCTTCAGATATGTAGAAAGAGCGGCCAGCTTTGAGTCCTTCTCCTTCAACTTGGCCGCCATCTGACGACGACGTTGCCCATCCGAATTCAACTTGGAGTCGCTGGTCTGCAGGGTCGCTTGCAGCTCTTTTATCTTCTCGGTGGACTCCTGAGTCGGGTCCCTGGCAGACTGAGCAGACTCCCCGGCCGTGTGCAGATAAGAATCCAGAGAATCAAACGGGTCGCGGGGAGTCAGCGACAACTCCAATTCTCGGATGCGAGCCTTCAGTGACTCGATTTCTCAGAGCAAGTCAGCGGCAAAATGGGTCAAGCACTGTTGGTTGCTACTCGGAAAGCCTAGAGGTTCCACTGTACAAAAATTTTGTACAAAGGTCTGAACCTTTTCCTAGCTATCATGTGTTATTTTAAATTAAATTTTGGATCGCCTGCGGAACTTAACACGTTTGATCCAAAACTTAATCTATTTGTTCTTTTAGGTTTTGACTTGGATCTCCTGCGGAACTTAACACGTTCGACCCAAATCACCTTAAGTTATTAATTTCATTAAATATTAATTTCCATAATTGGTTCCCAGTACTGACGTGGCGAGGCACATGGCCTTCTTGGATATGGGAGCAACCACCACCGACTAGACAAAACCTTTTATAGAAATCTAATATTTAATTTCCTAAAATAACTTTAGGTTAACCGAAAAGAACAATCAAATCACAAGGAAAAATAAAACAAAAGAACACAACTCCGAAAAACATATTCGAAATACTAGAACGTAAGCCTCTTGTATTTGGTATTATTTCCATAAATAACTAGTATGATGCGGAAAAGGAAAAACTACTAGTTATATCTTCTAGAAAGACCTCTTGATCTTCTACCGTATTCCTCTTCTAACCTCGGACGTTGTGTGGGCAACGATCTTCCGAGATGAGAAACCACCAACCACCTTCTTCTCCTCCAAGCTAGGTTCGGCCACAATAAGGAAGCTTCACCAAGGAAGAAGATCAAAACACTAACCAAGCTCCAAGAGATGCTGGCTTTCTCTCCTTCTTCTTCTTCTTCTCCAAGTAGTATCCGGCCACCACAAGAGCTCCAAGGGGAGAGAGAGGTTCGGCCACCACAAGAGGAAGAGAGGGAGAGGATGATGATGGCCGGCCACACCAAGGAACAAAAGAGGGAGAGAAATAATAGAGGTTGTATCTCATGAAGGCTCCCTCACCCCTTCTTTTATATTCCTTGGCTTAGGCAAATTAGGAAATTTAATTACAATAAAATTTCTTTAATTTCCTTGACATGATTTAATTGAGAAAAATAAAATAAAATTTCCAATTAAAACAATATTGGCCGGCCACATCAAAAGAAATAAATTAGACAAGTTTTAATCAACAAATTAAAACTTCCTAATTTGTTTCCGGAAAATAAAATTTCTCTTCAAAAATCTCTTCTTGGTTGATAAAAAGAAATTTCTATAATTTTAATTTAACAACATGTGAATAATTTTTAAAGAGAAAATAAAATATCTCACCAATCTACAAATAAGGAAAGAGATCTAATCTCTTTCTTTAATCTTTTGTAGATCTTTTACAAGAGAGATATTTTAATTTTATTTCTCTTTAATAAATTATATCTTCCACATAATAAAAATTAAAATTAAAATCCTTTTTAATTTAATATGGCCGGCCCCTCTAGCTTGGGTTCAAGCTAGCCCTACACCATGCTTAGGCCGGCCCTAGCTTGGTTCCCAAGCTAGCTTGGCCGGCCCCTATTAGGTGGGTATAGAAAGTGGGTATAGGTGGGTATAGAACTCTATAAATAAGAGGCTACGATAGGGACCGAGAGCAGAAATTGGTTTTGGTCTCCCGATAAAATTAAGCATCCCGTGTTCGCCCCGAACACACAACTCAATTTTATCAATAATAATTCATTCCACTAGAGAACTATTATTGAACTACTGCACCAATCCCAAATTACATTTTTGGGCTCCTTATTATGAGTGTGTTAGTCTCCCTGTGTTTAAAATATCGAATGTCCACTAATTAAGTGAGTTACTGACAACTCATTTAATTAATATCTTAGTCCAAGAGTAGTACCACTCAACCTTATCATCATATCTGACTAAGTCCACTTGCAGGGTTTAACATGACAATCCTTATGAGCTCCTCTTGAGGACATTATCAACCTAGTATCTCTAGGACATAGTTTCCTTCTATAATCAACAACACACACTATAAGTGATACCATTTCCCAACTTATCGGGTTTATTGATTCATCGAACTAAATCTCACCCATTGATAAATTAAAGAAATAAATATCAAATATATGTGCTTCCATAATAACCGATATCTTTGTTTCTTTATAAAGTCAGTATAAAAGAAACGACCTCAAATAGTCCTACTCATTACACTCTAAGTGTACTAGTGTAATTATACAGTCAAGATAAACTGATACCTAATTACACTACGACCTTCTAATGATTTGTTCCTTTCCATTTTGGTCGTGAGCTACTGTTTATAATTTATAAGGTACTGATAACATCATCTTCTGCATGTGGCACCACATACTATGTTATCTACAGTATAAATTAATTGAACAACTACAACTAAATGTAGACAATTTGACCAAATGTGATTCTTTATTCATAATGAATGTTTACAAAGCTTAGGCTTTCAGTATACACTCCAACAATCTCCCACTTATACTAATGACTAAGCTGTCATATCTTCTACCATACATCTGATTTCCATTCCCTCCACATGCCAATCGAAAGCTTTCGCCAGAAGGGCCTTAGTGAAAGGATATGTCAGGTTATCCGCTGATGCAATCTTGGCGATTACAACTTCTCCTCGCTTCACGATATCTCGTATCAGGTGGTACTTGCGCTCTATATGTTTACTTGCCTTATGAGATCGTGGTTCCTTCGAGTTTGCGACTGCACCGCTATTATCACAATAAATTGTGATGATTTTGGGCAAACTATGAATCACATCTAAGTCCATTAGAAAGTTCTTGAGCCATACTG
Organism: Zingiber officinale; assembly: GCF_018446385.1. Classification (NCBI taxonomy): domain Eukaryota; kingdom Viridiplantae; phylum Streptophyta; class Magnoliopsida; order Zingiberales; family Zingiberaceae; genus Zingiber; species Zingiber officinale. Next base: position 58,084,661 of record NC_055987.1, on the reverse strand, counting down.
CTTCTTTAGCTGCCTCAGAGGCTGCTACATACTCAGCTTCCATGGTTGAGTCCGAAACGCATTTCTGCTTAACACTCCTCCATGAAATGGCTCCACCTCCTAAAGTAAACACATAGCCTGATGTAGACTTACTACTGTCCCTATCTGATTGGAAATCTGAATCCGTGTAACCCACAGGGAGCAAATCGTCTGCTTGGTAAACTAGCATATAATCTCTAGTCCTTCTCAGGTACTTTAATATATGCTTTACCGCAGTCCAATGTCCTTGTCCAGGATTACTCTGATATCTACTGACCATGCCCATGGCAAAGCAGATATCAGGTCTCGTACATAGCATTGCATACATAAGGCTTCCTACAGCCGAAGCATAAGGAACCACTTTCATGTCTTCTATCTCCTTTGATGTCTTTGGAGACATCTCTTTAGATAGAGCTATTCCATGCCTAAAAGGTAATAAACCTTTCTTGGAATCCTGCATACTAAAACGAGCAAGGATTGTATCTATGTATGAAGCTTGGGACAGACACAACATTCTTTTCTTGCGATCCCTTATTACTTTGATCCCAAGAATGTGTCCACACTCTCCTAAATCCTTCATATCAAATTGTTTGGACAACCATACCCTTACGTCTGATAATACCTTGACATTGTTGCCAATTAAAAAAATATCATCTACGTATAGTACAAGAAATACCACCACGTTTTCGTTACACTTCTTATATACACAAGACTCATCCGGACTTTGAATAAATCCATATGACTGGATTACTTCATTAAACCGGATGTTCCAAGATCTTGAAGCTTACTTCAGTCCATAAATGGACCGATTGAGCTTGCACACTAGATGCTCTTTGCCTTTTTCAATGAACCCTTCTGGTTGCCTCATATGGATGTTTTCCTCAAGACTTCCATTAAGGAAAGCTGTCTTGACATCCATATGAGCAGCAATGGATAAGAGTATCCGGATAGACTTAAGCATGGCTACCGGTGAAAAGGTTTCATCATAATCGATTCCCTCTTTCTGAGTGTACCCTTTCGCAACAAGCCTAGCTTTGAAGGTTTCTACCTTCTCGTCTGTCCCTCTTTTCCTTTTGTAGATCCACTTACATCCAACGACTTTTACACCATCAGGTGGTTCTATAAGCTCCCAGACCTTATTAGAGTACATAGACTCTATTTCAGAATTCATCGCCTTTTGCCAAGATGCTGCATCTATATCTTGGAGTGCTTCGTCATATGTCCGGGGATCAGGTTCATATTTACCCAGGATCAAGTCCGAAGACTCTCCCAAGAACATGAATCTCTCAGGCTGCCTCACAACCCTCCCACTACGACGAGACACTGTCTGTGGTTGTGTATCATGTGTGACACGTGTTGCAGTCTCTTGTGGTACTTCATCTTGTACTGTTGGTACTAAAGTTGACGTGCCCTCTCTTAGTTCTTCTAAAACAACTTTACTACTGGGCTTGTGATCCATTATATAGTCTTCTTCTAAAAACTGGGCATTGGTGCTAACAATGACCTTCTGGTCTTTAGGACTATAAAATAAACCACCTTTCGTTCCTTTGGGATATCCTACAAACACACAAACTTCTGTACGAGATTCTAACTTATCAGCATCTGGTTTCAGCACATGTGCTGGACTACCCCAAATCCGAATATGTCTTAGACTAAGTTTTCGCCCATTCCACAATTCTATGGGAGTAGAAGAAACTGATTTAGAAGGTACTAAGTTCAGAACATACACTGCTGTTTCCAGAGCATATCCCCAAAACGAATTTGGTAATTCTGAATAACTCATCATCGATCTAACCATCTCCATAAGAGTCCTATTCCTTCGTTCTGCTACACCATTCTGTTGGGGTGTTCTAGGTGCAGACAATTGGGATTGAATCCCGGTCTCTGATAAGTAATTCTTAAACTCTCCTAAGAGGGATTCGCCACCACGATCAGATCGTAGTGTCTTGATACTTTTACCTAATCGTTTCTCCATATCAGCCTTGTATTCTTTGAACTTATCAAAGCACTCAGACTTGCGGTGCATTAGGTAAATATATCTGTATCTTGAATAATCATCTATAAAAGAGACAAAATATTCAAAACCACCTCTTGCTTGGACAGACATAGGACCACACAAATCAGAATGAACCAATTCCAACACTTCTTTGGCTCTATACCCCTTGGCCTTGAATGGCCTCTTGGTCATTTTACCTTCCAAGCAAGATTCACAAGTTGGAAAATTTTCCAACTCTAATGAACCCAAAAGTCCATCGGCTATTTGCCTCTGAATCCTACTTAAGTTAATATGACCAAGCCTTAGATGCCAAAGATATGCTTGGTTCATTTCCGAAGGTTCTTTTCTTTTATTTGAGTTAGAAGATGAGTTATAAATTTCCATGTTTTTCTTTGTGGAAGAAATTGGATTTAAAGTATACAAATTGCCAACTAATGTACCAGAACAAATAATCACTTTATTTCTCTTAATAACTACATCGTTACTGAAAGAAATTGAATATCCATCTAAAAATAGTTTAGAAACTGAAATTAAATTCTTTCTAAAACTGGGTACATAAAGACAATTTCTTAAAACCAAATTTCTATTACTACTAAAAGAAAAGTAGACGTCTCCCACTGCAATAGCCGCCACCTTAGTAGCATTGCCCATGTAGACGATAATCTCTCCTTCAATTAATCGTCGGGTTTCCTGGAACCCCTGCAGGGAATTGCAGACATGATCAGTGGCTCCCGTATCTACACACCAGGTGCTGGTAGATAACACCGCTAAACATGTTTCAACAACTAGAGCATGAGATATACCTTTGTTGTTCTGATTCCTACGAGGACAGTCTGCCTTCCAATGCCCTGACTGCTTGCAGATGAAGCACTTGCCCTTTGGCTTCTTCACTCTAGCTTTAAATCCTGTACTCTGAGTTTTATTCACTTTCTTTGCTGAACCAACTTGTTTCTTCTTCTTCTTTCCTTTCGGCTTAGAAGTAGAACCATTTTCAACATAGTGAATATGAGAGTTGTGACGAAACAATCCTTCTGCTGCCTGAAGTTCTGTCAGTAGTTCCGCCAATGAATATACCCTTTTATTCATATTGTAATTCAGGCGGAATTGCTCAAAACTTCTAGGTAGTGTTTGGAGGATCATATCGATCTGGGTTTCCCCATCAATTTCTCCTCCAAGGATCTGTATCTCGTTCAGATAAGCCATCATCTTTAGGATATGATCCCTCACAGGAGTACCCTCTTGCATGGTGGCTGTCATTATCTTTCTCATGGCTTCTTGTCTAGAAGCCCTATCCTGATGACCAAAGAGTTCCTTGAGATTGTTCATAATATCATAAGCTGTTGGTAAATCTTGATGCTGATGTTGCAATACATTTGACATTGAAGCCAAAATGTAACACCGCACCATCTCATCTGCTTTTACCCATTTCCTATGATATTCAATCTCCTCTTGGGTAGATTCACCAGTAGGTGCTTCAGGGCAAGGTTCAGTCAATATAAATTTATAGCTTTCAGCAGTAAGAACAATGTCCAGGTTCTTTTTCCAATCTATATAATTAGGTCCAGTAAGTCTATTCTGTTGAAGTATGATGGACAGTGGGTTGAAAGTCATCCTAAGAATCACAAATAACTTTTGATCAGAACTCTAAATTTAGAATAATATTGATTCCTCAAACAATACTATTTTAAATTAACCAACACCTCAAAACACCGTGAATTTTGTATGTCACGTTAGTGTGGACGTATACAAATTCAACATTTGTAAAAGGAGGGTTTTAACCCATTAATTTTATTATCTTGTCAACCTAACTTTTTGACAAATAAAATTAATAGTTGGTATCCTTTGGTCACACAAATAATAGCAGTGACTCCGATGGGGAGGATACTATTAGTTGTGCCTAAGTGTATACCATTACTTGACACTAAGTCCATTAATAAGATTGTGCCCCTTCCGATGGAGAAGATCACACGCTCTTAATTAACTTCCTAAAGTCATCCCAAATGGAAGTTTGTTCTAGTGATCCACAAACAAGCTCATCCGATATGGAGGAAGGCACTCAGAGCCAACGTGCAAGCTTATTTGCATCACTTACAAACCAGTAATGGAGACCATGGGTTTTATTTAAAAATCCCTCTCCCACTTAGTTATTTATAAATGAGGAATTTTAACTATGCTAGCCTACTATTCATGTATACTAACATGCACACACAACACAATATAAAAGCAATAAATAGAAAATCTAATTTTCAACTATTATGGCTTTTATCTATAGTTGTCCTCCATTTGTTGTCATTCCAAGCTGCTGCCATATTTGGTCACCGCCACCGGGTCTAGCTGTCGCATCCATCTTGCTCCTAGTTCCGCTGCGCCTCTAGTCCTTAGAAGGTTCCACGCTTTGCAAGATTTGATCCGCGACATAAATAGAATTTTACATTTTTGATCCTATATTCCATAAAAGGAATGTACATGTATCTAGATCAAAAATAAAATCCTAATAAAACTAAATACAGCTCCTGCTGTATTTTTAATACAATCATGCACACACATATAAATGCCCTTGACAAGTCCAAGGGTCTAATCACACATAATAACTAAAAGCCATAATAGTTGGATCCTGCATCCACAAAGTTAGCACATCCTACTATTAACCTGTCTAAATTATGTATGACATGTGCATATTTAAACTAATACCAAATACACAGAGGCAAAACCCTAGCTCTGATACCAATTGTTGGTTGCTACTCGGAAAGCCTAGAGGTTCCACTGTACAAAAATTTTGTACAAAGGTCTGAACCTTTTCCTAGCTACCATGTGTTCTTTTAAATTAAATTTTGGATCGACTGCGGAACTTAACACGTTTGATCCAAAACTTAATCTATTTGTTCTTTTAGGTTTTGACTTGGATCTCCTGCGGAACTTAACACGTTCGACCCAAATCACCTTAAGTTATTAATTCCATTAAATATTAATTTCCATAATTGGTTCCCAGTACTGACGTGACGAGACACATGGCCTTCTTGGATATGGGAGCAACCACCACCGACTAGACAAAACCTTTTATAGAAATCTAATATTTAATTTCCTAAAATAACTTTAGGTTAATCGAAAAGAACAATCAAATCACAAGGAAAAATAAAACAAAAGAACACAACTCTGAAAAACATATTCGAAATACTAGAACGTAAGCCTCTTGTATTTGGTATTATTTCCATAAATAACTAGTATGATGTGGAAAAAGAAAAACTACTAGTTATACCTTCTAGAAAGACCTCTTAATCTTCTACCGTATTCCTCTTCTAACCTCGGACGTTGTGTGGGCAACGATCTTCCGAGATGAGAAACCACCAACCACCTTCTTCTCCTCCAAGCTAGGTTCGGCCACAATAAGGAAGCTTCACCAAGGAAGAAGATCAAAACACTAACCAAGCTCCAAGAGATGCTGGCTTTCTCTCCTTCTTCTTCTTCTTCTCCAAGTAGTATCCGGCCACCACAAGAGCTCCAAGGGGAGAGAGAGGTTCGGCCACCACAAGAGGAAGAGAGGGAGAGGATGATGATGGTCGGCCACACCAAGGAACAAAAGAGGGAGAGAAATAATAGAGGTTGTATCTCATGAAGGCACCCCACCCCTTATTTTATATTCCTTGGCCTAGGCAAATTAGGAAATTTAATTACAATAAAATTTCCTTAATTTCCTTGACATGATTTAATTGAGAAAAATAAAATAAAATTTCCAATTAAAACAATATTGGCCGGCCACATCAAAGAAATAAATTAGACAAGTTTTAATCAACAAATTAAAACTTCCTAATTTGTTTCCGGAAAATAAAATTTCTCTTCAAAAATCTCTTCATGGTTGATAAAAAGAAATTTCTATAATTTTAATTTAACAACATGTGAATAATTTTTAAAGAGAAAATAAAATATCTCACCAATCTACAAATAAGAAAAGAGATCTAATCTCTTTCTTTAATCTTTTTTAGATCTTTTACAAGAGAGATATTTTAATTTTATTTCTCTTTAATAAATTATATCTTCCACATAATAAAAATTAAAATTAAAATCCTTTTTAATTTAATATGGTCGACCCCTCTAGCTTGGGTTCAAGCTAGGGTCGGCCACACCAATTTATGCTTAGGCCGGCCCTAGCTTGGTTCCCAAGCTAGCTTGGCCGACCCCTATTAGGTGGGTATAGAAAGTGGGTATAGGTGGGTATAGAACTCTATAAATAAGAGGCTACGATAGGGACCGAGAGGAGGAATTGGTTTTGGTCTCCCGATAAAATTAAGCATCCCGTGTTCGCCCCGAACACACAACTTAATTTTATCAATAATAATTCATTCCACTAGAGAACTATTATTGAACTACTGCACCAATCCCAAATTATATTTTTGGGCACCTTCTTATTATGAGTGTGTTAGTCTCCCTGTGTTTAAGATATCGAATGCCCACTAATTAAGTGAGTTACTGACAACTCATTTAATTAATATCTTAGTCCAAGAGTAGTATCACTCAACCTTATCATCATGTCGGACTAAGTCCACCTGCAGGGTTTAACATGACAATCCTTATGAGCTCCTCTTGAGGACATTATCAACCTAGTATCTCTAGGACACAGTTTCCTTCTATAATCAACACACACTATAAGTGATACCATTTCCCAACTTATCGGGTTTATTGATTCATTGAACTAAATCTCACCCATTAATAAATTAAAGAAATAAATATCAAATATATGTGCTTGTTATTATATTAGGATTAAGAGCACACACTTTCATAATAACCGAGATCTTTGTTTCTTTATAAAGTCAGTATAAAAGAAACGATCTCAAATAGTCCTACTCATTACACTCTAAGTGTACTAGTGTAATTATACAGTCAAGATAAACTGATACCTAATTACACTACGACCTTCTAATGATTTGTTCCTTTCCATTTTGGTCGTGAGCTAATGTTTATAATTTATAAGGTACTGATAACATCATCTTCTGCATGTGGCACCACATACTATGTTATCTACAGTATAAATTAATTGAACAACTACAACTAAATATAGACAATTTGACCAAATGTGATTCTTTATTCATAATGAATGTTTACAAAGCTTAGGCTTTCAGTATACACTCCAACAAGCACAGGCCGCTGGTGCAGACCTGCCCAGTAAAAATAAGAAAATAAGCAATAATGTCAAAATTAAGTCGAGAAAAGGAAAAACTCACCGATATAATATGCTGGGAAGTCAAATCCAGACTTTCCCACCGAGAGCCGCCATAGAACTGCTCGTTGGCTGATCGCCAAAAGGTGGCTAGGTTTCCTTGCAGCTGAATTTTGCTGCGAACTGGAATGTCACCAGTCTCTGCTGATGTCCCCACCAGATCTGATTCGACCTCGGAGGGTAGGCGCCAGGAAGATGTGAAATCCCGTTCGTTCCTTTGGGGGCGGGCCCTGGTGCGAGCAGATGACGACGAGGGGGCGGCAGGTACAGTAGAAGGGGACGCATAGCCCCTGGGCTGGTCTCTATTGGTGCGGGAAGCATCCGACGATCAACCATTGTTTTGATAATGGCAAAGGAAATCAAAACTAAGTTGTTTTGTGATCTAATGCACTTAATTGAGTGTTTCAGGAAAGTCCTAGTTGCGGTTAGGCAGGGGAAAACCCTAGGGAGTGGTAACCCTAGGTCATAGGGGTGGTAACCCTATGCGGAAAGTCTTGGCGGGTCGAGAGCTTCAGGCAAAAGTCCTGGGGGGTAACCCTAGGTGGAAAGTTCTGGTGTCGTGAACCAGGTGAAAGACTGGACCAGCCGGGAAGCGGAAGTCCAGCAGAAAGTCCGGAAGTCTCGAACGCTGAGCAAAAGTCCAGTCGATCTGGAGGATCGCACTGGCATCAGGTAAATCTCCTGAGTGGAGTAGGTGACGATGCATTGCCCATAGAGGGAACAGTAGGCGTCGGGTCGACCTAGGATTTCCGGTAGGAAATTCGAAGTCAGACCCGGGCAGTCCGACGACTGTCAAGTATATTTATCATATTATTTATGTGCTAACTTTGTTTTACAGGGTTTGTGTTTGGGACTAACACAATTTGCAGGAATAAAGGAGCAACTTAGACCTCGAATGAATAGTGTCCGAGGCGCCTCCATGGGGCTTGGAGGCGCCTTGGGAGCTTGCCGAAGCCAGCTGTCCAGAGACGCTGGAGGCGCCTCGGAGGTCACTACTCTTAACTTTATTTCCTGCACTACTAATCCAAGACCTAGTCTTGGGACATTTCTATTTTTTTTGTTGTTGCATATCATTAATGGCCCAACAAGAAGGTTTTAGCACCGTTCGCCTCCCACTTTTCTCTGGAGAAGACTTCGGATATTGGAAGGGGCGAATGGAAACCTTTCTCAAGACACAGTTCGACACATGGATGATTATCAAGACTGGACTACAACTACCATCCGACGAAGACAGCAAGCCGACACCCTGCGAAAAATGGGAACCGACCCTAATCAAGATGGTGGAAGCTGATGCCAGAGTGACATGTACCCTCCAGTGCGGACTGACCAAGGAGGAACTCAACAGAGTTGGACCATTCTCCAGTGCAAAAGAGCTTTGGGAGAAGCTGATCGAACTCCACGAGGGCACCTCCGACACCAAGGTAAGCAAGAGAGATCTCTTGTTCAATAAATTATACAATTTGAAAATGCAGGAAGGAGAAACAGCATGTCAACTCCATACACGGATTCAATGTTGGAGCAATCCCAATGGTCCGCGGGACCATGTGTTTTGGTGTTTGGACAAAGGGTTTAAGATAGGTTTACCCTCATTATTTGATATGTGTACTTGAGTTGTGCAGGACTGTAGGTGACACATGTGACTCAGGTTGACGGCTTCGGGCCCGGTGAAGGATGGAGCATCCGAGAGATTGTGGACAAGGCAGCAAGGACAAGGGCCGATGGAAGAGACTTTGAGGCATACGCGAAGGATGACATTGAGGACGAACCGTGGGCTTGGATGCATCTGAGGAACGAGAGACAAAGGAAGTAAGCTTGAAGGCAAGTGGTCAAAGCTGCAATGAAGAGTCAAGTGAGTAGTGAGGGTCCGAGTGCTGAGAGAAATGTACTCGGGATGGAAACCCTAGGTTTAGGGTTGTACCAGTCGACTGGTACTGGGATCAGTCGACTGGTGGTGAGCACAGAAGCTCTCTGTGCCCGAAATGGCTGGGATCAGTCAACTGGTCCTGTGACCAATCGACTAGTAAATAGCCGTTGAAAGAGTCGTTGGGCTGGCACCAGTCGACTGGTGCAAGGACCAGTCGACTGGTAACGGGCAAATCAGCAAGGTTGATTTTCTCAAGCTCTATAAGAAGGAGCTTGGGATGGCCAACATAGGTTGACGAAATTAGACTTGGTTAAGGTCTAATTAGTAGTCTACAAGTGCTCAAGAGTTTCCCTTGTGTCAAGAGGTCTTGGTGAGTTTGTGGTGAGGTTTCTCCACCCACAAGGAGGTTTGAGCTAGCCGGAGGTCTTCCTGGGAGTAATCCACCGACGGATAGGGATTGTCCACCTTACGGGCAGCCGTGGAGTAGGAGCTTTATCTCTGAACCACGTAAATCGGCGTGTGTTGGTTTGCTTGCTCTTTCTTGTTCTTTGTATTTAGCTTTCGTATTTTTGTTTGTATTATTTGTATTCTGCTGCGCAACTTGTTAGAGTGTATACTAAAAGCCTAGATTTTGGTATAAACATTTATCTAGAAATAAGAATCACATTGGTCAAATGTCTACATTTATGATAAATGTAGTTGCTCAATTAATTTATATTGTAGATAACATGGTGTGTGGTGTCACACACAGAAGATCATGTTATCAGTACCTTATAAATTATAAACAGTAGCTCACGACCAAAATGGAAAGGAACAAACCATTGGAAGGTCGTAGTGTAATTAGGAATTAGTTTATCTTAACTATATAATTACACTAGTACACTTAGAGTGTATTGAGTAGGATCATTAGAGGTAGTTTCTTTTATACTGACTTTATAAAGAAACAAAGACCTCAGTTATTATGGAAGTGTGTGCTCTTAATCCTAATATAATAACAAGCACATGTATTTGATATTTATTTCTTTAATTTATCAAAGGGTGAGATTTAGTTCGATGAATCAATAAGCCCGATAAGTTGGGAAATGATATCACTTATAGTGTGCGTTGTTGATTATAGAAGGAAGCTGTGTCCTAGAGATACTAGGTTGATAATGTCCCCAAGAGGAGCTCATAAGGATTGTCATGTTAAACCCTACAGGTGGACTTAGTCCGACATGATGATAAGGTTGAGTGGTACTACTCTTGGACTAAGACATTAATTAAATGAGTTGTCAGTAACTCACTTAATTAATGGACATTCGATATCTTAAACACAGGGAGACTAATACACTCATAATAAGAAGGAGCCCAAAAATATAATTTGGGATTGGTGCGGTAGTTCAATAATAGTTCTCTAGTAGAATGAATTATTATTGATAAAATTAAGTTGTGTGTTCGGGGCGAGCACGGGATGCTTAATTTTATCGGGAGACCAAAACCAATTCCTCCTCTCGGTCCCTATTGTAGCCTCTTAATTATAGAGTACTATACCCACCTATACCCACCTTCTTACCCATCCTATAGGGGCCGGCCAAGCTAGCTTGGAGACCAAGCTAGGGCCGGCCATGGGTATGTTCATGGGTGAATTCATGTGGCCGGCCCTATTAAATAAAAAGGAATTTTAAATTTTAAAATTTTTCTTATGTGGATAATATAATTTAAAAGAGAGTTTAAAAATTTAAATCCTTCCTTTTATAAGATTCTACAAAAGATTAAGAGAAGAGTTAAAATCTCTTTCCTTATTTGTAGATTAAAAGGTTGATTTTAATTTTGTTAAAAACTTTCCTTTTAATTATATTCATGATTTAAAAGAAAGTTTAAAAATTAAAAATTCTCTTTTATTAGTTTCTACAAAAGATTAAGAAAAGATTTAATATCTTTCCTTATTTGTAGATTGAAAGGAGATTTTAATTTTTAGAGATAACTTTTCTTTTTGGAAATTATCCACATGTTTAAAAGAAAGATTTTAATTTATAAAATTTCTTTTTATTAACCAATCATGAAGGGATTAAAATTATTGGAGAAATTTTTATAAATTTCTAGAAACAAATTAGGAAGTTTTAATTTTTGTTTTAATTAAAACTCTCCTTGTTTTGGGGAGAAGAGTGGCCGGCCATTATAATTTGAAAAGAGAAAATTATTTTAATTAAATAAATTTTCCTTTTCAATGGCAAAAGAATTAAGGAAGTTTTTATTAAAATTTTCTTATTTGCCAAGACCAAGGATTATAAAAGAGGGGGTAGAGGAGGCTTCAAGAAGAACGACTCTATTCTATTTTTCCTCTCTTTTCTCCTTGGGTGTGGCTGGCCCTTTCTTTCCTCTCCTCTCCTTTGTGTGGCCGAAACCTTCTCATGGTGGAGATAGCTTTGGTGGTCGGATCTAAGAAGGAGAAGAAGGAGAGAAAAGAAGCCTCTTTTCTAGCATCCCTTGGAGCATGGTGGTGGTGGTCGAACCTCTTCATCCTAGGAGAAGTTTTGATGGCCGAAACTTGTAAGGAAGAAGAAGGTGCTTGGTGGTTCTCATCTCGGAAGATCGTTGCCCACACAACGTCTGAGGTTAGAAGAGGAATACGGTAGAAGATCAAGAGGTCTTTCTAAAAGGTATAACTAGTAATTTTTCTTTCCGCATCATACTAGTTATTTATGGAAATAATACTAAATACAAGAGGCATACGATTCTAGTGTTTTGGATTTGTTTTTGATATAGTGTTCTTTTGTTTTTCTTTTCCTTGTGATTTGATTGTTCTTTTCGGTTGACCTAAAGTTATTTTAGGAAATTAAATATTAGCTTTCTATAAAAGGTTTTGTCTAGTCGGTGGTGGTTGCTCCCATATCCAAGAAGGCCGTGTGCCTCGCCACGTCAGTACTGGGAACCAATTATGGAAATTAATATTTAATGGAATTAATAACTTAAGGTGATTTGGGTCGAACGTGTTAAGTTCCGCAGGAGACCCAAGTCAAAACCTAAAAGAACAAATAGATTAAGTTTTGGATCAAACATGTTAAGTTCCGCAGACGATCCAAAATTTAATTTAAAAGAACACATGGTAGCTAGGAAAAGGTTCAGACATTTGTACAAAATTTTTGTACAGTGGAACCTCTAGGTTTTCCGAGTAGCAACCAACACAACTAACAAATACGTAGAAAGCGAGCGATTTGGGGGCACCGTCTATCCAACCCCCCTTCAAGCCGGCCGCAAGATCCTCCTACAAGTGGTATCAGAGCGAGGCCGTTCTCCGTTGGACTAACCGCCAAGGAAGCCCATGATGACCGGCTTGATTGAACCTCCAAAGTTTGAAGGAGGAAGCCTTGGGGACATCGCATTTTGGATGATGAAGATGGAGGTCTTCTTCAACACGGAGTGGGACACCATGATGGTGGTCGAAGAGCCGTTTGAAGTCCCGAAGGACAAGAAAGGGAAGAAACTCCGACCGCGTCATTGGACGGAGGAGCAAATCTCACGATTAAAGGCAAATGATAAGGTAATATCTATTTTGATTAATATTTTGCCTAATGACATGATGAGCCGTGTAGGAAAATATGAGAACGCCCACGATTTGTGGAGCAAGGTGAAGATGGTTCTACGGGAAGAACCTAAACCTACACAAGAAGAAGAAGAACCCAAGGAGATGGGTTTAATTGCTCAAGTTGAGGAGGAGCAAACGGAAGTTGAGTCATGCTCAACATCCGAGGAGGAGAAGGAAGATGAGGCATCATCTACATCCTCAAGAATTGAAGAAAATTCCAAGGCAAGTGAAGAAGAAGAAGAAGAGGTCTTGGAAGTGGTCAATCTAGCAAGTACCTCCACCGAAGAAAAGTCAAAGGACCACATTGTGTGCTTCGGATGTAATGAAAAGGGGCACTATAAGAGTAGGTGTCCATTGGATAAGAAGAAGGTAACTCCTAAACCCAATCAAGTTATTTTAGACACTAACAAGGGTTGTAGGAATGAAGAAGCCCAAAGAAGGAAAATGCGCATTATATGCTTCACGTGTGGAGAGAAGGGTCACTATCATACAAAATGCCCCAAGAAGGGAGAGATCAAGAAGCTAGCGCAATTGATGAAATGGGAGAAAAAGAATAAAAAGAAGAAGAGCTCAAGTCAAGGGGGAGGTCAAGGGTAAGGGAGGTATACTCTAATTTGAAATGCAATTCAAATTTTCATTCCTCCTTGCATGCTAGGAAAAATAATGTTAATCATTATATGCCCATGCAAAATTTTGGTTTCAAATATCATGATAGAAGTAGGGTTAATGTAGATCATAATCCTAGGAGACCAATTCATGATAACTCTAGAAATGGTAGACCTAAGGAGACCCAAGGCATTAATCCCAAGAAGGGGAGACATATGCCTAGAAAAATGGGTAGGTCTAGGAATGCCCATAGTGGACATGTTGACTCTAGGTTTAGGAACCTAGAAAGGGAAAACCAACTTTTAAAGGCAAAGCTTGATAAATTGGAGAAAACCCTAGAAAGATTCAATGTTGGATCTAAGGGTTTGGGTATGGTGTTGGGTAGTCAAAGACCCAACAATAATAGATCGGGTCTAGGATACCGATCTAGTGTCTCCAATGCTAAGGGAAAGTCGTATGCTAGGGTTGCATATGACTATAGTAAGGAGAAGCCAATAAATGGCAAGGGAAAGTCATTTAAAGGTAAGGAGAAATTAACCAAGGACAAGGTGTCCAAGGTTAAGAAGGTTAGGTTTGTAGGCCAAGTGTCACCGAAGGTGCACAGATGTGGCCTAGCAATTATAGATGAGTCACCTAGGGAGGTGGCTAAGGTTAAGGACTCTAGGAGGAGCTCAAAGAGTCAAATTGGGGCCCATGGTCAATGGATCTCAGGTGAGTTCTACTTGGGGGTCTAGAGGAGCCATAGAGTGTGCCAAATGGTTTAGAGACGGACTTGAGTCTCAAACCTAGGGATTTGGCACACATGGATTGTGTTTCATACAAGGAAATATGACATTGGGGTGATATTGCATGATAATTAGTTGTTGATGTATAGATGTCATATAAATCAATGCTAGGGATGCATTGTGGGTTGGTATGGGCAAATACATCAAGAGGAAGTCAAAACTAGGACTTTAAGTCAAGGTTCAATTGAACCATTTAGCTAGTTTTGGATTTTGTATCAATCTTGGGATTGGTGATAGATACATTTTGTAATGTATTTTTCCCAAGTAGACAAGGGTACAATAGACCTCTCCACAAAATTTGGGATTTTTTGGAGGTCTAGGAAATTTCTGGTGCATTTCTAAAGTTGGTATGAAAAGACTGATTTTTACAGAATTAAGATGCCAGTCGACTGGTGCAGATACCAGTCGACTGGTAACAGTAGATTTCGAGCACAGAATGCTTCTATAAGATTCTATCTAAGGGGGCAGTCGACTGGCACTTAGGGCAGTCGACTGATACCAATCTGAAATTGTTTTCAGCATTGGTTTGTGACCATGTCAACTCGCTTAGATGTATGAGATCCAAGGGGAATTAATACATGAGTTTAGGGTCAGTTTGGATGATAAGTTTTCAACAATTGGAATATTGTTGGAGAACTTTTTGGATGTTAGGAAAAGGAGGAGAAGTAAGGTATAGTTGGGAAAACCTTAAATGCCTTTGCATAGGGGGAGCCTTGTGATAGGTTCTTAAAAATCCCTGTGGTAATATCCTAGCTCATTGGGGAGCTTAGGTGTAGGGGGAGCCTTGTGATAGGTTCTAATGCATGTTTGCATTTCCATTCGGCGGTTGCCAAGTGTGTAGCCTTGGCAACGTAAGTCCATTCGACGGTTGCCAAGTGTGTAGCCTTGGCAACGTAAGTCCATTCGGCGGTGTAAGTCCAAGTGTGTAGCCTTGGTGACGTAAGTCCATTTGTTATTAGCATGTTTATTTGCTATATGTTTTCCCTAACTTAAACGTATTGCCAAACACCAAAAAGAGGGAGATTGTTGGAGCAATCCCAATAGTCGCGGGACCATGTGTTTTGGTGTTTGGGCAAAGGGTTTAAGTTAGGTTTACCCTCGTTATTTGATATGTGTACTTGAGTTGTGCAGGGCTACAGGTGACACATGTGACTCAGGTTGACGGCTTCGGGTCCGATGAAGGATGGAGCATCCGAGGGACCGTGGACAAGGCAATAAGTACAAGGGCCGATGGAAGCGACTTCGAGGCATACGCGAAGGATGACATTGGGGACGAGTCGCGGGCTTGGATGCATCCGAGGGACGAGAGCCAAAGGAAGTAAGCTTGAAGGCAAGTGGTCAAAGTTGCAATGAAGAGTCAAGTGAGTCGTGAGGGTCCGAGTGCTAAGAGAAATGTACTCGGGATGGGAATCCTAGGTTTAGGGTTGTACCAGTCGACTGGTACTGGGATCAGTCGATTGGAGGTGAGCACAGAAGCTCTCTGTGCCCGAAATGGCTGAGATCAGTCGACTGGTCCTGTGACCAGTCGACTGGTAGATAGCCATGTTAGAATGTATACTAAAAGCCTAGCTTTTGGTATAAACATTTATCTATAAATAAGAATCACATTGGTCAAATGTCTACATTTATGATAAATGTAGTTGTTCAATTAATTTATATTGTAGATAACATGGTGTGTGGTGTCACACACAGAAGATCATGTTATCAGTACCTTATAAATTATAAACAGTAGCTCACGATCAAAATGTAAAGGAACAAACCATTGGAAGGTCGTAGTGTAATTAGGAATTAGTTTATCTTAACTATATAATTACACTAGTACACTTAGAGTGTATTGAGTAGGATCATTAGAGGTAGTTTCTTTTATACTGACTTTATAAAGAAACAAAGACCTCAGTTATTATGGAAGTGTGTGCTCTTAATCCTAATATAATAACAAGCACATGTATTTGATATTTATTTCTTTAATTTATCAAAGGGTGAGATTTAGTTCGATGAATCAATAAGCCCGATAAGTTGGGAAATGATATCACTTATAGTGTGTGTTGTTGATTATAGAAGCAAGCTGTGTCCTAGAGATACTAGGTTGATAATGTCCCCAAGAGGAGCTCATAAGGATTGTCATGTTAAACCCTACAGGTGGACTTAGTCCGACATGATGATAAGGTTGAGTGGTACTACTCTTGGACTAAGACATTAATTAAATGAGTTGTCAGTAACTCACTTAATTAGTGGACATTCGATATCTTAAACACAGGGAGACTAATACACTCATAATAAGAAGGAGCCCAAAAATGTAATTTGGGATTGATGCGGTAGTTCAATAATAGTTCTCTAGTGGAATGAATTATTATTGATAAAATTAAGTTGTGTGTTCGGGGCGAACACGGGATGCTTAATTTTATCGGGAGACCAAAACCAATTTCTCCTCTCGGTCCCTATCGTAGCCTCTTATTTATAGAGTAATATACCCACCTATACCCACCTTCTATACCCACCTAAAAGGGGTCGGCCAAGCTAGCTTGGGAATCAAGCTAGGGCCGGCCTAAGCATGGTTTAGGGTGGTCGGCCCTAGCTTGAACCCAAGCTAGAGGGGCCGGCCATAATTAAATTAAAAAGAATTTTAATTTTAATTTTTATTATATGGAAGATATAATTTATTAAAGAGAATTAAAATTAAAATATCTCTCTTGAAAAGGATCTACAAAAGATTAAAGAAAACGATTAAATCTCTTTCCTTATTTGTAGATTGGAGAAATATTTTTTTTTCTCTTTAAAAATTATTCACATGTTGAAAAATTAAAATTATAGAAATTTCTTTTTATCAACCATGAAGGGATTATAAAGGGAAATTTTATTTTTTAAAATTTCCAAAGACAAATAAGGAAGTTTTAATTTGTTGATTGAAACTTGTCTAATTTGCTTCTCTTTGTTGTGGCCGGCCAAGACATGTTGTTTTAAGAAATTTTGTTTAATTTTTCTTAATTGATTCATGTCAAGGAAAATTAAGGAAATTTTATTGTAATTAAATTTCCTAAATTACCAAGGCCAAGGAATATAAAAGAAGGGCAGGGGTGCCTTCATGAGACACAACTTCTATTATTTCTCTTCCTCTTTTCCTTGGTGTTGTGGCCGGCCAACCTCTTTTCTTCTCTTCCTCTTTGTGGTGGCCGAATCATCCCTATTGCTTGGAGATCTTGTGGAGGCCGGATACTACTTGGAGAAGAAGAAGAAGAAGGAGAGAAAGCTTGCATCCCTTGGAGCTTGGTTGGTGATTTGTTCTTCATCCTTGGTAAAGCTTCCTTGTTGTGGCCGAACCTAGCTAGGAGGAGAAGAAGGTGGTTGGTGGTTTCTCATCTCGGAAGATCGTTGCCCACACAACGTCCGAGGTTAGAATAGGAATACGGTAGAAGATCAAGAGGTCTTTCTAAAAGGTATAACTAGTAATTTTTTCTTTCCGCATCATACTAGTTATTTTTGGAAATAATACTAAATACAAGAGGCATACGATTCTAGTGTTTCGAATTTGTTTTCGATATAGTGTTCTTTTTGTTTTTCTTTTCCTTGTGATTTGATTGTTCTTTTCGGTTGACCTAAAGTTATTTTAGGAAATTAAATATTAGCTTTCCTTAAAAGGTTTTGTCTAGTCAGTGGTGGTTGCTCCCATATCCAAGAAGGCCATGTGCCTCGCCACGTCAGTACTGGGAACCAATTTTGGAAATTAATATTTAATGGAATTAATAACTTAGGTGATTTGGATCAAACGTGTTAAGTTCCGCAGGAAATCCAAGTCAAAACCTAAAAGAACAAATAGATTAAGTTTTGGATCAAACGTGTTAAGTTCCACAGGCGATCCAAAATTTAATTTAAAAGAACACATGGTAGCTAGGAAAAGGTTCAAACCTTTGTACAAAATTTTTGTACAGTGGAACCTCTAGGTTTTCCGAGTAGCAACCAACAATTGGTATCAGAGCTAGGGTTTTGCCTCTGTGTATTTGGTATTAGTTTAATTATGCACATGTCATACATAATTTAGGCAGGATAATAGTAGGATGTGCTAACTTTGTGGATGCAGGATCCAACTATTATGGCTTATAGTTATTATGTGTGTGATTGGACCCTTGGACATGTCAAGGGCATTTATTGTGTGTGCATGATTGTATTATAAAATACAACAGAAGTTGTATTTAGTTTTATTAGGATTTTATTTTTTGATCTAGTTTACATGTACATTCCTTCGAGGAATATAGGATCGAAAAATGTAAAATTCTATTTATGTCGCGGATCGAATCTTGCAAGGTGTGGAACCTTTTTGAGGACCAGAGGCGCAGCAGAACAAGGAGCAAGATGGATGCGACAACTAGACCCCGTGGTGGTGGCCAAAGATGGCAGTAGCTAGGGTTGGCGACACACGGAGGACAGCAATAAATAAAAGCCATAATAGTTGAAAATTAGTTTTTCTATTTATTGCTTTTTATGCTGTGTTGTGTGTGCTTGTTAGTATGCATGTTAGGTAGACTAGCATAGGCAAAATTCCTCACTTTAAATAACTAAGTGGGAGAGGGATTTATTTTTAAATAAATTCCACGGTCTCCATTACTGGTTTATAAGTGATGCAACAAGCTTGCGCGTTAGCTCTGAGTGCCTTCCTCCATATCGGATGAGCTTGTTTGCAGATCACTAGATTAAACTTCCATTTTGGATGACTATAGGAAGTTAATTAAGAGCGTGTGATCTTCCCCATCGGAAGGGGCATAATCTTATTAATGGACTTAGTGTCAAGTAATGGTATACACTTAGGCACGTCTAATAGTATCCTCCCCATCGGAGTCACTGCTATTATTTGTGTGACCGAAGAAAACCAACTATTAATTTGTCAAATAAATAGGTTGACAAGATAATAAAATTAAAAACCCTCTTACGAATGTTTGATTTTGTTTACGTCCACACTATAGTGGCATACAAAATTCATGGTGTTTGAGGTAATTTTATTTGTCATAAAGATTTATTGACAAGGTAATTAATGGGTAAATCCCTCCTCTTACAAATGTTTAATTTTGTATATGTCCACACTATCGTGGCATGCAAAATTCACGGTGTTTGAGGTGTTGGTGAATTTAAATAATATTGTTTGAGGAATCAATGTTATTTTAAATTCAAAAAGTTTTGACCAAATATTTGATCAAAGACAGATCAACTATTAATTTTATTCGTCATAAAGTAAAGTTGACGAGATAATAAAATTAATGAATAAAATCTCCTCTTCGATTTTGTATACGTTCACACTATCGTGGCATACAAAATTCATGGGGATTTTAAGGAGTTGATCTTGACCAAATATTTTTGTGATTCTTAGGATTTAAAATATTTGTCAATCCCCTAGTAGTCATACTATTGAAAAGACTTAGTAAGTCCCAATTGTAATGATTGGAAATAGGACTTGGACATTAAGGTAGACTGTCTTCTTAGAATTAAGAACAAGATAGGTGTATTTTATTCATACATGTTTAGTGGTATTATCTACCGGTACCTGGTGTGTAGATACAGGAACCACTGAGCATGTCTGCAATTCATTGCAAGGGTTCCAGGAAATCCGATAACTATATGAAAGGTAAATCACCGTTTACATGGGCACTACTGCAAAAAGTGGTAGCTATTGCAGTGGGAGATGCTTATCCTCTGATAGGAATAAAATATGGATTTTAGAAATTATCTTTACGTACTAAGTTTAGAAAGAATTTGTTTTCAGTTTCTAAACTATTAAAGAATAGATATTGTGTCTATTTTGATAACAAAGTTGTTGTCAAGAAAAATAGGGAAATTATTTATTCTGGTACGTTGGTTGGCAATTTATAAATCCAATAAATCCCATGATGCAACAAATGGAAATTAGTAACACATCTTCTAATTTTTAAGAGAAAGCAACCTTCGGAAATGAACCAATTATATTTTTGGCATCCAAAGCTAGGTTATATTAACTTGAGTAGGATTCATTGGTAGCTGATGAACTTTTGGGTTCATTAGTAGTGGAAATCTTTCCAACCTGCGAGTCTTACTTGTAAGGAAAAATAACCAAGAAGCTTTTAAGTCAAGGGGTATGGAGCCAAAGATATGTTGGAATTGGTTCATTCTGATTTGTGTGATCCTATGACTATCCAGACAAGAGGTAGTATCGAATATTTCGTCTATTTTATAGACAACTATTCAAGATACAAATACATTTACTTGATGTGCCGCAAGACTAAGTGTTTTTTTTTATTAGTTCAAAAAGTACAAGGCTGATGCGGAGAAAAGTCAAAGTAAAAGTATCAAGACACTACGGTGAGATCGTAGTGGCAAGTACCTCTTTGGGAGAATTTAGGAGTCACTTATCAGAAGTAGGGATTCAATCCCAACTAACTGCACCTGGTACACCCCAACAGAATGGTGTAGAAAAAGGAAGGTATAAAACTCTTATAGAAATAAGTAGATTGATGATGAATTACCTAATTCGTTTTAAGGATATACACTAGAAACAGAAGTGTACATAATACCTTCCAAAGTCAGAAATCTCTACTCATATAGAATTGTTGAATAGGCGTAAGCCTACTTTGAAGCATATTCGGATTCGGGTAGTCCAGCACATATGCTGAAGAGAGACAATGATAAGTTGGATAGGAATTCACTTGTTTGTGGGTTATCCTAGAGAAATGAAAGTAGGTTTATAGTCTTTAAAATCAGAAGGTCATACTCCAGAGCAAAGATAGACCAATATCGGCCGATACATGCCTGCCGAACGAAGGTAGGCCAATATCGGTCGATACATGCCTGCCGTATGAAGGTAAGCCAATAACGACCGAGATATACTCCAGAGCAAAGATAGACCAATATCGGTCAAGAGGGTTCTTTCGAGCAAAGAACCCACACAGTTCCTTCAATGAATACCTTAGAAACATGTTGAATAAAATATTATTTTTTGACACAATAAAGATACAAATAGAAGTCACATGAGGAAGAATCATACATGAATATATCGAATAATTCATGATAGAGAATATATATTTTGGCGGGAAATATGCTTTCATCTTGTCTTGCAGGCGCTAAACGACAAAGAAGGTACATCTGGGGTACAAAAAAGATTCCTTAAAAATTATCTTCCGCAAGTGCGCAGCTGACGTCATCTCATAACGAACTCTAACAAACCGGGGTCCACTTCATGGCTACGGAGGTTACATGAAGTGGTATAAAAGGGGGAATCCTCTCCGTTGGCTAGGTAAGTTCACATCATTGTGTACTTTCACAACCCTAATTTTCTGGCTACTGTTCATCTTCTTTCTTTCCTGGACATCAAGAGAGATCACTAACTTGAGTGTCGGAGGGCCTAGCCAGGGATTCCCACCCCGGTCTTAGGTCACTGACGATAGCGTTGGTTGGTCTCTTGTGCGCAGGGAGCCTCGGGAGCTTGGGAGTTCGACTTTCTCCTATCTGGACGGGGATTTCTTCCTACTTATCAGATTTCCTTCGGTGACTCTGGTTTTCTTCCGATCCGCTTTGGGTTTCTCAGGTCGAGGTTCTACCGGCATCATTCTTCATCAGTACGGTGGGTTTCCTTTTGCCGGATCTCCTTCACGGTCAGCTTCTCAGACAGGATCAAATTTGGTGCCGTCTGTGGGAAACTTCACCTGAATCTGAGACTACGTGATGGAAGAAGCTGGGAAGTCGAACCTACTTACTATCAGTCGCGAGGAATTGGATCTCCTCATTAATTCTCATGTTTAGAAAGCCCTACAACAACAGCAGCAACAACTGCAAGCTCATACTGGGGCCACTCTGCCGACTGCTCATCATCCGGCGATATCAACTACTGAACCTCGGAAAGGAAAGGAGATAGAAGAAGAAGAACATTTGTATTTTCCTCCAGCTACTGTTTCTCCAACCAGGCGTCCACGAGCCTTCCTTCGCACTCCCTTAGTTCCAGGGAGTAAGAAGCCTGTGTTCCAAGAGTCCTCTGGCGAGGTACCGGACAAGGAGAAGCGTAAAGTCAAAATGATAACTAGTGATAGTTCACCAGAAAAGGTCATCTCCCCATTTTCACAAAGTGTATTAGATGACCCACTTCCTAAGCGATATCAGAATCTTCAAATTGGAGAATATACCGGAGCCACAGATTCGGAAGATCACTTGTTGAAATTTGAGAACGTAGCCTTGCTGCAACAATTCTCTGATGGGGTGAAGTGTCGGATGTTCCTCACTACTCTTGGAGGAGCAGCATAACGCTGGTTCAAAAGATTACCTGAAAAGTCTATTCAAAAATTTAAAGATTTCAAGAAAGTCTTTCTACATCATTTCTCTAGCAACAAAAGGTATCATAAGACCCCGTGGAGCCTATTCTCAATTAAGCAAACATCTAAAGAATCCATCTGGGCATATATTAAAAGGTTCAATCAGGTAACTATAGATGTACCTAATGCTACTACTGAAATATTAGTAAGTGCTTTCTCTCAGGGTCTAAATGATAATGATTTCTTTAAAGATTTGGTAAGAAATCCTCCTGTTAATTTTGATTCCTTGATTGAGCGAGCTACTGAGTTCATTAACGTAGAAGAAGCCCAAGCTGCTAGTAGGAAAGAAGGTGTTCCCTCTTCTCCTACTCATGCTAAGGAGAAAGCTCCAACCCCAGTACCCCCACCAAGGGGGCCTAGAATAACTCATCCACCTCATCGACAACCAGATTATCGTCCACAAGTTGTACAGCATGTAGAAATGCAACCGGAGGCACCAAGGAGATGGTGCACTTATCATAAAACTAGCAGTCATCACACTGATGACTGTTTTGTTTTGAGAAATAGACGAGTCAATAAAGAGTGATATCAGAAACAGAACTATTACCGACAACCGTACCCTAGGCAGCAGAGTCCGCTCAAGCCGGAATATCGCCCGGATGGAACCCGTCAAGAAGCAATACCGATCCCGGCGGGTACTAGCCAAGTATCCGAGAAAGCACCTTCTGAAACCACAATAACCCGTCAGGAAGAGAATAGAAACAATGCTGCTAGGGGCAATATCAACATGATTACGGGCGGACCCACTGATGGAGATTCTAACAGAGCCAGAAAAGCACATGCCCGAATATTGGAGATTCATGCAGTAGGGTGCAGCATGGAAAGAGCGGCCGGTCCTGAAATAAGCTTCGGGGCCAAAGATCTGGAGGGGGTAGAGATACCTCATGATGACGCATTAATCATCAAAGCTGTGATAGCTAACTACGCCGTCGCTCGTACCTTCATAGACACGGGCAGCTCTGTCAACATTATATTCAAAAAGGCTTTTGATCAGCTGCAAATTGATCCAATGGAACTTCAACCGATTGCAACTCCTCTGTATGGATTCACAGGCAATGAAGTGCAACCTCTGGGGCAAATAAAGTTTGTCATTTCTCTGGGGGAGGAACCCCTGATGAGAACCAGGAGATCTTATTTTATGGTGGTAGATGCTCCATCTTCTTATAATGTGATATTGGGTCGGCCTGCCCTGAATGAGTTCAGGGCGGTCGTTTCTACTTTCTGTCAGAAGATTAAGTTTCCTGTGGAGGATCAGGTCGGAGAAGTACGGGGCGATCAAAAGACAGCCCGGAAATGTTATGTAGAAATCATTCGGACTGAGGCTAACACCGCCCGGAAAGTTCAAAGAATGGAAGTTAATGTCATTCGGGAAAAGCAGCCCGTCCTGGTTTATGAAGAAAAGGA
The DNA here is from genome assembly GCF_018446385.1 of Zingiber officinale. Taxonomy (NCBI): domain Eukaryota; kingdom Viridiplantae; phylum Streptophyta; class Magnoliopsida; order Zingiberales; family Zingiberaceae; genus Zingiber; species Zingiber officinale. The sequence continues at coordinate 58,060,890 of NC_055987.1, read as the reverse complement.
AGAAGTTCAGATCCAGACCGAGCAGCCAGAAGCTACCACCTATGTTGCAGCCGACCTTGATCCTGATCTTAAAGCTGAGTTGGTGCAATGTTTGAAGAAGAACAATGATGTGTTTGCCTGGACTCCCAAAGAAGTTTCGGGCATTTCTCCTGCTGTCATGGAACATTCCTTGCATGTCTTCCTGGATGCCCGCCCAGTCATGCAAAGAAAGAGGAGTTTTAGTGCAGAACAGAATCAGATTATCAAGGAATAAATAGCCAAGCTTATGGAGGCCGAATACATCAGGGAAGTTCAATTCCCAAGCTGGTTGGCCAATGTGGTATTAGTCTCTAAACCCGGGAATAAATGGCGAGTGTGCATTGACTTTCGGGATCTCAACAAAGCTTGCCCAAAGGACTATTATCCACTACCCAAAATCGATCAACTGGTTGACTCCACTGCCGGATGCGAATATATCTCTATGTTGGATGCGTATCAAGGTTATCATCAAGTCCCCTTGGCCAAAGAAGATCAAGAAAAGCTACTGATCTGTGCAGGGATGTGGAAGAAACTTGCAAGACATTAAGACAGTATGGGCTCAAATTAAATCCAAACAAATGCTTGTTCGGCGTGAAGGGAGGAAAATTCTTGGGATATATGGTGTCCGAGAGGGGGATAGAAGCCAACCCGAGCAAAGTCAAGGCACTACAGAACATGGTGTCACCTCGCAACATGAGGGAAGCTCAAAGATTGACAGGCCGAATCACAGCCTTGTCTAGATTTATTTCTAGATCAGCCGATCATAGTTTCCATTTCTTTAAAATACTCAGAAAGGCTAATAAGTTTCAATGGAATGAAGAATGTGATAAGGCTTTCCAAGAATTGAAAGATTATTTGGCTACCCTCCCCGTATTGGCTAAACCTATAGCAGGAGAAACTCTGTGGGTGTATTTGTCGGCTAATGAAAATGTCGTGGGTTCTATATTAGTCAGGCAGGAAGGAAAAGAGCAACAACCTGTATATTTTTCTAGTCATTTATTAAAGGGAGCTGAGTGTAGATACACTACACTAGAAAAATTAGCTTATGCTCTAATATTGACTGCTCGGAGGTTGCGCCCATATTTCTTAGCACATGAGATTATTGTCTTAACCAATAGCACTCTTGGACGGGTATTACTCAACCCCGAGGCGTCGGGACGCTTAATTAAATGGATAACCGAGCTTGGGGAATATGACATTCAATATCAACCCCGCTCAGCCATCAAGGCGCAAGCTCAAGCAGATTTCATCATAGAGGTTCAAGGCCCAGAAGAAGAAGATACCTGGAAGGTTTATGTGGATGGCTCTGCAACTAGACAGGGCAGTGGAATTGGTATTCTCCTTATATCCCCGAAAGAAGATAGACTCCAACTTTCCATCAGGTTGAACTATAGAGCTACCAACAATGAGGCAGAATATGAAGCTTTAATAGCTGGCCTACAAGCTGCTCGGCATGTAGGGGCAGCTCGAGTCCTTATATATTCTGATTCTCAGCTAGCAGCTCAACAATTAGTAGGTAATTTTGAAATCAATAATGACAGGCTTAAGTTATATGCTGAAGCATTCGATAAGTTGAAGTCTCAATTCCAAGACGTAAACATACAAAAAATTCCTCGATCTGAGAATCAGGTGGCAGATGAATTAGCTAAACTGGCCTCTGCTGTAGTGCCATGGAGTCTTGATCGACCAGTGGAACAGACTCTGTTAATTTCCTGTATTGAGAGACAAACCGATATAGAAATTCAGGGTGATTGGCGAACTCAAATCATATTATATTTACAGCAAGGTCTTCTTCCGAAAGATACAGGACAAGCCAGGGTATTCAAGAAATGAGCTGCTCAATATACTATGGTGGGGGAGCAATTATATAAAAGGGCTTTTTCCAGACCCTTGCTCAAGTGTGTGGGCACAGAAGATACACAATTTATTTTACAGGAGGTGCATCAAGGTTCTTGTGGTAGTCATATAGGAGGAAGGTCTTTGCCTTGTAAAATCCTCTTAGCGGGATATTTCTGGCCTACTCTACATGAAGATGCCGCTAAACTGGTAAGAACTTGTATTTCTTGTCAAAAGCATCAAAATATATTACATCACCCTACCCAGTTATTGAGAACCTCTATAGTCTCGTGTCCTTTTGATCAGTGGGGTATGGACATAGTGGGCCCATTTCCTATGACTACTGCACAGAGGAGGTTCTTGTTGGTGGCTGTGGATTATTTCTCTAAATGGGTGGAGGCAGAACCACTTGCTAGGATTACAGAAGACGTGGTCATTAAATTCTTATGGAAAAATATAATCTGCAGGTTCGGCATTCCTCATAAGACGCGGTCATCTTCTTTCTTTCCTGGACATCAAGAGAGATCACTAACTTGAGCGTCGGAGGGCCTAGCCAGGGATTCCCACCCCGGTCTTAGGTCACTGACGATAGCGTTGGTTGGTCTCTTGTGCGCAGGGAGCCTCGGGAGCTTGGGAGTTCGACTTTCTCCTATCTGGACGGGGATTTCTTCCTACTTATCAGATTTCCTTCGGTGACTCTGGTTTTCTTCCGATCCGCTTTGGGTTTCTCTGGTCGAGGTTCTACCGGCATCATTCTTCATCAGTACGGTGGGTTTCCTTCTGCCGGATCTCCTTCACGGTCAGCTTCTCAGACAGGATCAGCATCAATGATTGATTTTTAGAAAAGGACTATGTAATAAATCTCGTGCCCATAAGAAAATTTGTTCTTAAGGAAATAATAAAAGACATGTCTAATCTAGTACCAACTGTACAAGATGAGATACCACAAGGAAACTGCAACACGTATCACAAATGATACACAATTGCAGAAAGTGCCTCGTCGTAGTGGGAAGGTTGTTAGGCAACCTAAAAAGATTCATGTTTTGGGAGAGTTTTTGGACTCGATCTCTGGAGGACATGAACCTGATCTCCGGACATATGACGAAGCACTCCAAGATAAAGATACAGCATCTTGGCAAAGAGTAATGAATAAAAAGAATTAGAATATATGTATTCTAATAAAATCTGGAAGCTTGTAGAACCACCAAATGGTGTAAAAGCCTTTGGATGTAAAAAGGTCTATAATAGGAAAAGAGGGATAGACAGGAAGGTAGAAACTTTCAAAGCAAGGCTTGATGAAAAAGGAAACTTTTTCACTGGAAGCCATGCTTAAGTCTATCCGGATTCTTTTATCTATTTGGCAAGTGGATGTCAAGACAGCATTCCTTAATGGAAGTCTTAAAGAAAGCATCCATATAAAGCAACCAGAAGGGTTCATTACAAAGGGCTAAGAGCATCTTGTGTGCAAGCTCAATCAGTCTATGGACTGAGGCAAAGCTTCAAGGTCTTGAAACATCCGGTTTATCAAAGTAATCCAGACCTATGGATTTATTGAGTAAACGGATAAGTCTTGTGTATACAAAAGGTGTGATGGAAACGTGGTGGTGTTTCTTGTACTATACGTAGATAACATTTTTGGTAGTTGGAAACAATATCAAAATGTTGTCAGAAGTAAGGGTATGGTTGTCCAAATAATTCGATATAAAGGACTTGGGAGAATGTATATATTTTTGAGATCAAAGTAATAAGGGATCGCAAGAAAAAATATATATATTACTTATCCCAAGCTTAATACATCGGAAAAATCCTTGCTCGTTTTTAGCATGCAAAACTCCTAGAAAGGTTTCTTACCTTTTAAGCATGGAGTGTCTTTATCTAAAGAGATGTCTCCGATGACATCAAAGGGGATTGAGGACATGTAGGCAGTTCTTTATGCTTCGGCAGTTAGACAACCTAATGTATGTTATGCACGAGATCAGAAATCTGTTTTGCCAAGGGCATAGTTAGCAGATATCAAAGTAACCCTAGACAAGGACATTGGACTGCAGTAAAGCATATATTAAAAGTACCTTAGAGGCACTAGAGATTATATGCTAGCTTACAAGGCAGTTAATTTGGTTCCTGTAGGTTGCACGGATTTTGACTTCCAATCGGATAGGGACAATAATAAGTCGACCTCGGGGTTTTGTATTTACTTTAGGAGGAAAAGTCATAACTATGGAAGAGTGATAAGCATAGGTGTTTTTCTGGACTCCACCATAGAAGCTGAGTATATGACAAGCCTCTGAGGTAGCCATAAAAGCTGAATGACTTAAATAACCTCAAGATAGACTTAGATATGATTTCTAGTTTGTCCAAAGATTATTACAATTTATTGTAATAATAATGGTGCAGTAGCAAACTCGAAGAAACCATGAGTCTATAAGGCAAGAAAACACAATAGAGCACAAGTACTACCCAATACGAGAAATTATTGTTACGCTCCGCAAGTGTACGGAAATGTCGCAAGTAATATAAAAGATTATCGTATCCACAGGGACTGGAATAAGCACTAGAAGTGTCTCAATGCGAATTAGCTAAATAACTATCCAATCGTTTCAAATGCAAAGTAAGGGTAAACAAATCTAATATTAAAGATCAACAAACAAGAGTTTAGTGTTTTGGGTTATGATAAAGGGAGATTCTAGGAGTTTCGATTTCTTTGTAAGATTTCTTGAATGTAAATGGTTCACCAATTCTTTTCCCTCAATTGTCAAACACTTGTAGAAAGTTGCCGGTTCTCTCTTGCAATAGATAACCGGCTAAGGACTGAGAAATGTATCTAAATATGATCAATTAGATGCGAACCTACGTTGTCCTTACACAGAAGCGCACCTATTACTATGCCTTCCTCGGATATCAACATAGAAGCCCACAACTTATTAATCTATCAAGATATAAGAAACTAATCACAAAATCCATCCTACTCTCTTGAATATTCCTATTTTCTCTTCAAGATTATCTCTCAAACGTCCTTACACGGGCTTGCACCTGCCACATGGATCCCTCGGATGATCGAGTGAGAGTTTATCTTTACAAAGTCCACAAGAAATCCAAACAATTAATCAAGAATGAGAATTAAGCACAAATCACCATTAATCATTCAAGATCTAATTGATACAAGCAAGACAATGTCATTGAAACAAGAAAATGGCAAATCCATAAGAAATTACATCAATCCATCATACAAATACTCCCTTAATCCTAGAATACAAGATCTACTCCATGAATCGAGGAAGAAAACCCGAAGAAATAAAGATTACAAGCATTTCTTAAATCCCCAATCCAAGAAACCAAGAAGAGGGGGAAAGAGAAAACTTATCTACGAAGAAGCCTCGTCTTCGGATCCAATCCTCGCTCCGGAGTCGAAATCGTCAAGATCTCCCTTAGAATCGCCCAGAAATCCTCCCAAGAATGGGAGGAAACCACCAAATCTTGCCTTCTCCCAAAGGGGAAGAGATCCCCTTTCAATTCATGAAGGAAGGTTTAAATAGAGGAGGAAATCGGGCGCCACACGGCCCCACGACACGGCCGTGTGAGATTCACACGGCCATGTCCAGTTCCTTCTCTGCCAAAGCTGCACGGCCGTGTGGTTCACACGGCCAAGACCCTTCTGCTCTCTGGAAATGCTACACGGCCGTGTGGTGCACACGACCACCACCTGCTTGGTCTCTGGAAACTTCACACGGCCGTGTGGTGCACACGACCACCACCTTCTTAGCCTCTGGAAGCCTCACACTACCGTGTAGATCCACACGGCCATGTAAGGCATCTGCTTTGATTTCTTCAAATCAAGACACGGTCGTGTGAGATTCACACGGCCATGTCCTCTTCCCTTCCTGTTAAGACTACACGGCCATGTGTGGTACACGGCCTGATGCTCTCTCCCTTCAATTACTTCTAAGCTTGCCCGAGGATGCATAATCTTCACCAATTTCGACTCCTGTGTACAAAAAATGCACAAAAAGCAGATCTCCGAACCAAAAGAGTAAATATGCTAAAAGGAAAGCTAGAAGTATAAAAATGCATATATCAAGCATGCTCAAAGTATGTAAATGTGCGTAAAAACATGCATAAAAGAGTATATAATCTACGCACATCAATTATATAACGAGGAGAAGTTGTTGTCGCCTAGATTGCATCAGATGATAACCTAAGGTCCTTAAGGCAAGAGCTTTTTGAAAGGCATGGGAATCAGATGTATGGCAGCAGATATGGCAGCTTAGTCTTTTAGTATAAGTGAGAGATTGTTAGAATGTATACTAAAAGTCTAGCTTTCGGTATAAACATTTATCTAGAAATAAGAATCACATTGGTCAAATGTCTACATTTATGATAAATGTAGTTGTTCAATTAATTTATATTGTAGATAACATGGTGTGTGGTGTCACACACAGAAGATCATATTATCAGTACCTTATAAATTATAAACAGTAGCTCACGACCAAAATGGAAAGGAACAAACCATTGGAAGGTCGTAGTGTAATTAGGAATTAGTTTATCTTAACTATATAATTACACTAGTACACTTAGAGTGTATTGAGTAGGATCATTAGAGGTAGTTTCTTTTATACTGACTTTATAAAGAAACAAAGACCTCAGTTATTATGGAAGTGTGTGCTCTTAATCCTAATATAATAACAAGCACATGTATTTGATATTTATTTCTTTAATTTATCAAAGGGTGAGATTTAGTTCGATGAATCAATAAGTCCGATAAGTTGGGAAATGATATCACTTATAGTGTGTGTTGTTGATTATAGAAGGAAGTTGTGTCCTAGAGATACTAGGTTGATAATGTCCCCAAGAGGAGCTCATAAGGATTGTCATGTTAAACCCTGCAGGTGGACTTAGTCCGACATGATGATAAGGTTGAGTGGTACTACTCTTGGACTAAGACATTAATTAAATGAATTGTCAGTAACTCACTTAATTAGTGGACATTTGATATCTTAAACACAAGGAGACTAATACACTCATAATAAGAATGAGCCCAAAAATCTAATTTGGGATTGGTGTGGTAGTTCAATAATAGTTCTCTAGTGGAATGAATTATTATTGATAAAATTAAGTTGTGTGTTCGGGGCGAACACGGGATGCTTAATTTTATCGGGAGACCAAAACCAATTCCTCCTCTCGGTCCCTATCGTAGCCTCTTATTTATAGAGTACTATACCCACCTTCTATACCCACCTAAAGGGGGCCGGCCAAGCTAGCTTGGGAATCAAGCTAGGGTCGGCCTAAGCATGGTTTAGGGTGGCCGGCCCTAGCATAAACCCAAGCTAGAGGGGCCGACCATAATTAAATTAAAAAGAATTTTAATTTTAATTTTTATTATGTAGAAGATATAATTTATTAAAGAGAATTAAAATTAAAATATCTCTCTTGAAAAGGATCTACAAAAGATTAAAGAAAAAGATTAAATCTCTTTCTTTATTTGTAGATTGGAGAAATATTTTATTTTCTCTTTAAAAATTATTCACATGTTGAAAAATTAAAATTATAGAAATTTCTTTTTATCAACCATGAAGGGATTATAAAGGGAAATTTTATTTTTTAAAATTTCCAAAGACAAATAAGGAAGTTTTAATTTGTTGATTGAAACTTGTCTAATTTGCTTCTCTTTGTTGTGGTCGGCCAAGACATGTTGTTTTAAGAAATTTTGTTTAATTTTTCTTAATTGATTCATGTCAAGGAAATTTTATTGTAATTAAATTTCCTAAATTACCAAGGCCAAGGAATATAAAAAAAGGGCAGGGGGTGCCTTCATGAGACACAACTTCTATTATTTCTCTTCCTCTTTTCCTTGGTGTTGTGGCCGACCAACCTCTTTTCTTCTCTTCCTCTTTGTGGTGGCCGAATCATCCCTATTGCATGGAGATCTTGTGGAGGCCGGATACTACTTGGAGAAGAAGAAGAAGAAGGAGAGAAAGCTTGCATCCCTTGGAGCTTGGTTGGTGATTTGTTCTTCATCCTTGGTAAAGCTTCCTTGTTGTGGCCGAACCTAGCTAGGAGGAGAAGAAGGTAGTTGGTGGTTTCTCATCTCGGAAGATCGTTGCCCACACAACGTCCGAGGTTAGAAGAGGAATACGGTAGAAGATCAAAAAGTCTTTCTAAAAGGTATAACTAGTAATTTTTTCTTTCCGCATCATACTAGTTATTTTTGGAAATAATACTAAATACAAGAGGCATACGATTCTAGTGTTTCGAATTTGTTTTCGATATAGTGTTCTTTTTGTTTTTCTTTTCCTTGTGATTTGATTGTTCTTTTCGGTTGACCTAAAGTTATTTTAGGAAATTAAATATTAGCTTTCCTTAAAAGGTTTTGTCTAGTCGGTGGTGGTTGCTCCCATATCCAAGAAGGCCATGTGCCTCGCCACGTCAGTACTGGGAACCAATTTTGGAAATTAATATTTAATGAAATTAATAACTTAGGTGATTTGGATCAAACGTGTTAAGTTCCGCAGGAGATCCAAGTCAAAACCTAAAAGAACAAATAGATTAAGTTTTGGATCAAACTTGTTAAGTTCCGCAGGCGATCCAAAATTTAATTTAAAAGAACACATGGTAGCTAGGAAAAGGTTCAGACCTTTGTACAAAATTTTTGTACAGTGGAACCTTTAGGTTTTCCGAGTAGCTACCAACAAGCCATTGAGAGAGTCTTTGGGCTGGCACCAGTCAACTGGTGCAAGGACCAGTCTACTGGTAACGGGCAAATCAGCAAGGCTGATTTCCTCAAGCTCTATAAGAAGGACCTTGGGATGGCCAGCATAGGTTGACGAAATTAGACTTGGTTAAGGTCTAATTAGTAGTCTACAAGTGCTCAAGAGTTTCCCTTGTGTCCAAGAGGTCTTGGTGAGTTTGTGGTGAGGTTTCTCCACCCACAAGGAGGTTTGAGATAGCCGGAGGTCTTCCTGGGAGTAATCCACCGATAGATAGGGATCGTCCACCTTACGGACAGCCGTAGAGTAGGAGCTTTATCTCCAAACCACGTAAATCGACGTGTGTTGATTTGCTTGCTCTTTCTTGTTCTTTGTATTTGTATTTAGCTTTCGTATTTGTATTTGTATTATTTGTATTCCACTGTACAACTAATAAATATGTAGAAAGCGAGTGATTTGGGGGTGCCGTCTATCCAACCCCCCTTCAAACCGACTGCAAGATCCTCCTACATTCAAGACATCCTCAACTCCCTCCACGCTATCGGGCAAAAGGTCGAGAACAGGGACATTATAAGGTACACACTTAATGCTTTTCCAAGGAGACCACTGTGGGCATCAATGTTAGATGCCTACAAAGTCTCCAAGGATCTAACTTCCATTAGACTAGATGAATTGTTCTTAGAATTCGAATTGCATGAACAAACTAATACACAAAAAATTGAGAAAGGTATTGCTTTAGTTGCAGGTACCAGTCGAACACGCGAACCAAGATCACGGCGAAGAACTGAACCTGAATCAAAAACCGAACCCGACTCAGACGATGAAGACGACGAATTGACCTCCGAACTCGTGAATCTTGTGAAGAAGCTCTACAAGAAGAAGAAGGGGTTCAACAAGAAAGACCTAAAGAAAGTCGTACAATCAAAGGAGGTTCAACCCAGCTCAAAGGTCAAGTTTGAGGTAATCTGTTATGGGTGCAACCAGAAGGGGCACATCAAAGTCAACTGCCCCAATCAGAAGGAGGCAAAGAAGCAGGGAAAGAAGAAGGTACTAAAAGTAACCTTTGAAGAATCGTCAGAAGAGGATACCGACGACGAGCTCGAACAGACGAGCCTTCTTGCCCTGATGGCCCGAGACTAGATCGATGTGTCCGAGAGCGAGAGCGAGTCGGAAGCAGAATCGGAAAGAAGTCGCGGATCCGTATCCATTTCCGAAGGGCCCGATCCATCTGTAAGTATCCCTCGGCTAAATAATCTAGTTAATTACTTGTTACAAAAATTAGCTAAGTCTAATCTTAGAATTAAGTCACTTCTAAAGGAAGTAGCATTCCTTAAAGAAGTCACTAACTCTGAATCTTTGACTGAACCAGTTCAGACTGGAAACTCGACTCAAGTCCAAAAACTTGAGGAAGAGAATTTCAGCCTGAAAACTCAGGTCAAGGATCTGGAGAAAACATTAGAACGATTCTCTTTGGGTTCCAAGAACCTTGACCTAATTCTTGGAACACAAAGGGCAATCTACAATAGAACTGGACTAGGATTTAAATCGAAAAAGAAATATAAGTCATATTTATCACTTATACAAAGAACAAATAGAAAAATGGTTTAAGCATGGGTCCCAAGTCCAACCTAATCAATCAAGTTGGACTTGGACAATATTGGGTCCCTAAGGATCAAATACATTACCTCGATAGACCATATCGAGGCTATGAACCAGGGGGAGCTAGGAGAAAAATAATAAAAATAAAACTAGATTCAAATTAAATTAAATTAAATTAAATTAAATTAAATTAAAATTAAAATAAAATTAATTTAAAATTAACAATAAATTAAAATAAAATCAAATTAAATTTAAATTGAATTAAATTAAAATCAAATTAAATTAAATTCAAATTAAATTAAATTAAATTCAAACCAAAATTCAAATTAAAATCCTAATTAAATCAAAAATTCAAATTTATGAAATTAAGGTTTTACAAAAATCTTAATCCAAGGGAAGACTCCAGAATAATTGGTACCTCCTAAATTAATCTACCCGATAAGGGTAATCAAGAGTAGATTACTTGGCCGGGTAATTAAGGTTAGATTAAAATGGGCTAGGTTTAACTTGACCCACGGTACTGGTGAAGTATTGGATGATAGTACGTTGGGAAAACATAGTCATCGCATGTCTAGGAAGATATGACTTCGACTTGGTGCATTTGGCTAAGTGGAACTGACCGAAGCTACCATTTATGGATCCTAACCAGTTAGACCAAGGTTTTGTATTAAGCTCAATGGGTAGGACTATTTGGAAAACCTCGAAGGCATGGTTACTTTAATGATGTCTTTGTGACTCACCATAGCCCAGAAGTCTATCCAAAGAATGCCTACTTGTTAAACCCAAAGCTAAACCTGAATCTAACACAAAGTTAAACCAAACCCTAAAATTGAACTCAATTCATCTCACATATATTATAAGATTCCCTGATTGAAAATTTAGATCAGGTGAGATGACTAAGGAATATAAATTAATTCAAATTCACAATTAATCCAAATTCACAATTCAATTCGTAATTAAAACTAATTCAAATTCAAAACTAATTAACTTAATTAATTTTTCAAATTAATTAACTTAAATTATTTTTCAAAATTAATTAACTTAAAATATTTGTCAAAATTAATTAACTTAAATTATTTTTCAAATTAATTAACTTAAATTATTTTTCAAATTTAATTAACTTAATTTATTTGTCAAAATTAATTAACTTAAATTATTTTTCAAATTAATTAACTTAAATTATGTTTCAAAATTAATTAACTTAAATTATGTTTCAAAATTAATTAACTTAATTTATTTGTCAAAATTAATTAACTTAAATTATTTTTCAAATTAATTAACTTAAATTATATTTCAAAATTTAATCAACTTAAATTATTTTTCAAATTAATTAACTTAAATTATTTTTCAAAATCAATTAACTCAAATTATTTTTCAAATTAATTAACTTAAATTATTTGTCAAAATTAATTAACTTAAATTTATTTTCAAAATTAATTAACTCAAATTATTTTTAAAAATTAATTAACTTAAATTATTTTTCAAAATTAATTAACTTAAATTATTTGTCAAAATTAATTAACTTAAATTATTTTCAAGATTAATTAACTCAAATTATTTTTCAAAATTAATTAACTTAAATTATTTGTCAAAAATAATTAACTTAAATTATTTGTCAAAATTAATTAACTTAAATTATTTTTCAAAATTTATTAACTTAAATTATTTATCAAAATTAATTAACTTAAATTATTTTTCAAAATTAATCAACTTAAATTATTTTTCAAAATTAATTAACTTAAATTCTTTTTCAAAAATTAATTAACCTAAAATTCCTCTTTCAAAATTTAAATTTTCTTAACATAACGTTTAAAAATTTAAAAAAAAAAAACCTTAAGGGGGGAGGGGGACACATAGGCATCCATCCGAGGCGCCTCCCACACGAGGGAGGCGCCCTTAACCACGGCGGGAAATTTCCCGCCGCCTTAACCAATGGCGCCTCGGATGGTCTCCGAGGCGCCTCTAACTTCCCCTTAGAGGCGCCTTATGAACCGTATAAGGCGCCTCCAATCCGAGATTTCAGAAACGAACAGAAGCTTTTCTGTTCGTTCACGGTTCGTTTCTCTCCCGCGATTCCCTCTCCAAATCGTGTGATTCCTTCCCCTAAGGCGCCTTCAACCCTTTGCAACTCCCTCACCCCCCTACAATGCCTCCTAGGTATATCTTACACCTCCCTAGTATTTTTATTTGTAATTATTCTGTATTTTTTTCATATATTGTCAAAAATAGGAAACGTCACATTGTTGATCCTACACCGGCTAGGGCCCCTTCCACGGACCCTAGATTCCCCTCGGAGCAATATAGGATAGATTTTGCTAGGTTTACCTTTGAGTCCATTAAACCTAGGTATATAGGTAGGGAATATTTTGCCCAATTTTGTCTCCCTGCAGTCCAGATGATAGACTACTATCACCTAGATAAACTGGTTGACTGCACCACTACAGTGAATCAAGACTTGTGTGCCCAGTTCTATCACAACCTTGAAAATGTTGATGATAGCACCTATTCCACCAGAGTTGGTGGCATTGACATTCAGTTTACTCCCTCCCTGCTTCGCACTAGCTTAGAGCTTAGGAAGTCTCAGTGTACATTTTTATGTCACCCGAGTAGGGAGCTACCTTTCGTTGATCTCTATTCCCACATTACCTTAGATGACATCTACATGCATTTTTTTGGAGAGGAGAGACCTTTGGCCTGACTGAGTTCAGGTCCACTCTTCTTCGAGTTCAGGACTATGTTATGTACAGAGTCCTGACAGCATGCATCCTACCCATCACATCTCGAGACGTCTCGAAGATGCGATCATCCCACTCATTCTTTTTGTACGCTCTTAGCCAGTGCCTAGATATAGACATTGCACTGCATATGTTTCATAACATCATTCAGGCATCTAGTACAGTCACATCTGGAGTGATCCATATGCCTTACTGCCATATCCTGACCCAGATTTTCTCCTCCTCTAGGATAGACACTACCAGAGGGACTCTCATACCACTTACTATATATGATGAGTTAGGTCAGCGTAGTCTTAGGTTAGCTGGTGTAGAGGTCACTGCCAAGGGGATTCTGGCCTGGAAGGGCCGCCCACCGCCACTAGCTGCTCCTAGTGCTCCAGAGGCCGAGGACGTACCAGATGAGGGTGAGGAGTGGCCCGACTTCTTGGCAGAGGAGTTTTTCGCAGATCCTTCCACCTCTGCCGGACCCTCCACATCAGCCGGGCCTTCGACTTCGGCACCTCCTTCCGTCGAGGACAGACTCGCTTGGCTCGAGATCCAATCTATTCAGACGCGACGGGTTGTGCTAGATAGCCATCACTTCCTCCGATCTCTTCGATCCGAAATAGCTGCAGGGTTCGCATCTCTCCGAGGTGAGATACGGCGCAAGGGCCAGCCTCAGCCTGCACCCGAGCAGCCTCTTACACCACCTCCAACTGACGACCCTCTAGCTGATGATCCTGCTTTCGATGATCCTGCCTTCTGACACTATCACTTGATGTATCTTGGACACCTATTTGTCTTCTCGGATTGTACTAGCATTTGGATGACCTCTACTTATTTATGTCTATGAGTTTTAGTTGGTTACAATTTGCGCAAATAGGAATGTGTTGGGTAGAATAGTTTTTAATTTTCAAATCAGTTTTCTATAGTTTTTAAAATCATCTTATGTTTTAAAAATTCTAGGAAAATATTGTTTTTAAAATTCCAATTTTACTAGATTTTCAAAATATGGAATTAGCTTAGGCTCTACCCTAGAAGTCATGCTCCCCTAGAATTCAGCCAGAGCATCTTACAAACACCTAGGCTTACCTTTCTTGTGTTTGAAAAACATAGAACGGCGTGAGATGTATAGGGTACAGCCTGGACTCAAGAATGCTTATATCTGTGCATCAATATGAGTCTGAGCGTTAAACACCTAGATAACATTAATCAAGTCAAGTCTTCCAGCACTAGTCAAATATAACTGGAACTATTGACTTGACTTGACTAACCAAGTGAAAGTTGTTGCCCTCTAGGTAATCAGCTAGTAGTTAAATGGTTAAACATGTGGCCGCAAACCTACGTGCTTAATTTTTAAACCTTTTGAGTTCAGTTAGGCATGAACATTAAGGCTCTGATACCTTACTTAAAGAGAAATTAGCTAATTTACAAACAATCTAACCTAACTCATGCTTGGACATTAAGGATTTAAGCTCCTCCCTTGCCCTCAAAAGCTTTGAGTTAATTATTTGTCAAAAAGAAAAATTCTTTCAATGTAAACTTTAAAATTAGCTAAGTTTTCAAAACCTTAAACTGTCAAAAGTGATTTTATGCTGTACTTTTTAAACTAAGTTTTCAAAATTATGGCCATTTTAAAAGTTAAGTATTTTAAAAATTTAACTAAGTATTCTTCAAAGTCAACTTTTCAGTTCCTTTAAAAGAAAAAATTACTCTTTAGACTTGATTTCACTTAACTAAAGAAGATTGATTATAAAAAAAAAACCAAGTGTTACCAAAATACTTTGTCCCTTGTTAAAAGCCTAAGGTTTCAAAATCTTGACTAAATTACTTAAGACTAAAATTTCTTTTGCTTAAAACTAACTTCAAACTCAAATTATTTCACTTAGTGATTTGATTTACAAATATCACTTTTAAAAAGTGTCTTAAAGTTTCGTTACTTGTTTTTTTTACTCTTGTCCTAAAATTTTTGTGAAAAGACAAGATCCTTTCAAAATGTTAATTCTTTTTGATAAATGGAAAAGGGGGAGAGTAGAGAAATTCAGATTCAGAAAGTAAAAATTTATAAAGAAAATTTTTAAAGAATGCCTTTATTAAGGGGGAGCCCGACAAAGTTTAAGTTTTAGCTTAACCATGAGTGCATTTAAAATCTATTAAGCTTGCTTACTTAAACTTTATATATCTATTGTACTTAGCTTTGAATTTTAGTTGTCATAATCAAAAAGGGGGAGATTATTGGTGCGGGAAGCATCCGACGATCGACCGTTGTTTTGATAATGGCAAAGAAATTCAAAGTTAAGTTGTTTTGTGATCTAATGCACTTAATTGAGTGTTTCAGGAAAGTCCTAGCTGCGGTTAGGCAGGGGAAAACCCTAGGGGGTGGTAACCCTAGGTCATAGGGGGTGGTAACCCTAGGTCATAGGGGGTGGTAACCCTATGCGGAAAGTCGTGGCGGGTCGAGAGCTTCAGGCAAAAGTCCTAGGGGGTAACCCTAGGTGGAAAGTCCTGGTGTCACGAACCAGGTGAAAGACTAGACCAGTCGGGAAGCGGAAGTCCAGTAGAAAGTCTGGAAGCCTCGAACGCTGAGTAAAAGTCCAGTCGATCTGGAGGATCGCACTGGCATCAGGTAAATCTCCTGAGTGGAGTAGGTGAGGACGCGTTCCGTGTAGAGAGAACAGTAGGCGTCGGGTCGACCTAGGGTTTCCGGTAGGAAATCTGAAGTCAGACCCGGACAGTCCGACGACTGTCAAGTATATTTATCATATTATTTATGTGCTAACTTTGTTTTGCAGGGTTTGTGTTTGGGACTAACACAATTTGCAGGAACAAAGGAGCAACTTAGACCTCGGATGAATAGTGTCCGAGGCGCCTCCATGGGGCTTGGAGGCGCCTTGGGAGCTAGCCAAAGCCAGCTGTCTAGAGATGCTGGAGGCGCCTCGGAGGTCACTAGAGGCGCCTTGGAGCAGCTTGGAGGCGCCTTCAATGGGATAAGGTGCGACCAGATTAGAGTTGATCCACGCGTGTGACTCGGCGGCCTGGAGGCACCTCGGATAGGCTTGGAGGCGCCTCCAGCACTGTTTAAAAGGGGACTTCGACCAGCAGGTTGATACAATGAATTCTAAGCAATCCTCACGTTGCAAGCTGCCTACGAGACGATCCCGAAGTGCTGCAACAACATCCTGACGACCCGAAGCTTCAATTTCCATTTTGCTGTTGTCGGTATAAAGTTCATTTATAGTTAATTTGTACTTAGCTTGTAATAGATTTTACAAATTATAGTTGTTGCCCACCATAAACGCTCAATGAGCGTGGGCCTTGGAGTAGGAGTCGCCCTAGTCTCCGAACCAAGTAAATCTTGGTGTGCTTTTGTGTGCGTTCTTTATTTTATTCCACTGCTTTATAACTCAATAGTTTTACGAATTTGAAAAGAGTGAAAGCCACGAGCGCTATTCACCCCCCCCCCCCTCTAGCGCTTTCGATCCAACAGTCTCAGTAGAAGGACCAGCCTGTTCTAGAGCCAAAACCCGGACAAGAGTAGGGGCCAGGACTTCCGCCACCTAAGGAGACTCCTGAGATGGAACTCTGGATGTTTGTGGTTGGACTTTGCGAAGCTTGGAAGATGTCCGCTCGAGCAGGTGAAGCGGAGAAGACTGGGCCAAAGAAGCGACTTTCTTACGTTTGCGCTGGAGTCGCAGGCGTTTGTCTAGAGGAGGAGAGGGAGCCCACTCTTCCTCGATGGGCTCCAGAGCTGCAGGGCAAGCCTCAGAAGGGTTCGCTGGCAGAAGAAGTGGGGTGGAAGACTCTGAGGGTTCCTCCGCGGTTTCATGAGAGGGAGTAGCCGAAGGAGCAGCTAGGCCCTTCGCAACCTCATCACCCACAACCTTCAGAAGATGGCTGGGCATTCGGGCTGAGTCCTTTGAGTAGGCCCAGAACATAGCATCCTCTGTAAAGCAAGAAGGAAATACCTCAATTAGCGAAGACTAGCAGAAGGAAGAGCAACATCTTACCAAAAGGAGCTCCTATATCTGTAGGGACCGGGCTGAGTCCAAAAAAAACTGCAAAAAGCCTTCTCACAGTATCACAGATAGGAGAAGTTGGACTCCCTGTATTTTCTCTGAGGTTGAATGACAGATAGGCTGATGTGTATGGTCGTGCAACTCGAAGGGGGAGGGAAGGTTGGAGCGCCAATTGGTTGGCCAGGATACTAACTTAGGCAGTCTGACAAAGAAAAAGCGAGACTTCCAACTCTTATTAGAGGAGGGTAGATCGGAGAAGAATTTACATCCAACCTGGGATTACACCATGAATACACCGGGCTCAGAGCGTTTAAGAGAATAAAAATGATGAAAGAGTCGGGCGGTCAGAGAGATTTGGTATACCCTGCAGAGAATAATCATGCCACAAATAACATGAATAGTATTGGGCGCAAACTGTGAAAGGGGAATACCAAAATATTAACTTAGGGAAGAGAAAAGGGGATGAAGAGGAAAGCGGAGGCCTCCCAAGAGTTGGTCCATAAAGAAAGTTACAAAACCCTGGGGAGGGGAAGATGGGTGCTCATTCGGTCGGGGAGCACGCGGTTGGTAATCATCAGGAAGGTGCAGGCTTTCCCGAATCTGAGCCAGGTCGTTATCATCTAAGTCTGAAATGTAATACAAATACCAAGGTGCCACGTTACCTTCAGCCATGATAGAATAAGGGAGAGGACGAAGACGAAGAGGAGAAGCACATGCAAGTGACAATCAGGGAAGAAGAACTTAAGAGACAGAACTTAAGAAACAGAGCAAGAAGAAGCGACAGAGCCGAAAGCCGACAGTAAGGTGAGAAGGTGACGGTGGACGACCTTTAGGGTTTATAAAGACAAGCCTCTAGGAAGCATCGAAGGGGGGAGGGGCGGTAATTAGAGTCGTCGGATCTAGGGTCGCGTGCTAAAAGGGGCTGACCAGCTACAGTGGCGGTATAGGTTCATGGGACACATGACATGCCCCTATGAAAGGTATTAATGATAGATGTGACAAAGAAAATCATAAAAGGGGATTTTTGTACGGTAGCATTCCAGCGCGGGAAGACAATGCGTCAGGAGGAAAGGCGGTTGTGCGATTACCTCGGGAAAAGCGGAGCCATACGTCATGATTAGGAAACCACCTCGAGAAAGAGGAGGGAAAATGAAAAGACACCAGAATTTGAATTTGCCGCTTCTATAAAATTGAAAACAAACAAATAGTTGATCTAATTAAGTGTGCTTGAGATATTTGCAAGAAATATCACAAGTAGCATGGAGCTGGCCAGACATCTGCAGTATAACACCCTAGTTGGAATTTCGGGGACAACCTCCAGGCCAGGCCACTACCATTAATCCAACTCCTGAGCTAGCCCCTAATAAGTTTCTTAATGGCTACCAGGTCGGGTCTCAGACTCTCGCCTCAGTGCGAGTTATAAGTGAGCATGCTCTCACATCCAACGTCCGTCCAAGTCGGTGTCCCAGACTCTCGCCTCAGCGCGAGTTATAAGTGAGCATGCTCTCACGCCCAACGACAGTTCAGGTCGGTGTCACAGACTCTCGCCTCAGTGCGAGTTATAATTGAGCATGCTCTCATGCCCAACGACCATCCAGGTCGGTGTCCTAGACTCTCGCCTCAGTGCGAGTTATAAGTGAGCATGCTCTCACGCCCAACGACCGTCCAGGTCGGTGTCCCAGACTCTCGCCCCAGCGCGAGTTATAAGTAAGCATGCTCTCACGCCCAACGACCGTCCAGGTCGGTGTCCCAGACTCTCGCCTCAGCGCGAGTTATAAGTGAGCATGCTCTCACGCCCAACGACCGTCCAGGTCGGTGTCCCAGACTCTCGCCCCAATGCGAGTTATAAGTGAGCATGCTCGCATGCCCAACGACCATCCAGGTCGGTGTCCCAGACTCTCGCCCCAGTGCGAGTTATAAGTGAACATGCACTCACGCCCAATGACCGTCCAGGTTGGTATCCCAGACTCTCGCCCCAGTGCAAGTTATAAGTGAGCATGCTCTCACGCCCAACGACAGTCTAGGTCGGTGTACCAGACTCTCGCCCCAGTGCCAGTTATAAGTGAGCATGCTCTCACGCCCAACGATCATCCAGGTCGGTGTCCCAGACTCTAGCCCTAGTGCGAGTTATAAGTGAGCATGCTCTCATGCCCAACGACCGTCCAGGTCGATGTCCCAGACTCTAGCCCTAGTGCGAGTTATAAGTGAGCATGCTCTCACGCCTGTGTCCCAGACTCTCACCTCAGCGCGAGTTATAAGTGAGCATGCTCTCGCGCCCAACGACCGTCAAGGTCGGTGTTCCAGACTCTCGACTCAGTGCGAGTTATAAGTGAGCATGCTCTCACGACCAACGACCGTCCAGGTCGGGTCCCAGACTCTCGCCTCAGTGCGAGTTATAAGTGAATCTGCCCTCACGATTAATGACTTTCTCGGTCAGTATCTTTTCCTCTCGCCTTAATATGAATTTACATGGTCTACTTTCGTGCTCAACAGATCTACAGTCATACTTCTATGGCAAAATACGAAGGAATAAACAGGCAAGTCCATGCAAACTACTACTTTCCTACCCTTTTTGGTAAGAAAAAGGTATGGTAAGTAAATTATCTTTTCTAAGTTTTCTTTTCTAGCAAATTTCCTTGGAATTGTGTCTGTAGAACACGGTACTATGAGAGACAAGTACAGACCCACAACTTGGAAGGTAGACAATGCAAGGAATATTATTTAATAGAAGTTGAAGTACAGACCCACAACCTTGGAGGTAGAGAAAACATGGAGTATTATGTAATAAGAGTTGAAAAATATTTTTCAATTCACATTATCATTACAAGATCTAGATCCAGGGGCTTGACCCCTCCTTGCCAAATGAGCCTGGGCTTGAGCTAGTTCTTCCTTGATAAGTTTGATGGTGTTCTACAGTTGGCCAATGGTCTCATCCTTTATCCGACTTTCCTCTTTCAGGAAGGCCACAGTATCTTCATGCTTCATCTTCAGGTAAATAATATAATGGGTCTGACTCTGGAAGTCCGAATGAGCCTTAAGCTTGAGAGCTACCTAGGTCCGGGTTCTGGATTTGGCTGCCAGCCAGAGCTCTTCCATTTCCCTATGGAGAGAGGTTTAAAGGTCCCTTCTTATCATCATTTCAAGCAAGGCTTCTTCTTTAAGAGAAAGCTAGTGACGTAGAGAGGATAGCTCGTTTGGTTCCATGAGTGAGAGAGGGTTAACTTGAAGAAAATAAGGTGGAAGTATATGCGACCCTTTTATAAAGAGGAAGAAGGTGAAGGGATTACCTCGAAACCTGAGATGGTGTTTGGAGAACAGTGTGACATTTATGGGAAAGAGGCATGATCAAAAATCGAAGAGTCAACACGCATGTAATAAAATCCCGCTTATCTTTTATGGACGATGATAAATTCTAAGTGGGATGTGGGGAAAAGGGGTCAAGAAATAATGAAACACAGGTCAGGACAGGTAAGACTGAGACTGGGGTATAGTCAGTCAGACCAGAGCCTCCTTCGACTAGACTTGAGGGGGAGGCTTGTGATACGGTGCATGATAGTGGGGTCGGACAGCGGACGTGGTCGGAAGTCAAGCCCTTGGGGTGGTTAGAAGTCAAGCCCCGCGTGACGGTCATAAGTCAAGCTCACATAGCAGTCAGAAGTTAGTCCTACGTGGTGGTCAAGAGTCTTGCCTACATGGAGGTCAAGAATCCGTTCTACGTGGAGATCAAAGGGTCAGGTTACAAGATGGTCTTGGTCAGGCACAAGTGCTAGTCCGAGGTTAGACCTACGTGTCGAGTAGGAACTCGGAAGCAAGGATACAGGTCAGGATTTATAGCCTTGTGGCACAGGATACCTGGAACAAAGTGTACAGGTCAGGATGTGCAAACCAAGGATATAGGTCAGGATTTATAGCCTTGTGGCACAGGATACCTGGATCAAAGCGTATAGGTCAGGATGTGATAACCCAGGATACAGGTCAGGACTTATAACTTTACAGTACAGAACACAGGAACCGAAACGTACAGGTCAGGATGTGCAAACCAATGATACAAGTCAGAACTTATAGCCTTGTGGTACATAACACAAGAATCGAAACGTACAGGTCAGGATGTGCCAACCAAGGATACAGGTCAGGATTTATAGCCTTGTGGCACAGGATACCTGGATCAAAGCGTACAGGTCAGGATGTGCCAACCCAAGATACAGGTCAGGACCTATAGCCTTGCGGTACATAACACAGGAACCGAAACGTATAGGTCGGGATGTGCAAACAAAGGATACAAGTCAGGACTTATAGCCTTTCGGTACAGAACACAGGAATCGAAATGTACAGGTTGGGATGTGCCAACCAAGGATACAGGTCAGGATTTATAGCCTTGAGGCACAGAACACATTGACCAAAATGTGCAGGTTGAGATGGGCTAGCTAAGGATACAGGTCGGGATATCTGACATAGGACACATGGATTAAGGCATACAGGTCGGGACAGACAGAATCAGACTAAGGCGTATAGGTCGGGACAGACAGAATCAGACTAAGGCGTACATGTCAGGATAGACAGAATCAGACTAAGGTGTACAGGTCAGGATAGATGGAATCGGACTAAGGCGTACAGGTCAGGACAGATGGAATCAGACGGAGACGTACAGGTCGGGACGCAAGATAAGTGGAACCAAACCAAGGCATACAGGTCACGATACAAGGTAAGGCAGGTCAGGAGTTCACAAGGCAGGACACGTAGGATAGGGCTGGGTGTACAGATTTGGATTAGTGAAGCGGCAAATGCAAGTTAGGAAATATAGTTCTACACCCCACAAAGCGAGATCGACAAGCATAGGAACCCAGCCCAGGGTTAACAGATCAGGGCAAGCATACACTACACGACAAGGAAGCCAAGGAATCGTAACAACTTGTCAGGAAATAATCAATGTCTGTCAGAGAATATGCTAACGGTCTGGTGTTCACCACCCGCTGATTCCTTCCTAGACCTATAGGAGGACACTATGTGTCATTCAACGCCAGACAAAGCCTGACATCTGACATTCCCTGACACTCGTCAGACTCCATAAGCATCCCTTGCAGTATAAAATGGGAAGCTTTGTCCCTTACGCAGGTACGTTCACTCATCTTTTCAGACTCATCTTTCACTTTTCGTCCTTTCACTGTGCTTCTGGGGAAAAAGTACCTAACTTGAGCGTCGGAGGGTCTGACCCAGGGACTTTTTCCCTGGTTCTTGGTCTCTAACGTGAGGCGGCTTGTCTAAGTGTGCGCAAGGTCCTTACTTCATCATCTCCGTCATCACCCCCCGTCATCCGCTCGTGTGGGCCCTTCCGGCGGGTGCCAGATCGACCAGGCTCCGCAATGACTTTCCGTCAACCTCGAGGACAGCGCGGCCCGCCTCTGTCCGACTCAGCTTCCGGACGGGATCAATGAATATGCAATTTAGTACATTTAATTTGCAAATTAAAATAATTGATACAAAAAATTGTACCTCCCGCTATACTTAATCTTATTTCTCCCCCTTTGATCACATTAAAATAGGGGTAAGCATTAAAAATAAATTGGGATAAAAATATTGAAGGGTTACAGAAATAGTAACTAATTTTTAGAAAAATTATGAGAATTATTTTTTGAAAATCTAAACTTTATGATTTAAAAACTAGTTTTTGTAAAAAAATAATTTTAAAATTATTTTTATTCTTTAAAAAATTCTGAAAAATTTTCATTATTAAAAACAATAAATGATTTTATATAATGTATTTTTAAAAAAATATATTTTGAGCTTAAAAACTTTTATAAATTTTTTTGATCATGTAAAATAGAAAGTATATCTGCAAAAAAAAAAATAAAGATTGAATTTTTGAGAATTTTTAATATTAAAAATTAATATTTTGGAAAAAATTCATAGAAAATTTATTAACGGTTAAAAAATTTCTAAAAAATATTATCCAAATGGAGACTTTATTGTGTTATCACTGTAAAAATTTTGAACAAAAAATGCTAATAGAAAGTTTGCACGAAAAATAATTTTCTAAGTAAAGTAATTATATTCCAGTAAATCAATTAAATTTAAAGAAAAATTTAAACTATACATGATTTTGAAACCCAATACAGATTCCTACCTACTAGATTAACAAGATATTTTCTAGGAATGTATTTTTGTAATACTTTTGCAATTATACTCTTATGATATCTGAAATACCAATTTAGTCCCTAAAAATTTCTAAGTTTATGAACATGTGAACATGCATCACCCTTTTCTAATTATTCTAATTTTTCTTTCAACTTAGCATTTTCAATTTGTAATTTGTTAAAATATTCTAATAAATAGGATTTTGTTAAGATTATTTTTATTTCTAGGTTTTCCTTTTTCAAGTGCTCATTTTTTGTTTTTAGTTTATAGAACGACTTAGACATAGATTTTATTCGCAAATATAATTGATCAGGAGGTAAGAGACATACGTCACTTACCATATCAGATCAAAAATTAGATTCTCCCCTTTTATCACTGCATTCTTTTGATATGGTTTTCCTTTCATTGATGCTAGCTTCTTAGTTACTTGGTTCTTCGTGACTAACCATCAATGTCAGTCCAACATATGCTTCTATCTCAAATTCAGATGAAGAACTTTCATCCCAGGTGACCTTGAGATTCTTATACTTGGATTGTCTTGGCCTTTTGTCTCTCTCCTTCTTGATCTTTGGGCAATCATCCTTGATGTACTCTCTTCTTCATGACAATTGTAGCATTAAACTTTTCTTTTGCTTCTTAGATTTTTCTTAGCCTGCATCTCATTAAATTTGTTAGATCTAAAAAAAACTTTTTTAATTTCCTTACCATATACGCTTCATGGTCTGCATCAAGATTTGAGTCTGACTGGGGTTCGTCTTTCTTGTTGGCTCTCAATGCTAGATTCTAACTTGACTCTTTTCTTGTACATGCACATTTAGATTCATATAATTCTAATGTTAAAAAGACACCTTTTAGTGTACTTACCTCTAGATCCTTTGATATATAATATGCGTCTATGATCGAGGTCCACTCCGGAATTCTGGAAAAGGCATTGTGTGTGTAATGGGCTGAGTCCCGGTTGGTTATCACTTCACCGTGATTGATCAGTCTAGTGATCGGCTCCTTGATCTTTGTGTGTAGTTGAGCTACCGTCTCACCTTTTTCCAAACGGAGGTTTGTTAGCTGACTCTGAAGAATGTATCATCATACAAGCTTTACTTTGGATGTGCCTTCATGGAGCTTCAGGAATTTCTCCCAGAGTTCTTTGGTTGAGGTGTAGCTGCCGATGAGGTTGACCTCTTGAGGTGGCAGAATACTAAGCAGGTGGAACTCTACTTTTTCGTTGGCCACGAATCCTTCTTGTTCCTTCTTGGTCCAGTGATCTTCTTCTTTTATGTCACCATTGTTATCGCGAGGTGCCACAAAACCATACTTTATTGTTAGCAATATATCAAAGTAAGTTTTAAAAAATACCTCCATTTTTCTCTTCTATTGAGCAAAATCCCCCTCAAACTTAGGCGAGTGAATGCTAGCTCTAGCCATCTTCTTTATTTCCTTCGGTCGGCGGTTAGTCATTCTAAAGCTCTCTTGCTTTGATACCAATTGTTGATCCCTTAGCGGCTGACTAGAGGGGGGGTGAATAGCCCTACAATTACAATCAAAATACCTTTCTCTTTTTTTCATCATTAACTTCGACAAAAAAAATAAATACAATAGCTAAAAGAAATATGAGGCAAAAGGTTATTTGGTTTGAAATCGAGATGTTGTTAATCCAAGGCGAATGAAGCTTTTTAAGTTGACTCCTTCTTCGATACAAGTCAGAGGTGAAGAAACCTCGTATAAGACATTGACAACTCACGAACAATAAAAAACAGGAAAGAATTCAAGTATAATTAAAGTGTTATTCTAAACTAGGTGAACCAGAGTTCTATTTATAGTCCACTAGTCAAATCTATTTATTGCTGATGTGGCAGATTCGGGGTCCCTAGATGGTAATCTGGCCGCCTCTAGAGTGGCAAATTCTATCTCTACGCAATGACTTCATAACAACACAGGGATAAGGTTTTATCCACTTTCGGGCCCTCGGATTAGTCCAAGCTCCCGCACCGTTGCTGACGTGGACCCAAAAGTGATCCACACTGCAACAAACTGAGAAGGGTGCCTCATTGGCGGTGGGGTGGTCCGGGCGCTCAGATGGTCTGGGTGCTCGAACTAGTTGGTCTGGACACCCGGACAAGTCAGCCAATTGTTGACTCGTCTAGCGTCTTCTCTGGTCGCTAGCTTCTTCTCCAATCGCTGGTTGATCCTCCGGCCTTCCAAAGTTAAGTTTACCCGAACCTAACTCTGGCCTTCTCCTCAAGTAGTCTTCCACTTCAGCTTCTTATTCCTCGGAAGCATCACGCGTGCGTCTTTCTCGCTCCACTGGTATACTCTTCCTCAACTTCTCATCCTTCAAATGTACTGAGCCTATCGACTTGATTCCTGTGCTATCATTCTCGTCTATCACATCTTTTGCTCAACTTTTTGCATTCCTAAGTCATTACACACTCAGAAGCAAGGCATAAAAATATGCAGTCTTACTTAACTTGGTTGACCACATTAAAACTAACACTGGGTACAAGTCTTTCAGCATATGACTAGTCAACCTTATGGGTTTTTTCACATGTCAGTCCTCTTTCATATAGCTGGTCAGTAATAACTCTGGTCATATTTACACAGCTCAGCATACCTACCGGTCATACATATAGGAAAGCAGTTCCCCTTATAAACTCAACCAGATTTCTAGATCTCAGGTTCTCATTTCAAAGGCAAGTCTTCTCTCATATAGATGATCAACTTAAAGTAC
Source organism: Zingiber officinale (assembly GCF_018446385.1). Classification (NCBI taxonomy): domain Eukaryota; kingdom Viridiplantae; phylum Streptophyta; class Magnoliopsida; order Zingiberales; family Zingiberaceae; genus Zingiber; species Zingiber officinale. The sequence goes on along the minus strand of NC_055987.1, from coordinate 58,035,149 downwards.
TAATCGAATCTCTAGAAACTCAATTTCTCATTCTTAAAGGCAAGTATCCTAGTATATGGTCGGTTGGCTAAAGAGCAGACCAGACTTAGCTTTATATTATTTTCAGAACAGAACTCCAGCACCACCCAGTACATAATCGAGCATCTTAAGGTAAGAATTGATATATAGTCGATCCGTTTAAAGACCCGGTAGAAATACACTCAACAAGCAACATAGTCAGAGAATCACAACAACCAATCAAAATTAAAACTATTTGTTAAAGAATATTCCTCTATCATAATGTAAGAATTCAATAGAACCTTCTTCGAAGGTGATTACACTTACCATCAGCCGACAACTTATGACTGCATATTCCTTCAACCGTCTTATTAATGAAATCAGTTACAAAAGACAAAAGAGATGCACATATGGGTAATGGAAGATTCCTTGAACGATTACTGTACATCACCCAGGATGTATATCTTCCCTTACTCGACAACCTCTGATATTCTCTGTCATCTCATGATTCTAGATATTATGAGAGGTGGAATATAAAGAGGGGGTCCTCTCTATTGGTGAGGTACGCATACACACCTTACGACAGTTTTACTTAACGCATGCATTCTACTATTCTTCTCTTCATTTCATTCACCCACTCAGATATCGTACTATCTTGAGCATTGGAGGGTCTTCGTCAGAGACTCCTGATAGAACCTTGAGTATGGCTAGAGGGGGGGTGAATAGCCTTTCTTGATTTTTCACCTACAATTTGTTAGCGGAAGCACAAAAAGAAATGAAAATGAAAAACAATAAGAGAACACGGCTAACTCTTCGATTTACTTGGTCTCCACCTCCTTGAGGTGACTAATACAAGGCACACACACACCCAAGCAAGCTCCACTAAGATCTTCTCCTTTTCAATCCAAGAGTGATGGTGGAGAAACCTTTACAAGATGATCTCCTCCTTTTACAAGGTTTTGATGAGCTTAGGGAGGAGAGAATTAGAGTAGTAAGACTAGAAGATCACTTGGAAAGCTTAAACAGTAATTTCAAAACAGTTAGATTTTTCTTTCCAAGCTCTCAACTTTATATACAGTATGCTAGAATTCACGACATCAGTCGACTGCTAAAACATGCAGTCGACTGGTATCACACAACGGCTACTGTTTCAATCAAATCTGCGGAGATCCTGTGCATCATCATCCCAACGGCATTATACCAGTCGACTGCTGAAACATGCAGTCGACTACACAAGTCGACTGCATATTTCATCAGTCGACTGGTGACTGTGGACTGAGCGAACAGAATGTCTCTGTTCGCTCCCAATCGACTGCATCAGTCAACTGGTGTCCGGAGTTACTCTTGAAGTCTTTCTCCTCAGCCTTTGTCCCTCAGATGCACTCAAGCCTACAGCTAATCTTCGTGCCATCCTTCACATTGCCTAGAAATTCACTTCCCTTCACTCCGTTTGCTTTTTGTCCGTAATCCATCGGATGAACATGAGCCATGAAACTTTCCAAGCTTGTGCAGTCTACCAAGTCCTGCACAACTTAAGTATATATTAGAACCAATGTAAAGTCTAACTTAAACCCTTTGACACACACATCAAAAACAAAGATCACCTATTTAATCCTAGGTCGATTGTATCAACAATCTCCCCCTTTTTTGATGTGTGGCAATATGTTTAAGTTAGACATAAAACCAACTTTGAAAGTTACAATCATAATATAGACATGAAACATAAGCTTATAAAAAATATGAACTCATATCTTTGAAGATTGTAAGCATGATTTAAATCATGAACCATAAGGCATAACGAGATCCACACACACTCCCCCTTAACATATGCTCTATCAAAAGTATTTTTAACTTAAACTTGTTGTATCCTCCCCATTTGACATACATCAAAAAATAAGAAGAAACAACAATTTCATCGAACCATGACAATAGTAAACCGAAGCATATGTGTACATGAATAGTTACAAAATAGAAACACATAATCATAAATTAACAATAATACCAGAAACATAACTAGCATGCATAGATAGAAAGATAAAAGGTCTCAAACAACATAGGAAAAGAGTGAATAATATCCAACAACATCAGCATCAATAGTGTTCGAGGTGAGAAAAGATAGGCACCACAAAGCCAAAAAGTCACCCGACACCATAGTAACACAACAAACTCCTATGCCGACGCATCATCATGGGAAGATGGAGGAGGAGGGGAGCCCTGGTAGGCAAGATCCCAGCACCGCATCATATCAAACATCTCTGTCTGCTGCTGGCGAACAGTCTGAAACTCCTCCCGAACAAACTCCTCCAAGTGGTAGACACGCTCCCGCAGTGAGGCACGTGCTGGCTCTGCAGCAGGAACAGGAACATCCTCTGCATCCTCATCAGAATCAGAATCATCCGGGCCAGGGCGGCGACATCACACCATAACACTGTCACGTGGCTCAATCTGGGCTAAAGACATCTAACGAGGTCCTAACTGATCAAAGTCCTTAGACAACTGATGCAAGGCACCCCTAGTGACATCTATCCCTTTATGCACGAAAAATGATGTTAAGACATGACAGAAGGGCATGTATAGCTTCCCCTGGACTGGTCTAGAGAAGTGGATGATAGACTCATAGACCTGAAGAGCAATATCAATATCAAGGCGCTGCTCTAGAACATACATCATAACTAGATGAGGAAGACGGATTTTGGCTTGCCCTTTGGTCACGATGGACAGGAGACATGCAATGACAACCTTATAGAGAACGTAAGTGGGGGCTGACATGCGGGTGGCATCAAAAATACATTTAAGTGGAGGCCTAGGAACATGGAAATAATGCTGATGAATCAGATCAACAGAGACATGAGAGAGTGTATCAGATAGAGGCTCCTCAACCTGAGGAAAGCATGTAAAGGTACTAGTAGACCGCCTACACCCTAAGAATGACCTCAATATTTCAGGGGTGAAGCTAATGGATGTCCCGCCAACCATAGTGACATATGCATGACCCTCAGTACTAGATGGACACAGATTATTATAGAATTCCTTATAGAGGTCCAAATTGACAGTAGTTGTGCAATGAAATAACTTTTCTAAACCATAATGCACATTGATGTCAATGATATCGGGGGCAATTCTAGTGAAATATGGACGATTGAGATAGTGACAACTTATCATTTTGAAGTCGGTGTTCTCAAACCGAGTTCGGCAAGCCGCAGAGGGAAACCGCCCTTCAGAAGGCGCTGGAGGGGGCTGCCGAGTGGGCTGCCGAGAGGTTCCCGCTTCACTCGGACGCTTTTGCCTAACTCTAAACCATGCATATGCAATAACCATGCCAAGTACCAGTCAATCACGAAGGAAAACAACAAGGAAACAACACATAGAGGACTTTAGGCAAGAATCAACCACAACATAACAGAACAAACAAGGAAGAAGGTATTACCGACGCTCCATTGTGCCGGGGAATCGTCAAACGACAGAGAAATGGCAGGAACCGCAACCCAAACCTTGAGGGGGTAGCTAAACCTTGTTCCAGGCGGAAAATGAGAGAAGGAACGGGAGGGAGAGCGGATCCAAAAGCTTGGAAGAGTATTTGGAGCCCCAAAACAGTGGAGGATGTCGGGAAGAAGGGGTAGGAGGCGAGAAATAGCGGGCGGCGGTGAAAAAACTAGGGTTTCTGTCGCCGCCCCAATCTGGCGGCTTATATAAAATCGAGGGCATCAGTCGACTGATAAAACATGCAGTCGACTGATGCAGTCGACTGCATGTTTTAGCAGTCGACTGATGCAGTCGACTGCATGTTTTAGTAGTCGACTGCGCCCCAGAATAAAAACATACAGAACCATTCTGTATGTTCGAATAGTGCTACCAGTCGACTGCATCAGTCGACTGATGCAGTGATAGGGGACTGACACGCAGATGGAAGAATCAGGAACCGAGTTTTGAAAAATCACTAGATATTCTCTAGACCTTTAAAAATGCCCAAAATTCGTGGAGTGATCTGTTATGTGAATATTTACTTGGAAAAAATAGGTATCCAATTGGATACCAGCCAACCTATAAAATAGATACAAACTTGATAACCATTAAGATTACAAAGATAGAACCTTGAGCCAAAGTACTAGTTTGAGTTTTTCTTTAGAATAATTTACCTAGCCAAATCTGAGTATATTTCAAGGAGTCATTTATATGATAATTTTGTAACGAATTTATAAATTGATGTCCTCATGGCCATATTTGTTTCAAAAATTTTCAATCATATTCTAGGAGCAAAGAACACATTGATTGTGCACAAGCCTTCCTAATGATTGGTCCAATGAAGGATTGATATATCTAGATGTCATTTTGGCTCACAATAATGCATCATAACATGATGAGCCAAATGCATCTTCCTAATTTCTCACATCATGTTTAAATACATTCAAGTCATCCTAGGTCGTTGTGAGATGCATTCAAGTATGTATTTAGCTTTTGAATTTATGTGATCATGAAAAGCTAAATCTATTATTCTACAAGGCACAAACCAAGCTCTCTTCTAATAGAGATAAACTCCGCTTCGGGTAATGGTTTGGTAAAAATATCGGCAAGATTAGATTTGGATTCAACATAAAGTAGTTCAATGTCTCCTCTTGCCACATGATCTCTAATGAAGTGGTGTTTTACCTCAATGTGCTTTGTTCTAGAGTGATGTACCGGATTTTTAGTTAAATTAATGGTGCTCACATTATCACATAAGACCTTGACTTTGGAATAATGTAGCTCATAATCCTCTAAGGTATGCATCATCCAAAGCAATTGGGCTACACAACCACCCATTGCCACATACTCGGCCTCGGTTGTGGACAATGCCACACAAAGTTGTTTTCGACTACTCCAACTTACAAGAGAAGGTCCAAGAAATTGACATCCACCGCTAGTACTCTTTCTATCCAATTTGCAACCCGCATAATCGGAATCGGTATACCCAATTAAGTCAAAATTTCTAGTTCTAGGGTACCAAAGCCCCACATTGAGAGTGTTCTTGATGTATCTTAAAATTCTTTTTACCGCTACTAAATGTGACTCTTTAGCACATGATTGGTATCTTGCACACATTCCTACTGCGAATAATATATCCGGTCTACTAGCGGTTAGATATAGCAAACTACCAATCATGCTCCTATATTGCTTTGGATCCACTAACTTTCCTTCTTGATCACTATCTATCTTGGTGTTTGTCCCCATAGGGGTAGTTGCTCCTTTAGCATTTTCCAATCCAAATTTCTTGATAAGTTCTTTAGCAAACTTGGATTGGTACACATAGGTTCCCTCATTAGTTTGGTTTACTTGTAACCCCAAAAAGAAACTTAATTCTCCAACTAGACTCATTTCAAACTCGCTTTCCATGTGTTGAATAAAATCATGAAGAAGGTCATTGTTTGTTGAGTCAAAGATTATGTCATCAACATAGACTTGGGCAATGAAAATGTCTCCATCTTTAGACTTTAAAAACAATGTTGGATCAATTGTTCCCCTCCTAAAGCCCTTAGAGATTAAAAAAGATGAAAGTCTCTTATACCAAGCTCGAGGAGCTTGTTTTAAACCATATAATGCCTTTTTAAGTTTATAAACATGGTTTGGATAATCCATATTCTCAAATCCGGGTGGTTGCTCTACATAAACTTCTTCCTTAATGAACCCATTTAGAAAAGCCGATTTTACATCCATTTGGTAAAGTTTGAACCTCATATAGGCGGCATATCCTAATAGTATCCGAATGGACTCTAATCGTGCTACCGGAGCATATGTTTCATCATAATCAAGTCCTTCCACTTGATTGAAACCCCTAGCTACCAACTTAGCCTTATTCCTAGTGACTCTCCCTTGATCATCCAACTTGTTTCTAAAGACTCATTTAGTTGTGACAATTGTATTATCATTTGGTCTTGGAACCAACTCCCATACATCACTTCTTTCAAATTGATTCAACTCTTCTGCCTTGCTAGAATCCAATCCGTATCAAGCAAAGCGTCATCAATTATTTTTGGTTCAAGTTGTGATATTAGAGCAATTTGACTAGTGTGATCCCTAAAGTATGACCTAGTCCTTACCCCTTGTGCAACATCTCCAACTACTTGATTAATAGGACGATCTTGATGATGCCTTAAGATCCTTGAGGTTATAGAATCATCATCTTTGGAAGGATCATTGTATTGTTTCTTTCGTCATCCGAACCATCTCTTCCTCCCCCTTGATCAATACCCCCTAAATGTAGATTTTGTAATCTGATCCTGTCCGAATCGCTGAACCAAAGGACGCTGGGCACGTGGCGCACTCCTAGTCGATGGTGTAGGCCTCCGTCTGGTCGCACGAATTTCCGACGAACCTGCACAGAAGTCGGGCCGGGAAGGGGTTCCCAGCGGCGACCCTCCGACGCTCAAGTCAGGTAAGCGGACAGCAAAAGGTGGCTCCGAATATCCAAGAACGCGTACCTCCGGCGAAGGGTGAGGACCCTTTATATAGAGTTGTGAAGAGGCTCGGGCACATATACCGAGGTGCATACGTGTCCTATGTCCATACCCCGGTATGTACCTGTCAGAGAGCTTACCTGACACCATACTGCTACAGTTCAATCACGTCTTCGATGGGACAACAGAACACCTTGTTGTCAGACTTAGAGTATGGCCTAGCTATAGGACTTGACGGCTGTCAGAAGATGTTCCCATCCTTCGTCCACCGCCCGGCCAGGACGTCCGTCCGGCCGGCCGGCGAGAAGAGCGTCGTCCGGACGGCCTTAATTCCCGGCGCCAGCCGGCCGGCGCGCCCATTATGTCCTGCCTTCTCTTAGGCCTTCCGCTCGGTCATTTACTACTTCATTGAGCGTCGGAACCCCGACCCCTGTCAGGGCGTCTTTCACTATCAGACGTGTACGGGCAGGCCGATCGGCCTGCCCTTTTGTCATACGTCCGGTCGGCTCACCCTTCTCCGACGGACCACCTGGCCCTCTGACCTCCACGTGGCATTGACCCCTCGTTAGGGGGTCCCGGGCTCTTACCACCGGATCACTTGCCCCCCCCCCCCTCGAGTCTAGTCGAAGGAGGCGAAGTCCGACTGACTGGACTGTCGATCTGACTGAGCAATGATTGCTGCATTGGGTCGATCGGCCAGGCGTAAGGATGCTCATCCGTTCGGCAGTATCTTGTCCATGCCTTGTGTTTTCTTGGCATCCTCGTCCGATGCTCTCCCCTATTACCCATCACGTGCGCTGCGCACGGTAAGGGGAGTTCATTAAATGCGGCCAGTATCCTGCTGACACATGGCGATCGTGCGTTTGTCAGCGTATGGCGGTGGCGTCACTTCCGATGGGACAGCCGCCGTTTGAAATGAACGGCTGGATGATGACCTCGTTATCAACGACCTGGATCGGACGGTGGAGGTTGCTCCCGGGCGACGATATAAAGCCCACGACTCCGTTTCCGCCGCATTGTTGGTTCCTCCTCCTCCGGCGCTCCTCTGCCCATTTTTTTCTCCGACGACCCTGTGTTTCGGCTTTCCGGCGACCCTACAGCTTCTTCAGACCATCTTCCTTGCTCGTAAGACCCTTTTTCTTGCTCCCAACGTTTTCTTCTTTCTGTTAATCGTTTCCTTCGGTTTCCACCCATTCCTTGCTTGAACCTTCCCCTTTTGTCCCGCATTCTTGTCTTTCGACCATGACTAGCACCTCGCAGTCTACCGGCGGTGCTCTGGGTCTATGGTACTCGACCATGGAAAGCCGTTTTGACGAGGAGGACGCGTTGCGTCTCGCTCGGACTTACGACATTCCTTCCGACCACCAAATAGTGTTAGCCACACCGGCCGATCGCCTCATGAACCGCCGATCGGCACAGTTCTTTTTTTCCGAGACCAATTTCTGGCCGGACTACGCTTCCCACCCCATGAATTTTTCCTGCAAGTCTGCAATTACTTCCGCATTCCGCTCGGCCAGGTAGTTCCCAACTCTATTAGGCTGCTGAGCGGAGTAATAGTTTTGTTCAAACTGAACGGCATCCCCTTAGACCCAAAAATCTTCCACTACTTTTACTATCCCAAGCAGGCCGAGTGGGGAACTTTTGTTTTTCAATCTAGGATAGGTTTCGTCCTCTTCGACGGCATGCCGAGCTCCAACAAACATTGGAAGGAGCACTTTTTCTATATACGTTTTCCCGAGCGGCCAACTTTTCGTACCAAGTTGCAGACGGCAATGCCAGCGCAGCCAGAGCTTGGCAAATTTAGAGGCGACGCGGCCTACCTTCATGCAGCCGAATGGCTGGTTGGTCAGCGTTATCATATTGACAAGCTTCTCCTTCCGGGAGTAATGCACATATTTGGCTTGTCCTCTACCACAGCCGATCTGCCCTGCAGTATGAGTAAGTTCCCTTATCTTCCCGTTTGTTTTGTTCTAACTGATTTATTTTTCGCTTCTACAGCTGAAGTCATGTGGCGCGCCAAGGCGATTGAGAAGCTCAAGTTGAAAGCCGCTCAGATTGAGACGGTAACGAACAAAGAGGTCGTCGAGCGGGGACTTGGTCTAGCTGATCCGACCGGCGAAGCAAGTGAGGGGACTCAGAATGCCCCTGAAGCCGTAGCAACTACTACCTCCCTCGAGGAGGTAGCGGGCGACACAGAACCTCCTACCCAAGCCGAGGTGGAGGGTCGCTCGGCCGACGATGTTCCGCTAGTCACTCGGAAGCGCCGCCGACCGGAATCTGCGTCTGCCTCCACTCCACTTGATGAGCCACCGCCCGAGCGGGCCGCGGATGCTCCGATGTTGTCCGGGACGGTTTCCCTCGAGAGTACTCCGACCCCACATGGCTCTCCGAGGGCCAACTCTGAGGTGCCGCCATCCAACCCTTCTAGAACTCTGCGCCGCATCAGGCGTTTGGGCGACCTTCCCTCCTCGTTCACCGGTAAGGCCGCTGCCTCTCAGAGCGAGCCGAGCGGCTCGAATTTAATTAAGACCGTTCTGTGCCTCCCCTCAGAGAAATACATGGCTGGTACTGATCGGCCAGTGGTCCCCGAGCAGCAGATCACCTTGACGGGCCCACTTGCACAGGCTTGGGAGGACGTTCGGCGTCGCATAAAAGCGATGACTCCTGGGCAGCTCGGTGACAGCAACCTCCAACAGGCCACCGGGGTATGCTCTTCTTCTTTATTCGTGTAGTTGAATTAAGTTTTTAACCTATTCACCTTTGCTCGTAGAACTGGGTGGAGCAGATTGCCATTAGCAATCGGTTGGCCGAGCTGGAGGATGAACTGAGAAAACTTAAAGCCGCCGGGGACAACCAACAATCGACGGCCGCTCTGGAGAAGGCCAAAAAATCACTGGAAGCCGAACGAAAAAGGGCTTCCGATCTGGCGAGCAAGGTCGTTCGGCTTGAGGCGATGATCAAGCAAGGAGATAAGGAGATCAAGACGGCGACCACCCGGAAGCTCCAGGCCATCGAGGATATGGACCGGATGAAGGTGGAGATCTGAGGGCTGTAGCAACGCATTAAGGATCTGGATGCTCTGCTGGCTACCGAGAAGGAGAGCCGCTCGGCCGATCTCCAAAGATTTGATGGAGACTTGAAGGATCTCCAAGCCGCCAGCGACACTGCCCACGCCGCGCTCAAAGAATATCAAGAGGGGGAGTCGGCCCGTTCTGACGAAGTGAGGAAGGCGTATCTCCGCTCGGAAGATTTCGGAGAGAAGTTTACCGACAAGATATCCCTAGATTACTGAAGACCAAGGGCCACCTGCCCGCCGAGCTGGCCATCCCCGAGGACCTCGCGACCGTGATGGGCGCCATCCCCGACACTCTTTTTGACTTTGACGCGTGATAAACGTTTCTTCGATGTATGAACTTTTTTGTATTCCAGCCGTTCGGCCCGACTTTTTTGGTTCACCCAGTGTATAATAGATAATCCTTTCTGTTCCTTCAACTTCTATTTTGGCAAGAAATTTTTCTTTCTTCACGACTGAAGTGTTCTTTAAAACTCTTCCGCTCGGCACCACGCTCGGCATCACGCTCTACCAGACAAGTCGATTGTTTTTAATGTCTTTTATCATGCGAATGAGCAGCCGCTCGGTGTTCTAACGAGGCCGCTCGGCGTTTACACGCTAATATCCTTTAACTTCTACTGACAAACTTTTGCTCTGTGCCTTACCCCCAAAGGGGTTTACCGTACACATTTGATAAGTGAGCCGCTCAGCCGTATGTTGGTCTTGACGACCAGGCTGTCGTTGATCGTATCATGTGAATGGCTATCCGCTCGGATGTTTATAGACGCCGGCTCGTCTCTCGATATTTAACGTCGAAGCTTGACGGCCTTCCGCTCGGACGTTTATAGACGCCGGCTCGTCTCTCGATATTTAACGTCGGAGCTCGACGGTCTTCCGCTCGGGCGGTTATAGACGCCGGCTCGTCTCTCGATATTTAACGTCGGAGCTCGACGGCCTTCCGCTCGGACGTTTATAGACGCCGGCTCGTCTCTCGATATTTAACGTTGAAGCTCGACGGTCTTCCGCTCGGGCGTTTATAGACGCTGGCTCGTCTCTCGATATTTAACGTCGGAGCTCACCGGCCTTTCGCTCGGACGTTTATAGACGTCGGCTCGTCTCTCGATATTAAACGTCGGAGCTCGACGGTCTTCCGCTCGGGAGTTTATAGACGACGGCTCGTCTCTCGATATTTAACGTCGGAGCTCGACAGTCTTCCGCTCGGACGTTTATAGACGCCGGCTCGTCTCTCGATATTTAACGTAGGAGCTCGACGATCTTCCGCTCGGGAGTTTATAGACATCGGCTCGTCTCTCGATATTTAACGTCGGAGCTCGACGGTCTTCCGCTCGGATATTTATAGACGCCGGCTCGTCTCTCGATATTTAACGTCGGAGCTCGACGGTCTTCCGCCGGACGGTTTGACGCCGGCTCGTCTCGATATTTAACGCGTCGGAGCTCGGCGGTCTTCCGCCGAAGTTTATAGACGCCGGCTCGTCTCGATATTTAACGTCGGAGCTCGGCGGTCTTCCGCCGGAGTTTATAGACGCCGCTCCGCTCTCGATATTTAACGTCGAAGCTTGACGGTCTTCCGCTCGGACGTTTATAGACGCCGGCTCGTCTCGATATTTAACGTCGGAGATCGGCGGTCTTCCGCCGGACGGTTTATAGACGCCGCTCGTCTCTCGATATTTAATGCCGGAGCTCGGCGGTCTTCGCTTCGGATGTTTATAGGCCGGCTCGCCTCGATATTTAACGCCGGAGCTCGGCGGTCTTCCGCTCGGATGTTTATAGACGCCGCTCGTCTCGATATTTAACGCCGGAGCTCGGCGGTCTTCCGCTCGGACGTTTATAGACGCCGCTCGTCTCGATATTTAACGCCGGAGCTCGACGGTCTTCCGCCGGATATTTATAGACGCCGGCTCGCTCTCGATATTTAACGTCGGAGCTCGGCGGTCTTCCGTCGAACGCTTATAGACGCCGGCTCGTCTCGATATTTAACGTCGGAGCTCGACGGTCTTCCGCTCGGAAGTTTATAGACACCGGCTCGTCTCTCGATATTTAACGTCGGAGCTCGACGGTCTTCCGCTCGGAAGTTTATGGACGCCGGCTCGTCTCTCGATATTTAACGTCGGAGCTCGATGGTCTTCCGCTCGGACGTTTATTGACGCTGGCTCGTCTCTCGATATTTAACGTCGGAGCTCAACGGTCTTCCGCTCGGATGTTTATAGACGCCGGCTCGTCTCTCGATATTTAACGTCGGAGCTCGACGGTCTTCCGCTCGGACGTTTATAGACGTCGGCTCGTCTCTCGATATTTAATGTCGGAGCTCGACGGTCTTCCGCTCGAAAGTTTATAGACGCCGGCTCGTCTCTCGATATTTAACGTCGGAGCTCGACGGTCTTCCGCTCGGACGTTTATAGACGCCGGCTCGTCTCTCGATATTTAACGTCGAAGCTCGACGGTCTTCCAGGTTAATTTTGACGCTGCCGATCGGCTAATCCATTGGCCATCCTTTGCATTAATTTTGCTTCCTGCATTACAAGGACATGGGCGACTAACATATACAAAAATGATTTACATTCGTGCACCTTTCACCCCGCTCGATAAGGCTGGAGATGATTCGCACTCCACGGTAGATCCAGCTGCCGCCCGTCTTCATCCTCCAAATAATATGCTCCCGATCGGAGCTTCTCAATAACCTTGAAGGGGCCCGCCCAGGGAGCTTCTAACTTGCCGACATCGCCGACCGGCTTGACTTTCTTCCAGACAAGATCACCGACCTGGAATGATCTAGGGATTACACCGCGGTTGTAATTTTGCTTCATCCGCTGCCGGTACGCCATCAACCGAACGGACGCCTTGGCTCGCTCCTCGTCGACCAAATCCAGCTCCATGTTCCTCCGTTCGGCGTTGCCATCATCATAACTCTGAATCCGGACGGACTCGACGCCGACTTCGACCGGAATAACTGCCTCGCCACCATACACCAAATGGAATGGTGTGACGCCCGTCCCTTCCTTCGGAGTCGTCCGGATGGCCCACAAGACGCCCGGCACTTCATCAGGCCAACTTCCTCCCAAATGGTCGAGCCGAGCGCGCAGAATACGAAGAATTTCCCGATTGGCTACTTCGGCTTGACCGTTGCTTTGGGGATAAGCCACGGACGTGAAGTGTTGCTCGATGCTATAGCTCTTGCACCAATCCTCCAGCACCTTCCCTGTGAATTGTCGTCCGTTGTCGAAAATCAGTCGGCGAGGGATGCCGAACCGACAAATGATGTGATGCCATATGAACTTTTTGACCATTTGTTCGGTGATCCTGGCTAGCGGCTCGGCCTCCACCCACTTGGAAAAATAATCTACCGCCACTAGTAGAAATTTCCGCTGCCCGGTCGCCATAGGAAATGGACCAACGATATCCATTCCCCACTGGTCGAACGGACACGAGACTGTAGATACCTTCATTTCCTCGGTCGGTCGGTGGTAGAAGTTATGGTACTTCTGGCATGAAAGGCACGTCGACACGGTCCGAGCGGCGTCTGCTTGTAAAGTCAGCCAAAAGTACCCGGCCAGGAGGATCTTCTTGGCCAACGATCGTCCGCCCGGATGCCCTCCGCACGCTCCTTGATGTACTTCTTGGAGGATGTAAGCCGAGTCCTCCGAGCTCACGCATTTCAACAACGGGCGTGAGAAAGCCTTTTTGTAAAGCTGATCGCCGATGAGTGTGAACCGACCGGCTCTCCTCCTTAGCAGCTGGGCTTCATACTCATTGGATGGTGTGGCGCCCGAGCGGAGGAACTCTATGATGGGTGTTCTCTAGTCGCTCGGAATCGTGAGGCCTGCCATCCGGTCGACATGCGCCACCAACAATACTTTTTCAATTGGCTACTGAATGGCGATCGGCGTTATTGAGCTCGCGAGCTTGGCTAACTCATCGGCCGCTTGATTTTCTGCTCTGGGTATCTTCTGAACAATAACTTCTCTAAAATCGGCTTTGAGCTTTTCGAATGCTTCAGCGTAGAGCTTGAGGCGAGCATTATTAATTTCGAAGGTACCAGAGAGCTGCTGAGCGGCCAACTGCGAATCCGAATGAAGCATTACCCGACCGGCTCCAACATGTCGGGCAGCCTGCAAGCCAGCTATGAGGGCCTCATATTCTGCTTCATTGTTGGTAGCTTTATAATCCAGCCGGACGGATAAGTGCCTCTTTTCTTCTTGAGGGGAGAGCAACAATATTCCAATCCCGCTTCCGAGCCGAGTGGACGACCCATCCACATATATTCTCCACATAGCTTCCGGCTCCGGCCTTTGCACCTCCGTCACGAAATCGGCCAAGGATTGCGCTTTGATCGCCGAGTGGGGCTAGTATTGGATATCGAACTCACTTAATTCCGTCGTCCATTTGATGAGTCGTCCGGATGCCTCTGGATTTAGTAGGACACGTCCGAGCGGGCTATTGGTTTTGACAATGATCGTATGCGCCAGGAAGTATGGACGAAGGCGCCGAGCGGCCAGGACCAAAGCGAAAGCCAACTTCTCGAGCCCAGTGTAGCGAGATTCAGCATCTTTTAAAATGTGACTAAGGAAATATACAGGCTCTTCTCCGCTCGACCTCACTAAAGCTGAGCCGATTGCATGCTCGGTTGAAGACAAGTACATATGAAGTGGCTCACCCGCAGTGGCTTGGCTAATATCGGGAGAGAGTTCAGAAATGCCTTCAAATCTTCGAACGCCCGGTCGCATTCTTCGTCCCAGTAAAATTTTGTAGCTTTGCGTAAGATCTTGAAAAAAGGAAGGCTCCGGTCGGCGGTTTTGGAGATGAACCCAGACAGGGCCAAACGCTGCACTTCCCTTGTATTTCTTGGAGGCGACATATCTTGTAGAGCTTTCACCTTGCTGGGATTTGCTTCGATTCCCCGCTGGGTCACTATGTACCCCAGAAAGCGCTCTCCTTTTGCTCCGAACAAGCACTTCATGGGATTTAGCTTGACTCCATATTTGCGCAGCGCTCGGAAGGTTTCCTCCATGTCTTTGAAGAGATTGGCCGCTCGGCCGGACTTAATGAGAATATCTTCCACATAAACTTCTAGATTCCGCCCGATCTGCTCTCTGAATACTTTATTCATCAAGCGCTGATATGTGGCCCCCGCATTCTTCAATCCGAACGGCATTACATTATAGCAATAAGTGTCGTCGGCCGTCACGAAGCTAACCTTTTCTTGGTCTTCACGGGCGAGAGGCACTTGGTGATAGCCCTGGTAGGCGTCGAGCATACAGATTAACTCGCAGCCGGCCGTAGAGTCCACCAGCTGATCTATCCGGGGCAGAGGATAAAAATCTTTCGGGCAAGCTTTGTTGAGATCCCGAAAATCAATGCACACTCTCCACTTGTTGCCTGTCTTGGAGACTAATACTACGTTAGCCAGCCAGCTCGGGAACTGCACCTCGCGTATATGTCCGGCTTTCAAAAGCTTTTCCACCTCCGCCCGGATGATGGCATTCTGCTCGGCGCTGAAGTCAATTTTTCTTTGCTTCACTGGCCGAGCGTCCGGTCTGACATGCAACTCGTGCTACGCTATGCTCGGCAAAATTCCGGGCAGCTCATGTGTCGACCAGATGAAGACATCATGATTTCTTCGGAGGCATTGGATCAGCTCATCTTTCTGTTTCTCCTCCAGATCGAACGCAATAAAAGTCGTGGCATCCGATCGGTTTGGGTGAATCTGCACTTCCTCTTTTTCTTCATAAATTAAAGAGGGTGGCTTTTCGGTGATGGCGTTTACCTCAATCCGGGGCGCCTTCCGAGCGGAATTGGCTTCTGCTCGGACCATCTCGATGTAGCATCGCCGAGCTGCAAGCTGATCTCCCCGTACCTCTCCCACTTTGTCCTCCACTGGGAACTTGATCTTCTGATGGAAGGTTGAGACGACCGCTCGGAATTCGCTGAGCGCCGGTCGTCCCAAAATGACATTGTAGAAAGAGGGAGAGTCAACTACCACGAAGTTTGTTGTTCTTGTCCTCCTGAGCGGCTCTTCTCCCAGCGAGGTGACCGGCCGGATCTGTCCGACCGGCTGAACTTCGTTACCAGTGAAACCATAGAGCGGAGTTGTCATGGGTAGCAGCTCGGCTCGATCAATTTGCAACTGATCGAACGCCTTCTTGAATATGATGTTGACTGAGCTCCCTGTGTCAACAAATACGCGGTGAATAGTATAATTGGCTATTACCGCTTTGATGAGCAGAGCATCGTCATGGGGTACTTCAACTCCTTCCAAGTCCCCGGGCCCGAAACTAATTTCGGGTCCTTTCGCTCGTTCTTGGCTACAGCCGACCGCATGAATCTGGAGCTTCCGGACGCTCGCCTTTCTAGCTCGGTTGGAGTCTCCTCCGGTCGGCCCGCCAGCAATAACGTTGATCTCGCCTCGGGAAGTATTGCTTCTATTTTCCTCTTCCCGAACGGATGGTCGAGATCGTTCTCTGGACGCTCGGCGATTCTCCTTCCTTGGGGAACGATGCCGATCGGGCGTCTGTTGCTGGGGCCTAGCAGCTCGCGTCCGATCGGCGTCATGAGTTCTCCGTTGCCTGTCGACTGAGGGAGACCGTCGTCCGGCATTCCGGGGCGCAGGATGAGCCACGAAGGGAAGACTTCGACAATCCCTTGTGTTGTGCGTATCCGTCCGGTGGAAGGAGCAAAACATTGGGGTCCATTTCTTTTTTGGCTTGGGCCGGGCAGCGGCTACCTCTTGCACGTGGGACCTGGCATGGGGGGATCGAATTACTTCAGCCCTTGGTCCCCTGGGCGACTGATGAACGGCGTGCTGTTTCCGCTCGGCTGGAGGAGCCCGCTCAGTTGGAGTTTCTTTTTTCCTAGCCGCCTGTGCCTCTTCCACGTTGATGTATTCGTTCGCCCGATGTAGCATGTGATCATAGTCTCGGGGCGGCTTTCGGATGAGCGATCGGAAGAAATCCCCATCCACCAGACCTTGTGTGAAGGCATTCATCATGGTTTCCGAGGTGGCCGTTGGAATGTCCATCGCCACTTGGTTGAACCACTGGATGTAAGCTCGAAGCGATTCACGGGCTTCTTGCTTGATGGCGAACAGGCTCACGCTCGTTTTCTGGTAGCGTCGACTGCTGGCAAAATGGTGGAGGAAGGCCGTTCGGAAATCTTTGAAGCTCGTGATGGATCCGTCTGACAATCTCCGAAACCACCGTTGAGCCGATCCCGAGAGAGTGGTAAGAAAAACTCAGCACTTTACTCCATCTGTGTATTGATGGAGAGTAGTTGTGTTATCGAACTTACTCAGATAATCATCTGGGTCGGTTGTCCCATTGTACTCGCCGATCGTCGGAGGCGCGTAGTGCTTTGGCAGAGGGTCTCGTAGAATAACCTCCGAAAATTGGCGATTGATCCGCTCAGGCGAGGCGTCCGCTCGGGGGGCTTTCCCCTTTCTGTCATCTCGCCTAGGCATTTCCTCCAAAGAAGATCCCCTATCCCTATGAGCTGGTTTGGCTTCAAGGGTGCGGAATAGGGCTCGATGAAATGCAACGGTGGTCGGTGGTGCTTCCGCTCGACCACCAGACGCCGATGTTGCTTGCTGCTCTGGCCGCTCGGCTGTGGCTTTTTGTTTTTGCTCCACGAGCTTGGCGGCCCTTATCTCGATCAGAGCGTCAAGTTCCTCGTTCGAGAGCGTCACCACGTGTTGTCATCCAGCCTCGTCCATGGCTGCCGATCGGATGCAAGAGCGTTCCCACAGACGGCGCCAAATTGATCCTGTCCGAATCGCTGAACCAAAGGATGCTGGGCACGTGGCGCACTCCTAGTCGATGGTGTAGGCCTCCGTCTGGTCGCACGAATCTCCGACGAACCTGCACAGAAGTCGGGCCGGGAAGGGGGTCCCGGCGGCGACCCTCCGACGCTCAAGTCAGGTAAACGGACAGCAAAAGGTGGCTCCGAATATCCAAGAACGCGTACCTCCGACGAAGGGTGAGGACCCTTTATATAGAGTTGTGAAGAGGCTCGGGCACATATACCGAGGTGCATACGTGTCCTCTGTCCATACCCCGATATGTACCTGTCAGAGAGCTTACCTGACACCATACTGCTACAGTTCAATCACGTCTTCGATGGGACAACAGAACACCTTGTTGTCAGACTTAGAGTATGGCCTAGCCATAGGACTTGACGGCTGTCAGAAGATGTTCCCATCCTTCGTCCACCGCCCGGCTAGGACGTCCGTCCGGCCGGCCGGCGCGAAGAGCGACGTCCGGACGGCCTTAATTCCCGGCGCCAGCCGGCCGGCGCGCTCATTATGTCCTGCCTTCTCTTAGGCCTTCCGCTCGGTCATTTACTACTTCATTGAGCGTCGGAACCCCGACCCCTGTCAGGGCGTCTTTCACTATCAGACGTGTACGGGCAGGCCGATCGGCCTGCCCTTTTGTCATACGTCCGGTCGGCTCACCCTTCTCCGACGGACCACCTGTCCCTCTGACCTCCACGTGGCATTGACCCCTCGTTAGGGGGTCCCGGGCTCTTACCACCGGATCATAATCCTTGAGTAACGTCTTGATTTGGTTCACTTATATCCTTATCAATAGGAGATTTCCTAGGGTAAGTACTAGTGGATTCATCAAACTCAACATTGGATGATTCCTCAATTGTTTGAGTCCTTTTGTTGTATACTCTATATCCTCGACTAGTAGATGAGTATCCAACTAAAATTTCCTCATTGGACTTGGCCTCAAATTTTCCTAAGTCATCTTTAGTATTAAGAATATAAATCTTACAACCAAAGACTTTAAAATAGTGAATTGTAGGGATTTTGTCATTCCATAATTCAAAAGGTGTTTTACCTAAAAACTTATGAATCAAGACACGATTTTGAATATAACATGCGGTATTAACCGCTTCGGCCCACAAGTAACTAGGTAAAGAGTATGCATTAAGCATGGTCCTAGCCGCCTCTTGTAAGGCCCTATTTTTCCTCTCCACTACACCATTTTGTTGAGGTGTTCTTGGACAAGAAAATTCATGCTTATAGCTATTTTCCAAGCAAAATTTAGAAAAGTTCAAGTTTTCAAATTCTCCACCATGATCAATTCGAATTCTATCAATCTTGAGATTCTTTTCATTTTCTACCCTCTTGGTAAACCCGATAATTGTTTCTAAAGTTTCCCCCTTTTGTTTCAAGAAATAAACCCAAGTATATCTAGAATAATCATCTACTATCACCAAACAATATTTGTTACCTACCAAAGAGGGTGTTCTATGACAATCAAAAAGATCCAAATGCAATAACTCTAATGGCAATGAAGTGCTAGTTAAAGTTTTACCTTTGTGTGATGACCTTGATTGCTTACCCTCTTGACATGCACAACACAATTTGTCCTTGATGTACTTGATCTTTGGTAGTCCTTTTACTAGCTCCATCTTGGCTACTTTGGCTATGTTTCTCATGTTGATGTGTCCAAGTCTTCTATGTCATAACCATCCTTCCTCTTCTTTTGATATTAAACACTTAATAGGAGGATTAGAAGCATATGAAAGATCAATATAATAAAGATTTACTTTTCTAAATCCGTTTAGCACAACATTCTCAAAATTTTTGTGCTTAACTAAACATTTATCGGGATGAAACTCAACATTATATCCGGCATCACATAATTGGCTAACACTAAGCAAATTAAACCCCATACTTTTAACCAATAGGACTTTATGAATACTAATTTTAGATGATACCTCAATTGTACCTTTACCTATAATCTTGAGCTTTCCACTATTCCCAAATGATATCGTTCCCTTCTTTATATAATTTATTGTGGAGAACTTGCTCACATCACCGGTCATATGTCTTGAGCAACCGCTATCCACAATCCACATACTTGCATCCTTCTTCTCTACCTAAGAAACATAAAACACACAACTCTTTGGTACCCATGCACTAGATTCGGAAATATCATTCAAATATTTCTTAGGCACCCAAGCTTGTTTTACCTTCCCTTTAAGATTTTTCGTAACTTTGTTCCTAAGTGCATCATTCCTAGTACCATTGATTAGAGACATATAAGCAACTTCATTTTCCTTAGGTCTATATCCTATTCCGGCTTTGTTGTAAATGACTCTTTGATCTCTAATGATCATATCTAGATACTTGGATCCATTTGTGAATTTTTCTAAACATGTTCTTAATTCAATCACATCATTCTTCAATTTCTCATTTTCTTCCTTGAGCATATTTGACTCACTAGACATGCATGCATCAACTTTAATGGTCCTAAGCTTTCCCTTCAAGGTTTTTACCTTAGATTGTGATTTGACAAAAGCATTTTTGAGATGAGCAATGGTTTTATAGAGAAATTCTACTTTGGGAGATTCTTTTACCTCATCATCATCACTTGATGATGATTCCTCACTTGATGACTCTCCATTTGATGCATCCTCTTCACTTGACACTTCTTGACTTGACTCTTCTTTGTCATCTTCAAAAGCCATAAATGTCATATGTCGAGTAACATGGCATAGCTCATCTTCATCCGATGAGTCAATGCTTGGTGTATCCCATGTAGCTTGAGCCACCATGGCTTCCTTCTTCTTTTTCTCCTTTTTCTTCTTCTCCTTTTCTTCTTTCTTCTTTAGTTCCGGGCAATTTGGCTTAATGTGTCCTTTCTTGTTACATCCATAACAAGTCACATTAGTGTTAAAACTTGAACTTTGACTACTTTTACCTTTTGAGGGTTGAAACATTTTCTTCACATCCTTTCTTGTGAATTTTCTTAATCTTCCCATCATCTTTTTGACATAGTGAGCCACTTCACTAGCCGACATTTCATCATCACTATCCGATGACTCTTGTTCGAATTCGGATGATGAGGATTCTATCTTCTTTTCTTTCTTCTTTTTATTTTCCTTCTTTTCTACAATAAGAGTCATACCTTTCTCTTTTGAAATCATATTAGCTTGTTCATGAAGTTCAAATTCACAAAATAATTCATCAAGCTTAACTAAGGAAAGATCTCTAGAAACCTTATACGCATCAACCATTGATGCCCATAAGGTAGTTCTAGGAAAGGATTGTAAAACATACCTTACTAAGTCTCGATTGTCAATTTTCTCACCTATTACATGAAGACCATTCACTATCTCCTTGAATCTACCATGCATTTGACTCACGGTCTCATTTGTCTTCATAGTGAAAGTTTGAAGTTGCCCCAACAAGAGATCTCTCTTGGCTCTCCTTGATTCGCTTGATCCTTCATTCAACTCAATGAGTTTTTCCCAAAGCTCTTTGGCGGAGTTGAATGGTCCTACTTTGCTTAGTTACTCCTTTGAGAGTCCACATTGTAGGGTTGTTGTAGCCTTTGCATTTGCTTGAGCCTTCTTTGCCATCTCTTTTGTCCAATCCTTGGTTGAAAGAGGAGCTCCCGACCCATCCTTTGGCATCGCGAATCCATCTACAACACTAAACCAATTTTCAATGTCATTCATTAAATAATACTCCATCCTACCTTTCCAATATGTAAAGTCGTTCCCATCGAAGAAGGGTGGCCTTGCGGTGCTATATCCCTCTTGAAATGCCATTTTGATGCTTCGGTCGACGGTGAGGTCTTCCGATGCGAACCTTGCTCTGATACCAATTGATAGAACATTGAGTATGGCTAGAGGGGGGGTGAATAGCCTTTCTTGATTTTTCACCTACAATTTGTTAGCGAAAGCACAAAAAGAAATGAAAATGAAAAACAATAAGAGAACACGGCTAATTCTTCGATTTACTTGGTCTCCACCTCCTTGAGGTGACTAATCCAAGGCACACACACACCCAAGCAAGCTCTACTAAGATCTTCTCCTTTTCAATCCAAGAGTGATGGTGGAGAAACCTTTACAAGATGATCTCCTCCTTTTACAAGGTTTTGATGAGCTTAGGGAGGAGAGAATTAGAGTAGTAAGACTAGAAGATCACTTGGAAAGCTTAAATAGTAATTTCAAAACAGTTAGATTTTTCTTTCCAAGCTCTCAACTTTATATACAGTATGCTGGAATTCGCGACATCAGTCGACTGCTAAAATATGCAGTCGACTGGTATCACACAATGGCTACTGTTTCAATCAAATCTGCGGAGATCCTGTGCGTCATCATCCCAACGGCATTATACCAGTCGACTGTTGAAACATGCAGTCGACTGCACCAGTCGACTGCATGTTTCATCAGTCGACTGGTGATTGTGGACCGAGCGAACAAAATGTCTCTGTTCGCTCCCAGTCGACTGCATCAGTCGACTGGTGTCCGGAGTTACTCTTGAAGTATTTCTCCTCAGCCTTTGTCCCTCAGATGCACTCAAGCCTGCAGCTAATCTTCGTGTCATCCTTCACATTGCCTAGAGATTCACTTCCCTTCACTCCGTTTGCTTTTTGTCCGTAATCCATCGGATGAACATGAGCCATGAAACTTTCCAAGCTTGTGCAGTCTACCAAGTCATGCACAACTTAAGTACATATTAGAACCAATGTAAAGTCTAACTTAAATCCTTTGACACACACATCAAAAACAAAGATCACCTATTTAATCCTAGGTCAATTGTATCAACAACTCCTTCCCTAGTTTTTGGGCACTAACGTCTTGTCTACTCTCTTTAGTGTGGGCAAAGAAGAGAAAGGCACTCAAAGTTCTTTTCTTGTTCCACTTCATCATTTTATCCCCTTCACAAAGTCTTTTGTCAGTCAACCGTATCTCCACCTCCCCAACACGTCATCTTTCCAATTTTTAGACAGGATCAGTGTTGGTGCAGGAAGCACCAGACGATCGAACCTGGATTTTCATTATGTCAAAGGGTCCAAAATTAAGTTATCTTGTGATCTAACAAGGTTGATTAAGCTTGCAGGAAAGTCCTAAGTTGTCTTAGATAAAAGTCCTAGTGGATTCTAGGCAAGTGGAAAACCTTAGGGGTGGTAACCATAGGTCATAGGGGGCGATAACCTTAGGTGATGGGAAGTCCTAGCTACGGTTAGATAGGTGGAAAACCCTAGGGGGTGGTAACCCTAGGTCCTAGGGGGTGGTAACCCTAAGTTATAGAAAATCCTAAGGGGAGGTAATCCTAGGTCCTAGGGGGTGGTAACCCTAGGTTATAGAAAATCCTAAGGGGAGGTAACCTTAGGTCCTAGGGGGTGGTAACCCTAGGTTATAGAAAATCCTAAGGGGAGGTAATCGTAGGTCCTAGGGGGTGGTACCCTAGGTGGAAAGTCTATTTGGTCTGGAGGACTGGTCTCGCAATAGGTAATCTCTCCTGAGAGGAGTAGGTGAGGACACGTTCTCTGTTGAAGGAACAATAAGCATCATTTCGACCTAGGATTTTCGGAGGAAATACAAAGTCAGAACTGGACAGTCCGAAGGTTGTCAAGTTATTTATTTATATATTATTTTCTATTTCGTCTAACTCTATTTTGCATGAAACTAACAATTTTGTAGAGTCAGACTTAGCCTTGATCGGTCGATCGAACGACCAGATCTATCAATCGAACCCTAAGACAACAGAGTTGATTTCTAGCCAGCTAACCGGATTTGACCAAAGGATCGGTCGACCAAACCTGGGATCGATTGACCAAACAGTGGATATACGGTGACTGAGATCAGACCGGATTGATCGAATTAGACCCGATAAGCCAGCGAGGATAGCGGGATCGGTCGATCGAACAACGGGATTGGTCGACTGAATGAGGACTCATCCAAAGCTAAATCTGGACGAGAAGACGGACTGATTCAGGCAAGATCAGTCTACCAAACCAGGGGATCGGTCGACTGATCAACGACGAGTCAAACCTTATCCAGAGATCAATGGATCCGGATCAGGCCTAGCTTGTCTATTTAAGGAGGGCTCGACCAGTTACTTCAACAACACAATTTTCGAGATCAAGAACGAACAACTATTGCTCTCTCCGATGCTACTCCGACAATCAACGAAAGACTTTCATTTCTATTATTGTCGATAACTTTATTGCATTGTAATTGTACTTAATATATGTACCTTTTTCTGGATCTATAGTGATTGCCCAACATAAGTGATTAACGATTGTGGGCCTTGGAGTAGGAGTCATCACAGGCTCTGAACCAAATAAAAGAAAGTTTGTTAGCGTCGCTTGTCTTTTCATTCTTTATTCCACTGTGTTCTTACTTTGTGCTTTTTGATAAATGAATGAATTAGTCATGAGTGCTATTTACCCCCCTCTAGTATGTCATCGATCCTACAATCAATCACCATGTGTTAGAATTGTCATTGTATGCAAGGGTCAAATTTCAGTAAAAGTCGTGTGACCATACCCTTCCACATGGTGGTCCATTTCGATTTCTTGATTTACCTCTCTACATATGGTTGTGGAGCCAGCCATGTGAGGCACCCAGGGTCAACGTATGACCTTTTTACCATTGAAAGAGACATTAAAGGGCATGGTGTAACAGTAAGGCATTTGATGGATTTACAGAGTACCATAGTTTAAAATACAGTTGGGACAAGGATAATGGATTTTTGACTGCTAGGCGAATTTGCATGAGTGCATCCAAATTTACGTGGTAGGTGAACCGGGTGGAAGGAGGTTCACCTCAGGATTAGTTGGGTCTATAAAAATCTAGATACTTACATTAGCTAAGAAAAATCATCAAAGGGATGGTTGAATTGAAGTAACAGGGGAGGGATGAAGATTCCTGTAACACCCCACCCTCCTCGCTACTAGTCTGCGAGGGCGGAGCGCTACTGGACTACTAACTTTACTTAATTAGAGTTGTTCACATGTAAAGATCAATACATAAACTCTAAAAAAACTCAAAACATACAATTAACTAGCAGCGGAAGATTAAATGACTCATCTAATACATTCTTAATAAATGACAATCTTAATAAATTCTTATGCTAGGTCCCAAGGCTTCTATAGTCCAAGCATCACACATCCATCCGCACCTCCTTGTCGCCTTCCTTTGCTATAACTTTTCCTTTCCTCTATCTGCAGTAAGAGGAAGTGCAATCTATAAGCAAAATTTGCTTAGTAAGCGCTATCTAACTCACAAAATCACGAATATGCATGTATACGAAAAGAACTAGAAACTATATGCTCTAAAAAGAAATAAAGCATAAACATAACTGCTCATGTCAAACTAATAGCAAAGAAAAGCTAAGGAATCTACTCATGTAATTCTAATAGCTAATCATGCTACTCATCTAATAGGGAAACATGAAAACTACTCATCCACTAGATAAACATGGTAGAATAAAGAACTAAACTTACTAATTTTCGGAACTATGTGAAAACTTATTTTACTTGTTCAAACTTAATCTTTAATACTTTATGTTTATGTAAAACTCATTTTACTTGTTCAAAAACTTATACTTATAATACTTCAAAATAATAATCAACTTCTTCTTGGGCCCAGGCGTAGTACCATCTTATGCGCATTCCCTAATAGGTTGGGGTAGCGAGCCACCAATCCTAAAAGAGCAGACCTCGGTCTAACAGGGCCAAGACCTTGGAATTGGACACCTGGATTTGTTTAACGACAACCTCGGAAGTCGGGTACTAGCCGCTTCTTAAAAGTAAAATACTTATAATCTTAATTACTTCTTCTTTAAATGCCTTGCCATTTTAATAAAGACCTTGTGTGCCTAAAACCCCTAAAGTCTTGACTTTGGGATCTACTTAAGGCATCGGCCTTTTCTTTCTTTTCTTTATCTTTCTTATACTTTTCTTTAAAAGAATGCTTCTTACAAAACTGAAATGTTTAAACAAATTCTAACACTGAAATGCTTAAACAAAATCTGCATACAAGTTTAAACAGAAATCTGCATATTAAGCTTAACTAAAATCTGCCTATTAAGCTTATCTAAAATCTGCATACTAAGCTTATCTAAAATCTGTACTATAAGCGCTTAATTAAAATCTGTACTATAGGCTTAATTAAAAATCTGCACTATAAGCGCTTCTTATGCTTCGAATTCAAGAAGAACAAAAGTCCGAAACTACTCCTACTGCAGGTGAGAAGCACTTACCTTGATTCTTGGACTCACAACCGAACAAAAAGGGCATCTAGGACCTTGGCCGCTCGCCGGAGATGATACCCTAACTCCCTTTCATTTTCTGCCCGAGCTCCGCCATCGTACGCAGAAGAGAAGGAGAGAATGGTTTAAGTCACGGGAAAACAGAGCATCAACTTATCCCCTTTTATAATCCAATATTCTGTTAATTATCTTAGATAAATTTGCTACTTTTTCTAAACAAACAAATCTAACATCAACTTATCCCTTTTATAATCCAATATTCTGTTAATTATCTTAAATAAATTTGCTACTTTTTCTAAACAAACAAATCCAACATCAACTTATCCCTTTTATAATATTCTGTTAACTATCTTAAATAAATTCGCTACCTTTTCTAAACAAACAAATCTAAGATCAACTTATCCCTTTTATAATATTCTGTTAACTATCTTAAATAAATTCACTACCTTTTCTAAACAGAAAAATCTGTTTGCCCACCTGGTCAGTCGTGTTTTGACCGAGTCAAAGGTCGCGGGTTCTATTCTCGGCTTGGACATTTTTTGTCGAAACTTCCTTCGTTTAATAAAAATACCAAACGATCTCCAAAAATTACATAAAAATACTCTAAAAATTTCTAAAAATCCCAAGAATATTTCTATAGCATTTTTAAATATTTTAAAATTACTTTTAGGACTCTAATTGAGGAAATTTGGGGCGTTACAATTCTCCCCACCTTATAAAAAGTTCGTCCTCGAACTTAGAATAATTCTGAATATCTCTATCTCATACTGTCCTCACGATCCTAAGTAACTTCCTCGTGCTTCTGGTTCTAAATGACTTTCACTAATGGTACTCTTTGTTCCTTAGTCTCTTAACTTCTCGGTCCTCTATTATTCATATCGCATCGTACCCATTAGGGGTCCTTGGAAGGCTTGTAATAAGGTCCCTGGAGACCACAGGTGCATTGGTTACACCAAATGGCATGACTATAACTTCGTAGTGTCCATATCGGGTCCTGGAAACTATTCTAGACTCTTCATTCTACTGTGATCGGTCCTAATGGTACGGGGACGTCCTCTTCTTGACATCTAGTTATGTAGAGAAACTTAAAATCGTCCCTATGCTTTCTAGACATATATACATATGTAAACAAAAGAAATCAAGAACTTCTATCTTACTTAAACATTTCTAAGCAAATACTCTATACTACAAATAATAAGAAAAGTATAGAAGAAAAAAACTTAAATACTTTCTTACTTGAAGACGGCAAAGATGGTGCTGATGTGTGATGCTGGAGAATAGGAACTGCTCTGATACCAACTGTAACACCCCACCCTCCTCGCTACTAGTCTGCGAGGGCGGAGCGCTACTGGACTACTAACTTTACTTAATTAGAGTTGTTCACATGTAAAGATCAATACATAAACTCTAAAAAAACTCAAAACATACAATTAACTAGCAGCGGAAGATTAAATGACTCATCTAATACATTCTTAATAAATGACAATCTTAATAAATTCTTATGCTAGGTCCCAAGGCTTCTATAGTCCAAGCATCACACATCCATCCGCACCTCCTTGTCGCCTTCCTTTGCTATAACTTTTCCTTTCCTCTATCTGCAGTAAGAGGAAGTGCAATCTATAAGCAAAATTTGCTTAGTAAGCGCTATCTAACTCACAAAATCACGAATATGCATGTATACGAAAAGAACTAAAAACTATATGCTCTAAAAAGAAATAAAGCATAAACATAACTGCTCATGTCAAACTAATAGCAAAGAAAAGCTAAGGAATCTACTCATGTAATTCTAATAGCTAATCATACTACTCATCTAATAGGTAAACATGAAAACTACTCATCCACTAGATAAACATGGTAGAATAAAGAACTAAACTTACTGATTTTCAGAACTATGTGAAAACTTATTTTACTTGTTCAAACTTAATCTTTAATACTTTATGTTTATGTAAAACTCGTTTTACTTGTTCAAAAACTTATACTTATAATACTTCAAAATAATAATCAACTTCTTCTTGGGCCCAGGCGTAGTACCATCTTATGCGCGTTCCCTAATAGGTTGGGGTAGCGAGCCACCAATCCTAAAAGAGCGGACCTCGGAGGACCAAGACCTCGGAATTGGACACCTGGATTTGTTTAACGACAACCTCGGAAGTCGGGTACTAGCCTCTTCTTAAAAGTAAAATACTTATAATCTTAATTACTTCTTCTTTAAATGCCTTGGCATTTTAATAGGCACCTTGTGTGCCTAAAACCCCTAAAGTCTTGACTTTGGGATTTACTTAAGGCCTCGGCCTTTTCTTTCTTTTCTTTATCTTTCTTATACTTTTCTTTAAAAGAATGCTTCTTACAAAACTGAAATGTTTAAACAAATTCTAACACTGAAATGCTTAAACAAAATCTGCATACAAGTTTAAACAGAAATCTGCATATTAAGCTTAACTAAAATCTGCCTATTAAGCTTATCTAAAATCTGCATACTAAGCTTATCTAAAATCTGTACTATAAGCGCTTAATTAAAATCTGTACTATAGGCTTAATTAAAAATCTGCACTATAAGCGCTTCTTATGCTTCGAATTCAAGAAGAACAAAAGTCCGAAACTACTCCTACTGCAGGTGAGAAGCACTTACCTTGATTCTTGGACTCACAACCGAACAAAAGGGCATCTAGGACCTTGGCCGCTGGAGATGATACCCTAACTCCCTTTCATTTTCTGCCCGAGCTCCGCCATCGTACGCAGAAGAGAAGGAGAGAATGGTTTAAGTCACGGGAAAACAGAGCATCAACTTATCCCTTTTATAATCCAATATTCTGTTAATTATCTTAGATAAATTTGCTACTTTTTCTAAACAAACAAATCTAACATCAACTTATCCCTTTTATAATCCAATATTCTGTTAATTATCTTAAATAAATTTGCTACTTTTTCTAAACAAACAAATCCAACATCAACTTATCCCTTTTATAATATTCTGTTAACTATCTTAAATAAATTCGCTACCTTTTCTAAACAAACAAATCTAAGATCAACTTATCCCTTTTATAATATTCTGTTAACTATCTTAAATAAATTCACTACCTTTTCTAAACAGAAAAATCTGTTTGCCCACCTGGTCAGTCGTGTTTTGACCGAGTCAAAGGTCGCGGGTTCTATTCTCGGCTTGGACATTTTTTGTCGAAACTTCCTTCGTTTAATAAAAATACCAAACGATCTCCAAAAATTACATAAAAATACTCTAAAAATTTCTAAAAATCCCAAGAATATTTCTATAGCATTTTTAAATATTTTAAAATTACTTTTAGGACTCTAATTGAGGAAATTTGGGGCGTTACAATTCCTTTGTGTGAGTCTTCTTGGGTGGGTGAAACAAAGATGGTTGATAAAGTTATATTTGTTAGTGCAATCGACCTCTAAGCTTTTAATGTTTATTTGACAATATATTTAATAAAGTTTGGTTAAGGTTAACCTAGTTAAGTGTGAAGTCTAGATAAATCAAGGTTGATCAGATGACTAGCAAAGGGATAGTCTAGTCAGGTTAAGATTGATCGAATGACTAACAAAGGGACAGTCTAGTCAGATCAAGGTTGATCGAATAACTAGGAAAGGGAAAATCTAAGCAGGTCAAGGGTGACTGGATTCTTGTCAAGAAAAAATCCTAAGGGAGTGAACCTTAGGTAGTGAGAATCCTTAGAAGAGCAAACTCTAAACAAAGGGAAAACCCTTGAAGAATGAACCCTAGGTAGTGAGAAGCTTAGAGGAGTAAACTTCAAGCAAAGGAAAACCCTAAGGGAGTGAACCCAAGATAGTAAGAAGTCTTGGAGGAGTGAATTCCAAGTAAAGGGAAAACTCTAAGAGAGTGAACCATAGGTAGTGAGAAGCCTTGGAGGAGTGAACTCTAAGCAAGTGTCACCGAATAAGATTTTCGATCGATCACACGTGGTCGACCATATCAATATATTTGGTAAACTAAAGTATAGTGTTGTTAATATGTTTGCATTATCTGTTGTGCTAATTTAGTTTTATAGGAAAGTCTTAATAGATCAGGTAACACTAAGTAGAGAAAGCTCAAACATATCTACAGGACATGATTTTTGACTAGGCAAACTAAGTCCTGGAGAGGGATTCTATTTCAGAATACAATGAGGATGAGTCCTCATTGTGGAACAACCCTACACATTGATCCAACTAAAGAAACTAATCAAAGTTTCTAATTCAAGATTAGGTAGTCCTAGCTATCAAGATTAATTCATGAATAACTATATGTTTCTAAACTTTGTTATATTGAATCATTATTACTTGTATTTGGATTAATCTTTGTGATGCAAGAAAATAGCTTTTTAGGTAACCAAAAATATTTTTTAGTTGACCTAGAAAGTTTTCAATCGACTTAAAAGGTTTTTTAGCCGACCTAAAAACTCAGATAGACACAGATAAGATCAAGATCTAACAAAGAAGGAAACAGAGGTTTAGTCAACTAATTAGGAGGATCAGTCGACAGAACAAATATGTAAACTCTAGAATGGATATGATCGGATCACGCAATAAAGGAAACCCTCGGGGTTCAATCGCCTAAATAGGTTTCCATCGACTAGAAAAGTGAGATTTGCATGATTGATCAGATCAGGACAAATAAGGAAAGGAGCGGGGACTAGTCGCCTGATAGATGTTAATCTACTGATAGGGTTTAGTCGACTGATTAGTTTCTAGCCGACTGGATGAAGGGAATAAAGAAGCCTCGAGGTACAAACTCAGTGCCAATTTTCTATTCAATCCCTTACTCTCTTGTTGCTCAGATTGTGTATGTTCTGCTACTACTACGCCAAGAGCCTCTCCGACAACCTATGCCTAATTTCTATCTCTGCATTGTCGGTATACTTTTCATTTACTTGCATTTAATATTAAGGGATAGTAGTTTGTTACTATCACCTTTATTTTTGTACTCATTCCTCCTTCTCTAAAAGATTTTTAGAAAGGAGAACTTTTGCAGATTGCCCATAGTAAAATGATCAAGGATGGTGAGACTTGGAATAGCAGACATTGGATTATGAACCAACTAAAAAAAATACTTTGTGTCTTTGTGTGTTTTCACTTTTATTAATTCCGCTACAACTTTGGTTTTAGAAAAAAGTAAAGAAAAGTTTTTTTAACGAATGAAATCCCCCCCTATATTTCGATCCAACAATTAATATCAGAGCCAAGTTGCTTTGAATATGTTTAATCACTTTTTTGAGTTTTCTGAAAAAAAAATTCTTTCTTTTAAAATGTGGTTCTTTTTCTTACTATATTTTTTTATATGTTTCACTATTTACCCAAGACTATTAAAAGTCTTAGAATTTCTTTTAATTTGTTTTGCAAGAATTGTTGATGTCTTATCAAGAAGGGTATAACACTATCTGCTCCCCTCTCTTCAATGGAGAAGATTTCAACTATTAAAAATGGCAGATGGAATACTTTTTCAAAATCGACATCAAAATGTGGTTTGGTATCAATAGTGGTTACAGAGCACCCATAAACGACCTCAAATAATAACTAGATTTGGAGAAATGGAATTAGGACATGAAGAAGAAGGCACAAATTGACTACAAAGGGCTAAACATACTGTAATGTGGACTAACAAAGGAAGAACTCAACTGGGTCGAACCTTTCAAAAACTTCAAGGAATTGTGGGACAAGTTGGTTGAACTTGATGAGGGAATCGACAATTCAAAGGAAACAAAAAAGGAATCTTAAGTTAAATAATTTATCTAATAATAAAATGCAGGACAATGAATTGTCCTTGGAAGAGTCAAACACAGAGGAACCAAAGAAAAGAAACTTCATGACACGACAAAAGAATAAATAATCGAACCCAAATCTAAAACTGAATCAAAGTTCAAGTCTAGGATGGAATCTAGCCATGGAATTGAGTTTGAGTCAAGCCACATATCCGTATTTGGTTTAGATGATCAAGATGAGGTAATATAATCTCTCCCATAGAAAATAAAATGTTTAAAATTATTGCATGCCTAATTAGGAAGTTAGCTAAATCCGAGGTTCAAATTAACTTGCTCCTTAAGGATGTCAAAAACCTTAAGGAACAAGTTAAATTGAATCCCTTAACTAACCATGTTCAAAATAGAAACTCAACTCAAGTTGCAAGACTTGAAGAAGAAAATTTCATCTTAAAAGGTCAGGTGGAGGAACTCAAGGAAATATTGGAAAGATTCAATTTAGATTCTAAGTATTTGAACATGATGCTTGAATCCCAATGAGCTGTGTACAATAAATCCAGACTCGGATACAAAACTAATGTAACAAACATATCCTATGTGTCGTTACTTAATCAAAATAATAAAAATCAAGTCCAAGTATGAGTTCCCAAAGCATGTTTAGTTAACAAAATTAGACCAAATCAATATTGGATCCCTAAGAGTCAGATTCATTACCTAGATATACCTTATTTAAGTTATGATTCAGGGGAACCCAATAGAAAAAATATTCTTTTCTATTAAATTGCATGATTGATTGATTTACTATTTTTATTATGCATGTCTAGTTTTTTTCCTTCTTAATTTAGAAGGGTTAAATAGGAAAAAAGTTTAACTAACTTTGACAACCTAACATTAGAATGAGTTTGGATGAGAGTAGGCTAAGGAAGCTATGTCGAGGCTAAATCATATGCATTCTACCTAATGCACTAGGCTTAATAGATCTAGTTAAAGCTACCCTAATCAAACATGGTTACTTTAATAATGTCTACTGCGATTGACCATAGCCTAATATTCAGTTCCTTGGTTGGTTATTGTAGGGAAGTTTATCTTAGACATATGGTTACTTTAATGATATTCATTATGACTCACCACAACCTGAAAGCATACTTTAAAAACTCCATCTTGACAAACCCAAAGATAAATTTGAATCTAATACAATGTCAACCAAGCTTTTTCAAAATTCAAATCAATTAAAAATCTAAATAAAATTAAATTAAACAATTTAATTAAATTACCTCAAATTA
The DNA here is from genome assembly GCF_018446385.1 of Zingiber officinale. NCBI lineage: Eukaryota > Viridiplantae > Streptophyta > Magnoliopsida > Zingiberales > Zingiberaceae > Zingiber > Zingiber officinale. The sequence goes on along the minus strand of NC_055987.1, from coordinate 58,002,642 downwards.
ATTAATAATCAAACAAAATTAATTTAAACAATTTTAATTTAATTCATTTAATAATTTCAATATAATTCAATAAATCCAAAATTAATTAATAATCAAGATAAAAATAATTTAATCAATATAATTCAATTAATACAAAATTAATTTATAATCAAAATAAAATTAATTCAAACAATTTAATTAATTTAATTAATCTGATATTAATTAATAATCAAGAAAAAATAATTTTAATAATTTTAAGTAATTCAATTAATCTGAATCAAAATAATCCAAATTTAATTAAAATTAAATAAAAATTTAATTAAACTTAAATAATTCAAATTTAATTAAAAATCTAATTTAATCTAGACAATTAATCAAGATGAAATCAAATCAAATCAAATCAAATCAAAGTCTTAATAAAATCTATGATATATTCATTCAAGATAAAATTAATTTGAATAAGTCTAATTTAATCAAAATTAATTAAGAATTAAAATAATTCTATCTTAGACATATCATTTTAATTAAAATTGAGTATCTCTCAAAACTCATAAATTCTACTACTACTATGCCGAGAGCCTCTTAATTAATACCCTACACCTAATTACTATTAAAGGTATGTTAGTATGTTACTATCACCTTCATTTTTGTATACATTCCTTCTTCTCTGAAAGTTTTTTGGAGAGAATTTTAATGGATTGTACATCGTAAAATGATCAAAATCATGAGCCTTGGAGTAGTAGTTGATGAATTATGAACCAAGTAAAAAATTCTTTATGTCTTTGTGTGTTTTTGCTTTTATCAATTCCACTATGACTTTAGTTTTAGAAAAAAAAAGAATTTTTTTTTTAACGATCAAGATTCACCCCCTTCCTCTCTCTCGTTTATTTCAATCCAACAGTATTGCCATGATACGATTATAATTCAAATTTATCGAATTCCTCTACACTAATATAGTATAGGGATAACGTGGATCGTCTCTCACAAGGAAGGTAACGGGTAAATGATAATCTCAAGATTAAATGTTATTGGTTTTGGGTTTTGGTTTTGATATTGAAATTGTGTTTTGAGATGTTAAGACAAATAATTGAAAAGCAACGTAAATAATTAAAACTCTAACCTAACTAACTATGATTGCAAGAAATTAAATGAAATATACACTACAACAAAATTACTAAAAGATAACACCATAACGACAATGGTTTTAGAAAAAAATATTATAAATTTGGCAAAAGATAATGATTTTTAACAAAATCGTTATCTTTGATGCAACAGTTACCCCAAAAGACAACGGCTTGACACTATCTGTTGTCGTTTAGGGCAATAATTTTTTTAAATAACAATGTATTTTATAACAGTTTTTCAAAATCTTATCTTTAAAAGTTTTGTTTTATCTTAACAATAGTTGAGACAATGGTTAAATGAACCGTTTTAATTAAAAATATTTTCACAACGCTTAGAACAAAGGTGCATAAACTATTATTGTGATAATAAGACAACGGATTATAACGGTTGTTAATGAAATTATAACCGTTGTAATTTTTCCCCCTCAAAATTCTTGCATGGGGAAATACAAAAAAATAAAATAAATTAAAAACCTTAACCCTAGATCTATTACGTGCACAACTCCTTTATAAATAAATGTACTTTAGCCCTTCAACTCCTACTCCTCTTTCAACCCCCCACGACGGTGCCACCAACCTTCCCGTCGATGACATACCATCCGTTAGGGCTTACGGCTTCCCTGTCAAGGAAGAACCCCACCTCGACTACAGGGACGGGGAGAGAATGCCGCTCTCGCCTGAGGGCTATGGGATCTCGTCATCGCAGTATCTATTTACGATTTCGGAATCCAATGGAAAGGGTTACGGCGAGGCGGGGGATGACGGCAAGATTTTCTCATCGGACGACCCAATCTATTTAAGGTTAAGCATAATCCATGAATAGGTCCATGGAAGCGCAAGTGTCTAACTGCTAATCCTAGAATTGTTTCTCAGTGTATCGACCCTACAAGAGTCAATCACCAGTATGTTGTGCTGCTTAAAATCAATCCAAAGGTGTCATATGCTATCTCATTTTCTAATAATTTTACCCCTCTTCTCTCTTTGTTTCTAATATTTTGTATTTCCTACACAGATGGGTGGTATAAACTCTTACTTATCAATTGAAAGATCATCAGCTATTCCTCTAGTCTCAGATACACCAACAATCATTTTGGGTATGGATGTTTCCCATGGATCTCTTGGGCATTCGGATATTCCTTCAATTGCTGCTGTATATTTAACTTCTCTAATTATGTGACTATAATGATTGTTTGCATTTATTTTTTTTTATTTTTCTAACTAGTTTTATTTTGCTATTTCTTACATGCCTATCCATTTTTTTATAGTTTTAAGGTTGTAAGCTCAAGGCAATGACCATCTATTTCTTGCTATAGAGCTTCTGTGCGAACATAGTCTCCAAAGGTCAAAATGAAAGACTCACTTTTTAAGCCTGTAATAGGGAATATAGTAGAGAAATATGACAGTGGCATAATTCAATATGTTAACATTTCTAAATTATAATACCATGTCATGTTATTTTTATTTAGCTACATCAGTAATTCAGTATTATTCTTCTTTTAAACGGAAGCCAGGGAGCCGATGTTTGATTTCTACATTAGTTCAAGAAAAAGAAAACTAGAAAATATTATCAGTTTTAGGTAAACTCTGTTCTAGTTTTTAGTATTGGATTAATGCATATGGATCTTGTATCTTGATGAGTTCTTGATATTCAGGGATGGTATTTGTGAATCACAGTTTATTCAAGTCCTCAACATTGAATTGGATCAAATTATTGAGGTATGTCAATGTATATATAATACATATGCTAATATCAGTCGAGTCCTGATTTTGTTCAAATTGTTGTTTCTATCTGCAGGCCTGCAAGTTTACATTAATAATTGCCTAGAAAAATCATCATACCAAGTTTTTCCTTTCAAACTCACCTGACAATGTCCAACCTGGTATGTATTTTACTATTGTCCGTCTTTAATTTTCTATTTCTTTTTGAGCCTTTTACCTCCATCAAACTATAATCTTTGAATTTTAAATTTTCCTATTTTTTTGGATTTCAGGGACTATTATTGATAACAAAATTTGTCATCCAAGGAACTATGATTTTTACATGTGCGCTCATGCTGGCATGATTGTAAGCTCTGTTTTCAACAATTGTTCTCTATTTTTAGCCATTTCTCTAAATAAATAAATAAATTCAATATGTTAGAACTATGAGTAATTCAAGTTTTTCTTATATTGAATTCCACATGGCATAACTCGGCCCACTCATTACCATATGCTAATGAATGAGATTGGGTTTACTGCCGATTCCATGCAAGAGTTTGTTCATTCCCTTTCCTATGTGTAAGCACATGTTTACACGTAATCAATACTTGAGTTCTCCAATATTTAATATATCATAACTATGCCCAAATGTTCAGATTTCAGAGGAGCACAACTGCGATATCTGTTGGTAAGTTGGGTAGTCCTTTCATGATTTATGTAGTTTGTTGTATTGTTCCTCACTAAATTATATCTATATATAATTTTTCTTTCATGATGCAGTTGCACCCATCTGTTATGCTCACTTGGCTGCAACACAAGTTGGGCAATTTGTGAAATTTGAAGATTTATCTAATTTCACATTCGACTAACCATCCTAGATTATTGACTTCTTAACTATTTCCAATCTAGAATAGTCCTTGATTGTTAACTTAGCCATTCCAATCTACAAATTATGCTCTTATGTTTTTTTACCTGTGTTCGATTATATTACATTTTCCCTAACAATTATTAGTGCCTTACCTATAAAATGACTGAAATGATTGAAATAACAAGGAACTTCAATGATAATTTTGTTTGGGCTATAATAATTGGAATCAAACTACACTTGGCAAAGTTTCAGTCAAAATTGCAAATTGCAAAAGCCACTTCAAAACTTAAAAGAAAGGATCCAATTATTGTGATAGTTTTCTATTCCAACACTGTTTATTGGCTAAAAGTGACAAGTGAATGTGTATTTTACCACTTTATCTCGGTTATTTGTATGTGTTGATTAAAGCGCTTTAGATTCAATCTAAGAGCAGTTCTTGTTTGGTTAGCATTATTGCCATTTGACTTCCATAAGAAGCAAAATCTACAAATTTGACTTGACTGAATTTAGGACATTATCCCAACTTTACTTTATCTTTTACTTATATTTTCTTATCCTTTACCTCTTATTTTGATCATATCTCCAATAATGGATGCAATCAACATGACAAGTATAGATAGCTTATAATATGCAAACAGTTGGATGACCAGTGGAGTATGAGAGATAAGGATCTTTGTTTTCTTCTAGAAGCTCAAGTATTTATTGGCAAATTGGATTAAAAACATTTTTTTGACCCTAGATCATGTAATGCAGTTAATTTACAATCATGTAATGTAGTTTCCCTAGATAACTTAATTGTGGGTTTACAGTTCCAAGAGGACTTTTTATCATATTAGATTCTTTCTCATGCCATTGATGCTAGGGATAGTAGTATATATGTTCTTACAAAGCTTTTGTGTGTGTGTGTGTGTGTGTGTGTATTTGTTCCTTTCAAATTTTAATTTGGCATAGACATGATGATAGATTAACTAATCATGACATAAACTTCAATTGATAATAATTACTTTCAAATATATATAGGTAAATTTTGTATTAATGGAAAGTATAAAATGCCATAGTTCTCACATTTTAATATTATCTTTAATAAATATTTTTATTTGAAAAATTCCAATCATTCAATAATAAATTCTTGAATACAATACAAGATAAACTAGAATTTGATGTAAAGTACATGTGTGTATAAGTATTCAAAAAGTCACTTGTATCTTAAAGTAGTATTAATCATTATCAGCAATATGTTAAACTAATTATATTCAAAGCCTTTGAGCATTGGTATTAATGCTTATAATGACATTATAATTTATTGATTCTAGTGAGAACCATGCAGTTTCAAATCATTAACATTTAAATATCTAAGAGACATTTGATATAAAAATAGTTCACTTCCCTTTATTTCCTTCAAGAGACTTTGTGTTCATTCTTTGTGGTCATCACCTTATATTGATTCTATGTAAAGTTTTTGTGTTGTTGAAACACATTCCTACTTATTGTGACAATACAAATTCTAACAATTTCAATTTTTCTATTAGAAATTTTGATAAACAGCTGTTAGAGGTGAAAGAGAAAGGCATAATTTTGAAGTACTAATAAAGAGATAAAGATCATCAACTATTATAATCCAAAAGCATGTGAGAAAATGGTCAGCTAGGAAGATCTTTAATGATCATCTAAGGGACGTTATACTGTTGCAGTCTAGTAACATACTTCTATCTCCTCTCTTTGGTATTTTTATTATTTCTTCTAGTTTATTAGAATTTGTAATTCCTCGGCAACTATTCATAGTTGTCTAGCAAGGCAGCAATTCATTGGTTTAACACTATTTCAAAGAGAGGGGCAATACCGAAAGTCATTCAAGGAAACATAAAGAGAGGGTCAGCAAGTGAGCATCCGGAAGTTATCAAGGTGAGAGTTCTAGTCTTTTTTTGTAGTCCTGGTGATAACTAGGCGCACAATGATATATAACCAAGTACCACATAATGTGATTCCATATGTCATTTCGTCGGTGATAATCAAATACAGTTTGCTTGTTTCTAACAAAGAAAAAAAAGTATCATAGTCAATTGCTTATAGTTTCAGGTACATGAACTAAATCTAAAACACTTCACATGTCAATCCCAGGTAATTTGTTTTTCAGTCAACTGTCAACTATTTAATTTTTCAGCTAGTTTTATGTTCCTTTTTTCCTTGACTCTTGAGGTAGTAACTATTGATTGCCATCAACATAATTGTTAATAATAGATGTTATTGTTATTATCCATTTTTAAACTATCATGATAATGATTTCTTAAATTATAGAGTTGAATAATATGGGAAGTTGCAAGTTATTGAGTTCATAGGCTGAGTGCTATAAATGCAATATTTATAACTCGTATGCACCTAATATAACTTTTATCTTAAAGGAAAAGTGTATTAACTAGTTTTTATACCTCTCATATCTTTTAGTTCCATCTATTATTGCAACACATTGTTGCTCAATTACAAATTGTGCTTCACTAATCAGTTGGTATAACTCATTTTGGAGTATTCTTTTGCTTATAAATGTAGTTGTAGCTTACTGATTTTTATGCTCTTTCATGTTTTTGATTCCTGGCAACAAGTGCTGGCCTGAAAGAACAAGAAGCGATCAACTTCTTGAAAAAGAAAATGAAGAACACTTGGTGCAGGTATGCTTATAAGATAAATTGTTAGTATCACATAACACTTGGTTCGAATAACTCACATTCTCCTTTTTTGTAGGATTGCACGAATACTCTCTTGCACAACAAGTTACTTTCTCACTAACAAGTTTTAGTACACTGCGATATCCAAATCATGTTTAGTAGCTGAGAACTAGTTAGCAACTCTATTCTTCTGAAATTGGTTCTTATATATTATAAGGATAAAAATTAATTTGTTTGTTTTAATAATCCTAACCTGTTCTCTCATAATTTTTGGCAAGCATAGTAGTCTAGTTAATTAGTAATTAAACTTATGCTACACCTTTTTCTTATTCAATGATTGGTTATTGTTAGCTAAAATATTTGTAAAGTGATGTTTTCTTGACTTGTTTTTTCGTAGACTGCAATATCTGCTTTGCAATCAGTTCTGCAAGAGGATTTTAAAGCTATAGAGTTAGAGGTAATATCTTATTTTAGTCTTGAGTCTGGATTTTCTTATAAGATTCGAGAACATATGTAGTCACTATTAATAGTTCTCTATCCTTTAAAATTTTCTGTCATTATAAATGCTCATATCCTAGATGGGAGTTATGAGGGTAGAAGATCCATCATTTAGAGTATCATGGACAGAGGAGATCGAGGAACATCTAACAAGAATTAGTGAATGGGCGGATTACATACAAGATCACATCTCCGATGAGTATGAAATTTAGGTATTGAAACTCTTATGGCGGTTATAAACTTTTGGTGTTATAAATTTTATTATAATCTGATGTATGTTTGTAAGGAGTGATTTTAATGGGGACGTACAAGTGTAGTACTTATATATATGTTTGATGTTGCTTTGTATATATGTTTGATGTTGCTTTGTTTTGATGTTGTTGTAATGATGTATCTGGTAAATTAGTTATATAGACAATGATTTGTTGTGTTGAGAAATGGCAATGGTTAAATTGGCTTTAGTTCTTTTCAATACAAACAACAACGGTTAAAAACCATTGTCTAAGAGACCCAAATAACTGTTGTAAATGAACATGTTAACAAAGATAGATCACCTAAAGATAACGGTTATAAATTATTGTCTGTTCACTTAAAACACAACAATGAAAAATCGTTGTCTGAAACCATAGTAAATTGATGCGTTGAGAAAGATAGAGCGCTCAAAGACAATGATTATAAATCATTATCTTTTCACTTGAAACACAACAGTGAAAGACTGTTGTCTGAGACCATGGTAAATCAACATGTTGAGAAAGATAGGGTGCTCAAAGACAATGGTTATAAACCATTGTCTTTTCACTTGAAACACAACTATAAAAAATCATTGTCATTTTAAGGAATAACTATTATCTTTTCACTTGAAAGATAATGATTTTTTACCGTTATCTTTTGAGACCTCTATCTTTCTTAACACGTCAATTTACAATAATTTTTTGGATCCTTTCATAAGGATTTTTCACCCTTGTCTTTTAGCAAATTTATTGCAGTGATAGATTAGAACTTACTTACATTCGAATGAAGAATAAAATCTTAGGGCATTAAATGAAATAGACAAAACATGAATTAAATGAATTAAAATACTTTAACAAAAGTAAACATAATGTAAAGGGGAATTTAACCAAACACTTTGCAAGCATAAATGAAGTTAAGTTAAACTGAACACTAAAGTATAAAAACTTTCCTTCCAATAGGATGATAGTAGATGTGGAATAATGCTTGCAGATGGAAATGGAAATGTATCTTCCCAACCACGACAAGGGCTTAACGTGGATCGAAGATGGATTTTTAGAAGCTAAGAAGGTGGAAGGCCATCACACCCTCTTCTCCTCCCCAAGTGTGTGTTCCTTCGTGAGAACCTACCCAACGGGGGTGAGATGATGATAGCCTCTCCCAATCGGGATGAGAGATCGTGGATGAAGGTGACCGCTAGAGATGGAGATGGAAGGGCCTCTTCCCAACTAGGTTGAGGGTTGGGATGGAGGATGGTGAAGGAGGTGGAGAAGGAGGAGGAAGAAGAAGAATCCACTTTGCCCTAATCTCAAGTGTGGATTTTATATAAAGCGAACCTAGCTCGTGCCATAACCGCGCCAAAAAGCACGACCTAGTCATATTGGCCACTAAGTTGGACTTTCGATCAATTTCCAGACCTAGCAGAGTGGGACACAGCCAGGTTGTGTCAGGGAACACAACTAGGTCATGTTAGGGAACACAACCAAGTCATGTTGGCTTATGTAGTGAGGTTCAACTTCTCTTTTGACTCCAGTCTAGCTCTCCTTTAATCTTGTATAAGATAAAGTTCAAAGCTTAATAAATAATGCTCTGAATGTATAAAAATTGTGATGATGCTATAAATTAACCCTTGCTTATGAAATAAGATATAAATATGGATTTAAGCATATGAGAGGATATAAGCATCAAATATAAGAGTCAAAATAATATGTCAAAATATTAGTTATCATACATGGGTTCCTTATTGTTGTGTTTATACTTGATGTACGAACCCGCTCAAGTTAGTTTGCTCAAATTTATCATCTTGTAGATGGGAGCATTCTCTCAAAGCCGCATTCGGACTAACTCTCTCGATCCAGCCACTATAACAAAAATGTTAAAAGATAATACCACAAAGACAACGGTTTTAGAAGAAATTGTTATGAATTTGATAAAAGACAATGGTTTTTGACAAAATCATTGTCTTTGAGCTCTCATAAAATACAAAAGACAACATTTTTATGAAAATCATTGTCATTGAGTAACTTTTTTTTTAAACAACAACATATTTTACAATAGTTTTCTAAAATCGTTGTCTTTAAGTGCTTTTTTAGGATTTACGATAATAGTTTTGAAAAGCGTTGTACTTTTTGTATTATTTTATTTGATTTTATTCTTTCTCCATTTTTTCCCTTGGCGTTTTGCTTTCCCTCTCTTCCAAAAATTTTTAGTATCGTCTTTTCCCCCTCATGCGATTTCTTTGCCTCTCCTCATGCGATCTCTTCACGAACCCTAAGCCACCACTCATCCTAAGTCGATCTCTTCACGAAAAATTTTTGTTGTCCCAAATCCTATTCAGTTTTTCTTTCCCTCTCCTCATATGATCTCTTCATGCTGTGAACCCTCTCTAGCGAAGCCTAAGCATCTCCATCCAACCCCTCTCCGATGAACCCCTCTCCTCCGGACTCCTTTTAGGTTAACCCTCTCTCACTGAATATCTTTGGCGAACCTCTCTCCATGAACCTCTCCTCCAAACTCCTCTCAGCCTAACCCTCTTCCGCTGACCCTCTCCCATGAACATCTCCGTTGAACCACCCACCTTCGTTCTATCTGGTTGATGCTTTGATCTGGCAGGAAGTAGTGCTAATGATCGTGTGGAAGATAGTAAGTCTCTCCTTGGTCGCCTTGTGCATTTTTTCTCCAAGAATGGCTCTCATGAGCATGCTTGACTCGTATGAGTCTCTCTTTCTCTCTCTCTCTCTCTCTCTCTCTCTCTCTCTCCTAAATCATCTTTTTTTTTGCTAGTATTGGGATTGGAAGTGAGCGAGTTAGGGTTGGCAAGAGTTGGAGCTTAGGTGGAGGGTTGTGCTTGGATCCGCAATCGCCTTCATAGGGTCCACTCTCAGGAGCATTGGGGGAGTGGGGGGAGGTGGCATCTTCATTCCCATGCTCACTTTGATCCTTGGTTTCGACCTCAAGACTTTTGCTACCATCTCCAAGTGTAAGTAAACCATAAAATTGGATTTCCCCCCCCCCCCCCCTTTTTGTGGGTTTTTTTTCTCTTGGTTTCCATTCACAGAGGAAGCCATTACTATTTCAACCTATGCTTATGTTGGGCATTAGCATCATCATTGCCTTCAATGTGAACTTTGCAGAATTGATGATCACAATCCTATTCCTTGGTAAAGCTTATATGAATTTTAAATTACTAATCTTAGAAACTATTTGTTCTTTCAATATCATTATTTTTGTTATTTCCAAAATTTAATTAGCTTTTAACTCCTGCAAATATGTTTAGAGTGATCAATGGTAATACTCTGGAACTGAACCTCCTATCGCAAATGGCCAAGAATGACAAGTCCAGAACTAGAGTTAGCTTCATGATTAGATTAATAATGATATGCATGTCTACTTATGATTAATTAATAAATATTTAAATATATATATCTTAGTCATTTACAATTTGTTTCTAACATAGTTTTTTAGTAATCAGATTTTTACCTATCAAGTTTGTATTTTTTAGTTCTTTTTTTTTTGTTTCAGATATTGCAAGTGTGAGATGACTTACAACCCTGATGATTTGATGGTCCAGTGTGATGGATACAAGGATTGGTAAGTGATTTTGATTACTCATTCACATGTTGCTTGACTTGGTTTTTTCTATAATTGCTTCATGCTAAGATTTGGAGGTGGGACCGTGGAACAACACTTGAAAAAAAAACAATTCTGGTAGTTTATTAAAGTTGAAAATATGAATGCCTACGCATGCACTTATGATTCAAAATGATAAAGTTGAGGAATTTCTCCAATGTGGGCTTAATCTTTCATCTCGTAGAATTCCTAATCTTCTGATCGATTCTTAAGCTGCTTCTCACCGTCTCCAAGAGTTGCTTCGTGCACGACAATTTATTGAAATATGTATGCACTAATTAATGTGATTTGTGCATAGTATTCCTTTGATGCAAAAAGGAATTGGATTTGTGCATAGTATATCAGAGAATATGTACTGAATTGACCCGCCATGAGAATATTTCATAGATCATTATATGAGTGTCATAAACATTCTCATATGACTAATGGTATGAATAGTCCTTAGACCTGAAGTCACTATGGTTCCCTACATAAGGAGTTGTGTACTTTGACATCGTCAAACATCATCTATAACATGGTGGACTATAAAGTCGATCATTGGGTATGTAATGAGTTATGCGGAGAGATGTGAGTGATGTAGATGGGATCTATCCCTTCCATATGACAGAAGCGATATCTGTGGGCCCCTTGGCTAGTAGGACACAAGAATGCATGGTCATGCTCAAATGAGTCAATATGAGATATTGAACTTATTTGTTTTGAGTGTGTCTACTTGGAGATCAAGAAACACAAAGATTGATAAGAGAATTTACGGTCTATGCCTCATTAATCAATCTAGATATCAAGGATAGAGGGACTAAGTCATACAAGATAATAGCCACGGGCAGGTTAGGTCAGATCTCGACTTTCTCGTCACTTGGGCAGCAATGATGTATTACTAGATGTCACTCATTGTTTATGTATCTAAAATATTGATTTGGATACATTGCCAATGTTACGAGAGTCTACTGGGTTACACACAAAGAACATGTTAGTTTGGAAATGGAGATTTTAGTTTGACTAAAATATTGAGGATCTTAAGATTAATGGGTTAATCTAAAGTGTTTGTGTCATCTTTGTAATGATTGACACTAGTGCTAGTGGGAGATTATTAATAATAACTCTAAGAGTCAATTATGAGATGATTAAGCTTATTGGGTTATTGGGTTAATGGTTAATCTAATATAATAATCTAACCTATTAAGAGGAAAATAAAGAGAAGTTTAATCCAAATTAAACTCATTGAGTTAGACTCAATTGGATCCAATTATTGGATTGAGTCTAATTTGAATTAGATTCATGGAGTCAATTTGGATTGATGTCCATGGAGTCAATTGGGATAGATAAGGTTCAATGAGTTAGACTCATTGGGTGAACTTGAATTCACCAAGGAAGAGGAAAGGTCAATTTTGACTTGACCAAAAGGGAAGAGGAAAGGTCAATTTTGACTTGACCAAAAGACTCTTCATGAAAGATGACTAAGAGTCAATTCATGAAGAAGATCAAGAGGCAAAATGGAGATCAAGAGCCAAATGGACTTTTGGTATTCCATGGGAGTACAAAAGGAGGAATTTTGGCCATTGATTGTAAGAAAGTTCATTTTTTTTGTCTTCTTCTCCTTCCTCCTCTTCTTCCTCTTGGCCCATCCTTCCTCATGGCCGAATCACCTTGTGTGGCTAGCACTACAAAGTTGGTTCTTCTCAAGATTGAGAGTTGGTGAGACGAATGGAACATGTTCGTGTGGATACCGTAGAGGCGCGGACACTTGATCGCACTGAGATATGCATCCAAAGAAAGGTTGTTGTCGGTATTGCGAAGGACACGCATTAAAGGTATAATCCTCTCATGTAAGACTTAGTATATGGTTTCCTTTCGCATGGATCTTCTGAAGGAACTAGATGTTTTCCGCTGTGCTTTGACATGTTTAGCGCCCTAGTTCCTTACACAATCTAGTTTGACCCTAGGTTTTGATGTTTGGCTAAAGGTTTAAGTTAGGTTTATTGTTGTATTTAATATGCATTGTGGTGTGTAGGATACATGTACAACAAGGAGAGTCCAAGTGTGATCTTGCCAAAGAAGGAAAGTCCAAGGGTGAGTCTTAGCGGTGTAAGTCCAAGCATGTAGTCTTGGCAATGTAAGTCCAAGTGTGACTTGGCAATGGATGAAGTCCCGGAGGTGCGACCTCTTGACAAAGGAAGACCTGACAACAATGATAAGGCCGATGAAAGCTCCAGAAGGCAAGGCGTGAAGGATGGGGAGACATCCGAGGGGCACGAGGCTGATAGAGGAGACTAGAAGGCTAGGTCTATGTTGTGCTGGCAAGGACATGTGCACGAGAGGCTGCACTCAGGGTAAAATTCCAGTGTTGTTGTAGCATTACTGCAGCGGTACTATATCGTTGCTATAGTAGTACTATATCGTTACTATAGCAGTCGACTGATGTTTTCATCAGTCGGTTGATAGTCGACTGTTGGCTTGTAACGATCGAATTTCACTTAGGACCAGTCGACTGATGATTGTACCAGTCGACCGGTGGCAAGAAACATAGCTAGGTGTTTCCTCTAGAGCTCTATTAAAGAGATTTCGGGGTGCTTGGCCAAGGTTAACGAAAATAGAGGTGATTGCTATTAGAGTCTCCAAAGTGATCTTGTGTGCCTAGCGTGCTTGTGTGAGTTTGTGGCGAGGTTTCTCCGCCCACAAGGAGCTACGTGAGCTAGCCAGAGGTTTTCCGGAGAGTCATCCACCGACGGATCTAAATCGTCCACCTTACGGATAACCGTGGAGTATGAGCTTTATCTCCGAACTACATTAAATCAAAGATTAGGTTTGCTTTCTCTTGTTAGTATTTGTTTTTGTATTCCACTACTAACCATTGTAGGAAGTAAACGTTGGGTGAGTCACTATTCACCCCCCCTCCCTTTAGCGACGTTAAGGTCCCTACAGGTATGTCCACCACGTAGCTTGAGTTTGCAAGTGCCAATACCTTTGACTTCAATCCTTACATTATTTCCCATATATATCCATATGTTACCAACTGGTACTCGACGGTACTCCACATATGTATCTTAATTACGTGCTACATAATTCGTTACTCTTGAATGTATAATCCATAAAGGATAAGAATCAGCTAACAACACTAAAATTGTAACATAATGCTCATGGAAAGAAGATAAAGATGGATCTACCTTTTTCAGCTCAGTACAATCCCGAACAAAATGACCTTTCTTGTCACAGTTATAGCAAGTCAGCTTGCTCTTAGGTTTTTATCCATATTTCTTTCCTTGCTTCTTGATTTAGTTTTGCCCAGCAACAACACCAGTTCTTTTCCTTTTCTCTTTCCTTTCTTAATCCATCTTTTCTTATTCTTGGAACCAGAACCTTTAGCTACAAAAACTTGGCCAGAAATCCTTGTAGATTCTACCGTCTCCGCCTCCAGTTCAACATAGCGTGAGACATTAGTGAAAGTCTTGGTACTTTCACTGTGAGTCAGATTGTGTTTCATCGTCTCCTAAGAATCAAGAAGGGAATGGATAACTGCCTAAACATGTTGTTCATCAGTCAACTCATGAATGACAGCCTTTAAGTCCTAAATCATATTTGCCATTTCCCTCGGATGTTGGGACATGGTAACATTGAGCGCTTTTTATAGTTGTAAAACTCAATTGTCACCTAATGAAGCTTACTCAGGCTTACTCCACTATTCTTCCTATAAGGGCTACCTAGACAGCATGAACCGATAGTAATGGCTCATACTCAAATATTAGGTCATTCACCATTGAACTAATCAATATTCCCTTAGCAATGAAGTCATTCCTTTTCCATGTCTTATAGGCATCAAGGTCACGTTTGTTTTATGTTGTAGAACCATCAGCCGATTCTTCCATGAATTGATTTACAACCTCTAGAACTTCTTATTCCTGAAAAACATATTATATTTTGATATGTCAGATTTTGTAGTTATCCCCATATAATTTCTCTCCCTTATTGAGTTCAGCTATGATATTCTTAGTTTCCATAATTTATAATAAATAAACAAATTATTTTTTATTTTAGTGTAATTCATATGCATGTAATTAATTATTGACTCAATGTAAATTAGAATTAGTTTATAAAATCAAATTATAATTATATTTTCACTCATCATTTGTATATTCCAATCTAATCAACATTGATAAGTTATATTATACACATCCCATCAAATGAACTCATCATGCAATGAATGTATCATTAAATGAACTAATCATTATGTTAAGACTGTTAACACATAACATTCTTTTTCAAGTTCGTTAACGCATAATATAACTTTTTATTAAAATAGTACTGTTTGAACATAATAACAGTTTCTTTTACATGATTTTATTAATATGAGTTTAATACTATTCATACATAGTGATAGCGATAACAACTAAACTCTACTTTACAAGATAAGCTGACACTACTCTTATTAGGAAAAATACTAGTGTAGTGGGCAATACTATCCCGTTCATCTCGGACTTGATGAAGGCAAGATCAACCTTAGAAACATCCATCAGATCCATTTCTGGATCCTCTACACACTCTTCTAGATCCTCCTCTAATTCTTCAGGATCTTCCTCAAATTCTTCAAGATCCATTTCTAGGCCCTCGTTAGATTCTGGTAGATCCATTTTTTTCAAGATCTGGATCCTCTTCAGATTCTGCGAGATCTATTTCTTCGGGATTTGGATCCTCTTCTGATTCTGCAAGATCCATTTCTTCGGATCTAGATCCTCTTCTGATTTTTCAGGATCCTATGCCAAATGACGTAAATCCCTACATATCTCTGAATATGAGATGTGCTCTTCAGAGTGATCCATTAGTTGGTGTGCTATATCTCTAAGATGAGACTGGAAACTCTTCTCGTTCGAGTTTCTAGAATATTTGATCGAGCCGGTCAATAAGCCATCTGACTCCATAAACCAAGTCATAATCAAACTCCTTGATCTCCTCCCAAAACATATGTTGGCGCGCATTGCAACTAATCATCGTGTATATTGTCTATGATATCTGGAATTGAAAATAATAATGTCAGTATAAAATCGACATACCAATAACAAAACTAGTTAAATCTAATTCTCACATATATTTGAAATAATATACATCCAACATACATAAACAAATAAGAAAAATAAATTTTCTTATATTTGAGGAGTTTTGGTTGACTAACCCACTGAATTGATGGATCGAGTAACTAGATCCTCAATCTCTTATCCTTATTGGAATTAATCCAACTGGGATGTTTAATTATTTTTTATTTAATCTAAGTTTATTTAATTAAATCATCCTAATTGATTTGGTTAACTTAACTAATGATTTGAATATCTTAATTTAGATCCACTCAATTTTATAGGATCTAGTTCAAATGAGCTAAACTGGTTCGGATCCAACCATGATTAATTAAAAAAGTATTAACACAAAATTTTATTTTCAATTAATTTTACCGAAAAAAGTCTTCCTGTTTCAAATTTTCTTGAGGAGAAACCCTTTTTTATTTATTTGATTTAAAAAATTAAACTTTTCCTCAAGGAACTTTTGACGGAGGAGCAGCTGTTCTTCTTCTCCGTACGAATACGGCAGTTGGAGCGACTACCAATCGGTGGCCCTCGAAAGCAGTCGTCGGCACTCTCCAGCGCCGGACACCGGTCGCCGATGGCTCAACATGGTCGTCAGCACGCGCAACACACAGAAAAACACAAAAAGGCTGTTGGCCGGCCTTTAGAGCGTTGCTAGCCACAGGCGTGTTGTCGGTCTCCTGGGATATCGTCACCAGCCCCAGAATGCCCTCGCCGGTGTGTCCCCGTGATGCAATTCTGCTTCAATGCAGTTGCCGGTGACGGCAATGATTCGGCAACAAACAGACATGCTTTTACCATATATATGCTACTCTAATACCATTGTAGCATCTATTTAGCATGAAATTCAATATCAAATGTAAACACTTACTTCGAATTGATGTCTGCGGCAAATCTTTGGCTTCATGCTTATCGTCGGAAGAATGATCACGGATGAAATCAGAAAGTCCTCAAATTTCGCGAGCCAAATCCCTTTCTCAAGATGTTCTCCTCACACCTTTTCAAATTTCTGATCTCACTTTTCTTTCACTTGGACGTACATATTTATAAGAAGAGCAAGCCTCTTCTCCTTCTATAACTTGTGCTCTAATTGCACTTAAAGGAGGAAGAGAAAGAGGAATGGGTGCCCTCTCCTCTTCTCAACGTGTGCATTCAAGTACCACATCTAACACCTACAAGTCCTAGATTCAAGTCCTTTCTTAGTCAATATTCTTATCCTTGTCACCGGTTCTCCCCATTCGACTCGACTTTCGGACATGATCATAGACAAGATGTTGCAGTTGCCTCATTTGAAAAAGATGTTGATCGTCTTCTTTCTTTTGGTGGCAACAAAGAAAAAAAAATGCCTCCTCTTTGAATGTTTTCTTCCTCTTCTTGCTCTTTCATCTCTCGCAAGGAAACAAAGGTACAACAGACCTTCAGAGACCTCCACATTGAGCACCCGTGAGATAACGATGGACGACTATGACATCAAAAAAGTAGGCATCGGGAAATTCTTGTTAGATGCTAGTCAATCGTTCTGTGAAAGTGTGAACATGCTGAGGAGTTTCGGCAGCTCTGAGAAAATTCAAAGAGAGAAAATGCTGAGCAGTTTGAGTTTATCCCTGCAAAAATCTCACTTGCTCAATGTTGGACGACACAAAAGTAAATAAGGTAAAGATGGACAGAAGCAGCATCCATGATATTGTTTTCATCAGCGGATCGACAAGAATTTCTAAGATCCAATATTTATGAGTAGATTTTATTGATTTGGTATGAAATGATTTTTTTTCTGGATTATCATCTGATATTATTTTAAATTTAAGGACGAATTCTTTCAGTATGGGGTGATGCAAAAGGATCCTTAAATTATTATTATTATTTTTTGATGATTTTTATCTTTTGATATTAACATATTTTTGATATTGTTTTATATTTTTGATAATTTTTATTTTTTTTTATAGTTTAAGTCTCTTTAGAATTTTTAAAATTATTAATCTATTAATAATTTTTTAAAAATTTATTTACACATGATATGATAGTATATAAATTAAGATTTCTTTCCTTTATTTTATTTGGAACTCAGGGTCTTCGTTTATAAAAAAATACATGTATTAGTTTGAGAGACACCTCTATTCTTAATAATTTTTTTATTTTTGGTAAAATACAGAAAACAGTACTTTTCTCTTTATTGGGGATTTTCCTGTTATCTTCTCCTTAATTATATCTCTCCATAAGATAGACTTTTATTTACAAATTCAAGATTTCACCAAATTGATGTGTAAGCGATTTTCCCCAGACTCGAGCGTTTCTTAGTGCTTGGGCAAAAACATTAGGTGTGCAAGCTATTTGGGTTTCTATATGATGCTATATAAACTCCTAAATAATGAGTTAAGAAAATTAACTGGGAGATTTGATCATATTATAAATGAATCTAATAAAAGTGTTTGTAATTTAATTTCTCGTGATTCGAGCAATTGAAATAAGAGATGATATCGTTTATTTCTAGTAGTCGATTCCATGATAAAATATAACAGATAAATTATTAAAAATATTTTTATCCTAGTCTTTTATGTGAAAAAGTCAAGTATTCAGTATTTTATATCTGTTGAGACAGATAATTTTTCATGATGAAAGTTATTATCAAGCTTTTGTGTCTCTCTCTCTATAACGAGTTTATTTTCTGTACTAGTTTAGATAAAGCAAAATTGATAAAGCAAAAACTCTATTGAGTACCATTGACATGAAAATTTTAAGCGAATCTAATTTTATACTTAGCATTAAGATCACAAAAGTGATTGATAGTAATATTCTATGGACTCATTGTCAATTTAGAAAATATGCATAGTACTTCAATTAATCTAGCATTAAAAAAAATGCCAAATATTGATGGTAGGACCATATCTCAAGAAGAATGCTAAAATGTTCGATTACTTTAACTTAAAAAATATTACGAGCTAAATTGAATATCACAATCATAGTAAGGAAGGTTAGTTAGCTATCTCAAACTTGTCCAATTAAGTACCAGCGTAACACCTAAAGAGCTTGATAGATTGTATAATAGGTTTGAACAATGTAAGAAATTAACTTGAATGCAAATTGGAACCGACGCAAGCTTCTGAAGTCCATAAGTTTACAAATAAAAGTGACAGCCCATGGTGATAGCAAATAGAAACAAAACAAATACCTGTTCGTCTATCCTAAATGGTTTGCCCCGACTTGAAATTAAACATAAACAAATTATTGCAATGTTTGATTTAGATATATCAGAAGACCGTAAATTCTTTCTGGATTACCCAATAAAAAAAAAAGACAATATATATCCATTCTTAAACAAATTCTGAATCTTTGTAAACCATATGCAATAACAAAATACTGCATGCAAAAATGCGAACAGACCAACTACACACACATAACACACAGCGTAACATACAATCTGACGCATAGGAAACACAGGAAGAATGGGTAACATCCAATTTACAATCATGAGCTCCTCTGCACCTCATCTTTGCCATCTTTCTGAAAAAGGGATAACAGTTTCTAAATCAGTTCCAGATGCCAGCTACTTAAAATGAAAAAACAATGAAAAATAATCCAGTTAGTTGAATAGTTGGAAGATTATAAACATGTATCCTGTTGTACCACTTGCAATATCATCCTAGTTGTACAATTTTGAGGGAATTGTTGGCTTCATGGGATCAGGAATTACCAGCAGAATTACGAGGGTGAACTCCATTGCTCTTTGGAATCTGCTGAGTTTGGGATGGTGATCTTTGCGTGCACGGTGACAAGGTCTGCTTTCCGTTTTCAATAGGCAGCGAATGCCTTTTCTTAGGTTGGTTATCAAGCATATCAGGACTTGACTTTAGAGATGTACTAACATGAGCTTTAGCTCTAGCAGATGCAGTGGCCTGCATATAACCTGGAAGCGAACTGCTATTAATGAGCCTGGGCTCCTGATCAACAAGATCCATCTTTGCCATCCCAAAGGAGTTGCGCCTCTTTGGATTTTTTGCATCCTTCAATAAGTTTTCTGTGCTATTTCTTCCAACTGAATCATTATCTGGGTCGGATGGTGACTTTTTAACTGCCAAATGAGATCTTTGCCTATGAGTAGGCTTGCTATGATCCTTCTTACTCTTACTGGAACTCACAGAAATGTCACTAGATGGCGTGCCATGTGGATCAGGCACCGATGCATGAGTTCTGCCAATTCCTTCAGGTGACCTAAGTTGTTTTGTTTCTTCCAGATGGCTCTGCAAATCTGAAATAATTGGCTCAGATGCTTTTTGATGAACCTGTAAAAAGCTAGGTGAAACATCTAAGTCAGCTATAGTCTGCTCCACTCCATCAGGTCTTTTTGCTTCATTTATATCAGAGTTGAAGGTAGAGTTATTAACACTGCTATCCAAATTTGGGAGATTAACAGTTTTCTCAGCATGGTTCTGTTCCTCCAGCGCCCCAATTTCAAGAACAATTTTCCCACCGTAATTTTCAGATTTCTCCAGAGAATCGAAAGTGGAAGAGATGGTACCACATTCTGAAGTTGCAGCCTGAATCCTCGAATCATGGAACATTGAGTTCTCTGCTAAAATTGCCTCAGTATTGCCAGTAAAAGAGTCCACCTGTGAGTTATTGCTCTCAGTTTTCACTTTTGATACATTTAGATTACCTGAACTAGCATTGCGAGCAACAGTAGATATCAAACTCAATTCTTCAAACTTAGAATGGGCAGCAATAAATGCAGGGCTGCATGATTTTTTGGAAACAGTTGCAGATTTCTTCCCTTCTCTCTCAATTGATTCAGATAATTCACTTTCAGTTGTATGATTGGATCCATCCTTTGTGCATTCAAGCTCGTCAAATACAGTCTCAGCTAGTATTTCCGAGCTTAAGTTTGGTTGCAATGCTTTGGAATCTGATACGGAAGCTGGACTTGCAATCTCAGTGTTTATACTAGATCTTTTGGAAACATTTACAGATTTCTTCCCTTCTTTCTCGATTGGTTCAGATAATTCACTTTCAGTTATATGATTGGATGTGTCCTTCGTGGATTCAAGCTTGTCAGACACAGTATCAACTAGTATTTCAGAGCTTAAGTTTGGATGCAATGCTTTGGAATCTGATATGGAAGCTGGACTCGCAATCTCAGTGTTTATACTAGATCTTTTGGAAACATTTACAGATTTCTTCCCTTCTTTCTTGAGTGGTTCAGATAATTCACTTTCAGTTATATGATTGGATGTGTCCTTCGTGGATTCAAGCTTGTCAGACACAGTATCAACTAGTATTTCAGAGCTCAAGTTTGGATGCAATGCTTTGGAGTCTGATACAGAAGCTGGACTGTCATTCACCATCTCAGTGTTTGTACAATCTTCAGTGCTAGTGTTGAAAACCTCATTTCTGAGCTCTAGATTTTCAACATCATCATTTGGCAACCATTTGATAGAATCATCTGAAGTAATCACTAAAGTTTGTAACTCAAAGTTCTCAGTATTTTCAGTGGTTGCACTACTGTTACTATCATCATTGATTGACAATTGTGTTGAAGACAACTTAGGATCAGATAGAACTGAGAAAACAGTGCCTGGAATCTCTTTCTCCTGCTCACTATCTACCACTTTATCATCAGTCTCTGGTTCCAAATTACTTGAGTTGGCATTTTGTTCATGTTGGCCTACTCCTGGAGATGTTATAACCATCCATCTTTCTAACCACTTCCAAACTGAATCAGACTTTGAGGGAACACATTTTATGTACATGATTTTTGTAGTTGGTGTGATCTCCAAAAGCTTGGGAGAAAAAAAAGATGGAACTTCTCATTATAGTAAATTAATTTTAAGAGAAAACCAGTCAAAGAAATAGAGAATTGAATATACCTGGCGAGCAAAGCTATTTGAAAGTAAATCCTTTATTGCTGTTTTATTCGAATTCTCAGAAGAAGCTTTGGCTCCCTAAGCAACAATTTAAAATGAAGAAAATTTAACCAAGTAATAACAGCAAGAATAAAGATTAATTAAACCAAGTAATAAGAACAAAAGTTAAAAGATATCACTTAGTTGAACCCTGAATTTCTCCCACAATCCACCTTTTTTACTTGCCGGTACTAATGCTCTATTTACTTCGAGGTGCGGATTGAGAAAGGAAAGGAATCGCTAGGGAAAAAAATCCACCAAGCGAAGAAAGAGAAAGGAAAATAAAATCAAGGGATGTGTAACGAATCCCTATGGAAAGGTAGACGGACACCACCGAAGAAAAAATAACAGCAACGCGAGTGGCCGCAGGGCCACCTTGCGGGAGCAGACGCCCGTGCCACACTGCACGAGCGGTCCTATGAGGCGACCGCATAGGGAGGGCAATGTACTTCATTTTAGTGGGTGACCTGAAGAAGCACAATCCCCTCTGGAGGTGGGAGTTAGTGCGGCGGGGGTTCGCGCAATAAGTGATGAGTAGGAATGCACTAGAGCAAGCGCAGATTAATGAACACGGTCTCCGCCATGATACACTATCCTCCAAGACGATGGGACAACAAAGCCTGGGTGGAAAGGGATGGCGTTGTACACAGCGTCAACATGGACAGTTGAGGCCCTGTATTGTAATGGATAAACTTCAAAATTGCACAATTGCTTCTTCCTGGCCATGTGGAATTGGTTCCTGAACCTTCTCTTGCCTTTCTTTGTAGCTTGTCAAATGTCAAAGAGACTGCTCACTGTTCATGAGCTTTTCAAAACTGCTCAGGGCCGCTTGAAGTAGCCAAGTAAGGAGGTCGGTGTACTTTGTGCTATTCTCGAGACAAGCGTAGGCCAAGAAGTTGTGGTTGAGGGTTCTGACCCCAACAATGGCGATCCAGGGGTGCCGTTCGCTAGGGTTGTTGGTCAGGGCCACCGTTTCCGCTCGAGCAGGTGATGAAGATGCCATGATCCACAACAGCGAGGCCGCCGACACTTGTGGCTCTCGGTTAAAAGCGAAAATGTGACAAAAGAGGAAGGATTTTGCTTCCGCCCGATTTGGGTGAATAAAAAAAAAATCTAACAATCCATCCGTTGACGGATTCATAAATCAGAAATAATTCATCTTTCCTAATGAAATACAGTCAATTTTTTAAATTCATCTTCCCAAGTAAACAGAGCATAAGTCATAGCATATGTAACAGAGTGATTAATATCAATCAATCCAAGTGAGCAAACAATGCCAAGATTAAGCATTTACCTAAAACAATGTGCATCCATGAATTGATAAAAAGCAATTGGAAGAAGAAAAAAGCATAAGAGAAAATCACAAACCACACAAGAATTCAAATACACAGGCAAAAGCTATCTAGCTAAGATGCATTCATAGGGATTGTCAACATGAGGAACTCACTCAGTGCCATCCAAAGATTAACGCATCTAAAGTTCTAAAACCACCTATTATATTTTTTCATAAATGATATGAGTTCTTCATTCCAATAAGATGCAGAGTAAAAAAAACAATGAGTTTAAAATATTTCAGAAATATACCTCGAATTTGGCATCTCTTGAGGTAGGTATGTTTCCAATTAATTGACGAGAATGACGAGCCTTTACAAATGCCTGCATTCTTATTATGGCTATGATACACCGCAACGTTCCAATAGCCTGTCTTCTTACTAGATGTCCACGCACAACTGCTTGCAACTTGACAACACTCTTAAACTTATGGAGTAATTTCCTAGCCTAAAACATTTCCATTATCAAAAAAACGATGCACCAAAACTAATAAATAATCACAAGAAAGTATGGTTAGTACCAAATAACCCCTTATAGCAGCCTGAAGAGTAATCAAATCAGGTTCATTCAGAGAAGAGATAGCTGGAGTTAGAATTCTGTTAGAAAGAGATGATGGAGCCTCTGAATTTACTCCATCTGATGGTATAGGGCACATTTTAACTGGTTTCTCTTGCACTGGCAGGTTTTCTAGCAAGTTATATTTTGATGAGTGGAGATTAGTGGTCAATGCTTCTTGGCTTTGTTTGCTAGAGCAAACAGATATAGGTTCTGAGATAACACTATCGTTAAGCACTTGATGCTTGGATGATCTCTTGCGGAAACTCCACCTACGCTTGTCCGCCAAAGCTTTTGTCTGATACAATAGGAGGCATTAACAATCCATAAAGGAATGGCATTAGAGAAAATTTTCACACTTTGGAGGACAACAAAATAGCATTTAAGTATCAGATTTTCTTTATTCAAAAAGCTGTATATTAGTTAAGGGATTCCAGTTAGATAAATGAATTAAAAAATAAAAAAATGTAGAGAATGCATGACTATTAATTATTCCAGTCAGAGTAATAAGTAGATAATGCATTATGCAAGTACCAATGAACAATAAATATCAGTGTCAAAATGCTGACAAGGCATGTGCCTAATAGTGATAGAAGAAACTTTAGTACATTGAAGAGTGAAATCCATGCGTCTGTATTATTTTCTATCATATTTTCCTTTCATGTAAGTTTGTATTCCCTCACAAGCGAGGAAGAGGCTCCATGGTTAAAGTACTTGTGGTATATAAGATGCATCCCAAGCATTCAAAAACAACACAGAAAGAGAAAATATCATGTATTCATTTTGTGGAAGGAAAAGATATCAACTTCCTACAGATGATATAGAACAATGAGCTATCGTCACCATATGAGATGGCTAGAATTGCAAGGTAAATACATACATTTTCAAGTATTGGATCTTAGTGTCAATTGGTATCTTTCCGCCATAAAAATTTGGTAGCAAAAATGGTTTCAGTGTCC
Organism: Zingiber officinale; assembly: GCF_018446385.1. Lineage (NCBI taxonomy): Eukaryota > Viridiplantae > Streptophyta > Magnoliopsida > Zingiberales > Zingiberaceae > Zingiber > Zingiber officinale. Next base: position 57,978,148 of record NC_055987.1, on the reverse strand, counting down.
ATCCACTCTTTTCATTCACATTTTTCATTTTCCATTTACCAGGTTGATACTTAGAAATAAAACTCCTAGATTTGCAACAAAGGCCAATGTTAGTGGCAAAGGAACATTCTCTCCTCTCCAAATTGTTGGAACGGTTTAACATAAAGGCATGAAATAATTACATTAGAAAACGAAAGCAAGGATCTAGTAAGAACAATGTGAGCGTAACTTCTCCAATCTTCTCTCTCAGTCCAGAGTTCAAATCCACAGGCCAGAGAAAATCCATCCGGATCAACGCCATCATAAAAAACCACCAAAGGTTATTCCAAACTACTCCACCCATTTCACATTTGAAAGAGTAAAATGACAATATAGATAACTGGGACTAGATCCAGGCCACTGATTCAACTAGATAGGAAGCACATGTTGATCTGATCAACATCACTTATTTAACTTTAAAGAAAAAACATAAAAAGCCTTTTTTGGGACGGTCAATCAGCACTCGAAGATCCAAGGATTATGAATGCGAAGCAAGGCCAAGGCCAAGGCCAACGCAACCAATTACTTTTCAGTGAAGATCCTAGAATTCCCTTCGCTCGCATAAAGAACAAAGAGAATCGATCCGATCCATAAGCCACACGAGCACCTAGGAATTCAGCACAAACAAAGAGTATGGTTACCTCATCCACTACGAGCTCGTCGTCGTCGATGGCATCCCCGGCACCACAGCCGATGATCTTGAAGCAGGAAGTCGAGGACCTTCCCATCTCCTCTTCCTTTCCTCCTCCCTGGCCCTCCTTTCGGTTCTGGTCTAGAGTACAGATTACGCGCTGCCCTCTTTCCTTTCGCCTCCTCGATCTCACCGGAGCTCGGTTTCAGGGAAGCAGCTCGTAAGATGTCGGAATTTAATAGAAGCCGATTAACTTAAATTAAATCCACTTAAATGCCGCTCCGTGACATCCGCTCCCAACCTATCCACACTCCCAGGCTAAATTACGCAAACTCCAACCGCAGCACCTACATTGGGGGCCACAGAGGCAGCGGTCATTGAAGCAGGTACGACAAGGGCTGCTAAGTTTTGGTCTCCTTCCCCACCGCTCAAAAGCAGGGAGCCGACCGTTTAAAAGTATCGTGGGAAGGCGTAACGTCGCCTATCGGTGTCGGCTTCCGCTTCCGCTTCCGTTAAAACGGATACGATACGTAGGACTCCGATTCGCGTAACGGGGGTTCCGAGACGTTGGACTCCGATTCGCGTCGTATCACGATGATAGCGACGTGCCAATTGTCCAACCAACCATAAACGTCGGCCTGCCCACATCGGCCGATATAAAAACGACAAGTATCTCTCTCCCAATCGAATCGCGTATCTCTTCCTCCGTTAATCCCAAAGTATTTATTTCTTAATTTTAACATCATCAATTTCATTATTTATTTCAATAAATTTTATTGATCAGAAAATTTGATCGGTTAGAAATAAATTATAATATATATATATATATATATATATAATTAATATACAATAAATTTTATTGATCAAAATTTGACTAACTAAAAATAAATTATAATATATACATATAATTAATATATAAATATAATATTATTAAAATGTTCATATATATGCATACTGACTTGATCATTTAGCATTATCTATTAATATATAAATATGATATTATTAAATAGTAAATTTTGTTGGTCAAAATTTAATCAGTTAGAAATGTCTATCTTTCAATTATTATATATAAATATAATTAATATATACATATGATATTATTAAAATGTTCATGTATATACATGAATGTATGTATTCTAACTTGTGAGATTTTGATTGGTCAGATATCATTTAGCATTATTCTATTTATTTCAATTGTATACTTTACATTGATCCATGAATGATTAAGTCAGATTCACCACGACAACAAATTAATAGACGAATTTTAAAGCGAAATTTTCAGACCAGACGACTATAAAGAATGGCAGGGAACCAAACTGGTGTGAAGAGCATGCGTGGGGCGGTGGTGGTGGAGGAAGGGAGGAGGATAGCGTAAAATAAGCATTCATTGCTGATTTGGTGGCTAGTGGCTTTAATTTTCAATATGTGTCAATGAAGGGCTTATCATTGATGGGGGAGCCGGTGTAGTCCGAGCCAGAGCCAGCAACAGTGCTTGTTTTGTTTGTCAAAGTTGCAGTTGGGGTGATGCCCTAAGAACATGGCGATGATAATTAGGGTGGGTTATAAAAGAAAGGTGAGATTTAATGATGAAAGTGCTTTGTTGTCTGTGATGCCGATGAGTGAGGTGGGGACAATGACAGCCTGCTCCATCACATGTTGCTTGTGATAGAAAAAAGAGCAAGTGAAGCGAAGCTGTACGAGTGACAGACGACACATGAGATTCTCCGAGTAGTGCAAGGAATTAACCAAGTGTGCAATTAATTACAAACTGTGCACTGTTAAATTAACCCAGTCGGCTTCAGTGGGACTGACCACCATCAGCCAGGTAGCAGATGATGATAAGCCTTGACCTAGCTAGCTTATTGTTCTGTACCTTAATCATGCACGTAATTAATTTGCAGAGTAGTGCAGGGCCTCATATACAACGTACGTACGTTTGGTTTTATACATATTCTCTTTTTTCCTGGACAGTAAGTAGTGCTGCTCACATGGCACAACGATGTTTGAGGAAGTTCACTGCAGGCATGGATAAGGCCGAGTCTGACAAAACAAACTGGCTAGCTAGCTAGGAGATGATATCGAAGGAGGGAGCCACAAGCTTCGCCAACAAAGAACCAACACGAAGACAGAGATGTATGGATATGGATTGTTTTTTCTTCTTTAAGGCATGCGGCTCTGAAGTCATGGCTGCAGCAAAGTCCTGTTGTGCAGTGCAGTGCAGTGCAGAGTAGCGCAGCAGACAGTTGCGCTTTATGCACATGCTAGCTTTCGTATAATCCTTTGTCTTTCAAGGGATGAATAATTACGATTGAGGAAATCCCATGAATGATTGTTTAGTTAAATGAGATGGATGCTGCAAAAGGTCGCATATGAAGGGGAAAGAGTCATAGACATAGGATTTTGGGTTTAGGATTGCAAACAAAAGGGCTGATGTCACGAATTCAGTAGGACTTAATTTTGAATATGGGCAAGAAAGCTAATGACACACAAAAGAATATTATGAATAATAGAAGATAATAAAAGGTAAATAAGAGAATGAGGACAAAAATGAAAACACCATTTTTTTTTTTTAATTTATTGGCATCCTCGAAAAAGACACCCTTTTTTTCTTAATCATCAAAATAATGAACTATTCTATTTTTTATTTAAATTACCCCCTCTTTAATTTACTTGATAGATACATGTATAAAAATTATATATATTTTACTATTTTATTAAAAAATCTCCCTCCTTTATTAACTAATTTTGGTGGAGCCTGAAATGAATTTACGTTATTGTCCTTTTTTCTATTCACTTTAAAAATAATTCCAAGGTTTATTTGTAACGCCCCAGCCCGGGCGGCCCCATCCAGACCGAACCGGGAACACTACCCATAATTGTCCATCGGGTTGACGACTAGCTCCACAAATCACCGAAGGTCCTTTCAGCGTGCTTTGTCCTCACTCGCACACACCCTGGGAAACTTCCCAGGAGGTCACTCATCCTAAGATTTCTCCAAGCCAAGCACGCTTAACTTTGGAGTTCTTAAGTTTGGACTTCCGAAAAGAAAGGTGCACCTTGGTGATATGAATAGTACCATCTAACCTTTTTAAGTCATACTTAACCAGAATCTCAGAACCGGGGTATTACATTATTAGTAATTCCACAAGCGAAACAATTATTGATCTAGAGTTCGAGACTCAGTTGCGGCGTATTATTATGAATTTTTCTTATCATTAATTTTCTCTGGTTGTTTTATATAAAAAAAAATATAGTTCTCTTTAATCCCACATCTTAGAATTGACAACACTATGATCAAAGAAGTTTCTACAAATAGTTTAGGCCAAGGATGTTAAAAAAATATACTTTTCTTAATTTTTTTTTACTAAGATAAGTATAATATTAAATTAAATTATTATTTTTTGCATAGGGAGGCCCGTTACAAGTTTGTTGCTGGGATTTTCTAGCGTCACCCTTGCATTATTGCACTATTGCATAGATCATGTGGTTTTAATGTATGTTACATTTTCAAGAGAAGTTTCTGAATAAACTATAAAAATACTGATAACAAGAAGATATTTACACGTAACGTGTGTCCACAATCACTAGTATATATATATATATATAAAAGGTTTCAAATATAGAAAAACCTTAACGAACAAAAAAAAATGTACATAAAAAGACAAGGCTCTAAATGATGCTGAACAAGAGAATAGGGAACAAACAATGACAGGTGAAGTGACGCTAATAAATGGATAAATAAAATCATTGGCTAGCTACCAAACACTAAAAATTTTTAAAATAAAATATTTCTTTTGCAAAAACAAATGGACTCGTATCTAATAAGATTCACCAAGGATCGTACTATAGAGCAATTCTTTACGAAAGAGGAAAAAGAAAAAGAAGATAAGCTTGTGCAACTCATAGAAAATGACAAGTTATCCCGAAAGCTATTTGGTGCCAAACTCAATGATGGCTAGCTGCATGCTTATTCTCAAAGTCATTAAATTCAATTTTAATTTTTTTAAAGTAAAATGTCCCAATTCACAAGAAAGAGAGAGATGAACAAACAAACAAACAAAAAAACAAATGATCATGTTTGAACAAAACAAACACAAGTTAATTAATAAATGTACCAAGCCTTTAAAATATCCCATTCTAGTATATTGTGTTAAATAATAGGTGGTATTTGAGGCAAGTTTGATCCTTGCAAGTATGATCTTATTTTAACTAAATACAATAGGGATATTTGTTGGTTCTATTCTATATTAGTAGGATTAATTACTCTAAATTCTAACTTTATATATATATATATATATATATATATATATATATATATATATATATATATATATGTTAGATCTTATGGTTTAAAAATTTCAACTTTCTTTTTGAAAATAAAGAAGTAATGGCATGATTGAAATCATCTTTGGCATTATCTATTATGAACTTTTGATATTAACCCAAATTGATCTTTAATCATGGAAAGAAATGGAAGAACATCACTAACATTAGATTTTTGCTTAGCTAAAAAAAATTCAAGAAACACGAATTCAATCATTAATGAATGATAAGAAAACTTGGCCAAGAAACATTAGCAGTAGAAACACCTCAAATATCACTGTGAATGAGATAAAAGAGAAAAAAAAACTTCTTTTTATCATTTATTGAAAAAGACACATTTGTGTTTATTCACACACTTCACATTGGAAAACTCTCAACATCTATATTTTGGAATAAGAATACAAATAAAATTTTAATAGATCTAAATGATGGGTGACTAGGTCAGTTGTGGTGAAAACTAAATCTTAACATTATTAGATAGCTAAAGTTCTGAAACTTAGCAATGTTTGATTGTCCCAATATTTCAAGATAATAGAGTTCATCACATTATTTAGCATGTCCAATCATCTCCATCAATTTCTTCTCAATGAAATACACATAAATTATGATGAAAAATCACATTATAATATATATATATTAAGTAAGGTTTGGATAGAGATAAATCGTGTGGATAATTTGCAGTCATGAATAACATTTCTTAAGATTAACATCTACATTCGTTTTTTTTAATATTGTCACATAGTGACTAGATGTTTGACGGTTAATAGAAAATTAATTAAAATTTTACAAACATAATAATACGAGCCTAGTCCGAACCAAACTCTAACATAATCTCAAACCAAACCTAATCCAAACCTACCCTAATATGTCTTAGATCTGATAACAAACACTTGTTTGTTACTTACCCAAGATTTATCAAAATCTTCAAGATTTTTTTTATCATTATGACTTTGTAGGAAGGCTACAATATAACTCATCCTCCTCTTTTCAATGATGATAACTTTGCCTATTGAAAATATAGGATGAAGTACAACAAAATCAAGATCATCAAAGTAAGCTCTACCTACCGAGAGACTGATAGTGAGCTAGTTAGTTTCGATTTATGGATGAGCGACATTAAAAAGTGAGCGACATTAAAAAGAAAGCCCAAGTTAATGCAAGGACTGTTAGGACTGGTTGAGCTAGAGAGGGGAAGGGGATTCTTGGTTAACTTGATTTTGCATAGCGGAGACTTGAGATCAATGTTAACTCCTTGTATTTACTTGGTATCCACCTTCTCAAGGAGGTGACTAGTTCAAGGATCCACACCACCACAGTCACCCTTCCACTATAGAAACTCTCATTCTCGGAGCTATGCTGAAGGTGGAGAAACCTTACAAGATTTATAGCGCTCTCTTTCTAAAAAAAAAAATAGCTCACAACAAGAAAGAAGAGGAGAAGATTATAAACTTTGAAATAGCTTCTTGTTCTTGGTGTGTATCTAGAAAATCTAGCTGGAGGAGAGCTTGAGTTGATCTTGAGCACTTGAGAGATCTTGAGCACTTGAGAGTAATGTAAAGAACTAGGGTGCTAAACACGCTTAAGTGCAGCGGAAAATTTCTAGTTCCTCCAGAAGATCCATGCGAAGGGAAAGACATGTTACAATATATACTAAGTTTATATCATGATAGTATACCTTTGATGTGTGCACACGAACTCCAGACAGATTGGATCTCAGTACAATCACACATTCGCGCCTCTATGGTATCCACACGAATAAGTGTTCGTTTGTCTCACAAACTTGTAAAGTGGAGAAGGCAACCACCTAAGGTTATGCTAGCAACCTTGATAGGAGGTATTCAACTAGAGGAGAAGAGAAGAAGAAGGAGAATGAAGAAGTCCACCAAAATAAGAGAAAAAATGCTTAAGTATTTACATCCAATGAAAATACTTAATGAGCATTAATTCAATTAATGAGCATTAATGAATATTTACACCCCATTAAGGACCACATTTGAAACTCTTCATTTTGAATTCAATTTCAAAAATTGAATGATTCATTGAATTTTGAAATTTAATAAATTATTCTCCATTAATCCTCTTAGTGAATGAATTCATTTGAGTCTAACTCAAGTCTAATCCACTTGAATCTAACTCAAGTCCAATTCAATCGAGTCTTACTCAATTGATCTCATGCAATTTCAAATATAATGAATCACTATTTCATTAATTCGTATTGACTCCTTGAGTCTAGTTTAAATTGAACTCAATCCAATAATTAGATCAAATTAAGTCTAACTCAATAAGTCCAATTCGGATCAGACTTAATCCAATGATTCATCATACGAACCCATATTCAAATATACTTGTTATTTGTTTGTGACCCAATAGGTTCTCGTAACGTTGGTAATGTATCCAAATCAACATTTAGATACATAAGCAATGAGTGATGATCCTGTCTGAGAAGCTAGACAAAACGGAAAGCTGGGAGAAAAACCTACTGCTGATGAAGAATAATACTTGTAGAATACCGATCTGAGAAACCCAAAGCGGATATCCGAGAAACCCAAAGCGGATCTGAGAGAATAAAGTCACAGAATGCCCTTCTCGTGTGAAGACCCCAAGACGAGAGAAGAGATTGAATGAAGAAAACCGAGATCTAGAGCTCCTAAAGCTTCCTGCGCACAAGAGACCAACCAACACTATCGTGAGTGACCTAAGGCCGGGGTGGGAATCCCTGACTAGGCCCTCCGACGCTCAAGTCAGTGATCTCTCTTAGTGTGGAAGAAAGAAAGAAGAAGAAGATGAACAGTAGTTGAAAATTAGGGTTGTGAGTGCGAGCAACAATGTGTGCATGAAGATGATCATACCTGGCCAATGGAGAGGATTCCCCTTTTTATACCACTTCATATAATCTCCGTAGTCATGAAGTGGACCCCGATTTTTTAGAGTTTGTTATGAGATGACGTAAGCCACGTACTTGCACAAAATAACTTTTAAGGAATCTTATTGGTACCCCAGATGTACTCTCTTTGTCGTCTAGTACCTGTAGAAAATTCTAGAAGCATTATTCCCGCCAAATTAGTTAACCTATTATACAATCATATGAAGCAAATATTCTCATAAGCTATTCATAAATATCCCCAAAATATTTATTCATGTCCTGTTCTATGAGTTATATTTTATCACCCTTGCCTAGTTATCCTGTCTCCACTTTGTCATGGACAACCCGATATTATACTATGTTTTGTATTGGTCGGGATTAATCCGAGGTCTCGTACAGGTAGGTTATTATTTTTATTTAACACAGGTCCTCATCGTCCAATAATATATTATAAATCACGTATGGTCTTGTATTTGCTCATTCCCGGACGATCATATACATCCGCCCGATATTAATCTATATTTGCATGCGCTAGCTCAGACAATCCCGCCCGATGTGGGTCGTTCTTTTCTTAAGCGTGTTATCTCGGTCGATCTTAGTCCATATCTACTTAAGCCAGCTACCCCGATCGGGATTGGCCTACCTCTTTCAAGATATATCCTAGCCGATATTGGACTATACTTCTTAAGGTATTATCCGGTCGGGATTGGTCTACCCCTCTCAAGGTATATCCCAACCGTTATTGGACTATATTTCTTAAGGTATTACTCGGTCGGGATTGGTCTACCCCTCTCAAGGTATATCCTGGCCGTTATTGGACTATACTTCTTAAGGTATTACCCGGTCGGGATTGGTCTACCCCTCTCAAGGTATATCCCGCCCGTTATTGGACTATACTTCTCAAGGTATTATCCGGTCGGGATTGGTCTACCTCTCTCAAGGTATATCCCGGCCGATATTGGACTATACTTGTCAAGGTATTCCCCGGTCGGGATTGGTCTACCTCTCTCAAGGTATATCCCGGCCGATATTGGACTATACTTCTCAAGGTATTCCCCGGTTGGGATTGGTCTACCTCTCTCAAGGTATGTCTCGGCCGATATTGGACTATACTTCTCAAGGTATTCCCTGTTCGGGATTGGTCTACCTCTCTCAAGGTATATCCCGGCCGATATTGGACTATACTTCTCAAGGTATTACCCGGTCGGGATTGACCTACCTCTCTTAAGGTATATCCCGGCCGATATTGGACTATACTTCTCAAGGTATTCCCCGGTTGGGATTGGCCTACCTCTCTCAAGGTATATCAAGGTCGATATTGGACTATACTTCTCAAGGTATTACCCGGTCGGGATTGACTTACCTCTCTTAAGGTATATCCCGGCCGATATTGGACTATACTTCTCAAGGTATTCCCCGGTTGGGATTGGTCTACCTCTCTCAAGGTATATCCCGGCCGATATTGGACTATACTTCTCAAGGTATTATCCGGTCGGGATTGGTCTACCTCTCTCAAGGTATATCCCGGTCGAAATTGGACTATACTTCTCAAGGTATTACCCGGTCGAGATTGACCTACCTCTCTTAAGGTATATCCCGGCCGATACTAATCTATTTTCTTAATTCTGCTATCTTCTTTCTCCTTTTCACCAGGGACCTACTAAACTTGACCCATATCACTAGTCTTCCCTTCAAGTCTAGTCGAAGGAGGTGTAGTCGACTGACTAGACACAAGTCTATTTTTGTCTCTTTGCATATCTTCACCCATGACTCTGCCATGGGTATCGTAGTGGTCTCGTGATCTTCTTTATAGTAGCCCTCGTGACTTCTGGTACAGCAATCCCATGAACCCAAGTACAGTGATCTGTGAATCCTTTTGATCCTTTAAATAGGGCTACGACCCTCTCTTCATTCTTCACTCGCCCCAGTTCTTTTTCCTTCTTGCTCGCCTCTTCTCACCTAGAGTATGGCTTTAGATCCCTCTTTCTGGGGAAAATTCTTGTTGAACAAGGCGAAATCTATATATGAATTTGCCCAGGCTTTGGTTTTAGTTAACTCTTTGATCCGAGAAACTGTCCTGAAGAACAAAGTTCCTCGAGATCTAGAGTCTCAAGCTAAAGACATTACTGCTCTGCCGACCCAACAAGCTTCAGAGGAGTTCACACTAATTATGGAGGGTCAACTAAATAACCCATGGACGTCCCGACGAAGGCATAGCCCATGTTATCTGCAGGCTAAGGCAGACCCTCTGGAAGCAGAGCTCGAAGGTTCAAGCAGGAAAGGGACTCTTCAGTCACCTTTCCACCGGGGCATAAATAAGTTTTCCCTTCCTTGTTCATGAGACCACCCTGCTTCATAGTTTCCTTCGTCCCAGGTAAAATATTGCCACTTCTGCAGCCTGGGCAAGCTTCCTTCGTGCCAAGCAAAATATTTTCACTTCTGTAGCTTGGTCGGGCTTACCCTTAGTTGGGTTGAAGTTTTCTAAGAAGTATAAGAGCTCCTGCTTCAGCCGGTTTCTATTCAAGTCTATCTAAAGAAGGTGTATAAATTCATGTTTAGTTGAATTACCTAGTTTAGGTAATATCACGTGTTCAATCAAGATTTGCCTATTGAGTATATGTAAATCCTATCTTGTTCTTTTACTTCAATGATGTTATATTTCGAGCTATGTGAAATTAAACACTTTAAATGCAATCAATATGTTAGACTCAATCAAACTCCTTTTGACTTCGATTAATATTAACCTATCCTTCATAAACATATTAACTTGGCCGGTATTGACTCATCTATGGTAGACATGTTATCCCGGCCGATGTTAGCCTGTCTATTATAGACAAGCTTATCCCGGCCGATATTAACCTGTCTATTGCAGACAAGGTTATCCCGATCGATATTAACCCATGCTTTGTAATAATTTAAATGACTCATTATTTTTTGTTTTTTGTCTTCAATCCGGGTTCTGTCAAACTCAATCCATCCTTTTTTATTATGCACAGTAAATCATGCCGTTTTCTTCAGAATTTCCTTAATCATGATTGGCTTTTCAACAGTAAGAGAATGTTGGAGGCGCATGACGAGGCGTCACCAACCCCTGTGTGATACGATTTGTCGCGTCCAACATAAATGCCCACTTATGATTATATGACACGTGTCTTCTCTTTCTTCTATGTAAGATTAGCATTTGCTCCTTTTTCTATAATCAACGGCGTCTATTGAACAAAAGTGTTTTGATCTAACGATGGTTGTGTGTCTTCTCAACCCTAAACCCTTCGTCTTCTTATCGACTTTGTCCCTTTCTTTCTTGCCTTAGCATTCTTCCTTTGCTGCAGTCTTTGATCAATCCTCGCGCTCACCGCTTCCGAGTGATCTCCTTTCTTGAATTCAGTAAGTAACTTGTTGTTCTGCTAACCTTTACCTCTGTCTATGGCTAAAGAAGCGATTGCCCCCTGGTATGTCCAAATCTCATCATCTTTTGACAAGAATGCTAGGCTCGCTATTCGCAGTGAATATGAAATTCCTAGGGAATATAGTATCTTAATCCCTAAACCAGATGATCATCCTCACCGTCCCCCTTCCAATTGCGTGACTTTTTTCAGGGATCAGCTAATAGGGGGTTTGAGGTTTCCCATTCCTCCTTTTCTAATTGATGTGAGCCAGTATTTTAACATTCCCTTGCAACAATTCGCAACTAATGCCTTTCGTTATTTGTGTGACACCTACATGCTATTTCGTCTGTTAGATATTCCTCGTACTCCCCAAAATTTTTTTATGTTGTCTTACCCAAAATGCTCAGAGCCTGGCGTTTTCCTTTTCCAATCTCGGACTAAGATGGTCCTTTTTGAGGATATGCCTTCGTCTCTCAAAGCTTGGAAATCTTGCTTCTTCTTTCTGAAATTTCCCGGGTCTATCCCTTGGTCCCATGTCTGGAGATCTTCCTTACCTCCCTTGCCTGACGTCAAGGAGTTTCACCTTCATCCCTCTTTTCCTCTCTATTGCGAAAAATTGCTATGTTGCCACCTATCTATCCCTAGATGGCTGCGGGTCGATTTTCTATATCTGTTTGGTCTAAGCCCTGTCAAGCCTGATACACAAGGTGTTGGTGCGGGAAGCATCCGACGATCGAACCCAAGTTTTGATAATGGCAAATGGTTCAAAGTTAAGTCTTGTTGTTATCTAACATGTTGAATGAGTGTTTCAGGAAAGTCCTAACTGCGGTTAGGCAAAGGTGAAAACCCTAGGGGGTGGTAACCCTAGGTCCTAGGGGGCGGTAACCCTAGGTGGAGGAAAGTCCTAGCTGCGGTTAGGCAAAGGGAAAACCCTAGGGGGTGGTAACCCTATGTCGTAGGGGGTGGTAGCCCTATGCGGAAAGTCTTGGCAGGTTGATGGCTTCAGGCAAAAGTCCTAGGGGGTGGTAACCCTAGGTGGAAAGTCCTGGTGTCGCGAACCAGGTGAAAGACTGGACTAGCCGGGAAGCGGATGTCCAGCAGAAAGTCCGGAAGTATCGAGTGCTGAGCAAAAGTCCAGTCGATCTGGAGGATCGCACTGGCAGCAGGTACAGTAGGCGTCGGGTCGACCTAGGGTTTTCGGTCGGAAATCCGAAGTCAGACCCGGACAGTCCGGAGACTGTCATAATTTCATATTCATACTATTATTTTGTGTTAACTTTGTGTTGCAGGTATTTTTGGATTAACATAGTTGCAGGTACCAAAAACACAAAGAAGAACTCGGATGAACAGTGTCCGAAGCACCTCCATGAGGCTTGGAGGCGCCTCGGGTGCAAAACCTGAAGCTGGCTGCAAAGTGGAGCTGGAGGCGCCTTCATAGGGATTGAAGGCGCCTTGGACCATTGAAGGTGCCTTGGAGCTTGATGAAGGAGCCTTCAGGTTGGGATAAGCAACAGTCAGCGGAGGTTATCACAGTGCAGGAACAGGGATAAGTTTTGGGGTTCAAGGCGCCTTGACTGGCACTGGAGGTGCCTTGAACGCCCAATAAAAGGACATCTCGACCAGCAGCTTGAATATTGGTCTTCCAAGTGAACTGTCTGCTACAAGCTGCCTACGAGACGATCCCGAAGTGCTGTAACGACACCCCGACAACCCGGAGCTTCAGATTTAGTCTCTTGTTGTCGGTATAATCTTTTTACTGCTTTGAATTGTAATTAGTTTGTAATAGTTTTTACGAGCTTATAGTTGTTGCCCATCGGAAGCGATCAAGGATCGCGGGCCTTCGAGTAGGAGTCGCCTTAGGCTCCAAACGAAGTAAAATCGACTTGTGTCTTTGTGTTGTTTGTTTTTATTCTGCTGCGTTTTAATTACTCGAGTGTTTTACGAATCGAACGAAATAGCCACGAGTGCTATTCACCCCCCCTCTAGCACGTCTCGATCCAACAATTGGTATCAGAGCGGGGTCGCTTTGAATTGGTGCAACCACCATTCAAGCATTTTTCGTGGCTTTGTCGTTTATATAGGTTAAAAACTGTTTTTGAAAAATTAATTTTCATCTTTTCACCATTGGTTGGAATTATCGAAATATTGCATTTTCAAAAATTTGTAGTAATATTTTTTAAATATTATTTTAATAATATTTTATTATTTTTTCTCAAAATTCCTGAATTACTATTTTTATTTCTCTCCCGCACTACTAATCCAGGATTAAGTCCTGGGACAAGTTTTTTTGCTCATTTTTTCGTGCAAGATTCAATGGCTCTCCAAGAAGACTATAGCACCACTCGACCACCGCTCTTCTCCGGCGAAGACTTCGGCTACTGGAAAGGCCGAATGGAGTCGTACCTACATACCGAGTTCGATGTCTGGATGATCACCAAGACCGGGCTCGAAATACCAACAGAAGGTGCCGGCATGCCACTACCGTTCGAGAACTGGGACGCAAACCTTATCAAAAAGGTAGAAGCAAACGCAAAAGCAACGTATACACTTCAGTGCGGCTTAACGAATAAGGAGCTGAATCGCGCCGGCCCATTCTCAAGCGCCAAGGAGTTGTGGGAAAATCTAATTCAGTTACACGAAGGTACCCAAGTAAGTAAGCATGTTTTAATTAATGAATTATTTGAGCAGACTAATACTACTCAGGCCGAGAAAGGTGTTGCGTCATTTGCAGGTACAAGCAAAACGAAGAAAGTGTTAAAGGCAACATGGTCCGAATCATCAGACGAATCTGAATCCGATGAAGAAGAACAAGCAAGCCTCCTCGCTCTACCAGTATTAGCACATGTTGTTGAAACAGAGTCCGAGTTCGAGTCCGATTCAGAAATCGAGAGCGAATCAGACACCGAGTCCAAGCGAAGCCACGGATCCGTATGTGTTTCAGAAGGACCCAAAACCACTGTAAGTGCTTTAATGTCTAGTATTAACTTAGATGACTCGCAAAATTTAATTCCATACTTGCTTAAGAAGTTGGCTAAATCCAACGTCCGGGTTAAGTCGCTCCAAAAGGAGGTAACAACCCTTAAGGAGGCGACTGACTCGAGTTCTTTAACTGAGTCAGTTCAAATTGGAAGTTCAACTCAAGTCCAACAACTTGAGGAAGAAAATTCCAATCTGAAAGCTCAAATTAAAGAACTTAAGAACACGTTGGAACGGTTCACCTTGGGTTCCAAGAATCTGGATCTGATTCTTGGAAAACAGCGAGCCGTTAACAACAAAGCCGGACTTGGATTTAAGACCAAAACGAAATACAAATCGTATTTATCATTAGTTAATAGAAATAATATAAAGGTAGTCCAAGCATGGGTCCCTAAGTCCAAATTGATCAATCAAGTTGGACTTGGCCAATACTGGGTTCCGAAGGATCAAATACACTACCTCGATAGACCATATCGAGGCCATGATCCAGGGGGAGCAAAAAGAAAAACGATATTAATCAAACCAACTTAATTCAAAATTCAAATTACAAATTCAAAATTTAAAATTAAATTAAAATTCAAAAATTCAAATATAGAAGGAGGATCCAGAATAGCTGGCACCCCCAACTAAATTACCCGACTGGGTAACCGAACTTAATATACTCGGAATGGGTAAACAAGAGTAGACTATCCGGCAGGGTAATTAAGGTTAGATAAATGGGCAAGGTTTAACTTGACCCATGGTACTGGTGAAGTTTTTGGATGATAGTACGTTAGGGAAGCTTGGGCATCGCATGTCTAGGAAGATATGACTTCGACCTGGTGCATTTGGCCAAGTGGAACTGACCGAAGCTACCCTTAAATGGATCATAACTAGTTAGACCAAGGATTAGTATTAAGTTCAATGGGTAGGACTATTTGGAAAACCTCGAAGGCATGGTTACTTTAATGAGCTCCGTGTGACTCACCATAGCCCAGAAGTTTATCCAAAGAATGCTTACTTGTTGAAACCAAAGCTAAACCTGAATCTAACACAAATTTAAACCAGACCCTTAAATTGAACCTCAATTCATCTCACAAAAATTATAGGATTACCTGGTTGAAAACTTAGATCGGGTGAGATGACTAAGGAATTTAAAATTCAAATTAAACTCATAACTATAATTCTATAATCAATTAATCTTTGAAAAATCATTTCAAAATCATTTTAAACTTAATTTCAAAATTATTTAAAAAATCTTTCAAAATCATTTTAAAATCTTTTCAAAACTTATTTTAAAAATCTTTTCAAAACTTATTTTAAAAATCTTTTCAAAACTTAATTTCAAAATCATTTTAAATATTTTCAAAATCAATTTCAAAATTATTTGAAAAATATTTCAAAATCATTTTAAAAATATTTTAAAATTTTATTTCAAAATTATTTGAAAAATATTTCAAAATCATTTTAAAAATATTTTAAAAACTTTATTTCAAAAGTATTTGAAAAATATTTTCAAAATCATTTCAAACTTCATTTCAAAATCTTTAAAATTTATTTGAAAAATCTTTTCAAAATCAATTTCAAAATTATTTGAAAAATATTTCAAAATCATTTTAAAAATCTTTTAAAATTTTATTTCAAAATTATTTGAAAAATATTTCAAAATCATTTTAAAAATCTTTTAAAATTTTATTTCAAAATTATTTGAAAAATCTTTCAAAATCATTTTAAAATCTTTTTAAAACTTATTTTAAAAATATTTTCAAAATCAATTTCAAAATTATTTGAAAAATATTTCAAAATCATTTTAAAAATCTTTTAAAATTTTATTTCAAAATTATTTTAAAAATATTTCAAAAATATTTCAAAATCATTTTAAAAATCTTTTAAAACTTATTTCAAAATTCTTTAAAATTTATTTGAAAAATATTTTCAAAATATTTTCAAAATCATTTCAAAATCTTTAAAACTTATTTCAAAATTCTTTAAAATTTATTTGAAAAATATTTTCAAAATCTTTTCAAAATCATTTCAAAATCTTTAAAACTTATTTCAAAATTCTTTAAAATTTATTTGAAAAATATTTTCAAAATCTTTTCAAAATCTTTAAAACTTCATTTCAAAATTCTTTAAAATTTATTTGAAAAATATTTTCAAAATCTTTTCAAAATCATTTCAAAATCTTTATAACTTCATTTCAAAATTCTTTAAAATTTATTTGAAAAATATTTTCAAAATCTTTAAAACTTAATTTTAAAATTTTATTTCAAAATTATTTCAAAAATATTTCAAAATCTTTATAACTTCATTTCAAAATTCTTTAAAATTTATTTGAAAAATATTTTCAAAATCTTTTCAAAATCATTTCAAAATCTTTAAAACTTAATTTTAAAATTTTATTTCAAAATTATTTCAAAAATATTTCAAAATCATTTTAAAAATCTTTTAAATTTTCATTTCAAAATAATTTGAAATTCAAAACTTATGTTTTATATCAACTGTAAAGACAACTCCATCTCAAGTTCACTCAAATGTTAAACATGCTTGTTAATCTAGATTGAGTGAGATGGAAAATTAGGAAAATAATTTCTTAACCTCTCATGCTTGAACTTCTGAACTCAAAAATTTATTTAGGCATTAATTAAGGGGGAGTGATTTTGAGTTGGTCTTAAAATTAGTTTTCCTTTAAAATAAAATTTTGACTTGACCTCAAAATTAAAAACTATTTTTTACTTATCTTCAAAAATTCAGGTTATTTTTAACTTAACTTTAAAATTAAAATTATTTATAACCGGGCTTTTAAATTACAACTCTTTTAGAATGTTTTCAAAATTAAGCCTTTATGTAAAACCTCTTTAAGCTAAGTACTTAATCAAGTCTTCTTTAACTAAGCTTAATTAGACTATACTCTAAACTTAGCTATTTGGCAAGAAGTTTTCTCAAGGCAATCATTTTTAAGCTAAATATATAGCTAAGTATTTTCAAACCTAACTAAGTACTTGTTAAATTTTTTTTTTTAAAAAAAAAAAAGACAAAAAGGAAGTATTTTCCAAAGCATTCTCAAAATTTCATCAAAATAATTTTTTTGAAAAACTAAGTCCTTTCAAAGTTAAATACTTAACAAAGCTATTATCTTCATAAGTTTAGCTAAGTCTTTGATAAAAGTATTTTAAAAGTAAAAATCTTAGCTAAACTGAGTCTTGATCAATTTTTTTTCTAAACTCCCTCTTTAAAAACTAAGAATTTAAAGTGTTGTGATATCACAAAAATTTGTTTAGTTACTTGTTAAAGACAAAAATAATCTTATCTCAGCTAAAAGTCTCTCTCAAACTAAAGAAAATGGAAATATTAAGATTAAGCATGTTTGTACTTTAGGGCTCTGATACCTGATCAACACCAATTAGATAATTTGAAATCTATTGAACTTGACTCATGCTTGGACTTAAGAACCAACTAAATAACCTAAACCAAATCTTTAGCTACTTCACTCCCTCCTTGTCCTAAAATTTAATATTGTTTAAAATTATGCTAAGTTTTTTTAACCTAAGCTATAGTTTTCAAAATACAATACTTGCAAAGAGCTTAGCTAAGGTTCAATCTTTATTTTCAAAATTTTAAAACTTAGCCCACAAAAATGTCTTCTTAAAAATCACTTAGGCTCCAAATCTTTCACTAACAAAATCTATACATATAGTGTAACTAGCTTTTTCAACTTAGTTAAAGACTATCAAAAGGTTCCACCGTCTAGTGGTTTCCAAAGAGCTAACATCATCCATTCACTTAGCTAAAAGTAAGAAATGAAAAACTGTTAAGTGTTTTCAAAATCTTGTTATCCATCTTTCAACTGCCTATTTTTGCTTATTTTTTGATATATGGCAAAGGGGGAGAGTAAGAAATTCAAAATCAAAAGTAAAAAGTGTTTTATTAAGGGGGAGAGTAGGTAATTCAAAAATAAAACTTTATTTAAAAAGGAAACCCTGTATTAAGGGGGAGCTTCACAAAAGTTTAAGTGTTAGCTTAAGTTAGACGTTCATTTGAATTTACATACTTAAGCTTGCTCACTTAAAACTTTTTAATATACTTATGCATTTGTTTTACTTAACTTTGAATTTGGGTTGCCATAATCAAAAAGGGGGAGATTGTTGGTGCGGGAAGCATCCGACGATCGAACCCAAGTTTTGATAATGGCAAAGGGTTCAAAGTTAAGTCTTGTTGTTATCTAACATGTTGAATGAGTGTTTCAGGAAAGTCCTAACTGCGGTTAGGCAAAGGTGAAAACCCTAGGGGGTGGTAACCCTAGGTCCTAGGGGGCGGTAACCCTAGGTGGAGGAAAGTCCTAGCTGCGGTTAGGCAAAGGGAAAACCCTAGGGGGTGGTAACCCTAGGTCATAGGGGGTGGTAACCCTATGCGGAAAGTCTTGGCAGGTCGATGGCTTCAGGCAAAAGTCCTAGGGGGTGGTAACCCTAGGTGGAAAGTCCTGGTGTCGCGAACCAGGTGAAAGACTGGACTAGCTCCCAAGCGGATGTCCAGCAGAAAGTCCGGAAATATCGAGTGCTGAGCAAAAGTCCAGTCGATCTGGAGGATCGCATTGGCAGCAGGTAAATCTCCTGAGTGGAGTAGGTGAGGACGCGTTCCCTGTAGAGGGAACAGTAGGCGTCGGGTCGACCTAGGGTTTTCGGTTGGAAATCCGAGGTCAGACCCGGACAGTCCGGAGACTGTCATAATTTCATATTCATACTATTATTTTGTGTTAACTTTGTGTTGCAGGTATTTTTGGATTAACATACTTGCAGGTACCAAAAACACAAAGAAGAACTCGGATGAACAGTGTCCGAGGCGCCTCCATGAGGCTTGGAGGCGCCTCGGGTGCAAAACCTGAAGCTGGCTGCAAAGTGGAGCTGGAGGCGCCTTCATAGGGATTGAAGGCGCCTTGGACCATTGAAGGCGCCTTGGAGCTTGATGAAGGCGCCTTCAGGTTGGGATAAGCAACAGTCAGCGGAGGTTATCACAGTGCAGGAACAGGGATAAGTTTTGGGGTTCAAGGCGCCTTGACTGGCACTGGAGGCGCCTTGAACGCCCAATAAAAGGACATCTCGACCAGCAGCTTGAATATTGGTCTTCCAAGTGAACTGTTTGCTACAAGCTGCCTACGAGACGATCCCGAAGTGCTGTAACGACACCCCGACAACCCAGAGCTTCAGATTTAGTCTCTTGTTGTCGGTATAATCTTTTTACTGCTTTGAATTGTAATTAGTTTGTAATAGTTTTTACGAGCTTATAGTTGTTGCCCACCGGAAGCGATCAAGGATCGCGGGCCTTCGAGTAGGAGTCGCCTTAGGCTCCAAACAAAGTAAAATCGACTTGTGTCTTTGTGTTGTTTGTTTTTATTCCGCTGCGTTTTAATTACTCAAGTGTTTTACGAATCGAACGAAATAGCCACGAGTGCTATTCACCCCCCCCTCTAGCACGTCTCGATCCAACACAAGGCTCTTTAGGTAAAATTCTATTTTTTTTCTTATTGATTTTTACTAACTAAAACCCTTCCTCCCATTTTGTGCAGTGGTTGGGTTATACCGCTTTGATTGATGAGGAACTACGTTTGGAGGAAGCCGAGCTGCGTGCTAAGGAGCAAGAGCTTCTTGCCACACTTAATAAGCCCTCCTCGACTGAGGTTTCGGTTCCTGTGGCGGAAGCCTCCAGCTCTCAGGTGGTTCTTGAGGCTCCTGAGGGTCTTCCTGCAGAAATTCCAGATGCCCCTTTGCCAATCGTTTCTTCATAAGTGGTTGTTGTTTCGTCAATAGCCACTCCCCTTCCTGTCATTGAGCTTACATCTCCTATGAGCTCCGGTAAATCCTCTGCTGAAGTTGCTCCTGGTAAACACCCTGGACACAAACTTATTAGGGCTCCTCCTCCCAAAAGGAGACTCATCCTTCCCGCCGATGAACTTGTTTCAGAAGGTTTTGCTTCTACTGACCTTCTTTCTGATGAGCTTACTTTGGCTGACCTCTATCTTTCTCTTATTTTCTCTGCCTCGCCCTCTTCCAGTACTAGTGCTCCCAGTGGCACTTCTTTTACTTTTCCCTTGTCTCTTACAGAATCTGGGTCTTTACCTTCCTCACTTTCTTCCTATCTAGTTTTCGCTCCCCCTTCTATTCCCACCTCTTCTTTCTCCATGGGTTCTTCTACCGTTCCCGTCCTCCCTATATTGTTGGGAGGTTCTTTTGCTAGTGCTTGGGAGGAAATTCATCCTCTCTTTGGAGAACTTACTACCCCTGAGACAATTGATCAATTCTCTCACAAGGAAACCTAAGTATGTTTATTAATACTTATTTTGTAACAACCCAATTTTCCTCATTATGAGTTCTAAAAGTTCTTAAAAATATTTTAGAAATATTCTAGAGATTTTTAGAAATTTTTAGAGTATTTTTATGTAATTTTTGGAGGTCGTTTGGTATTTTTACTAAACGAAGGAAGTTTCGACAAAAAAATATCCAAGCCGAGAATTGAACCCACGACCTTTGACTCGGTCAAAACCCAGCTGACCAGGTGGGCAAACAAATTTTTCTGTTTAGAAAAGGTAGCGAATTTATTTAAGATAGTTAACAGAATATTATAAAAGGGATAAGTTGATGTTGGATTTGTCTGTTTAGAAAAGGTAACGAATTTATTTAGATAGTTGACAGAATATTATAAAAGGGATAAGTTGATGTTGGATTTGTCTGTTTAGAAAAGGTAGCGAATTTATTTAAGATAGTTAACAGATTATTTAAGATAGTTAACAGAATATTGGATTATAAAAGGGATAAGTTGATGTTGGATTTGTCTGTTTAGAAAAGGTAGCGAATTTATTTAAGGAGTTAACAGAAATATTAAGTTATAAAAAGGGATAAGTTGATGCTCTGTTTTCCCGTGACTTAAACCATTCTCTCCTTCTCTTCTACGTACGATGGCGGAGCTCGGGCAGAAAATGAAAGGGAGTTCGGGCATCATCTCCGGCGACCGGCCAAGGTCCTAGAAGCCCTTTTTGTTCGGTTGTGAGTCCAAGAATCAAGGTAAGTGCTTCTCACCTGCAGTAGGAGTAGTTTCGGACCTTTGTTCTTCTTGAATTCGAAGCATGAGAAGCGCTTATAGTGCAGATTTTAAATTAAGCCTATAATGCAGATTTTAATTAAGCTTATAGTGCAGATTTTAATTAAGCCTATAGTGCAGATTTTAATTAAGCTTATAGTGTAGATTTTTATGTAGGCTTATAGTGCAGATTTTAATTAAGCTTGTAGTGTAGAGTTTTATGTAGGCTTATAGTGTAGATTTTAATTAAGCTTGTAGTGCAGATTTCTTAGAGCTTAAAATACAGATTTCTTTAGAGCAGATTTCATTAGAGCTTGTAGTGCAGATTTCTTAAGAGCTTATGGTACAGATTTCTTTAAAGTTTATAGTGTAGATTTTTTTGTGGAACTTGTAGTGCAGATTTTTGGTGAAATTTATAGTGCAGATTTTTGGTGGAACTTATAGTGCAGTTTTTAAAGAAAAAGATTATAGTGCAGTTTAGTTAAGTATTATAGTGCAGAATTTATGTTTGCATAGTATGCAGAAATATTGTAGCATAGAATGCAGAATCTTGATTAGTATAATATGCAGAATTTTGATTAGCATAGTATGCAGATTTTTGTTTATGCATTTCAAAATTATAATTTGTTTAAACATTTTAGTTTTTAAAGAAGCATTCTTTTATTAGAAGTATTAACAAGTGTAAGAAAGATAAAGAAAAGAAAGAGAAAGCCAAGGCCTTAAGTAGATCCCAAAGTCAAGACTTTAGGGATTTTGGCACACAAGGTGGTTAAAGAAAATGCCGAGGCATTATATATTAGAAGTAATAAACGATAACAAGTATTTTACTTTATTTAAGAGGCTAGTACCCGACTTCCGAGGTTGTCGTTAAACAAATCCAGGTGTCCAATTCCGAGGTCTTGGCTCTGGTAGACCGAGGTCTGCTCTTTTAGGATTGGTGGCTCGCTACCCCAACCTATTAGGGAACGCGCATAAGATGGTACTACGCCTGGGCCCAAGAAGAAAGTTGATTATTATTTTGAAGTATTAAAGTATAAGTTTTTAAACAAGTGAAATAAGATTCAGAAAGTGTTTAAAATTTAGCAAGATTATGCTAGCATGATTGTATAGATTTGTTATACACGTTTAGTCTTTCAGTATATTTCTTTTGCTTGTAGATGAGCATGAGTAGTTTTCCTTTTGAGCATTCAGCTTTTAGATTTCAGTATATTCACATGCATATTCGAGTTTTGTGAGTTAGATAGCGCTTACTAAGTAATTTTGCTTATAGATGCATTTTCCTCTTACTGCAGATAAAGGAAAGGAAAAGTTATAGCAAAGGAAGGTGACAAGGAGGTGCAGATGGATGTGTGATGCCTGGACTATAGAAGCCTTGGGACCTAGCATAAGAATTTATTAAGATTGTCATTTATTAAGAATGTATTAATTGAGTCATTTAGTCTTCCGCTGCTAGTTAATTGTATGTTTTGAGTTCTCCGAGAGTTTTAGGAATTTCTATCAATATGTGAACAAGGATAGTTAAGTAAAGTTAGTAGTACAGTAGCGCTCCGCCCTCACAGACTAGTAGTGAGGAGGGTGGGGTGTTACAAGTTGGTATCAGAGCAGTTCCTATTCTCCAACATCACACATCAGCACCAACCTTGCCGTCTTCAAGTAAGAAAGTATCTAATTTTTAGTATGTTTTTCTTTATTCTTTACAGTAAAGAGAAATCCTTAGAAGTATTAGATTATATGTACAGAATAGGGAGATGTTTAGAAGTGCTTATAAAGTTAAGAATTCTACTTAGTTTCTTTTACATAACAAGATGTGTTCTGGGATGGTGGTATGATCCGGGGACCTAAGCCCGGTGAGAGCGCCAGAATCAAACAAGATGTGTTCTGGGATGGTGGTATGATCCGGGGACCTAAACCCGGTGAGCGCGCCAGAATCAAACAAGATATGTTCTGGGATGGTGGTATGATCTGGGGACCTAAGCCCAATGAGCGCGCCAGAATCAAACAAGATATGTTCTGGGATGGTGGTATGATCCGGGGACCTAAGCCCGGTGAGCGCGCCAGAATAAAGGGGAACTCCGGTCCTAAGTTCGGACCCCTACCAACCTAGCGCTAGGGTAGTTGTCTGATCAACAACTTATGTTACGGTACTACTAAGTGCAACTAGACCACCACAATAGTATGTTTATAAGTATGCATGCAAGTATGTTCAAGTCATGTTATATTTATATTTACGTTTATGTTTAGGTCCACGTTATGTTCATGTTATGTTCTTGCCTATGCATATGGACATGCTTGTGATCGAGTCTATCATTATGTTTAGTTCATCTATCATGCTTACGTTTATGTTGTCATGCTTATATCACTGCTTATGCTTATGTTCATTGAAAGTAGGTTAGGAGGTCCTAAGATACCTTTGATGTGGTTTTCCTTAGTACATTAGATTATGGACGCTAACTAATGCATGTACAAGGTAGAGAACATGCTATAGAATTATTCTAAGTTCGAGGACGAACTTTTTATAAGGTATGGGGGATTGTAACGACCCAATTTTCCTCATTAGGAGTTCTAAAAGTTCTTAAAAATATTTAGAAATATTTTAGAAATATTCTAGAGATTTTTAGAAATTTTTAGAGTATTTTTATGTAATTTTTGGAGGTCGTTTGGTATTTTTACTAAACGAAGGAAATTTCGACAAAAAAATGTCCAAGCCGAGAATTGAACCCACGACCTTTGACTCGGTCAAAACCTAGCTAACCAGGTGGGCAAACATATTTTTCTATTTAGAAAAGGTAGCGAATTTATTTAAGATAGTTAACAGAATATTATAAAAGGGATAAGTTGATGTTGGATTTGTCTGTTTAGAAAAGGTAACGAATTTATTTAAGATAGTTAACAGAATATTATAAAAGGGATAAGTTGATGTTGGATTTGTCTGTTTAGAAAAGGTAGCGAATTTATTTAAGATAGTTAACAGATTATTTAAGATAGTTAACAGAATATTGGATTATAAAAGGGATAAGTTGATGTTGGATTTATCTGTTTAGAAAAGGTAGCGAATTTATTTAAGGAGTTAACAGAAATATTAAGTTATAAAAAGGGATAAGTTGATGCTCTGTTTTCCCGTGACTTAAATCATTCTCTCCTTCTCTTCTACGTACGATGGCGGAGCTCGGGCAGAAAACGAAAGGGAGTTAGGGCATCATCTCCGGCGACCGGCCAAGGTCCTAGAAGCCCTTTTTGTTCGGTTGTGAGTCCAAGAATCAAGGTAAGTGCTTCTCACCTGCAGTAGGAGTAGTTTCGGACCTTTGTTCTTCTTGAATTTGAAGCATGAGAAGCGCTTATAGTGCAGATTTTAAATTAAGCCTATAATGCAGATTTTAATTAAGCTTATAGTGCAGATTTTTAATTAAGCCTATAGTGCAGATTTTAATTAAGCTTATAGTGCAGATTTTTATGTAGGCTTATAGTACAGATTTTAATTAAGCTTGTAGTGCAGAGTTTTATGTAGGCTTATAGTGCAGATTTTAATTAAGCTTGTAGTGCAGATTTCTTAGAGCTTAAAATGCAGATTTCTTTAGAGCAGATTTCATTAGAGCTTGTAGTGCAGATTTCTTAAGAGCTTATGGTACAGATTTCTTTAAAGTTTATAGTGCAGATTTTTTTGTGGAACTTGTAGTGCAGATTTTTGGTGAAATTTATAGTGCAGATTTTTGGTGGAACTTATAGTACAGTTTTTAAAGAAAAAGATTATAGTGCAGTTTAGTTAAGTATTATAGTGCAGAATTTATGTTTGCATAGTATGCAGAAATAGTGTAGCATAGAATGCAGAATCTTGATTAGTATAATATGCAGAATTTTGATTAGCATAGTATGCAGATTTTTATTTATGCATTTCAAAATTATAATTTGTTTAAACATTTCAGTTTTTAAAGAAGCATTCTTTTATTAGAAGTATTAACATGTGTAAGAAAGATAAAGAAAAGAAAGAGAAAGGCCAAGGCCTTAAGTAGATCCCAAAGTCAAGACTTTAGGGATTTTGGCACACAAGGTGCTTAAAGAAAATGCCGAGGCATTATATATTAGAAGTAATAAACGATAACAAGTATTTTACTTTATTTAAGAGGCTAGTACCCGACTTCCGAGGTTGTCGTTAAACAAATCCAGGTGTCCAATTCCGAGGTCTTGGCTCTGGTAGACCGAGGTCTGCTCTTTTAGGATTGGTGGCTCGCTACCCCAACCTATTAGGGAACGCGCATAAGATGGTACTACGCCTGGGCCCAAGAAGAAAGTTGATTATTATTTTGAAGTATTAAAGTATAAGTTTTTAAACAAGTGAAATAAGATTCAGAAAGTGTTTAAAATTTAGCAAGATTATGCTAGCATGATTGTATAGATTTGTTATACACGTTTAGCCTTTCAGTATATTTCTTTTGCTTGTAGATGAGCATGAGTAGTTTTCCTTTTGAGCATTCAGCTTCTAGATTTCAGTATATTCACATGCATATTCGAGTTTTGTGAGTTAGATAGTGCTTACTAAGCAATTTTGCTTATAGATGCATTTTCCTCTTACTGCAGATAAAGGAAAGGAAAAGTTATAGCAAAGGAAGGTGACAAGGAGGTGCGGATGGATGTGTGATGCCTGGACTATAGAAGCCTTGGGACCTAGCATAAGAATTTATTAAGATTGTCATTTATTAAGAATGTATTAGATGAGTCATTTAGTCTTCCGCTGCTAGTTAATTGTATGTTTTGAGTTCTCTGAGAGTTTTAGGAATTTCTATCAACATGTGAACAAGGATAGTTAAGTAAAGTTAGTAGTCCAGTAGCGCTCCGCCCTCACAGACTAGTAGTGAGGAGGGTGGGGTGTTACATATTTATTATTTATCCTTGACTATTTTATGACCCTTTATTATATTTTCAGCGATGGATAGCCAACATGGGTCTGTCTCGGCTGATGCATAACTTATATAATGAGAACAAGAAACTGAAACAACAAGTTGCCGATAGTCTTCTGCTAGAACTTCAGAAGAATCCAAGAAACAATATGAAGCCCAGATTGAGAGTCTTCAATCGCAATTTAAATCAGCTACAGATCTCAACAAGGAATTAACTTCCAAATTAGAGAAGCAGACTGTTGAAATCAACAAGTTAAAATCTAATTATGAGTCTGCGTTGGCTGACAAACTCAAGGCTCTGCAGCTGAAGGACGATGAAATATCTTCCTTAAATACCTCCCTAAATATAGCTAAAATAGAGGCCTCTACCAAAGAAGCTGAGTTGAAGTCTTCTAAGACGGCTTTAGTGGTTTACAAAGCTAGTGAAGACGGTCGTTTCAAGGAGTGGGCTGCCACCTTGATCAATTCTACTGAATTCAACAGGTCGATCGTAAAGTCTATTTTGGCTGCCTATACTGCTGGAGCTGAAGGAGCGGTGAAGAAACTGCGAGAAGAAGACTTCTTGTCTCGTGATCCCCCTCCTAACTTCTTGAACCGACGCAAGCTCCTTGATAACAGGCCCGCTGATCTGTTTCCTCAGTTAACTATAGAGTAATCTCTTTACCTGAATCTAGATCATTGTAAAGGTAACTAGAATTCGTGACGACAATCTGATTTGTTTGTGTAAAGTTAAACTTCTCCTTTTATTACTAAATTTGCTCCTTTTCATTTGTGGTGGTTACTTATTTTATCTAAGTGTGTTGAATGTTGCTTGGCTTGCCACTATAAAGCCTTACTCAATATACTATAATATCTTCCATCTTGGCCGGTCTTTTGTGACCGACCGATTCATACTCGTGCTTACAAATATCGTCCAGTACTTTGTAGTTAACTAAGTCCCGTCCGATTTAGTGTGGCAGGTTATAATGTTATTAATATCGTTCGGTTTATTATAACCAGTCGATTTATACTTGTGTCTACGAATACCATCTGGTGCATTATATTTAACTAAATTTCATCCGATCTATTATGATGAATGTCACCTGGCTTGCCACTATAAATCTTTAATCAATATATTATAATATCATCCATCTCAGCCGGTTTATCGTAACCGGCCGATTTATACTTATACTTACAAATATCGTCCGATATTTTGTATCTAACCAAGCCCCGTCCGATTTGATATGATACTTTATAATTAATATTTTCAATATCACTTGGTTTGTTATACCTGGTCGATTTACCATTAGGCTAGCACATATCGACCAGTACCTTATACATAACTAAATTTTGTCCGGTCCAGTATGATCGCCCAGGTTTGTTGTTTTAATCAAATAGATAATCTGAAACTATCCTATCAACCTCGTACCCGACCAATTTTCTTCATACGATTCTTTAAGAATCAAGTGCACAGAGAGAAAAACTTGGTTGCGTTTTCCGAGGGAGATCACCAAACTTAATACCTTTTTCTTGGGATTCATCCTTCTTTTTGAATTCGATTCTATCCCTTGATGACAGTACCTCTTTATGGCGATTATGATTCCGGGTATTCTTCCTTATTGGATTCATACTCTTTCTTTTCATATCCACTTTTATACTTAAGTTCTACACGAACCGCCATTGACCTTATTATTTTATATACCCCTATGCTTTCGGGTTTTTCCTTTTTCCAGTTCTTCTTCCTCCCTTGTTTAAGGATTTTGGGGTATAAGGCCCTGAGAGAGGGCAAGGGTTTAAGACGCTCTCTTCTGCTTCCCAACTTTTTCTCCTACTTTCCCCTGTTCACCTTCCTTTTGTTGTTCAGCCATGGCCACTTCTTCCCCCGCGTGGTTTCTTTCGTGCGCTTCTGACCTTATAGAGCCAGAGGAAGTGAAGTTACAAGTGAACTATGGTTTTCCTTCCTATATGGTTCGCCCTACCCCACAGGATAGTCCACACCTTCCCCCTTTGGGGTGTGTATCTATCTTTCAGGATCAAGTTTACAAGGTTTTTAATTCCCTCTTCATCCCTTTTTCGCTGCTGTCAGTATCTACTTTCAAATTCCCCTTAATCAGTTCATTTCCCAGTCCTTCTCTATCATTATGGGTTTTGTTGGGGTGTCCAAACTGCTAGATTTTCCTCTATCCCCTCATCTTTTTCACCACTTCTTCATTCTACGCCAAGTAGATATCGGTGTTTTCAAATTTCAGTCTCGCCCTAAGGCTATTTTGTTCAACAGGATTCCTCCTCAAGGGGAATGACATCACAAATTTTTCTTTATGCGTCTTCCCTCTTCTCCTCCTTTTCCTATCCACTGGATATACGATCTTCCTCCAGTTCCTAATACTGACAATCTTCTTAATGATCCCTCTGTTTCTTTCGCTTTATCCAAACTAAAGGGGGCCAAATTCAGCTTACCATCTCTGATTGTGGAGGGTTTGATGTTTCCCTCTGGGATAAGTAACATCGACACTCCCTTGGATGTCTCTTTTGGTATGTCTAAACATTCTAAGCTATGTTTATCAGTTATTTGCTAATCATCTTCTATAATAATGCCCAATTCTTGTGTTTTAGCTGATGCTCTTCTACCCGCTTTCATGTACAAGAATACAGCCATGACCAAGTCTTTTTTGAATAAATTTGGAGAGAAATTACTGCAAGCTTGTCGAGCTAAACCTACTTCCTCTATTTTGGGTTTATTATCTAAAGAAGAGCAAACAGCGAAAGTTGTGGCTGCTATGGAAGAGGAAGAGGAACAACCTTTTGTTGCCGTAATCAAGAAACCCAAGCTTACTGAGGATGTTCCCTTTCGTGACACCTTTGGTACTTTTGTGAAGCCCCTATTGCTCTTTCACCTATTTCTTTTGAGAGAGGTAAGACACTAATGCCCCCTACCCACATTATCTCTAATCTTTCTCTTAGAATGATAAGACCGGGTCTACTTATTCCTTCCCCTTCTGCTATCGTTTCAGCTATTTCTACTTCTCAGATGGCTACTACTACTTCGGCCTCCTCTCAACCTCTTATCCTGGCCTTGCCTCCTCTAACTCCTGGACCCCGAGCTAAAAGAACGCCTTGCAGGAGATCTTCCCCGAGTCCAGGACCATCAGTTATCCATGCTTTGACCATTGAATCAACTTTGACTGCTCTACCATCTTCCATCCCCTCTAGCTCATCCTCTGTCATTCCCGGTTCTACTACCCCCCTCCTTTCTCTTCCTTCTTCTTCCACACGATCCTCTTCTCCTTCTACCTCCACGCCTTTATTTAAACAAGCTATGGGTCTTCCCTCTCAAATGGGACAAACTTTGGACCCTCCTGGATACGCTTTTTTACAACTGCAAGGCCCATTGTCTGAATCTTGGCTGCATAACCAAGAACTATTAAAAGACACCAGTATTTCCAGCCGTGCCGACAGTCATAGTCGCCAAGCTATTGATGTAAGTATTTTTCATTATATATTGTTAACTTCTTATTACTACCGCTAATTATATTATTATTTTAGTTCCTTGACTTAAGTCTTCATCTGGACCAATTAGTCATTGCCTTAGAAGGGGAAAATGGCAAGTTAAAAGGTTAAGTAGAGGCACTGAAAGCTAATCTTCCTCCTTCCCATATTGAGCTTACTCAATTACGAGAGAAGATAGCCTCACAAACTCAACAAATAGAGGCTATGAAAAAGGAATGGCAGCATGAGCAACAATTGTTGAAAAACAAAGAGCTAGAAAGAAGAACCCTAGAGTTGCGAGTGGACCGATTACATTCCAGCCTCCAGGTGGAAACTGCTTTGAAAGACAAAGCCCTCTCGGATATTTTTCATAAAAACATTGTATTAGAGAAAGTGGAGAGGTTTCACAATGTCTTTCTTTCTGAACAGGCTCAAGAGTCAGCATCAAGAGATTTTGTTCTGCTACAAGAGCAAAAACAAAGAAAGGCTCAGGATGCTGAGATATCCTTACTTCAAAAGGAGATAGAGCAACTTAAGTTAGAAAGAGACACTTTCAAAGACCAAGCTGCTAAAATACAGGCTGAATTTCAAATTTATAAGGAGCAGGAGGAGGATCGATGGGAAGGCAGGCGCTTGGCGTATCTAAGGTCTTCGAGGTTTAGTAATGAATTTGTCCGCCGAATGATAGGGGCTATGAATCATTTTCTGATAGGGGTTATTCGACAATTGAGGGAAGGTGATTACTTATCTAGAGAACCCCCCTCTCAGTTTATAAATCACCGTAGACTTAATCAAGAATTGCCCGAAAACTTAACAAGCGATTTTGAGTAAGCATGATTATGTAAGAAAAAGACTTGTAACTAAGTACTTGCATTTTTTTAAAAGAAAATTTGGTACTTACCCGTTTTATCTGATTTGTGTTAGCTTGATCCTGCTTCCTTTGAAATACTCCTGAGAGTTAAGAATAAGAATTATCCGTTTTATGATATCTTCCAAGAGCATATAATTTTGAACCATGAGGCCTTCCATAAATTCCTTGACCTTCAGTCAAACATGACTGTATATAAAGAATTCTGAAGACTTACGTACTTCCAAGGGATATGTAATCCCGAGCAATTTCATATGAAGAACTCCATAGGATTTATGTAATCTCGATTGAGTGAACCACCCCGAGCGATTTAGGTAAAGAACTTTATATGATTATGGTTTCTGATGAAGAATGTAATTTTGAAAGATTATGTATATATATATAAAGAATTCACCTTTGAACCTTGAATCCTGATTGGGAGTATAATGCCGAGTGATCTTCATCCAAATAATTTTGAATCTAGACCAGGAATATAATCCCAAATGGTTTGATATGAAGGATTCCATCAACCTTTGAGTTTTCAGCCAGGCGTGTAGTCCCGATCGATTTAATATGAAGAATTTCATCAACCTCTGGTCGAGCGTGTAATCCCGACCGATTTAATATGAAGAGTTCCATCAACCTTTGAATTTTCAGCCGGGCGTGTAGTCCCGATCGATTTAATATGAAGAATTCCATCAACCTCTGGTCGAGCGTGTAATCCCGACCGATGTAATATGAAGAATTCCATCAACCTTTGAATTTTCAGTCGGGCGTGTAGTCTCGATCGATTTAATATGAAGAATTTCATCAATCTCTAGTCGAGCGTGTAATCTCGACCGAATTAATATGAAGAATTCCATCAACCTCTGGTCGAGTGTGTAATCCCGACCGATGTAATATGAAGAATTCCATCAACCTTTGAATTTTCAACCGGGCATGTAATCCCGAATAGAGTCCTGTGCTATATCATATTTTGCTCAGATACTTAATCCTGCATGATCTTGCTAATGATAGTTTAAAGTCTCCGGTTCCTCCCATGAAGACCCGTCCGAGTAACTCCATGAGATTTCCTGATTGACTGTGTTTTTATGATAGTTTAAAGTCTCCGGTTCCTCCCATGAAGACCCGTCCGAATTACTTCATGAGATTTCCTGATCGACTATGTTTTTGATAGTTTAAAGTCTCCGGTTCCTCCCATGAAGACCTGTCTGAGTTACTTCATGAGATTTCCCGATCGACTATGTTTTTGATAGTTTAAAGTCTCCGGTTCCTCCCATGAAGACCCGTCCGAATTACTTCGTGAGATTTCCCGATCGACTATGTTTTTATGATAGTTTAAAGTCTCTGGTTCCTCCCATGAAGACTCGTCCGAGTTACTTCATGAGATTTCCCGATCGACTATGTTTTTGTGATAGTTTTGTTGGTTGTTACTCGGAAAACCTAGAGGTTCCACTGTACAATAATTTTGTACAAAGGTCTGAACCTTTTCCTAGCTATCATGTGTTCTTTTAAATTAAATTTTGGATCGCCTGCGGAACTTAACACGTTTGATCCAAAACATAATCTATTCGTTCTTTTAGGTTTTGACTTGGGTCTCCTGCGGAACTTAACACGTTCGACCCAAATCACCTTAAGTTATTAATTCCATTAAATATTAATTTCCATAATTGGTTCCCAGTACTGACGTGGCGAGGCACATGACCTTCTTGGATATGGGAGCAACCACCACCGACTAGACAAAACCTTTTATGGAAAGCTAATATTTAATTTCCTAAAATAACTTTAGGTTAACCGAAAAGAACAATCAAATCACAAGGGAAAAAAAAATAAAAGAACACAACATCGAAAAACATATTCGAAATACTAGAATCGCATGCCTCTTGTATTTGGTATTATTTCCAAAAATAACTAGTATGATGCGGAAAGAAAAATTACTAGTTATACCTTTTAGAAAAACCTCTTGATCTTCTACCGTATTCCTCTTCTAACCTCGGACGTTGTGTGGGCAACGATCTTCCGAGATGAGAACCACCAAACACCTTCTTCTTCCTTGCAAATTTCGGCCATCAAAACTTCTTCTAGGATGAAGAGGTTCGGCCACCACCACCATGCTCCAAGGGATGCTAGAAAAGAGGCTTCTTTTCTCTCCTTCTTCTCCTTCTTAGATCCGACCACCAAAGCTATCTCCACCATGAGAAAGTTTCGGCCACACAAAGGAGAGGAGAGAAAACAAAGGGCCGGCCACACCCAAGGAAGAAAAGAGGAAGAAAAATAGAATAGAGTTGTTTTTCTTGAAGCCTCCTCTACCCCCTCTTTTATAATCCTTGGTCTTGGCAAATAAGAAAAATTTAATAAAAACTTCCTTAATTCTTTTGTCAATGAAAAGGAAAATTTATTTAATTAAAACAATTTTTTTCTTTTCAAATTTCAATGGCCGGCCACAACAATAAACTTCCAAGCAAATAAAATTTTAAACACCAATTAAAACTTCCTTATTTGCTTCCGGAAATTTATAAAATTTCTCCAATAATTTTATCCCTTCATGATTGGTTTATAAAAAGGAAATTTAATAAATTAAAATATTTCTTTTAACATGTGGATAAAAAGAAAGTTATCTCTAAAAATTAAAATCTCTTTTAATCTACAAATAAGGAAAGATATCAAATCTTTTCTTAATCTTTTGTAGAAACTTATAAAAGAGAATATTTAATTTTAAACTCTCTTTTAAATCATGAACATGATTAAAAAGGAAAGTTTTCTTAAAATTTAAAATCCTCCTTTAAACAACAAATAAGGAAAGATTTCAAATTTTAAACTCTCTTTTAAACATGTAGATGATTTACAAATAAGGAAAGTTTTTACCAAAAATTAAAACCATCCTTTTAAACTACAAATAAGGAAAGAGATTAATCTCTTCTCTTAATCTTTTGTAGAAAGTTATAAAAGGAAATTTTTAATTTTTAAACTCTCTTTTAAAATCATGATATCCACATAAGAAATAATTTTAATAAAAATCCTTTTTAATATTCTAGTGGCCGGCCACCTACATGGCTCATCCACTTGGTCTTGGCCGGCCCTAGCTTGGGTTCCAAGCTAGCTTGGCCGGCCCCATTGGATGGGTAAGAAGGTGGGTATGCGGTGGGTATAAATCTCTATATACTAGAGGCTACGATAGGGACCGAGAGGAGGAATTGGTTTTGGTCTCCCGATGAAATTAAGCATCCCGTGTTCGCCCCGAACACACAACTTAATTTCATCAATAATAATTCATTCCACTAAAGAACTATTATTGAACTACCGCACCAATCCCAAATTACATTTTGGGCTCCTTCTTATTATGAGTGTGTTAGTCTCCCTGTGTTTAAGATATCGAATGTCCACTAACTAAGTGAGTTACTGACAACTCATTTAATTAATATCTTAGTCCAAGAGTAGTACCACTCAACCTTATCGTCATGTCGGACTAAGTCCACCTGCAGGGTTTAACATGACAATCCTTATGAGCTCCTCTTGAGGACATTATCAACCTAGTATCTCTAGGACACAGTTTCCTTCTATAATCAACAACACACACTATAAGTGATACCATTTCCCAACTTATCGGGCTTATTGATTCATCGAACTAAATCTCACTCATTGATAAATTAAAGAAATAAATATCAAATATATGTGCTTGTTATTATATTAGGATTAAGAGCGCACACTTCCATAATAACCGAGGTCTTTGTTTCTTTATAAAGTCAGTATAAAAGAAACGACCTCAAATGGTCCTACTCAATACACTCTAAGTGTACTAGTGTAATTATACAGTCAAGATAAACTGATACCTAATTACACTACGACCTTCTAATGGTTTGTTCCTTTCCATTTTGGTCGTGAGCTACTGTTTATAATTTATAAGGTACTGATAACATCATCTTCTGCATGTGGCACCACATACTATGTTATCTACAGTATAAATTAATTGAACAACTACATTTATCACAAATGTAGACATTTGACCAATGTGATTCTTATTTCTAGATAAATGTTTTATACCAAAAGCTAGGCTTTTAGTATACATTCTAATAAGTTTAAAGTCTCCAGTTCCTCCCATGAAGACCCGTCCGAGTTACTTCATAAGATTTCCCGATTGACTATGCTTTTGATAGTTTAAAGTCTCCGGTTCCTCCCATGAAGACCCGTCCGAGTTACTTCATGAGATTTCCCGATCGACTATGTTTTTATGATAGTTTAAAGTCTCCGGTTCCTCCTATGAAGACCCGTCCGAATTACTTCATGAGATTTCCCGATCGACTATGTTTTTATGATAGTTTAAAGTCTCCGGTTCCTCCAATGAAGACTCGTCCGAGTTACTCCATGAGATTTCTTGATCGACTGTGTTTTTATGATAGTTTAAGGTCTCCGGTTCCTTCCATGAAGACCCGTCCGAGTTACTTCATGAGATTTCCCAATCGACTATGTTTTTGATAGTTTAAAGTCTCCGGTTCCTCCCATGAAGACCCGTCCGAGTTATTTCATGTGATTTCCCGATCGGCTATGTTTTTATGATAGTTTAAAGTCTCCGGTTCCTCTTATGAAGACCCGTCCGAGTTACTTCATGAGATTTCCCGATCGACTATGTTTTTGATAGTTTAAAGTCTCCGGTTCTTCCCATGAAGACCTGTCCGAGTTACTTCATAAGATTTCCTGATCGACTATGTTTTAATGATAGTTTAAAGTCTCTGGTTCCTCCTATGAAGACCCATCCGAGTTACTTCATGAGATTTCCCGATTGACTGTGTTTTTGTGATAGTTTAAAGTCTCCGGTGCCTCCCATGAAGACCCGTCTGAGTTACTTCATGAGATTTCCCGATCGACTATGTTTTTGATTGTTTAAAGTCTCTGGTTCCTCCCATGAAGACCCATCCTTTATGAGATTTCCCGATCGACTATGTTTTTATGATAGTTTAAGGTCTCCGATTCCTCCCATGAAGACTCGTCCGAGTTACTTCATGAGATTTCCCGATCGACTGTGTTTTTGTGATAGTTTAAAGTCTCCGGTGCCTCCCATGAAGACCCGTCTGAGTTACTTCATGAGATTTCCCGATCGACTATGTTTTTGATAGTTTAAGGTCTCCGATTCCTCCCATGAAGACCCGTCCTTCATGAGATTTTCCGATCGACTATGTTTTTATGATAGTTTAAAGTCTCTGGTTCCTCCCATGAAGACCTGTCTTAGTTACTTCATGAGATTTCCCGATCGACTGTGTTTTTATGATAGTTTAAAGTCTCCGGTTCCTTCCATGAAGACCCGTCCGGGTTACTTCATGAGATTTCCTGATCGACTATGTTTTTATAATAGTTTAAAGTCTCCGGTTCCTCCCATAAAGACCCGTCCGGATTACTCCATGAGATTTCCCGATCGACTATTATTTGAGTAAAATTGAAATGCTTATACTAACCTCGTGATGGTTTTACCATATGGGAGATTCTTTTAAGGAAAAATGGTAGATCCTTCCTTAAAGCTCCCAATTGACGGTCGCTTGAATAGATTAAAAATGTTTGCTCAATAATCATCATGTTGTTTGAACCATATTTATTCCTTGGGCGATATTTGGCCTGCATTGTATTTATCGAGTTGCATGAAGTACATAAATTATGAGCATACTTGTCATTTGTTCGCAAGGAAGCTGCTTCAAATAGTTTTGATTTGCTCTCTCGGACATGATATGAGCTTGTTAAGTTTGGTAGGGTTGTAAATGATTTGCACTCTAGGGACGCTCGAGAATTCTCCCTTCAGTGTCCTGGAGATAATATGAACCCGATGCAAGTTTTTCTACTACCTTGTATGGTCCTCCCCATTGCGGTGCTAATTTGCTAACATCTTGGGCGGGCTTGACCCGTTTCCATACTAAATCTCCTTCCTGAAAGAATCTTGGGATGACTCTTTTATTATAATTCTGCCTCATTCGTTGTCGGTATGATGCGAGACGAGTTACAACTTTGTCTTGAATTTCTTCTATCAGATCTAGTTCCATAAGTCGTCGACCCGCATTGTCATCATCATATAGTTGTCTTCTATCAGATTCTACGCCTACCTCTATAAGAATGACAGCTTCTCCTCCATAAACCAACTAGAAGGAGTGATTCCGGTGGCTTCTCGAGGTGTAGTGCGATATGCCCAGAGTACACTGGGCAAGTCATCTACCCAGCTGCCCCCAACATGATCTAGTTTGGTTTTTAACCCTTTTATAATCTCTCTGTTGGTTACTTCTGCTTGATCGTTACTCTGTGGACTCTGTGGATATGCCACAGAAGTAAATGCTTGAATAATACCATAGTTTTTGTACCAGTCTAAGATTTTGTCTCCTTGAAACTGTCTTCCATTATCAGAAACTAATTTGTGAGGAATACCAAATCTGCATACAATATTTTTCCATAGGAATTTAATAACTGCATCTTCAGTAATCCGAGCTAAAGGTTCTGCTTCTACTCATTTAGAGAAATAATTCACTGCTACTAATAAAAATCTTCTTTGTGCAGTTGCCATAGGAAATGGACCAACTATATCCATGCCCCATTGATCAAAGGGACAGGAAACTATAGAAGTTCTTAATAATTGTGTAGGATGATGTAAAATATTCTGATGTTTCTGACAAGAAATACAAGTTTTTACAAATTTTGCAGCATCTTCATGTAAAGTAGGCCAGAAATATCCTGCTAATAAAATTCTTCGGGCCAAGGACCTTCCACCTATATGACTACCACATGAGCCTTGATGGACCTCTTACAAGACGTATTGTATATCTTCTGTCCCAACACATTTAAGTAAAGGTCTAGAGAAAACCCTTTTATATAACTGTTCTCCTATCATAGTATATTGAGCAACCCTCTTCTTAAATATCTTTGCTTGTTCTATATCAATTGGAAGAATACCTTACTGTAAATATAATATGATTTACGCCCTCCAGTCACCTTCTATCTCTATATCAGCCTGTCTTTCAATACAAGATACTAACAATGTCTGCTCTATTGGCTGATCCAGGCTCCATGGTGTTATAGAAGAGGCTAATCTAGCTAATTCATTTGCTACTTAATTCTCAGATCGAGGAATTTTTTTGTAGATTTACTTCTTGAAATTGAGCCTTCAATTTATCAAATGTCTCGGCATATAACTTGAGTCTATCATTATTAATTTCAAAGTTACATGATAATTGTTGGGCTACTAATTGAGAGTCAGAATAAATATAAACTCGAGACGCTCCCACATGCCGAGCGGCTTGCAATCCTGCTATTAATGCCTCATATTCCGCCTCATTGTTGGCGGCTCTATAATTCAGCCTAACAGAAAGTTGAAGTTTATCTTCCCTCGGTGATATAAAGAGAACACCAATTCCGCTACCTTATCTGGTTGAAGATCCATCCACATAAACCTTCCAATTATTTTCTTCTTCAGGACCTTGAACTTCTATGATGAAATCTGTTAAAGCTTGCGCCTTGATGGCCGAGCGAGGCTGGTATTGTATGTCATACTCACTAAGTTCGGTCGTCCATTTGATCAACCGACCCGATGCCTCCGGGTTAAACAACACCCGTTCGAGAGTACTGTTGATCAGTACAATAATTGCATGTGCTAAAAAATAAGGGCCACTATGTGAATTTTGATGATATACTTCGCCACTGGTTACTTCGGCAATTGTTAATTACGAAGTAATATATGCTAATATACTTCGTTAATAAAATTAGTATAGTAAATATTATTTTAGACTTCATATATTAAAAAAAGTGGGTTTCACATATAATTTTAAGCGAGGATTTACTTCGTAATATGTATTTGATGAAGTAATAAGTGTCAAAATAAAATTTATAATTTTAAATGATGAAGTAATAAGTTTGAATCAATTGAACACATGAGTTAAATCAGTTAATTTTTTCAACCCAATTAATCTCCACGGTACTAAACCCTTAATTAGCTTTATTATGTTTCTCACTTCATTGCTTCCCGTTACCCGACTTTTTTCTTCCCGACTTTTTTCTTCCCGACGCGACATACAGGTTTAGGGTTTAACGCGACGATTTCCTCTTCTTCATCAAGGTTCGACGATTTCCTTCTTCATCAACACGACCTGCTAGGTTTCCTTCTTCTTCATCAACCATCGGCTAGGGTTGTGTTCTTCAGCGACGCGACAGTGCTAGGGTTTTCACGACAGTGCTAGGGTTGTGCTCGCTGCTCGATTCCACTGTAAGATCCTCTTTCTTACTAGTGTTGTATTTGTTTTCTTCTAGATTGAAACTCTTCTTTTTTTTTAATCTTCAAGATCTTAGCAATTTGTTGGTGAGATCCTCTTTCTTACTAGTGTTGTATTTGTTTTCTTCTGATCTTGTGCTTTTCCCTATATTCGTGGAAAAAAAAATTGAAAGCTTGTTATTCTATTGTGATGTTTTTCTCTAGAAGTGTTAGGACTTAATAGATAGTCTTATCTTGATGGTTAAATCCTGTGATCCCAAGTTTATTGCATGAATCAGAAACAAGTCTTCACATTGCCCATAATTATATGAAAACTAATTTTTATATTGAATTGCATAAAAGGATATGGCTACAGAAAGTCGAGTAGAATGACATTTAGATGAGATGGGGTTCAATTGAGTTGGTACTAGTTAGGCCCAAGTCAATGAATATGGATGTAGGACTGTTTGTTAATTTTCCTGAGTTGATCATGGTTCAAACAGAGTGTCTCAAAGAGATGACAGTTTGCATAAGATGAAGGATTAAGGTGGATGGTGGTGCTTAGGGTAAATGGCTTGATTAATGCTGTGATATTAGATGTTGCTTGTCCGTTCGCAGATCCAACTATTTTATATTGCTTTAATTTTGTTTAACATGTGTCACAATAGGATTGACTCTCTATTGATATCTTAAGAAAGCATTTGTTTACTCTGGTGTGCTTTGCTGCTTCACAAGCATTCCATCCATTGACTTAGTGGATATTTTCCCCATAACATTTCCCCCGTAGATCATGCCCTTCGAAATCTCATTTGTAGAATCCGATGTTATATTAATTTGGTCTTTTCTTGACATCTGCCTTAGCTTCCATGTCGACCTTCGGTTACTAAAGACCTTGACATTTAGTAATTATTGTATCAATAATATGTTAATAATAGTAATTTCATAAGTATGATATACAATTAAAGTTTAAACCAGTTGAGTTGATAAAATAATAATTCTAAAACCCTTGCAAAAGGAGGGCATTAGACTAAGTCCTGAAATCACCTCAACAGTTTCATGCTTTTGAGTTTCTTCCTTCACATCATGTTCATGGCTATTCTCTATCATCTTATCTGTGGATCTTAGCATCCAATCCAACCCTAATTCCTTCCTTACAATCTCTTCATTGTTATGATGAAATAGGTATATTTCACTATCATTGTCAGAAACGTCCACTGCTGAGCAGCAATAAAGCAATAAAAAAAACAATAAATCAATTAAGTCCATAACTCTACATCCCAAAAACTATATAAACCGATTGTGCAAAATAATAATAATAATAATAATAATAATAATAAGTTTAAGAAAAAAGGACAAAGTTCTAGAAATGGTTACCAGATCTTTTTTCCTTTCGCTTATTTTTCACTTCTCTACTTCTCTTTCTTTGTTTTCGCTTTAGCTTGCCTTTCCTCTCATTCTCTTCAGACGATGATGAATAATCATCCGATGATTCTTATCTTCTCTTCCTTAAGTCTCTCCTCTTGATCTTTTTGTCTCCAGATTCATCTGAATCTGAATGAGAAGCAAAGGAATCAAGAAGCAAAGGAATGCTCCTTGACAATCTAGTCTATGACAACAAAAAAAAAACAATCTTATCAGCTTAACATTAAGTTCAAGTTCATATTTCTACAAAATAACGTTAAACTATAAATAAAAAGTTGGGAAAATGAAATTAAGCCAACGTATCTAGTCATCCACATAGCATGAGTCATGCGCACCATTTGTTTAACGCAATTATGAAATTACTGACTGACTCTTTTGTTAACCAACCCATATTATAAACAACTCAATACCATTAGAAGTTAGTTTATTAATGCTAATAAAATTTTCTTCATACCACACACCTACCTCTTTGAATTGTCTCTTCTTAATTCTTGCATTAGGATTTATAAATTAAAGTTACATGGGATTTACATTTTGAACTACATGTAGTTTTAACTTTTGTTTATTCACTTTAATATCTTTTAATGTTGACCTATTTGTTTGTAGATTTTGCTTGATTTAAATGGATAAATCTTGGATATACTTGGATAGAAGGTCCAAACAGTATGAGGAGGGTGTGGAACAGTTTATTAGATATTGTTTACAGAATCCCAATATTGGCCCCAATGATATTCATTGTCCTTGTTGTAAATGTATCAATCTTAAAAAAGGATCGATGAAGTCCATTTCAGAGCATCTTTATTTCCATGGTTTTAGTCAAAATTATGTGAATTGGATTTGGCATGGTGAGCCCGCCAAAGATGATAAAGTAAAATGGAGTGTTAACCAGGAGCCAATTAATAATGATTATGACAACTTTGAAACCGCTCATATGTGTGAGGCAGCGTATGATAACTATACAGAAAACCCTGAAGAATTTATGAAATTTTTAGAGGAATCAGAGAAGCCGCTGTACAAGGGATGTCAACGTTACACAAAATTGAGTGCACTTGTGAAACTGTACAATACCAAAGCAAGGCATGGAATGAGTGATGCTCTATTTTTAGATTTACTATTGGATTTTGGGGATATGTTGCCAAATAATCCCAATTTACCGTCCTCAATGTATGATGTAAAAAAGACGTTGAGTTGTTTGTCGTTGACTCATGAAAAGATTCATGCTTGTTCCAATGATTGCATTCTTTATAGGAAACAATATAAAAAATGCGTAAGTTGCCCTAAATGTGGCTTGTCACGGTGGAAGTTAACCAAAAACAAGGTTGGGAAGAAAGGTGTTCCTGCTAAGGTGGTTTAGTATTTCCCTCCCATACCAAGATTTAAGCGCATGTTTAAATCTTTAGAGACCTCAAGTGTAAAATCCGGCAATTAAATAATCTTATTGGAATTTTTAGGAATTTTTAGAAATTTTATGAGAATTTTTCGGAGCTCGTATGACATAGGTTAAGGGGATATGTATCGGGCCAGGGGAAAGACTGTTTAAGGAACCAGATTTGAGTAGGAATTGATTAAGGAATTGACTTAGATTTAATTAAACTAACCCTAAGTTATAAAAGGGAACCTAAGTTTTCGAAACGAATTAATTGATTCCGGTTATTAATCCCTACTCTTCCTCCTAATCGCCGAACTCCACCACCTTCCCGTGCCCTAACTCACAGCGCCGAGCTCCTCCTTTCCTCTCTTCCTCCCGCGAGCGAGCTACAGCGCCGACCTCTCTTCTCTCCGAGGGCTCAGTTGCCGGCCTCTCCATCCTTCCTTCCCTCTCTCGAGGTCTCGGACGCAGGCGATCTCACCTCCTCACGCCAGCACCCGAGATGCCGCACCAGCACCGATCTCCCGAGCCCTCACCCAGTTGTGACTCTCCTCCCTCGCACGAGCACCATAGACCACACAACCGGTGATCTCCTCTTCTTCGTTGAACCAGCAGCCAGCAAGATCCTTCTCCTCACGCGAGCAGCAAAGCCGTCGATCCTCTTCTCTGCGAGCTGTGCCCTAATTGATGCGGCAACTATTTTCCCCTATGTTTGTATGAGATTCATGAGGTATGGATTAGCTATTTAGGTAAGATTGATTTGCTCATCAAGGATGTGCGTTTACTGGTCGGGTCTTGATTTGAGGTCTTCATGAACGGGGTTGGGGTTTTGATTGAATTCGATGTTGCTTGGGTTTTATTCCATTTCTTCCTAAAAAGTTTGAGATTTTGGATCAAAATCATGAAGGCATCGGCTGGGCTGGTTGTTGTTTCGTTCCTTCCCTTTGTTTCTGAAAAGCTTAGATAGTTTGTTGAGGTTATGAAAATGCAATGGTTTGTGCCGTTTCTAGTCGATCTTGTTATGTTTTTCAGCTAGCACTGGAATTTTGGGAATTTATTCGATTCAAAGGTAGGGAGCTAAACGTGATCTAAAATTTGGTGGTGGTATCTGGTTTCGATTTTTGTTCATGTTGCTATGATAGTTCGAGTTTGTTTTGGACAGATTTAATGTATGGGTTGTGAGGTGATTTGTTTTTGTGTTATCTTTAGCTGTCTTGGAAAAATTGGTGTTGTTGCTTTGGTTGAGCTATATTTTGCTCCAAGAATGAGCTTTAAAGTCTGGAGGAGATGAATGTGAGTCTTAGGGTGTGGGTGTCATTTCGAATCTAGTCCGTGGTTATACTCTATGAAAGTTTTGGGCGCAGTTAACAGAATCTGAATTTATGATGCTTAGTAAATGGATTCCTAAATGAATTAATCTAAGAGTTTATAATGTTGGGTTAAATCTAATTTAACCAATGGATTTGGGTGAATCAAGATTCATAGTTCGATTTAGGGTTTTCCCTAATTAAGTTGAGTTTGAGTTTAGGTTGTTGTTTGCTTACGAGATTGACTTAATTGTACAATATACGACTTGCAGGACGTTATTTCGAGAAGAGCACTTCGACGCGGAGATTGTTTGACATGATCTTCTATTAGAGGCGGGTATTTCTTGCTTTGTCTCTTTAGTCCTTTGAACTTGGTGCATGAGCTATTTTTGGATAAGAACTGCCTTACCTTGACTCCACTCATAATTTTTCCTATGCTTGATACTTCCACTCAAAATCTTTGAGTTACTCGTTTTTATATCCATACAGTCTCTTTTGTTATCCATGATCAGTAGCAGATACTAGATACCATGTTTGTATGCTTTGACTGTTATTGATTTATATATTATGTTGAGAATGCTGGCTTCATGAAGCATACCTGTTTCTGCTTATATATATATATGATGACTGTTGCATTGTTCGCATCATGTCATTGCATGCATGCCGCATCCTCGGCCACTCGAGAGAGTGGTAGCTGGAGTTGATGCCGCTTGTCCTGTCGTGCCACACTCGGCCATTCGTGTGAGTGGTAGCTGGAGTATGAGCAGCAGGGACCCCACCGCAGATGTAGCTAGTTAGCTACTATGCAACTGTCCCCTCGGCCATTCGTGTGAGTGGTAGCTGGAGTGGTGTACAGTCTGTCACTGACCCGGCCTCTTGACCATACAGGGGTCATGGTGCGGAGAGGTGGGCGGGAGTGACCATCCGTGCATACGCTGTTGATTATTATTTTTGCTTTGGGCTGCTGTTGTTTATATATGCTGTTATTGCTATTTACTGCTGTTGTTTACATACACTGTTATTGCTTGTATATACCTTGCTCGTCGTTTCTGTAGTTATGAGTAGTACTGTAGCAGATTAGTACCAGTTCTGTCCTACTATACCTAGCCTAGGATATGGTTTCAGGTATGAGTGTTTATTTTGGTTCTATTGTAGTATCTGCTATTTCTTTTATGAGACTGTATACTCTTGGCCCAATTTCTATTTGTACATTATGTTCATGCACTATCTTTCTTTACCCGCTGAGTTCCAATACTCACCACCTCACAAAATGGTTTTCTTTCGCCAGGTAACAGGTAGATGAGTCATGGATGCTTGGAGAGATGTCGGCTGCCAGT
This sequence comes from Zingiber officinale, assembly GCF_018446385.1. Lineage (NCBI taxonomy): Eukaryota > Viridiplantae > Streptophyta > Magnoliopsida > Zingiberales > Zingiberaceae > Zingiber > Zingiber officinale. Next base: position 57,934,050 of record NC_055987.1, on the reverse strand, counting down.
CCCACGTCACACTCGAGGATAGTTTTCTTGTTTTGTTTTAGTATTGTTTGGATGGTATGTTGATTTTGTGTATTTTGTCTTTCAATGAGTCGATGTGAATTTTTGGAGTCTAGTCTGGTGGTTGCAGACATTTTTATTAGTGCCGTTGTTGATTTACGTTCGTATTATTTTGTGTCTTCCGCTGTGCATGTTTCCAGTCATGTGGGTTGTTGTTAACTATGTGGTTGTTTTTATTCATTTATATCCAGCCAGGTTGGCTGTGTATATTAATTGCGTGGTTATGTTATTTCTATTTTGCATATATATATTCCAGCCGAGTGTGGCTGAGGTATATTTTGTATGTAGTAATGCTTCAGATTGTCCGCCGTACAGGGGAGGTGCTGCCGAAATTTCTTCGGACAGGGACTCCTCCGGGGCGTGACATCAAGAAATTTAACATGGCATGCAGATTCTACAAGAGTTGTTGGTCAGTTACGTCATCCAGTTGATTCACCATCGTGGAAGTTGGTGGATCATATGTGGCCCGACTTTGAAAGTGAGCCAAGAAATCTTCGTCTAGCACTTGCAGCTGATGGCATTAATCCTCATAGCAACCTTAGTAGTCGGTACAGCTGTTGGCCAATTATGTTGGTTAACTATAATTTACCTCCAAATATGTGCATGAAGAGGAAATACATTATACTAACTATGCTCATTTCAGGGCCTAAGCAGCTTGGAAACGATATTGATGTCTATCTGGAGGTGTTAGTTGAAGATTTGCAACAATTGTGGGCAGGAGTTGATGGAGTCTATGATGCTTATCGAAGGGAGTTCTTCACTCTTAAAGGAGTCTTATTATGGACCATCAATGATTTTCCTGCCTACGGTAACCTTAGTGGATGTACTACACATGGTTATTATGCATGTCCAGTATGTGGAGAAGATACTTATGCAAGGCACTTGGAAAATGGGAAGAAAATGTCATTTGCGAGCCATAGACGATTCCTATCACGGTTTCATCCCTATCGTAGGCAAATGAAGGAGTTTAATGGAATGGAAGAACTTGAAGAAGCAGCTAGACCATTAACTAGGATTAAGTTGTTTGAGAAACTTTCTGACATAAGGTGTGAGTTTGGAAAAAAGATAAGTGTGAGAGGGAAAAAAAAGCATGCAAAGGCTAATAAGTTGGAAGTCAATATAGAAGAAAAAGATTTAGAAGCAATAAATTTCAGAAAATGTTGGAAGAAGAAGTCAATCTTTTTTAATATTCCTTACTGGAAACACTTGCATGTAAGACATTGTCTTGATGTTATGCACATCGAGAAAAATGTATTTGAATCCCTCATTAATACTTTGATGAATGTTAAAGGAAAAACCAAGGATAATGTGGCAGCTAGGTTGGACATGGTTGAGATGGGAATTAGACCTGAATTAACACCTATAGTTGGGGAGAAGAGAGCATATCTTCCTTTTGCTGCGTGCTCATTTACAAAAAAAGAAAAGTTACAAGTGTGCAAGTCATTAAAGGATATAAAAGTTCCAGAAGGTTTCTCTTCAAACATGAATAATATTGTGTGCATGGATCAACTGAAGTTGACTTGCTTGAAATCCCATGATTGCCATGTTTTAATGCAGCATTTCTTGCCAATAGTTATACGTGATGCGCTGCCAAAACATGTTAGATATGCCATTATAAGATTATGCTTTTTCTTCAAAGATATTTGTTGCAAAGTTATAGATGTAGCCAAGTTAGATAAGTTGCAATCTGACTTGGTTGTTACACTATGCTTATTGGAGCAATATTTCCCCCCATCTTTCTTCGATATCATGCTTCACTTAACTGTCCATCTTGTTTGAGAAGTCCGATTATGTGGACCAGTTTACTTTAGATGGATGTATCCATTTGAAAGATGCATGAAGGTGCTTAAGAGTTATGTAGGCAGTCAAAAACATCCTGAAGGTTGCATTGTTCAGAGATATTTAGCAGAAGAAACAATTGAATTTTGTTCAGAATACCTCAATGACGTTGATCCTATTGGAGTTCTTCAATCAATTTGAGACCCGAAAGCAAATGGTTCTGGCTTGCAAGCATGCATCACACCAATTATAGTGCAACAAGTTGATCTGCAACAAACACATTTGACTGTGCTAGAAAATATGGAAGAAGTATCTCGCTATATAATGTAAGTGTGTTGTATTATTTATAATTATGCATACATAAATGAGATTATCTAATGTCTCACTTAAATTTACATATTAATACTTCTACAGTGAACATAAAACTTTTTTGAAATCAATGTTCCCCAAAAAAGAGAAAGATGAAAGGTGGATACAAGATGGTCACAATAAGAGGTTTATTGATTGGTTTCGTGCAAAGGTGGGTATTAGATTCATCAAATTTTTAATATCATTTGTGCTAAACAACTTATATCTACTATTTTTAATCACCATATTCAAATTGAATACATGTTAGGTGGCTGCTGAAATTGACAGTTGCAATGGTGGAACAACATCGACATTAACATGGTTGGCCCATGGACCGCGTGCACAAATCATTAAGTATAATAGTTATGTGATAAATGGTAATTTATACCAAATAAAGGCGCGAGATGATGACAGAGTTTGCCAAAACAGTGGGGTTTCTTTAGTTGTCAACACTATGCTTGTATTTAGTGCTAAAGATAAGAATCCCTTGCTAGCTGATGTGTCTTTCTATGGAGTGATTGAAGAAATATGGGAATTAGACTATCATCAATTTTAAGTTCCTCTTTTCAAATGTGCGTGGGTTGCAAATGACAAAGGAATAATCAACAATGATGAATGTGGCTTCACCTTAGTCAACTTGAACAAACGAGGACACAAGAATGACGAATTTGTGCTTGCAAGTCAAGTCAACCAAGTCTTTTATATTGATGACCCATTAACAAAGGGGTGGTCAATTGTGCTTTCAGTTCCAAATAGATGTTATGAGGGAGATGCTAATGACAATTGGAGTAGTATTCCTGATTCTAGACCAATTGATGATGTTGATACTCATTGCATTCCTGCACATGAAAGATATATTAGATCAGAAATTGAGGGTGTTTGGGTCACAAAAAAGAAAAAATGATGTTCTAAATTTTTGTGTAATGTTTATGTTATGAACATACAGGAATGCTTTATGCACTTTAAAAAATTATGTTATGCAATTGTATGTTATGTTTATACTTGTGTTGCTATTTATTTATATTTTTGCTATTATGATTATATATGTCATGTTTTTGTTATTGTACCAATTTTAATAGTGGTTTCATTGATGTTCTTATGCAGACAATACTCGATGGGTCGTAAAAAACAAATAGTAGCAGTTGAGGAGATACATGGAGTAGTTGATGCTGGGCTACATGGTGTAGCTGATACAGAGGTACATGAAGTTATTGATAGAGAAGAACATTCTGTCAATGTGCAGAAAAACAAACGAGGTCCTACATCAATGTGTAAACTTACTGCAGCTGCAAGATAGGGGACAAAAGTGAAGATTGATTATGATGACATGGGCCGACCATTATACAATGCAAATGGAAAGGCATTGTAATCGTACATTGGCTCTGTTGGTAGAACCATGGTGCCAATCAACATAAGTCTTGGCCTACTGTCCCAGAAAATATAAAACAAAAATTGTGGGAAGAGATTTCAGTAAGACTAATAAATACATACAATCTCAAATCAAGTTAGCTTTCAACTCTCTGCTGCCAATGTTTTATTTAATCCATTCTTGTCAAATAGCTATCATTGTTTTATTTAATCAATTCTTGTCATATTAGTTGTAGTCTATTATTGTTTTAATTCTATTCAACTTCTCTATTAATAGTATTAACTAATTTTAGTTAATACTATTGCATGAACCATGTGCATGTTGATGTAGCTGTGCTACCTAATGTCCAAGTTTACAAAGAGTGTAGACTATCCTAGGCATTTCTGAATATGAGTTTGTGCTGTGAAGTATGTCAGAGAAATTACAACACTCATGGGTTTGTGCTGTAGTAGCAATTCACGTTAGTTAGTGCTACACATGGCTTATAGGTAGAGATTCTTGACCTAAAATAGTATGCATAAGATGCATGACCTGCAACCCAACTACACAAGAGTCGAGCTTGAGATTTTTCTCAAAATCTTGTAGCCACATATATAATAACAACCTAAAGCCTCTCTCTTGTACTACTCTCCTCAAACCACATGATGCATGAACTGCGCCTAGTATACATTCTTGACAAATAGATCACTTGATAGGCTGCCAGTTTAAAAGATTAAGAAACAATCTGCTATCCCTTATACAACCTTAGCATGAATGAATTATATGATGACTTTAACATAAGATTAATAGAATTGAAATAAAGAACCTGCATGTAAAAAGAAGTGGTAAGAACTCTTTGTATGACATAATTCTTCCTTTGTTTCTCCTTAACGAGTAGTCTCTCTTACTTTATCCCAATTGCAAAGATAAACTCTCATTTGCTTTTTCATACCACACTAGTAAGAAAGATAAAATCTCTCTTACTTTTTTCATACCTCGCTTTTTCATACCACACTGGTATGATATTTAAAGCCTTTCTCTTTTACCTAATAACTTAGAATTTTTTGCTTGCTGTAAATCTTTGTATGAGAAGATTGTCTTAAGAAGTTTCTTATTCAAGCAAGAGAAAGCTAGTGAACTCTCAAGAGTGACTCACTAATGAGTTATAGGGTGTGGAGTACGAATGAGAGTTCTGATTCACATACATCATTGTGTTAGTGATTGATATATGTTGTGTTAGTTATATCATTGTTTTATTTAATCAATTCTTGTCATATTAGTTGTATAATTATCCAGCTTGTATGTCTATTATTGTTTTATTTCTATTCAACTTCTCTATTAATAGTATTAACTAATTTTTTATGTTGCAGAATGTGTTCGAATTAACACCACAAAGTGAGACTGCTGTGATGAATTCAGCATCTCAAAAGTGACGAGATTTTAAAAATAAACTCACTAGCAGATTTGTTTAGCCAAATAAAGACAATCCTGAAAAATTGAGTTCTCCACCTAGCCAATATCATATCCCAAAAGCAGTTTGGAAAGCATTTGTAGATGAGAGACTTCATCCATCATGGGAGGTACACACTCATATAGTGTTAGCTGAAAATCTTTAAAATATTTCATTTGCAAATTTTGATTATAAAACTTGTTGTCTTTTAAAGTATGGTGTTGTTTGTACTTTTACATTTGCAATTTCCTACATTTACACGTTGAATTTCCTACATAGGGTTTAGTGTATAACATATTTTATATACACTTAAAATCTATGTGAAGGAGGAATTGCAACCACCCAGGCATGTGGGGTGATTGAAAAGAATTACTCAAGCTCTTTTGACCACCAAACCAAAAGAATTACTCAGTTTCTGATACAAATTGAAGCGTTGCTACTTTGTCTTGAATGCATCATTCATATATAGATTTCGTAACATCAATGCACAAATCACGATGACTTGTTTGTAGTTTAATTGTTTGCTCATTGCAGAATTACTCATTGCAAGTTTAATTGTTTGCAGTTTATATATAGTTAGGATTATGGTTTCGTAACATCATTCATATTTTGCAGTTTAATTGTTTACAGTATAATTGTTTGCTTATACACTTATAATTGTTTGCATGTCTGCTATATATATAATGCATACTAATGCATATGAGTGTTTATGAATGTATTTTCTATGTAGGTTATTCATGAAAAGCAAAAAGAACGAACGATGCATTATAAATATCATCACAGATTGTCTCGCAAAGTTTACATCGGCTTAGAGGCTGAATTGGTGAGCTACCATGCAATTATACTTATCATTTTCAAGCAAGTATTTAATATTATGTAACTGATCATTGTTGGAATTGTAGAGGGAAAAAAATAATTGCTGAAAATGAGGAAGTTGATAGATCGATGCTTTGGCGTAAAGCCCGTGAGGATAAATCTGGCAACATAACAAATATGGAGATAGCAGAAGTCGTTGCAAAAATTGTAATTATTTTTTTTATCTACTTTTCATATTGCTTAGCTAAATAATATTGGAATTTTTGGATTGATTTGTTACATCTCATATTGTAGGATGACTTAATGGAAAAGAAAGTCAAAGGAGAGTTCAAATCTTCTGGGATGAATGATGTGTTAACCACTGCTTTAGGAAATCAAGAACACTATGGACGGGTTAGAGGAGTGGGAGGATGTGTAAAACCCCAACTCTACTTTAAAACTGCAAGAAAGAGTAGAGAATCAGTCCCAAAGGATTTGATCGATGATTTCAAAGAACAATCAGAGGAGAATAAGAGTTTGAAGGCTGAAGTAGAGAAATTGAAGGCTCAACTTGCTCAGGTCATTGATAATCAGACTTGTGAGGTTGTTATATCGAACAAGTCCTCAAACATGAACGACCCAAAATGGAGAGATCCAAAATGGAGAGATGATGTGGAGATTTATGAATGTGGCACTTCAAGCTTGGAGGTTTTATATTTCTCAATTTTATGTCAAATTGATTTTTCTTTCAAATTAAGGTATTTATATACAATTTATTTATTTTTTTTAAAGGGAAAAAAATGTAACCTGGCTGTGAAGCAACGTGAAAATGTGGTGGCGTACGGCACAATACTATCAGAAGGAGACCCAAATATACTGATTCATCATGTTCCACTTGGGGAAGGGAATTTCAAGGTATCTATTGATGTTGTGTTAGATGAAGGAGCAAAGCTTCCAATTCCAATTCCGTCTGGACCAACGATCATTAATGATGCTATTGGAACAATTGTTGCTTGGCCTAAAGAGTTGGTAATTTTACCAACAAAGAAGGTACCTTCAATTTATCTTGAAAAGTTGGTATTTGAAAAAGCCTCAATCATTTGAATACTCATATGAATATTTTAACATATTGCAGAAGAATGTACAACATCAATCATTTGCTCCTTCGGATGTTCATGGTGATCAGGACAAGTACAAGGAAATTGAGAAAACTTTACCGATGGCATGCAAGTATATCTACTTGTATGTTATCAGATTGATACCTAAAGATGAGAGCATACACATAGAATTTGATGAAGCTATGTTTGGACGTCCTAAAAGTGTATGGTTGCTAAGAGAAGATATCTTACGCTTTATGGAGATGAAAGAGATAGGTGCCAGACACATTTTGGTTTACATGGGGTATGTTATGTGTTAAATACAATATTTGTTCACATGCTTTGCTTTGTTCACAATATTTGTTCACATGCTTTTGCTTTGGTTTACAGGGGGTATATTTAGATTTTTCATTACTTTGCCATTACCTTGCAATTAATACCTTGCAGTTACCTTTACAAATACATGAAGAAAGAAAATAGAGCTGAGTATGTGTCATTTGTGGATCCTGGTCACATACCTACATGCGGTGTGGGTGAAGAAGGTAGTAAATTATCACAACATATTGCTGCTCAGTTGGGAGTATCGAACAGAGATAGCATATGCTTCATCCCATATAACACTGGGTAAGATTTTAATTATTTATTTTTTCCTACTACATGCTAGTCAATGTTATATTTTTTTTTGTGCAGGTATCATTGGATCTTGACTATAATTAATGAAGATAAGAATATGATATATTTATTGGACTCTTTGAGTAACAGGAACCGAGATCATGCTTGGCAAACTATTGTGACCAAGTAAGTCGTAACTTATGCTACTTTTGAATGCATTCAATTCATTATAGGTTGAAAAACTAATTTTCTATTTTTACAATGTAGTGGGGTCAAGATATACAATGCATCAAGGGGTATTTCAAAAGGACTAAGTTTTAAACAATTGACAGTATGTATTGTGACTATGTATTTAGACATCAATTAATAATTCTTATTATTTGGATTGTGACTTCTTGCATGACATTTTCAATTTCATTAGGGTAATCTTAAACAAAATGGTGGTGTTGAATGTGGATATTGTGTGATGCGGTACATGAAAGAGATAGTCTTAGATAAATATCCACAATTGGAGAGAAAGGTGAATTTCTTCTTTATGAAATATTTTCTTTATAAAATATTAAGTTATTTTTCATTGATCCTCAAATTTTTGTTAATGATTCAGTTTGCAGCATCAAAAAATAAACAGTATTACAATCAATCTCAGTATGATGAAGTCAGAAGTGAATGGAGCGAATTTGTCTATTTCTATATGGGTGCCTAAGTGTAGGCTATGATATAAAGTTTAGATTGTATTTAGAGATTTATGGATACAAAAGTTTTTGGGTTATGCTTAAACATTTCTTTTATGAATACACTTTTGAATTGTATTTGACAGATATTTGTGATATATTTGTTCAATTTTGGTGATGAAAATTATTGTGTTATATATAGCAATATATTATGATATACACTTTTGTCAATTAAATTTGTATTGTAGTAAAATATAGTCAACTACTTCGATACTATAAATAAAAATGATGAAGTAATACAATACATAAGACTTCGGTATATTTAAATATTGTCATAGTTAAAGAAACTATTTACTTTGTCACTGAATAAAATTGTTGAAGTTGTTCGTATGTATTATTGCGTTAACGTAAATTGTTGAAGTGTAGTAAAATATGCTTTCCTATTTCTATACTACGATGAAGTATTACAATAACAATTACTTCGATCAAGCTAAAATATGCAGAAATAATATTAACTATTTACTACACCATAATATAAACAATAGTGAAGTCATAACTTCTTTAAACTTCGTTAGACAATGTTACCTCTGCAGTAATATATCATCAACTACTTCGGTACTTTTACTAGTCTTGATGAAGTAATAAAGGTTTTTTACTTCGAAACCGGTCCGATTTTGAACCAGTTTTGAACCGGTGATAGACTTCGGTAATCATGTGCCGAAGTAAAAAAATAACCCTTTTACTTCACGTGCGTCTACTTCGGTAAATATCTACCTATTACTTCGGATAATATCCGAAGTCTATTAACGATTTTCACATAGTGGGCGTAACCTCCGGGCAGTCAACACTAATGGATAAGCCAATTTTTCGAGTGTAGTATATCTACACTCGGCTCCTTTTAATAAATGGCTAGAAAAATACACAGGTTGTTGCTCTTTCCCTTCCTGTCTAACTCACATACAGCCTACAACATTTCCATTGGCCGAGAGATATACCCATAAGGTCTCACCTACTACAGGCTTAGCTAATACAGGAAGGGCGGACAGATAGTCTTTTAACTCTTGAAAAGCTCTGCCATATTCTTCATCCCACTGAAATTTGTTAGCCTTACGAAGTATTTTGAAGAAATGGAAACTACGATCGGCCGACCTTGAAATGAATCTTGACAAGGCTGTGATCCGGCTGGTGAGTCTTTGGGCTTCCCTCATATTGCGTGGTGGTTCCATGTTCTGGAGTGCTTTGACTTTGCTCGGGTTGGCCTCTATTCCCCGCTCGAATACCATGTATCCCAAGAATTTTCCACCTTTTACTCCAAACAAACACTTGCTTCGGTTCAGCTTGAGTCCATATTGCCTCAGTGTTTTGCAAGTCTCCTCTACATCCCTGCATAGATCAGTAGCCTGAAGAGACTTAATTAAAATATCATCAACGTATACTTCCATATTTCTTCCAATCTGTTTCTGGAAGACCTTATTCATAAGCCTTTGATAAGTTTCTCCTGCATTTTTTAGTCCAAACGGCATAACATTATAACAATAAGTACCTTCAGATGTTATAAAACTGATCTTCTCTTGATCTTCTTTAGCAAGAGGGACTTGATGATAGCCTTGATAGGCATCCAGTATAGAAATATATTCACATCCGGCCGTAGAGTCTACTAATTGATCAATCCGGGGCAAAGGATAATAATCTTTCGGGCAAGCCTTGTTGAGATCGCGAAAATCAATACATACTCGCCATTTGTTCCCGGGCTTAGAGACCAGAACGACATTAGCTAGCCAGCTAGGGAACTGTACCTCCCTGATGTAGCCAACTTCCATGAGTTTAGCCACTTCTTTCTTGATGATTTGATTTTGTTCTGCACTGAAATTTCTTTTTCTTTGCATGACTGGCCTGACATCTGGGAAAACATGCAAAGAATGTTCCATTACCGAAGGAGAAACGCTCGTGACCTCTCTAGGCGTCCACACGAAGACATCGTTATTCTTCTTCAAGCACTGAACCAGCTCAGTTTACAGCGTAGGATCTAGGTCGGCCGCGACATAAGTGGTGGCTTCAGGTCAACCAATCTGTATCTGGAGTTCTTCTTTTTCTTCATAAACCAGAACAGGTGGTTTCTCTTGAATGACATTGACCTCCATTCTTTGTATTTTTCGGGCGGCGTTGGCTTCGGTCCGGATGATCTCTACATAACATTTACGGGTTATCTTCTTATCACCCCGCACTTCCCCGACCTGGTCATCGACAGAAAATTTAATCTTCTGACAAAAAGTAGAAACGACCGTCCTAAACTCATTTAAGGTCGGCCGACCCAGTATTACATTATAGGAGGAGGGGGCATCCACCACCATAAAGTTGGATCTTCTTGTTCTCATAAGAGGCTCCTCCCCTAGAGATATGGCCAATTTTATCTGGCCAAGCGGTTGTACTTCATTACCAGTAAACCCATATAGAGGAGTCACCATCTGTTGAAGTTTGCTCGGGTCAATCTGCAACTGATCAAAAACATTTTTGAAAATAATATTCACAGAACTACCAGTATCTATAAAGGTGCGAGAAATAGTGTAATTGGCTATCACAGCCTTGATTATCAATGCATCATCATGGGGTATTTCTACTCCCTTAAGATCTCTGGGCCCAAAACTAATCTCCGGCCCTGCTGCTCTCTCCATGATACATCCCACGGCATGGATCTCGAGTTTTCGTGCATGTGCTTTTCTGGCCCTGTTGGAATCTCCATCCGTGGGCCCGCCCGCTATCATATTAATGCTGCCTCGGGCGACATTGCTCCTGCTTTCTTCTTATCGAACTGTCACAGCTTCAGGCTGAGTTTTCTCGGGTGCCTGGCTTGTACCAACCGGGGTTGGTAAGATACCTTGCTGAGGTTCTACCGGGCGGTATTCTAATTTGAGCGGACTTTGCTGCCTGGGGTATTGTTGTCGATAATAGTTTTGCCTCTGATAACGATCCCTATTAGCTTTTTTATTTCTCAAAACAAAACAGTCTTCTGTGTGATTACTGCTAGTCTTGTGATAGGTGCACCATCTCCTTGGTGCTTCTTGCTGTATCTCCACATGTTGTACTGCTTGTGGACGATATTCTAGATGACGATGGGGCGGATGAACTACTCGAGGTCCCCTCGGTGGAGGAACAGGAGCAGGAGCCTTCTCCTTAATAGGGGTAGGAGAAGAAGTAACACCTTCTTTTCTGCGTGTGGCCTGAGCTTCTTCAACATTAATGAATTCGGTAGCATGCTCAATTAATGAATCAAAATTGGCAGGAGGATGTCTCACCAGATCTTTAAAGAAATCATTATCATTTAAGCCTTGAGAGAAAACACTTACTAATATTTCTGTGGTAGCATTGGGCACGTCAATAGCTACTTGATTGAATCTTTTAATATAGGCTCTGATGGACTCCTTAGATGCTTGTTTAATTGAAAATAAGCTCTAGAGAGTTTTGTGATACCTTTTGTTGCTAGAAAAATGATGCAAGAAAACCTTCTTGAAATCTTTAAATTTTCGAATAGAATTCTCAGGCAATCTCTTAAACCAGCGTTGAGCAGCTCCTCCAAGCGTTGTAAGAAACATCCGGCACTTTACTCCATCGAAAAATTGTTGTAATAATGCTACGTTCTCAAATTTTAACAAATGATCCTCTAGATCTGTAGTTCTAGTGTACTCGTCGATCTGAAGATTTTGGTACCGCTTGGGAAGCGGATCATCCAGTACACTTTGAGAGAAAGGAGAGATAATTCTTTCCGGCGAGCTATCACTAACTATCATCATTCTAACTTTACGCTTCTCTTTGTCTGACGCCTCGCCAGAGGATTCTTGGAATACAAGCCTTCGTCCTCCTTGTTCCAAAGGAGTGTGAAGGAAAGCTTGAGGACGCCTAGTCGGAGAAGCAGTGGTCGAAGGAAAATATGCATGATCTTATTCTTCCGGTTCCTTTCCTCTTCGATGCTCAGTAGTTGAGATAGCTGGATTATGAGCTACTGGCAGAGTAGCTCCAGTATGAGCTTGTTGTTGCTGCGGTTGTTGCTGTAAAACCTTCTGTACATGGGTGTTGATGAGGAAATCCAAGTCTTCGCGACTAATGGTGAGTAAGTTTGATTTTCCAGCGTCTTCCATCTTGTAGTCTCAGATTCAGGTGAATTTCCCACAGACGACGCCAAATTTGATCCTGTCTGAGAAGCTAGACAAAATGGAAAGCTGGGAGAAAAACCTACTGCTGATGAAGAATAATACTTGTAGAATACCGATCCGAGAAACCTAAAGCGGATATCCGAGAAACCCAAAGCGGATCTAAGAGAATAAAGTCACAGAATTCCCTTCTCGTGCGAAGATCCCAAGACGAGAGAAGAGCTTGAATGAAAAAATCGAGATCTAGAGCTCCCAAAGCTTCCTGCGCACAAGAGACCAACCAACACTATCGTCAGTGACCTAAGGTCGGGGTGGGAATACCTGGCTAGGCCCTCCGACACTTAAGTCAGTGATCTCTCTTAGTATGGAAGAAAGAAAGAAGAAGAAGATGAACAGTAGTTGAAAATTAGGGTTGTGAGTGCGAGCAACAATGTGTGCAAGAAGATGATCATACCTGGCCAACGGAGAGGATTCCCCTTTTTATACCACTTCATATAACCTCCGTAATCATGAAGTGGACCCCGGTTTGTTAGAGTTTGTTATGAGATGACGTAAGCCACGTACTTGCACAAAATAACTTTTAAGGAATCTTCTTGGTACCCCAGATGTACCCTCTTTGTCGTCTAGTACCTACAGAAAATTCTAGAAGCATTCTTCCCGCCAAATTAGTTAACCTGTTATACAATCATATGAAGCAAATATTCTCATAAGCTATTCATAAATATCCCCAAAATATTTATTCATGTCCTGTTCTATGAGTTACATTTTATCACCCTTGCCTAGTTATCCTGTCTCCACTATGTCATGGACAACCCGATATTATACTATGTTTTATATTGGTCGGGATTAATCCGAGGTCTCGTACAGGTATATTATTATTTTTATTTAACACAGGTCCTCATCGTCCAATAATATATTATAAATCCTGTATGGTCTTATGTTTGCTCATTCCCGGACGATCATATACATCCGCCCGATATTAATCTATATTTGCATGCGCTAGCTCAGACAATCCCGCCCGATGTGGGCCTTTCTTTTCTTAAGCGTGTTATCTCGATCGATCTTAGTCCATATCTACTTAAGCCAGCTACCCGAATCAGGATTGACCTACCTCTTTCAAGGTATATCCCAACCGATATTGGACTATACTTCTTAAGGTATTACCCGGTCGGGATTGGTCTACCCCTCTCAAGGTATATCCTAACCATTATTGGACTATACTTCTTAAGGTATTACCCGGTCGGGATTGGTCTACCCCTCTCAAGGTATATCCCGGTCGCTATTGGACTATACTTCTCAAGGTATTACTCGGTCGAGATTGGTCTACCTCTCTCAAGGTATATCTCGGCCGATATTGGACTATACTTCTCAAGGTATTCCTCGTTTGGGATTGGTTTGCCTCTCTCAAGGTATATCCTGACCGATATTGGACTATACTTCTCAAGGTATTCCCCGGTCGGGATTGGTTTACCTCTCTCAAGGTATATCCCGGCCGATATTGGACTATACTTCTCAAGGTATTCCCTGGTCGGGATTGGTCTACCTCTCTCAAGGTATATCCCGGTTGATATTGGACTATACTTCTCAAGGTATTACCCGGTCGGGATTAGCCTACCTCTCTTAAGGTATATCCCGGTCGATATTGGACTATACTTCTCAAGGTATTCCCCGGTCGGGATTGGTCTACCTCTCTCAAGATATATCCCGACCGATATTAGACTATACTTCTCATGGTATTACTCGGTCGAGATTGACCTACCTCTCTTAAGGTATATCCCGGCCGATACTAATTTATTTTCTTAATTTTGCTATCTTCTTTCTCCTTTTCACCAGGGACCTACTAAACCTGACCCATATCAAGTGACATCTAGCAATGCATCATTGCTACCCAAGTGATGAGAAAGTCGAGATCTGATCTAACCGATTCATGGCTATTATCTTGTATGACTTGGTCCTTCTATCGTTAATATCTTTATTGATCAATGAGGCATACACCGTGTCATCCTCTTATCAACCTTTTGTGTTTCTTGATTGGTAAGTAGACACACTTAATCAAATAAGCTCAATATCTCATATTGACTCATTTGGCATGGCCATACTTTCTTGTGTCCTACTAATCAAGGGGCCCACAGATATCGCTTCCGTCATATGGAAGGGATAAATCACATCTACATCACTCACATCCCTCCGCATAATTCATTGCATACCCAGTGATCGACTTTATTGTCCACCTTGTTATAGGTGACGTTTGTTGATACCAAAGTACACAACTCCTTATGTAGGGAACCGTAGTGACTTCAGGTCTAAGGACTATTCATACCAATAGTCACATGAAAATATTTATGACACTCATATAATGATCCATGAAACATTCTCATGGCGGGTCATTCGGTATATATTCTCTAATATATACCCATGTGTCAACCTAATATCTCATATCCATGACTTATGAGATCAAGTCATCCATTGACCTACATGATAGTCTCAACGCATTAATATTGTCCTTGTATATTAATGTTTGACTAGGAATAGTTAAGAGTAGTGTTCCATGTATATCTACAATATCTCACTATCAATTCAATCAATTGAGATGTTGTAGATAAAAACCTACTACCCAAGAACATTATTATACTTATTCAATCGGCACTGAACTGAAATAAATATAATAACCAACTTTTTCTTTTATTAATAATGAAATATGATACAAAATGAGTTCTTTACAATCATCTCATAATTGGTACTAGGGCTAATACTAACAAGTAATAGAATAGTGTTTGCAAGAGGTCTACCATTTTTCCTCGGTAAGCGGCTTTTTATGTCTTCGAAAATATAGTTGTTTCTCACAAAAAAATCCACCGTGAATTGATTTGGGTAAATCTCCAATCGATTCTGAGATATCCTTTGGACGCTACCAACTCCAGATCAACGGTATAGATTATTTTATTTGAATCTTAATCGATCAACTGATCAATTGGTTACCTCAATTGATTGGTTGATCGATCCAGGAGCACTATGCTTTCGCTTAAAAGCCTCTTTAATCGATCAGCTGGTCGATTAGTTACCACTAATCGATCGCCTGATCGATCTAGGAGCATTTTGTTCTTTCGTGCAAAAAGCATCTTCAATCGATTGACTGATCGATTGGTTACCACTAATCTATCACCAGATCGATACAGGAGCATTCTATTCATTTGTATAAAATCCTCTTCAATCAATCGGTTAATCGATTGGTTACCACAATCGATCGCTTGATCAATTGGTTACCACCAATCGATCGCTTGATCAATCTAGGAGCATTTTGTTCTCGGCAAATGCTTCTCAATCGATTAACCAATCGATTGGTTGCTTCCCAATCGATCAGTTAATTGATTGATACACATTTTAGCCAACAATTCAATTTTTTACACAATTCTAAATCATTTCAAGTACCTCATACCAGATGAACCTCCTGCTCCCTGAACTTTATGCCTGGAGCTTCCTCATCTTTGGGTCTTCATGCTAAGAATCCGATTCTCGACCTCCTTGAACTTTTTTTGCCTTACATATAGTCTTTCGACCTACAAGGACTTCGCTTGCCAAGAATCCGGTCATTGATCTCCTTGGACTTCCCTTACCTCGCATCCGGTCTTCCGACCTGCAAGGACTTCTCCTGAAAACTCGCAACTCATGTTAGATCCAACATATTAACATAAACTTAAATAATTATCAACACATTGAAACTTTCAAGGCATGATTGCACCAACAATCTCTCCCTATTTAATATTTGACAATTTATTTAAATTTAGGTTAATTTACAACATATCATAAAAGCAAAAATGATAGATATGTTATTATCACATTATCAAGTGAGCATAGTGAGCATAAACTGCTGGAATGTATACTAAAAGTCTAGTTTTTTGTATAAATATTTATTTATAAATAAGAGTCACATTGGTCAAATGTCTACATTTATGCTAAGTGTAGTTATTCAATTAATTTATATTGTAGATAACATGGTGTGTGGTGTTACACACAGAAGATCATATTATCAGTTCCTTATAAAATATAAACAGTTGCTCACAATCAAGATGGAATAGAACAAACCATTGGAGTAGTTGTAGTGTAATTAGGTATTAGTTTATCTTAACTAATAAATTACACTAGTACACTATAAGTGTATTGAGCAGGACCATTTGAGGTAGTTTCTTTTTATATTGACTATATAAAAGAACAAAACCTCTGTTATTATGGAAGTGTGTACTCTTAATCATGATATAATAACAAGCACATATACTTAATATTTATTTCTTTAATTTATCAAAGGATGCGATTTAGCTCGTTAAATCAATAGGCCCGATAAGTTGGGAAATGATATTATTTATATGGTATGTTATTGATTATAGAATGAAACTGTGTCCTAGTAATCTAGGTTGATGATGTCCCCTTGAGGAGCTCATAAGGATTGTCATGTAAACCTTGCAGGTGGACTTAGTACGACATGACGATAAGGTTGAGTGGTACTACTCTTGGAGCTAGATACTAATTAAAGTGAGTTGTTAGTAACTCATTTAATTAGTGGACATTCAATATCTTAAACACAGAGAGACTAACACACTCATGATAATAAGGAGCTCATATAGTAATATGGGATTGGTGCGGTAGTGCAATAATAATTCTTTAGTGAAATGAGATATTATTGATGAACTCAAGTTGGGTGTTCGGGGCGAACACGGGAAGCTCAAGTTCATCGGGAGACCAAAACCAATTCCTCCTCGCGGTCCTTGTCGTAGTCTCTTATTTATAAAGTCTTATATCCACCTAAACTCACCTTCTTACCCATCCATAGGTGGTCGGCCAAGCCAAGCTTGGAGCCGAAGCAAGGGCCGGCCAAGATAAGCCTTGGATGGATCAAGTGGTGGTCGACCCTAGCTTGGAGCCCAAGTAGGTGGCCGACCACAATAAAAATAAAAAAGATTTTATTTTAAAATCTTTCCTAATGTAGAAGACATGCTTTTAAAAAAGAGTTTTAAAATTAAATCTTTCCTTTTATAGTTTCTACAAAAGGATTAAGAGAAAGGTTTGATATCTTTCCTTATTTGTAATTAAAAGGAAGATTTTAATTTTAGAGAAAACTTTCCTTTTTGTAAACATCCATATGTTTTAATAGAGAGATTTTAATTTATAAAAGTTTCCTTTTATAACCAACCATGAAGGAAATTCTTAAAAGAGAAATTTTTATTTTAAAAATTTCTGGAAACAAATTATGAAGTTTTAATTTTATGTTTAGAACTTTCCTTGTTTAGAGGACTTGTAGGGGTCGGCCATTAAAAGAATAAAAGGAAATTTTAATTAAATTTTCCTTTTGTTCATTGGCAAGGGAAAATAAAGAAGTTTTAATTATGTTTAAAACTTTCCATATTTGTTAAGACCAAGGAATATAAAAGAGAGGGTAAAGGTGCCTCACCTCACAACAACACATCTATTATTCCTCTCTTCTCTTCCTTGGTGGTGGTCGGCCCTCATCCTTCTTCTTCCCCTATTCTTCTTCTTTGGTGGTCGGCGGTTCTTCATCTCTAGGAGTTGTTGGTGGCCGGATCTTACTAGAAGAAGAAGGAGAGATAGGAGGCTTCGTTTCTTAGTGTCCCTTGGAGCTTAGTTGGTGGACGAAGTTCTTCATCTCAAGGAAGTTGTTGGTGGCCGAAACTTGCAAGGAGAAGAAGGAAGCATGGGTGGATTCTCATCTCGGTAGATCGTTGCCCACACGACGTCCGAGATAAGAAGAGGAATACGACAGAAGATTGTGAGGTCTATAGGCTACAAAAGGTATAACTAGTTAGTAGTTTCCGCATCATAACTAGTTCATCTTTTGTATGGATTTTGAAATACCAAACACAAGAGGCTTGTAACGACCCGGCCCTTTGGCCTCTTGGACGACCCTTGTGGCGGCCCGACTAGCGGCCCTTATGTCGTCGGCCCATTTGGCGACCTCTCATGTCGTCGACCGACGACCCTTTGGCCGTGCCGTTACTCACTAGGACTTTCCACCCCTGCAGTGGATTTTTGCCTTCTCGAGGATTCGAACTCTAAACCTCCAGGCTAAGTACTAGAATTTATGAATCCTGGTAGCCAAGTGAACGTTTTTTATTATAACGACCTGACCCTTTGACCTCTTGGGCGGCCCACTGGCGGCCCCTTATGTCGTCGGTCCATTTGGCTACCTCTGATGTCGTTGACCGACGACCCTTGGCCGTGCCGTTACTCACTAGGACTTTCCACCCCTGGCCAGTGGATTTTTGCCTTTCCCAGGATTCGAACTCTAGACCTCCAGGCTTAAGTACTAGAGTTTATGAATCCTGGTAACCAAGTGAGCGTTACCAGGATTCATAAACTCTAGTACTTAAGCCTGGAGGTCTAGAGTTCGAATCCTGGGGAAGGAAAAAATCCACTGGCCAAGGGTGGAAAGTCCGTCGGTCGACGACAGCGCATTTTTATTGTAACGACCCGACCCTTTGGCCTCTTGGGCGGCCCTTGCGGCGGCCCACTAGCGGCCCCTTATGTCGTCGGCCCATTTGGCGACCTCTAATGTCGTCGATCGACGACCCTCGACCGTGCCGTTACTCACTAGGACTTTCCACCCCTGGCCAGTGGATTTTTGCCTCCCCCGGGATTCGAACTCTAGACCTCCAGGCTTAAGTACTAGAGTTTATGAATCCTAGTAGCCAAGTGAGCGTCAGGAGAAACATGTGAAACTATATCTCAGTGCAACCAGGGTCGCCCAAGAGGCCAAAGGGCCGGGTCGTTACAATAAAAAAATGCCTTTTTATTGTAACGACCCGGCCCTTTGGCCTCTTGGGCGGCCCTTGCGGCGGCCCACTGGTGGCCCCTTATGTCGTCGGCCCATTTGGAGACCTCTGATGTCGTCGACCGACGACCCTCGGTCGTGCCGTTACTCACTAGGACTTTCCACCCCTGGCCAATGGATTTTTGCCTCCCCAAGGATTCGAATTCTAGACCTCTAGGCTTAAGTACTAGAGTTTATTGTTAGGACCAAAAGTAGTTAGAGGGGGGGGTGAATAGCTCGTCGCGTTCTCTCGGTGCTCGGCGTTGCTTGGCGTTGCTTGTTTCTTCAAGAATATGCAGCGGAAAATATAGAAACAAATGCAACAACGCTAATACGGTTGGTTTACTTGGTATCCACCTCACAAGAGGTGACTAGTCCAAGGATCCACACCACGCACGCACCCTCCACTATGAAAACACTCCTTTTCGGTAACTACCGAGGGCGGAGAAGCCCTACAAGACTCTCAGTACAAGAAGAAAGGAAAGGGAAACAAAATACAAGCACAAAGCTTACAATGAGTACAGAAAACCCTAACCCTAGCTTCTCTTCTTGCCTTTGATCCGCCTCTTGACTTGGAAAGCTTCCAAGATCCTTCAAGAACTGGCGACCTGATCTTTGAGAGCGCTGTGGAGGAGTAGGCGATGAATCTGGAATGAATCGGTAAAATTCTACCGCAGCCATCGAACGCCTGCAGCTATAAACGATGTCAACGGTCGGATCCCGATCGATTCGAATGTTCCCAATCGATCGGGGAGGCTTTGGATCGATCCACGGATCGATCCAGAGCGCCTCTGTGCTCTGGAAACGCGCCTGGATCGATCCACGGATCGATCCAGCGCTTATCGCGCGAAGCAGCCGCGTCCCAATCGATCCACTGATCGATTGGGACCTCTGGATCGATCCACGGATCGATCCAGAAGCTCTCTGTTCGCTGGGACAGGTCTGGATCGATCCACTGATCGATCCAGAGCCTGGATCGATCCACTGATCGATCCAGCACTTGGTTTTTGTCCAAAACCAAGTCCTAAACCTCCCAAACCAACATCCGGTCAACCTTGACCTGTTGGTATGTCATGCCTAGCATCTAGTCACTCCCTTGACCTGCTAGGACTCCCTTACCAAGTGTCCGGTCAATCCCTTTGACCCACTTGGACTTTTCTCTGTGCCAAGTATCCGGTCAATCCCTTTGACCTACTTGGACTTTTCTTTCATGCCAAGTATCCAGTCAATCCTTTGACCTACTTGGACTTCTCAACACCAGATGTCCGATCATCCTTGATCCATCTGGATTTTCCCTTGCTGGCTTCACTCACCAGGGCTTTCACCTAGCTTCACTCACTAGGGTTTTCCATCTGCCTAGCTTCACTCACTAGGACTTTCACCTAGCTTCACTCACTAGGGTTTTCACTCTGCCTAGCTTCACTCACTAGGACTTTCACCTGGCTTCACTCACCAGGATTTCCATCTGCCTAGCTTCACTCACTAGGACTTTCACCTGGCTTCACTCACCAGGATTTCCATCTGCCTAGCTTCACTCACTAGGACTTCCTTCTGCCTGGCTTCACTCACCAGGACTTTCATTTTGCCTAACATCCCAGTTAGGACTTCCCAGTCAAGTATCCAGTCAACCTTGACCTACTTGACTCTTCTTCAATCAATATCTTATTGTCAAACATCTAAACCCAAACCAAGACTCAGCTTGGTTACCCAGGTCAACCTTGACCTGAGGGATATTGCACCAACAATCTCCCCCTTTTTGATGTTTGACAATACCACAATAACACTTACAATCCCATATGTAAGTTAGGCTAATCCCATAGCCTCCTTCTTCATGCCACTAGGTAATGAAAGCATAAATTAAGCTCTTCATTCTCCCCTAAGAGCAAACTCCCTCTAGGTAATGAAAGCCTAACTTACTCCCTTTCATGAGTCCTTTCATTCTCCCCCTATGAGCTTCCCATAGGTAATGAAGGACTAAGCTTAACCATACATTCTCCCCCTATTGGCACACATCAACCCATCGTTGGACACACATCAACCTATGCTCCAATTCTGGGCACACTTCAACAAATCCATTTGTTGAAGACTCTCCCCCTGAAGAGTTGCTCATCGTTGTTCACAACATCACTCGTTGTGATCAACACGATAATGAAGGTCTCATACCCTTCATTTATCCTTAACTTCTCCCTCAATGTAGACAACTACCCAACCTTGAGCATTATCTACCACTCGAGTGTCCACTTGAAATAATGAGGATATCCACTCCCCATTTTTCCCATTTCAAGTTTAAATGCTCAACCTTGAGCAAGTCCACAATAGAAAGTTAACCACCTTCCAAGGTTCATGAAAAATAATTTTCATGTCTTTAAAGAGTCCCTCCCCCTAAAGACATGGTGATAACTTCTGTCATTGCACCAACAATGACTTGGTATCCCTAAAACATTAGGAAACCCAAATTTGGAAGTTTTGAGGGTCAAATATTCAAAATTTGAAACAACCTCAACCTAAACTTCTACTTAGTCTTCGTTAACCAATCCATCCTTGTTTTCAACATGAAAACACCCTTTGTATGTATACAAATGTATTTAAGGGGTTTGAAATGGTTACCTAGACTCAAAGAGGTTCAAAGATGCTGAAATCAGGCCTTTCCAGCCAAAATCAGCAACTTGGATCGATTGGAGTTGGGTTCCAATCGATTGAACCTTTCTGAATCGATCCACGGATCGATTCAGACTCCCTGGATCGATCGGCTGATCGATCCAGCGAGCTTCTGCTCGCGGGAATTGCCGTTTGAATCGATCCATGGATCGATTCATGGAACTCCAATCGATCCATGGATCGATCGGAGCTCTGATAGTTGCTGAAATTCCATTTCAGTCAACTTCAGAAAATTCTACAAAAATCCAAAAATTATGAAATTTCGTGTAGACATTATTTAGGGCATACTTAATCATGGAAAAATAGCTTTCTATGAAAATACATCATATTTTCAAAGATTGACACAAACTTGAAAACTTGCAAAAACTTTAGTGTTTTTCTTCAAGTTTGTGTCTAACTATTCAATGGTGATTACTATCAAAAGATAGCCTTCACCAAGGTTTTCCAAAAACATTTTAAAACATTTTCAAAACCAATATCCCATCATGTTCCTTGGGCATAATGCACATGACTTGTACATTAGCTTTCCCAATGATGGGAAAACACATAACTATGTGTTTTGATGAATTTAAAACTCAAAGGAATGCACTAAATCAACATCTTGAGCTTTGTTCATCATCCTAACATCTCACTTGTATATAATATGCACTAAAACACATACAAGTCACCTTAGAGGTCTTTGTGAGATGTAAAATTTGGTTTTGCCCTATTCTAGGGATCATGCATATCTATCTAGGCATTTTAGAAATGTTAGACATCCACCTAGGATGTCACTTGTCAATAAGTGTCGTTAAATGCCATTCGTCCTTAATTACAAGGAATTAAACTTAATGCATGATTATGTTATGGCATACATCAAAATAAAATAGCTTTCAAAAGAAAGATTTCTATAACTACATGATGTATGTATGGCATGACATGATATTTTTGTATTTTTCATGATAAGTCATGAATGCAAAATCCAAATAAGATAAAATATGATGTCATGGCATATTATGAGCAAACAATCATGGCATGGTTTAACATAAATAAAATATACCTAGATTACCTATCTAAGTATCATTAATCTTAGCTAATCCTAAAACTTAAACCCTAGATTGCCCTAAAGTGCTTCAAGAAAATGCCAAAGCCTGAGTTTGCATTTCTTATTCCCTTGATTAATTTATGCCAATTAAAATAAACATGTCCTCAAATGTTGGCATATTCCATTTTTCCTCAAGAGTAGCACTTTTAAATTTAAGGCCCGGATTGCCTTAAATTGCCTAAGAACATACCACAAACCCAACTTGATAGTTCTTATTAATTTTCCAATATGTGTCATTCAAGATAAAATCAATACTTCTCCAATTTGGTACATTTACTCTTTCAAGGAGTAATCAATAATTCCATTTCATTTTCAAAGGTTAACTAAAACCTTGAAAATGCTTCTTGAGTGTCAATTTCCTCAAAGTTGGGTTAACTACCCTTCTAATCGGAGTTGACACTCTCTAACCCATCTATGGGGTAGAGAAGATGCTCCTAGGAACCCAACACCTATTGGTGCTCCTTGGATGCTCTAGGTACTCACTAGGGATAACTTCCCTAGATACCTTCCTAGTGACCTTGTTGGGCTTCTTAGAAACCTTGGTCACATTTTCTAGGTCAACTCTAGGGATAACCTCCCTTGTGACCTTGTTTGTGACTTTCTTAGACTTCTTAGAAATCTTAGTCACATTTATTGCAAAAATACTCTTAGGGATGACTTCCCTAGTATTCTTGGCTTGACCACTAGACCTAGGGTTTGTTCCATAACTATATGGAACTCTATGGTAAGAGGGCACATCCTTCTTAGCCTTTGGTTTGTATCCCAAACCTCTATGGCCATTGGATGGCTTTTGTACCCCTAAACCTAGGTTATGCTCATCTTGCCCTAATAGGATATTTTCCATCCTTTTTAGGGTCTTTTCCATTTTATCAAGCCTTGATCTCAAGACTTGATTTTCTATCACTAAGTCCTTAGTTTTTGGTTTTTCATTTGATCCATGAGCATTTTTGTTTCTAGGCTTGTATCTTACATCCTTAGAGTTATCGCCTAGGTTTTTTCCTACATTCCTAGCCTTAGGGATAGTAGTTTTGGCATGTAGGGCCACATGCTTTTCCTTAAAGCCCTCATGCTTCCTATTCTTATGGTAAATCGCATTAAAATGATAAAAGTTAGAACTATCATGCTTTTTACCATAATGTAAAGGGTTAGGCTCAATAAATGTTACCTTCTTCTTTACCTTGGAGGCTCCCCCTTGCCTAGTGCCTCCTTGAGCCTTGACCACCTTCTTCCCCTTGGGGCATTGACTTCGGTAATGCCCCTTTTGATTGCAAGAGAAGCATATAATATGCTCCTTGCTCTTCTTTGTGTTGGGAATGATCTCCTTGGGCTTCGCCTTGCCCTTTTGTGCCACTTGGCCCTTCTTCTTGGCCAATTTAAGGCACTTGCTCTTGTAGTGCCCATGTTCCCTACACTCAAAGCATATAATATGATTTTTATTATTAATTGAAATATTTATACCTTTGCTTGTAGGGGTGGCATCTTTTTCTTTGGATCCGGAGGTAGAAGCTTCCTCTTGATCGGACCTTGATTCTCCTCCATTTGGTTTTTCTTGACTTGTGGAGGTAGACGCTTCTTCCTCCTCTTCTTCTCTTGACCCGGATGTAGAAGCTTCTTCTTCTTCTTGCTCCGGTGTCACCAAGGATTGCTCCCCCTCAATCCTAGAGGTGGAGGCTTCATCATCTTGAATGTGAAACAAGGAGTATGCTCCCTCCTTGTTCCCTTCGGTGCATTCCCTTGAGGATGAAGCTTCTTGGATTTCCTCTTCTTCGGAGGTTGAGTATCTCTCAACCTCGGAGTCCTCCTCTTGGTCTTGATCCAATGAGTCGCCCTCTTTGGATTCTTCTTGATTTGATACAGTGGAGGGGATCTCATGAATTCTTGCCAATTTGCTCCAAAGCTCCTTGGCATCTTCAAACTCTCCAATTTGTTCCAAGATGTTGCTTGGCAATAAATTGACCAAAAGCTTGGTCACTTTGTCATTGGCCTCACATCTTTGAATTTGGTCTTTGCTCCACTTGCTCCTTTTGAGTACTTTGCCCTTGGAATTTGTGGGAGCTTCAAAACCTTCCATGAGAGCAAACCATTGCTCTATCTCCATCATAAGAAAATTTTCAATTCTTGATCTCCAAGAATCGAAGCTTGCCGATGTGTATGGTGGAGCCACCCTTGTGTCAAATCCAAGTCCATCTTGGAATTGCATCTTGAAGTTGAGCTTGATAAAGTCTTGAACTTGAAGAATTTGCTCCAACTTCTTCACCCTCTAGCTTTTCTTGATATGCTTGACCCTTCCGGCGATGATTCCGGTGAAGAGCGGCCTCGCTCTGATACCACTTGTTAGGACCAAAAGTAGCTAGAGGGGGGGTGAATAGCTCGTCGCGTTCTCTCGGTGCTCGGCGTTGCTTGGCGTTGCTTGTTTCTTCAAGAATATGCAGCGGAAAATACAGAAACAAATGCAACAACGCTAACACGGTTGGTTTACTTGGTATCCACCTCACAAGAGGTGACTAGTCCAAGGATCCACACCACGCACGCACCCTCCACTATGAAAACACTCCTTTTCGGTAACTACCGAGGGCGGAGAAGCCCTACAAGACTCTCAGTACAAGAAGAAAGGAAAGGGAAACAAAATACAAGCGCAAAGCTTACAATGAGTACAGAAAACCCTAACCCTAGCTTCTCTTCTTGCCTTTGATCCGCCTCTTGACTTGGAAAGCTTCCAAGATCCTTCAAGAACTGGCGACCTGATCTTTGAGAGCGCTGTGGAGGAGTAGGCGATGAATCTGGAATGAATCGGTAAAATTCTACCGCAGCCATCGAACGCCTGCAGCTATAAACGATGTCAACGGTCGGATCCCGATCGATTCGAATGTTCCCAATCGATCGGGGAGGCTTTGGATCGATCCACGGATCGATCCGACCATTTCAGCGATAAGCGCTGGATCGATCCACGGATCGATCCAGCGCTTATCGCGGGACCCCCCAATCGATCCATCGATCGATTGGGACCTCTGATCGATCCACGGATCGATCCGAGCATTTCATGGACTGGCCGGATCGATCCATCGATCGATCCAGGCTGGATCGATCCATCGATCGATCCGACTTGGTTTTTGTCCAAAACCAAGTCCTAAACCTCCCAAACCAACATCCGGTCAACCTTGACCTGTTGGTATGTCATGCCTAGCATCTAGTCACTCCCTTGACCTGCTAGGACTCCCTTACCAAGTGTCCGGTCAATCCCTTTGACCCACTTAGACTTTTCTCTGTGCCAAGTATCCGGCCACTCCCTTTGACCTACTTGGACTTTTCTTTCATGCCAAGTATCCAGTCAATCCTTTGACCTACTTGGACTTCCCAGCACCAGATGTCCGATCATCCTTGATCCATCTGGATTTTCCCTTGCCTGGCTTCACTCACCAGGGCTTTCACCTAGCTTCACTCACTAGGGTTTTCCATCTGCCTAGCTTCACTCACTAGGACTTTCACCTAGCTTCACTCACTAGGGTTTTCACTCTGCCTAGCTTCACTCACTAGGACTTTCACCTGGCTTTACTCACCAGGATTTCCATCTGCCTAGCTTCACTCACTAGGACTTTCACCTGGCTTCACTCACCAGGATTTCCATCTGCCTAGCTTCACTCACTAGGACTTCCTTCTGCCTGGCTTCACTCACCAGGACTTTCATTTTGCCTAACATCCCAGTTAGGACTTCCCAGTCAAGTATCCAGTCAACCTTGACCTACTTGACTCTTCTTCAATCAATATCTTATTGTCAAACATCTAAACCCAAACCAAGACTCAGCTTGGTTACCCAGGTCAACCTTGACCTGAGGGATATTGCACCAACATTTATGAATCCTGGTAGTCAAGTGAGCAGCTCTCACTTGGCTACCAGGATTCATAAACTCTAGTATTTAAGCCTAGAGGTCTAGAATTCGAATCCTGGGGGAGGCAAAAATCCACTGGCCAGGGGTGGAAAGTCCTAGTGAGTAACGACACGACCGAGGGTCGTCGGTCGACGACATCAGAGGTCTCCAAATGGGCCGACGACATAAGGGGTCGTCAGTGGGTCGCCGCAAGGGCCGCCCAAGAGGCCAAAGGGTCGGGTCGTTACAATGGCGCTCACTTGGCTACCAGGATTCATAAGCTCTAGTACTTAAGTCTGGAGGTCTAGAGTTCGAATCCTGGGGGAGGCAAAAATTCACTGGCCAGGGGTGGAAAGTCCTAGTGAGTAACATAAGGACCGTCGGTCGACGACATGAGAGGTCGCCAAATGGGTCGACGACATAAGGACCGCCAGTCGGGCCGCCACAAGGGCCGCCCAAGAGGCCAAAGGGTCGGGTCATTACAAGGCTAACGATTCTAGATTTGGGGTTTATGATTCGGTTTTGTGTTTCTTTTGTTTTTCGATCTTGTGATTCGATTGTTCTTAATGGTTAAACCTAAGGTTACTATAAGGAGATTAAATATTGAATTTCGTTGAAAGGCTTTGTCTAGGAAGTGGTGGATAATCCCATACCCAAGAAGGCCTAGTGTCTCGCCATGTTTAACCTGGAAGTCGATCTCTGAAATTAATATTTAATCAAATTTGTAACATGAATGGATTTGGATTAATAATGTTAAGCATCGTTTGCAATCCAAATCTAAACCTCTAAGAACAGATAAGTTGAATTTGGAATCAATAATGTTAAGTTTTGTTTGCGATTCCAAATTTAATTTCTAAAGAACATAATAGGTTGTTAGGAAATGTTCAGGACTTGTACAAAATTTTTGTACAGGGGAACCAGTACAATATTTCGAGTAGCAACCAACATGAACTTCATCTCAAATAAACATAAACTTAGGCTTATATCTCCCCCTTTGTCAAATATTAAAAAAAAAATGACAAGAGCTCCCCTCAATAACTATATTAATCAATCATGATACACAATAAAATAAGGGCACTCCCCCTTAGCCCATACAAGTAAAATAGAGAGGTAAATATAGAATAAGATATAAGCAATTCCTCTAAACCAAAGAACTATAGGGTACACCCCTACTTATCATGCAAACAAAACACTATAATAACAGGATGAAAAATACAACCGCCATAAAACATAAGTCCAACAAGGTGACATATTATATATATAGCTCACAAAATAGTGTATGAGGTACACATCATATACTACAAGTCAAACAAAACTATCTATACAAGAAGGGGAAACTACATGTCATAATGGATCAGTAAATTCAATCATATCACCCTTAGGAGGATCAGTAGTATGAGCAGGATCTGCGGGACTCCTGGCAACATCGATAATAGGTGGCACATCACCCGCTGGAGGGGGAGGCTGAGGAGAGTGACCCTACATCCAAGATCACACAAGCTCAGTCAAAGAGTCAATGCTCATCTGCATGCCCATCTGTCGACACCCAATGGTGGCAACCTCTGCATGCACCTCAGCAATATCCATGCATAGCTCCTCAAAGTGAGTGTCCATGGTCTCCTCAAGTGTCTGAAGCTGAGCAACTCCAAAGGGACTAGGAGAAGCAGGTGCCTCAACATCCTCCTCAGGATCAGTTGCTCCTAGAGCCGACGCCTGTCCTGCCCTCCGAGGTCGATCCCTTAGCCCCTCACCAAGGGCACGCTGGTCAATCTATCGTACGCCATCCGACCCAGCCTCAATACTAGTCTTTGTGAAGGACCATGCAAATATTTGGGAATATGCGACGGTCATAGGCTCTAGCTTCCCTGGGGAGACATCAATGTGCATAGATTCCAGCTAGTCTATAATGATGTTGCCAAAAGGCATATGGATTGTCTAATACACTGGTTGAGTGAAATGAATGATCAATGAAAGATGTTCAAAACAATGTTGACATCAAGGGAATGCCACATGGCGTACAAAAAAAACATGTGAGAGAGTCTGATGAGGGATAAGGCACGGGAGACAAAGGTAAAAGACAGTTAATAACCATTTTGAATAATGCATTGTCCCCAATGGATAATTCAAGTGAGGAGAAGGTAGTAATATGCATATTTGGGTCATCCGGACGGGGACGACCAAAGAGATTCTGATGCATGGAATCAAAGGTGATATGCTCAAATGGTGGAGGCAAGAAATCAGGTAATGTAGGGTAAAATACAAACTCATTCATCGACGGACGACACTAAAAAGTTTTGAAGGATCTGATAAGAAAAGTTCAAACTGCGTTTGGCGACACGAGTATGGTAAATAACTTTATCTAATATATGCAAGTTATTATAGAACTCGGATATAAGCCCTACATTGACACTCCTTTCACAATAGATAATGGATGAATGCTTGTAATGTTCGATTAAGGAAAAGACTTCAAAGCAAGAATCATGATAAAATTATCGATCGATGGACTGAGGAGGGATAAGATTGAAGGTGTTCTTGTTGAATACCCGCTGAAGAACAACATTGGGAAAATACTAGTCAGTGAGAGGTTGGGGTCGAGGTAGAAGTTAAGAAGACCCCTCATTGGATTCACTAACCTTTTATTGTTTCCTACACATGATGAAAGAAAATGCAGCAAACACCACCAATGCAATGAGAATGAATGTCATGCATAAATGATGCATGAGTGAAAAGCCATCCAAGAACACAAAAGATTAGAAACCTAAAACACTACTAATAGCATAGAATATGAAAAAAAAATAGAGTGTTTAGGGTTTAGTTAGGGTTCGAAATCCTCATTTAGGAAGTGAGAAGGGATAGTTGAGCGAAGCTTGAGGAGAATAGGAAACCCTAACCGTCTTCTTCTTCGTGAGGAAGAGAGCACAGAAGAGGGAGAATAGTAAACCCTAATTGTCTTCGCTGGAAAAGACAGTTGGACGTCGAAGAGGAGCACCGAGAGAATCGCCGAGAGAATCGCTCGAAACCTAGGGCACAGGACTTAGAGACGTTTGAGAAATGAATCGATATTTAACGGGATTTAAATAAGTGAATCAACTCTAGGTCATCCTATTAACGAAGGGAATTTCCCAATCAATCGTCCGATCGATTGAGATAGATTGAATAGATTGAATGATCGATTCAAGAAGGTTCTGTGCGTGAACATACGACTCAATCATTGGGTATATTTATGAGAATATTTTATGGATCGTTA
The DNA here is from genome assembly GCF_018446385.1 of Zingiber officinale. Classification (NCBI taxonomy): domain Eukaryota; kingdom Viridiplantae; phylum Streptophyta; class Magnoliopsida; order Zingiberales; family Zingiberaceae; genus Zingiber; species Zingiber officinale. The sequence continues at coordinate 57,904,073 of NC_055987.1, read as the reverse complement.
TATAAGTGTCATAAACATTCTCATATGACAATTTGTATGAATAGTCATTAGACCTGAAGTCACTACGGTTCCCTACATAAGGAGTTATATACTTTGATATTGACAAACGTCACCCGTAATATGATGGATCATAAAGTCGATCATTGGGTATATAATAAGTTATGCAGAGGGATGTAAGTGATGTAGATGAGATCTATCCCTTCCATATAATGGAAGTGATATCTGTGGGCCCCTTAATTACTAGGACACAAGAATGCATTGTCATACTTAAATGAGACAATATGCGATATTGAGCTTATTTGACTGAGTGTGTCTACTTTGAGATCAAGAAACACAAAGATTGATAAGAGGATGACACACTCTATGTCTCATTGATCAATCTAGATATCAAGAATAGAAGTATTGAGTCATGCAAGATAATAGACACGGAAAAATTAAGTCAGATATCGACATTCTCGTTACTTGGGTAGCAATAATGTCTTATTAGATGTCACTCATTGTTTATGTATCTAAAATAATTTTAAAGATATTACCAACATTACGAGAACCTATTGGGTCACACACAAAGAACAAATCAATGGAGATGGATTCATATAATGGATCATTGGATTAAGTCTAATTCAAATTAGACTCATTGAGTTAGACTCAATTTGATCCAACTATTGGATTGAGTCCAATTCGAATTAGACTCATTGAGTCAATTGGATTGATGATTAATGAGTTAGACTCATTAAGCGATTTCATAAATTTGAATTCATGAAGAAAGAGGAGTGTACAATATGAATTACTCATGCATTGAATACATTGGATGAAGAGTGAACAATTGAAATTGCTCATGCATTGGATTCATTGGATGAAGACAAATATTAATATCAATTAAGGCAATTGACATTAAGATATAAGTAAATTTCATGAATCTATAAAAGGGGTTTTTGGATTCATTTTCATGATGAATTTTTGGTGTTCCTGCTCTTCTTCCTCCTCTCTTCCACTTGGCCGAAACTTCCAAGAAGGGTTGCTAGCACAACCTTTAGTTGCTTCATTCTCCACTTTGTGAGTTTGTGAGACAAACGAGATTTTTTCGTGTGGATACCATAGAGGCACGACCACTTGATCGCGCTAAGATCTGCATCTAGAGAAACATTGCTGTCAGAATTGCGAAGGGCACGCAACAAAGGTATAACTCTCTCTCATGTAAATCTTAGTATATGGTTTTCTTTCACATGGATCTTCTGGAGGAACTAGATGTTTTCCACTGCTTTTCGCATGTTTAGCGTCCTAGTTCCTTACAAGTTTTGCACCAACAATGACGTAAAACCTTAAACATTTACAAGACATTCCCTAAGGTATTCTCTCACCCTTTGGGTTTTCAAACTGAACATGCATGAAAAATATCTTGAAAGATATCGGTTCTTAGTGTCAAATTTTCTTTTGAAGGAGTTCGGAATATCATTTTCAAAAGAAAGACACTCTTTTAAAAATAATTTCAAGCTAATTTCAAAAATATTTTCCAGGAAATAAATAAAATCTTTCAAATATAATTTTTTTCAAGATATTCCAAGGCTTAAAATATTTTTAGAACACCAAGATATAAAAAAATGAATGCTTTTAAAATTTTCAAGAATATTTTCAAAAATATTTTTCAAGGAATAAGAATTTTATAAAAATATTTTTAAAAAGATTTGTAAAAAGTTTTTCAAAGTATGAACAACTTTTGAAGGAATTTTCAAAATATGCATTTTAAAATGTTTTCTAACAAAAAGTATGAGTTTGAAGAATGCGATTTTGAAAAGATAATATTTAAATTACGCTTAAAAGAGAATATTTTGAAGTCAAAAGTTTTCAAAACTCTTTTTAAAATGATTTTTCAAAAATATTTCATTTTGAATCTCTTTTTTTTTTAAAAAAAAATGTTTTTCAATATAGTCTCTCTCCCTTAACCAGATACGTTTTTAGATATCCTTGTTACCCACGCGGAAGACATTCCTATATATGTCTAAGGGGCATAGTTGAAAAAATCTAAAGACTTAGATGATGAACAATAATAATTTATAATATACTCAATCAATTATCAATCAAAATTTTAAAAATATTTTTGAGAAAATATATTTATAAGTTTTCAAAATATTTAAAAAAATATATTTTAAATTTTAATTTTCTTAGCATCTCATCCATTCAAAATTCTCAAATATGATAATCTTATAATTGTGTGAAATGACATTATTGATTTTGAGTTTGTTGTAATTGAGTTAGAATTAAGTTTGTATTTTAGTTGAGCTCGGATTACTTTAAGTTAATTTTGGATTAAATTTGATTTAGTTGATATTAATGGTAACATTATTATTATTTTGTGAATTAATCGAATTTAAAATTTTTTGTTTAGTTTATAAATTTTAAGGTTAATTGTTAAAGCTAATTAGCTAATTAAGGATTAATTAAGTTGATGGGGTCAAGAATTGATTTTAATAGTAATGGTTATAGGTTGATTTTTAGATTAATGATTGATTTAAATTCAATTTAAAAGTTAGTTTCAATAGATTAATTAATATTTTGAGTTTAATTTAGTAAGATTATTTTATATTTTAATTTATTTTTAATTAATTAAGAATTAAAATTTTAATTTATAATAATTAGAATCATTATTGCTTATTTCAATTTATGTTGATTATTATTTTAATTGTTGATATAACTTTCATAATTAATAGTTATGGATTAATTAATTATGAATTATTATTAATTAAGGATTAATTTAATTAGTTTCTTAGGAATTAATTAGGTAAAGATTTAAGAATTAGTTTTATTTAATTTTAAAATTTTAATTTTATTTAAGGTTAAAATATTTATTTATTGATTAAAGTTAAGATTTCAAATTAAAATTTATTAAGAATTAATTAAGTTAAATTGTAAAATTAATGATTAATTTAGTTTAAATTTAAGATTAATTTAGTTTGTTTTTATATTTAAGTTAATTTTAGTTTAGTTTAAATTCAGTTTAGTTTAATTAAATTAAGTTTTTATATTAAGTAAAGTTTAATTTAATTTAATTTAATTTAATTAAGTTTAGTTTAAATTAAGTTATTTTATTTAAGTTTAAATTAATTTGAGTTTTTTCACGTGTAAGCTACTATGCCGAGAAGTGCCGACAAACTTCAACATCTATTTCTATTACCGGTATATTTTAGTTACGCTTGCATTGTTACTTTCTAAAAGATAATAGTGTGTTACTATTTTTTCATCGGTACGAATTGCTTCTTTCCGAAGATTTTGAGAAGAATAATTATAATGAATTGCCTAAGGGTACGATCAAGGATCACAAATCTTGGAGTAGGAGTCGACATAGGCTCTAAACCAAGCAACCACCTAAGTCTTCTTTTATTTTCCGCTGCTTTACTTCGATCTATTTATTTTGATAAAAGAAAAAAATTTTAACGAGTAATATTCCCCCCCCCCCCCCCCCCTTCTATCGCTTATTTTTGATCCTTCAACTTCTTTCTTGGCCTCTATAGTTCATTAAACTTAGTGCATGATTTTTAATTGATGGATTACGTTACTTTATCTTAAATCTACTTATAATATTTATCTATAAGTATTTATCTATGCTTGATACTTACGTGCTTAACCTTAGAGATAATCTATTTATTGCTTATGCATTCTAAGCTTTGGATATTTATACTCTGTAGAGTATGTACTATAGAAGATATCAGATTAACTGATTATATACATGTAATGTGTACACGTGTAATGTCTCCCTTGTGGTTGAGCAAATTGTCAGTCATATTTGTTGCCCATTTGGCCACTCAGGAGGAGTGGTAGTTGAAATTTGGTTCAGCTTGTCCTAGTTGTGCCCGCTCGACCACTCTGAGTAGTCGTAGCTGGAGTCTTGCACGTAGTGACCCTCTTTGTTATGTAGTTAGATAGCTACTCTACATCATATTCGTCTTGGCCACATTAATGTAGTGGTAGCTGGAGACATGAGCAGTCGTTATAATTCTACCCGCTCGGCTACACAGATGTCATGGTAGTTGGAGTGGAGTGCAAAAGTGACGCATATATGTTCATATGCATACAATGTGCAGTGCATCTTTGGAGATATATCTATATATGCTTATGACATGTTGTATTTAATTGAGCTATGATTGTTACATATAGTTGTCATGATTCATACATATTCATTTATGGTGACAATAAATGAATATGTTTATCATACATGTATATGTTGTCATATATATTACTCAGGTGTTACGAGCAGATCTGTTATTGTTGTTGATCCCTAATGATTTACAGATCATTATATCGTGAGTGTTAGGTCGGTACTAGTATGTATATTCATTATGTTATATATGATCATGTTCTTATTTCCCTATTGAGACGGTATGCTTTGATCTTTATATTTTATATTGACTATATATTATCTTGTCTATTACCCATTAAATCACTCAAACTCACCACTCCTATGTATGTTTTATATTTCTCATGTAACATATAGATATTGTAGAGTCACTTGGAGGAGCATGTCTGCCTATCCCACATCATATCTGTGGACATCTTTTAGTCTGTTTTATGCTTTACTCGCATTTTTAGATTTTATAGACTTGGTGTTATAATAATTTGACTTGTACTTGGTGTTTAGCCTTATTGCTCCTTTTGTGATTGTTGGTGGTTGTTGTGTAAAGTCTAGTCACTAGCAGTCGGTTGTTTTTATTTACATGGCTTATCTTATAACTTCCGTTATGTTTTTGTTTCAGTCGTGTGAGTTACTTATTATCCTGCGTAGTTATATATGTTTTCAACCATGCAGATTGTAATTATTATACTTGTGCAGTCATGTAACTAGGGGTGCAAATGAGTCAAGCCGCTCATGAATGGTTTTGTCAACGCTCGACTCGAGCTCAGAATTGACCAAACTCGAGCCGAGCTCGAGCCGATTTGTTTAATATTCGATTCGATCTCGATCCCATTTAATACTAGCTCAATAGCTCATCGAGCCTGTTCAAGCTAAGCTAATTCAATATTCTAATAATTAAAATAATTACTATTTTCAAATTAAATAATAAGTTAATGAGATGTTTGTGGCGAGAGAGTTTTATTAGGTTTGATGGTAATTGAAGATTTGAATACTAGGAGGCAAAACCTTGTTTTTTCATTTTTAATTCAATGTTTCACGAGCTCAGCTACTTAGATCATGATTAGATGGCCGAGTCAAGCTCGAGTTTAAATTCACAAACTCACTCAAACTCGAGCCTCTTTAATTTTCTAGCTCGGCTTATTTACACCGTATGTGTGACTATGTATCAGGTTGCAGGACAAAATCCTTTTATAAAATTAATTAAAATTATTTAAATTTAATTAAAATGGTCTCAAAATAATCATAATATTATTGTTAAAATATTATAACAACTAATTAATGGTTGCTACGACATGGTAACACCCATTAAATGATTGCATAATATTTTGATAAATTTAATTTTGTTAAGGAGATGTAAATTAAATTATAATATTTTTAAATAGTTAATAAATATTTTATTTTAAACTTCTAATAATAAGCAAAGATCTCTTTTTAATTTTCACCCCTACATTTATCCCATAATTAAATAATTTTTTTTCTTTTTTAAAGATGTGTGCTCTAGAAAAGACAGATTAGTCATCTAAAAATTTAAAACTCAAATATGATATATTATAGAAGATTTTCTTTTTAATGGGTAACGAATATTGAATTTAAAAATATTAACCGTCAAAATTTCCTTGATTTATAAGGTAGTCAATGGAAAACTTCTATGGTTCCTGCGCAGCCACCCCAGAATTAATCGAGTCAAAGACTTGAATACCTGATACCAACTAAAAATAATAATAATAATAATTTTTAAAAATACCTCCATAGATTGGTATAATTGATAGTTACATGAGTGATTATTTTAATAAATCTCGAAATAAACTTCCAATAGATATAAAATGTCTCACTGGATACATTACCTTCTCAGGTAAAAGGACGCTACGATAGAAATATCCCACATGTTTTTCCCCTCTAAAATGTGTGAGACTACCGGGAAAGGGACGCTAAGATGACTTCTTCATCTTTAATAATAATAATAATAAGAAGAAGAAGAAGAAGAAGAAGAAGAAGAAGAAGAAGATTGATACAATTGATACATGCACGAGTGATCACTCTAATACCTCCTGAAATCAATTCCCAAAGATGATAAAATGCTTCATTGGATAACTAATTTTCCATGCTAGAACAAAATATTCCTATAATTTACTTATATATATCTTACAGTAGAAGAGACAATACTAAACCAACCGCTTGGGCCGGCAATATCACCTTTTACTATTGTCATAAAAATATATATTAAATAAATAAATTTAAACACCCGTAAGCTTAATTCATTCATGGTTATCAATACTTATTTATTAACTTATAAACATTTTAACTATATGTTTATTTTTTTAATATTTTAATCAAATATATAAAAATATAGTAATTAATAAATTTTAAAAATATTAAGTTACTCATAATATAATAAAAATAATAATATAGGTTTCGAGTTCACAAGTCTAGCGATTAAAATAAAAAAAATTAATGAATAATATCAAACCTAAGACGGCCCACCCAGCCAATTAATGTTTGCCATAAATCAAGATAAATTAAAAAACGTCCACGCGGGACAATCCAAAACGACAATCCAAAAACCCATCATCCAGTAATTATACGCCCCATTTGAAAAAAAAAAAAAAAAACTCCCACAAAAGCACCATAATTAGGGATCAAATTAGATGCCTAGGTGATAATTTGATGAGAGGTACTTTTCGCACCCCCTCTGACACACCCCCTCCCCGGCCCCACCCCGAAGTTTACGTTTATACCCTTTACATTTTCCTTCTTTCGTATGCTTTCTCTTGAACGAAGTGATTCACCATCCTCCTGTTGTCTAAGTCCTCACCGTCGAGGTGCGTGTTACCGGCGGTCGCCTTCACCTTAAAGATGTCCTCCTCGATGGTGAGAAGAGAGACATCAAAGGTTCCGCCTCTAGATCAAAGATCAGCACGTTCTACTCGTCGGAGCTGCTCCCCTTCTTGTGGAGACCATAGGCGATGGCCGCAGCCGTGGGCTCGTTAATGATTTGCATCACGTTGAGGTCGGCAATAAATCCGGCGCCCTTGATTGCCTGCTACCGTTGAAATAGGCAGGGACGATGACGACAACATTCTTCACTATGGTTCCGAAATAGGCTTCCGCAATCTCCTTCATCTTGGTGAGCACCAAGGAGGAGATCTCCTCGGTGACAAACTGCTTCTCCTCACCCTTGTACTGGACGACGATCATGGGTTTGTCACTTTGAATGGCCATAGCTTGATGTCACTTTAAACAAAGGGATCACTGTAAAGCCTCCCGATCAAGCGTTTAGCATCTGAGGATACAAAATTGAATCAGAATATTATCACTTACAAGCCAAAACAGATCGATAAAACAAGCCCAAGGACTGCAGAATAAAATTTCGTACCAAACTAAACACATTGAAGAGAACAACAATTCTGAAGATAGAGAGATCAGAAGTGTATCTGAAGAACAAAATGCATCCGATTCCGAAAGCTAATATTTGAATAAAATTTTGTTCTGATTCGGCAAGTAGCAATCTGGGAAAATCAAAACGGAAGAAATTTATATCTTGCAAACTGTTCAAATTCGAGGATTAAAACACTACGTTCATCCAAAATTGAGAGCCAAAAAAATCGTCGGAACAAGATCGAGGGAAATCTTCCACTTACCAAAAACCGTGTTGGTAGGGTTCATGGCAACCTGGTTTTTGGCGGCATCGCCGATGAGCCACTCAAGGTCGGTGAAAGCGACGCAAGATGGAGTGGTGCCACACTCCTAAGCACGAGCAAGTGGTTCCCGGATCAATCTTGATCGCCGGACCCTCGCCCTTCTTGCCAGGAGAGGTGCTTTTCGCGAGAGGTAAAAACAAAACGATTAAAAAAATAATTAAAAGCGTGAAAGGGTATAAGTGTAAATACAATTAGATTGTATGGTGAGACCGGGGAGGAGAGTGTGTCAGAGGAGGTGCGAGAAGCAATTTACTAATTTGATACACTTCCGATACACCACCATTTGGGGTCAATCAAGTTGTACAATCTACTGTAGGAGATTTGGTTGACCAGATTTGGTCTGTTATGTGGTATGGAACTATGGGGCAGATGAAGTGACTAAATTCATTAGTTTTCGTCCCGCTACCTCGCATCAAGGTTACTCGCATCAAATAGAAGGTACCAACCAACCTCATGATCAATGTACAGTTTGCCTATCCTTCTATTTTCCATGCAAGATAACGAAAACGAAAGCCGAACATTACATTTTTCTGTTAGGATTTGGTTCCTTTCCTGATCAAACTGTGCAATGAAGATTTAAGTTTTGTACTTGTGGACGACATCACAATAAATATTTACCAAACTATAATTATATAACCAATCATTGCAATAAGTTTAGAGTCACGGTTGACAAAGAACTGGAAAATTATGCTTGCAAAAAATAAGTTTCAAACGCTTTTTAATCGAGTAGAACATTGATAGTGAATCAGGCAGCAACTACTTTGACAACATTTGGAATGAAAGAAGAAACTGAGTAATAGAAACATAGATGTGATAATCGAATCAGCCTCTTAGATAATGACCTTTTACCAGGTCGGTGAAGACTAGCCTAGGGGTGGCAGAATTGGATTACCACGACTTACCAAGCTTATCATTCTGAAATAGTAACTTCAACCTCCACACCCGGCTCTATGGTAATCGAAGTGATCTGTTTCACCACCTCTGGAGAGCTACGAAGATCGATCACCCTCTTGTGTACCCGCAGCTCAAATCGATCCCATGTGTTGGTTCCTGCAAAAATAAATTCAGAGTTCGATTATCTTCAGAACACATTTTCAGCTAAATTGAGTAAATGTGTAAGCAAACCAGAAAACCATTTCATTTGTAAAAGGATTGCATGTATCAAGGTAAGATCAGTCACTCCCAGGCATGGACGGTCTAACCACATCTCAGTAAGAGGAATTAGCAAGAATAATCCAAGAATAACTAGATTTGTACATCTAAATACTAAGTTACGAACAATACTGGACTGTGCATCAGTTTTAAAATGCTCTCTTTATGAAAATTTCATAAAGAAATTAAAGTTTCAAATAAATTTTCCTGTAGTCATCCGCACAGTCAAATTCATGTAACAAAACAACAGCAAACATAAGGACGGCCAAACAATACAACCTATGGTGTACCTGCTTTTGTGTAAAACCAAAACTAAAGATGAACATTGTTAAATATAAGAATAGAAAATCATTATCTGGAACTTGTACTACCAGAAAAAAACAAAAACAAAAAACAAAAGTAAAATGCATGAAATTGAATAAATTTAACATAACTAAATAGCCAAGATTCAAAATCACGCATTGTCAAGCATCTTCACAAAGACAAGTATGACCCAAGTATGAACAGGTGAAATCATAAACCAACAGCCATTGTCACCTCCTTTGATAAAGATGTGGAGTACATAGTTCCAAACAAGATCATTCAAAAGGAGTTCCAAACTACACCGAATTCTTAGTAAAAATGGAAGAATCTACCAAACATTGAGGCAAGTTGAGAATGAGAGAAAACATCGTCGCAATTCACCGAGCACATCAAGCACGAATTACCAAGCACATCGACCGCTAAAAGGAAGATAACACACCAAGGACGTTGCGAGCTTAGACAGGAGAAAATGTCACAACTCACTCAATTTCAAGCCCAAGAGAGGTTCTTGATCCACCCTTTGGCCCACTCTCTTAGCTCATGGTCTTGGCCCATGATTTTTCATCTAAATATCATTCTAGATAACTATCTAGAATCTTATCATCATCTAGATCATAGTTATTAAAGGCTCTCACCTGGACGCACCGAGCCAGGCGAACCTCTTATGCTACCCAGGTGCATTGCTTGAAAAGAAGCACACGCCTTGTGAGAAGTGACAAGTGCGCTTGAGGCCAATTTTTCTTGCCTCATTGAAGTGAGATGTATAGGTGCAAATGATGTAGTAATTAATGATGACAATTTGACTTGGAATGAAGTCAAACGAACTTCTGGAGTTGGTGAAGATGCCTACAATTTCAAATCTTGAACTTCATCTTTTTCAAAAGAAGGGCAACTACATCAAAAGGAACTAATAGAAGATCTTCTACCAATCAACTTTTAATAAGGCATGCGTCTCACCTTAAATCGTGTGCTTCATGTCCCACAGCACCTATGCATTTTTGGACACCTCACATCTTAAATAACTATGATCTAGATAGTGTAGAAAGTTTCTAAACTAATAATGTTCACCATAGGATCAAATTGATGTCAACCGTCTATTTAAAAGGAGAATGCCTATAATTACCTCCCTCCCCTTCTAATTCATCCACAAAATAATAAGTTCTCTTTACTTATTAATCTCTCAAGCCCTCCAAGTTTTTATCTTAGTTTTCTAGTGCAAGTTTCTTAGCGAGTTAGAGAAACTTTGTGGGGATAAATTATCCAAGTGTCACATGAGTAAGTGGTGCTGGAAGCAACAGTCCAATGCCATTGCTTTTCTAAGCACAATATTTAGATGCAAAATGGTGAGAACTTGCCTTTCTCTGGTTTGATTCTAGCACCACTTGCCCATGCAACACTTGGACAACTTATCCCACAAAGTTGTCAAGTAAGCCTAACTCAGGGGAGAACCACACAGAGAAGTTAAGAGAAAAATTGAAAGGACTTGAGAAATTAAAGAGTAAATAGAACTTATTATTCTTGAGGATGAATTACAAGTGAATGGGGAGGGAAGTATTCATAGGCATCCGCTCCTAAAATAGGCGTTGGAGACCAATTTGATCCAATAGTGTACACTATTAGCCTAGATGGTTTCTACAATATCTAGATTAAAACAAGATTCTAGGAAGTTATCTAGAATGGTCTTTTAAGAAAGGATCTAAGAAGAAAAACCATAAGTCAAGACTAGTAGGCCAAAGGAGAGATCAAGATCATCTCTTAGGCTTGAAATTAGGTGAGTTATGACAAGGATCTCAGAACAAAATTAAATACCAGTGTTAGCATGTTGTGTATCTATATATAGTATTTTTGTTGTGACATAATCTTAACTCAAACAACACACGGGCACATGAACCACTAACATTTGATTTGTTTGTATTGTGCAAAAATTTACATTTAGGGGTATCATCTATCCATCATCTCCCCCTCTAATTGAACATAAGCTATCTCATCTATGGATCCTAACATAATCAACCAAAACATAACTTCATAAATATGCTTACAATGATTAATATGTAACTAGTTGGCATTTACTAATGTAATGTATGACTCACTTTTGTTATTTCTAATGTATAATCAACAGAAAGATAGCTTGATATTGAGTAGCAAAATTACAAAAATACATTCCATAAATGTGTTTCTGCATATAATCTTCATGAACTTTTCCAATAGACTTAAAAGGATAACTTTCAACCTTAACAATTTATTGGCTGGTGGTTGTGGCCCTGACAGATTTTAGAATGTTTCTGATACTACAGTTATTTTATTTTATTTTTGATAATATAGGTGTCCAAGCTTCACTCAATAAATCTTAGAGGTATACAACCTTCCCCCTAGCACAACTTATGCACACTCAAAGACCGCCCTCCAAAATCATCCCCACTGGGATTTAAACTCTAGTCCTCTTATTTTGCCTCTGAATGCTTTACTACTACTAATACTTATAGATGTTAGCATGATATTGATGTTATAATGATGGATAAGTAACTAGACCTAATTATAATTTGGTGCTCCACATTGTTATTCTATATGCAGAAACTATGATGGAAGCATCAGGGTGATGACAAATAAACTAGAAATGACTTAGAAAACGTGGTAAATATCTAAAAACTTTGAAAGAGAGAGATTGGAATACCTTCACCACACGGAGATTTACGTGTAGTAATGTTGAGGACCTTGGTGGGCATTCTCACAGGCCCCTTCACATTCAGCTGCTTGTCTCTCGCTCCTCTAACCAGATCCGCACACACTGACCAACCAAAACGCGATAAAAAAACCGGAGTCAAAAAGCCAAGAACTGTGCGAATCAACGCGAACGGAACCACAAAACCTCACCCTTCTCTAGATTCTTGACGTTCTTGGAGGAGAGGGTGATCCGAATGCGGTGCAACTCCTCCTGAGACTCTTCCAGCCCAATCTTAGCCGGTTTCACTGCTCCGTACGTTGCCGCCATCGATCCCAAACGGACTAACAACCTAACACGAGTTATCAGAGTTGAAATAGCTTCAGCGAAGTGATCGTAAGCCAAAGAAAGAGGAAAACAATTCTGCTCACTCCTCGCTACCCTGCCGCCGAGCTCGTTCCGATCTCGCGCGTCGAAGCAAACGAGTTAGGGCTTGGGAACGAGAGATCTCATATAGTGCCGAGCCGGCATTCCGAATGCTAGTTGGGCTTTCGGAGTCATGCTAGGTCGGCCCATTATTGTCCTTCGGCCTTTGGTTTGTAACATCAGCCCGAACGGCCTGATTGAGAATTAACTTAATTTATTTTTAAAAAACAAAATCAGTTATTTATTAGCCACACCACATGTAGCATGAGCCATTTTAAACTTAGTTGTGTTGAAACTCATTTATTATTGATTAAGCTTATTTAAATTTATTTTATATAATAATTTTGGTCAAAACTATTGTATGAATTATAAATTTAAATTATTAAATATAAATTTAAAAAATGATCAAAATTAGTCGTATATTAATTTTATTAAAACTAATGCACGGTCAATTTCTCTCCAAATTTGAATCTAAGACCATTAAACTCTAACTATACTTTCCATGTGATAGAAATAATTTTAAAATGATTATGTAGTGTTGTTCAAAATTTGAATTGGAATATATGATGGTAAAATATGATTATACTTGTTCCTATCGTCTCTATCAATTTATGTCAAGATCAATAGAGATAAATCATGGATGACTAGTAATCAATATTTACGTCGAATTTGAATAATACATAAATAAACTCTAGAAGGTCATTGGAATTTAACTGTGCTACTAAATCTTTAAGACAGGGAAAAGAAAGGATAATTTTAAAGTGACTAATACTCAAAAATATAATATAAAAATTTTGGTTGACATTGTTACATAGTCATTTTTTAAAAAAAAAATTAAATGTTAAAAATATACATAAATGCATTTTAATGTTCTATTTACTCGGAAGTGTAGATGATGGAAGGATAGAAAGTAAGGATTGAAATAAATTTTTAAGACGTGGAAAAAAATGGATAAAGGAAAAGAGGATGGGAAAAGAATCTTAGAGACGAAGACAGGATGAATGAAATATAAGAAAGGAATATATTAGCGTAATTAGTATGAACGGTCAAATCTAAATTTCAATGAATGACAAATAGATTAAAGTTAGGTGTGATGTGATATAATTTTATTATTAAGTATGTAAGGCTTAACAGGTCTGGAGGACCTAACATTAGACTGAAATCTAATAAGGTCTGTTGGACCTGATAGCTGGTGTAGAAGTCCAGATAGATCAAGAAATAACCTGATATCCAGCGGAAAATCCAACTAGATCTGCGGGACTTGATAGCTGGCCGAAATCCAGTTGGATTTGCGGACATGACAACTGACGAGAATACTTGGTAGGTCAAAGGCAAGTCAAACAATTCTGTATGGTAAGTAAAGTAAGTCACTAGAGGAGAGTATTCTAGTAAGGCGAGTCTCAATTAGAGACTTTAGGAGTTGATCCAATTTAAGTCCATTTTGGATATCTAAACTGAGACCATAACTAGATCCTAGTCTCGGAAAGATATGATCTAATTAATAATGTTATTTTATTATTATGCTAACTCTGTTTTGCATGGTATAATTTGTTATTTGGACTAACGCATCTTGCAAGAATGAAAAACACCTCAAGCCTTGGATGAACAATGATCCTAGCCTCATATCACTATTCACCTAAGGCGCCTCCTATTCGAGTGGAGGCGTCTTGGATGCTTTGTCGAAGTCCATGCATGGAAGGGTGCGGAAGTGCCTCCCATGCGGTTGGAAGCGCCTTGAAACTTGGTGATGGAGGCGCCTCAGAAAGCTTTGAAAGCTCCCTCTAGAGGATAAAATCCGTAAGTTGCGAGTTTTATCGATTCTAAAGACAAGGGGATAAAAGTTGTTGTTGGAGGTGCCTCAGACGAAACTGGAGGCACCTTTAATAGTCCATATAAGCCCTATTCGAGCAGCTATCAAGACACATCTTCTCTATGAGTTGCAAAGACCTTTCTGTTATTGCGAACACATTTGACTACTGCTGTGCTACTACTCCGCAACTTTCAACTGTTGCCGACAAATTGACACCAACTCCTGGTCGCTTCTGAATCCTCTTTGTATGAGTTGGTAACAAAGTTAATTACTGCATCTCTTTATTATTTGTAAAAAGGGAGTGTAGGTTGTTACATTTTCCTTTTTCGATATCTTGTATTCGATTCTTTCTTCCGGCAGTCCTAGAAGAGGTTGATAGTGGATTTTCTGTTGATATGGTCTGAGGGATCGTGTGTCTCGGAGTAGGAGTTGTCAAAGGCTCCGAACCAAGTAACACATTGTGTTAGGTTTTTCTTCTTACTTTTAATTTCATTGTACTTTGTTTTTAATTTTTAAAAGATAAGTTTTTAATATACGTGATTCACCCCCTCTCTCGCGTGCCTCAATCCGACATAAGGTAGCATGGGTGGTTGTCACCTTGCACTCGTCTTGAGTAGCAGGGGAGCCCCATGGGCAACCATGCTTGTTTGTTCTTTCCATACCTTGCAATCTCTACCTTATACTTGATGCTTCCTTCAATGCCTTCACTCCAGTTGACAACTATCTCCTTGCTTGTGGATCTTCTCAGAATGTACCATTCTCAGGCCAGGATTTTCTTCCTGATTCACAAGAATCCTCCTTCACTTTAAGAACCTCTACCGATGGTGTTTTCTCCATCTCTTCCTCCTCTCGTTCTCACTTCCTTCCCTAATTTACAATCTCTTCATGTCTTCACCCATCCGACATCCTACAATTTTGACATCCAACAAGAGGCCTCGATTAGATCTGTCTCTACTTCCATCTGATTTCGAATTTCGGCCATGATTTCGCCTCTACTCCTTTAACAATGGTGAAACATGAGTTTGTCCTCATGAATAACTTCACCTTCAAGAACTCCAGTCACACTTACTTGTTCAAGGAGTATTTGTTGGTGCGGGAAACATCAAATGATCAAACCTAAGTTTTAATAATGACAAAGAATTCAAAGTTAAGGGTTATTGTAGTTCTAATGAATCTGATTGAGCGTGCAGGGAAATCCTATGTGAGTTAGGCAAGGTAAAAGTCCTAGTAAATACTATACAAGTGGAAAGCCCTAGTTGTTGCTAGGCAAGGAAGTCTTGATCCAAGAGACTGGGCAAAAGTCTTAGCAGGTCGAGGATATCGGGTAGAAAATCCTACTAGTCAAAGACAGTAGGTGAAAGTCCTAGAGGTTATGGACACCAGGCGAAAAACTGGACGTGTTAGATTCAATAATTAAATAAAATAATCACATTAATTAAGAAAATACTTGTAAGAATTCTTAAAGATTTTTATAAATTTTTTATAATTTAATCTAAGTTAAGATAGCACATTTTAATGGAATAGATATATTAGGCTTAGGAAAAATTTATTTGGATTATCACTTAATTAGGAGCTGATTAATTTGATTAACCTATAGTTGAATCAATCAAAACCTAATCTCTTATCCACCTCATTCCCAATTTCCTTTTCCCCAAACCCATCACCAACACCGCCATCTATCCCCCTCCCTCTCGCGACCTAGCTGCTCCACCTATCGTCGCCGCACTTGCTGAGTGAGGTCGACCCAAAGACACCACTAGTTGTTCTGCTCGCGGGCCTCAACGGACAACTTCCCTTCTAGCCCATGCCTTAGCTTGAAGCCGCCCCATTTTC
Organism: Zingiber officinale; assembly: GCF_018446385.1. Taxonomy (NCBI): domain Eukaryota; kingdom Viridiplantae; phylum Streptophyta; class Magnoliopsida; order Zingiberales; family Zingiberaceae; genus Zingiber; species Zingiber officinale. Next base: position 57,888,066 of record NC_055987.1, on the reverse strand, counting down.
GGATCGCTGCGAGCACAAGCGTAGTCGACCACCGTGGTCAGATGCCAGATTCCATGAGTCCCATATCTAACGCCCTACCCTCGTCGATCCGCCCTCAGTTGCATGGATTATTGCCATCAGGCCTTCCCCTAAACCAGTTGTCGCTACTGTTGCTTTGTTCTAGCCATCAGCTAGTCGCCATCGCCCATTTTGCTCGCTAGTTCACACCAACTGCTTACCTTCTAGATCTCGCATCTCAACCGCATCAAGCAACCATCGGTTGCTGCGAATAGTCATCAATCAACTGAGCAGCCATAGTCATCTCTCATTTTCTCCAGCCACGAGCACTACCGACGTTCTTTGAACTTCCCTGTTGTCATCCACTTACCTACTTTGTCATTCATCAAAATCTGAGTTAGACCGTTAGTGCTAACTGCACCAACAGTGTAGACCCAAGATGATGATTGGGTATAAGTCAAAGTACCCGAAGGTGTTTAGATAGCCCACATAAGATTCACCGCTCCTTACGAAGAGGCGTATATCCTATGGCCACTCATTAGGATTATTACTCAAAGTCTTTGGCCAAAGCATCACATGTTAAGAGTATGAGACTCTTGTACACATATTGTAACGCCCGCCCCTTATCCCACTCCTGCCTAGTGAGGGCGGGGTTACTTTCTTTGACTCAGCATACATAAACATACATACAGCGGAAGCATATATTTTTTTTTCTAGAATCATACTAAGCATATGAGCATGAAATAGCATGGTCCAACTTAAATAGTCATATTATTCATTTCTAACACATGCATAGGGAATCATGAAAGACATCACATAACATAACATATTATTGATAAGTTCACTTAAGCAGGTCATTTTATTTCTTTAGCCAAGTCACCATCACACATCTCTTGTCCCTTCCTGCTGCTCCTCTAGTTTATCCATCCTTTACCTTTATCTGTGGTACAAGGAAAAGTATCTGTAAGCACTCAAGGCTTAGTGAGATCCTTTCCTACTCACAAAACCAACATATCATGTAAAATCATCATATCATACATCATAGAATAAATGACGCTCATATCATCATATAATTAAAAACATATCGTATCATGGCATAAATTTCAATAATATCGTAACATAAAGTAAACAACATATTATGGCATAAATCTTATCATGATATAAGTAACATCATATCATAGCATAAATCATATCATGGTATAGATCATATCATAGCATAAGAAATCATCATATCATGGTATAAATCATATCATAGCATAAGTGTACATCGTAGCATAAGTGAAAGCATCATGACATTTCTTTTCATAGCATCAAGGCATCATATCATATCATAATTGTAAGCATTATTTCACATCATATCGTAAGCATGGATGCAAGATGTCCTTTAAAACATGGGTAATGTCATGTGCAATATGCCTTTCAAAACATGATTTATGTCATGTGTGAGATGTCTTAAAACAATATCATATAGTACTTGAAAATAATCTCAACATGAAAGGGGCCCGGCTTAGTACCACATACATACATAATGCGCGCATTCTAAGTAGACCCAAGGTAGCTAGTCTTGAACCTACTAGGAACTAGACCCGTAGCTCGGCCTAGGGGCACGTAAGGAGCCCACCCTTTACTAGGCCCGTAATTCGACCTAGGGGCGCATAAGGAGCCCACCCTTTTGGTACAAGCCATTCAAAGTAAAATACATGTCATATCATATCTTTATCATTTCATAACCTATTCGTGTCATTCATAGCATATCATATTCATGTCATTCATAGCATATCATGTCCATGTCATTCATAGCATATCATGTTCATGTCATTCATAGCATATCAAGTTCATGGCATTCATAGCATATCATGTTCATGTCATTCATGTCATTCATAAGATATGCATAAATGAGCACATAGTCATGCATACTTGGGCACATAGCCATCATATTTGGGCACGTAGCCATCACATTTGGGCACATAGCCAATATAGGTATCATTCTCATGCATGGTTCATAAGCATACTTAAACGAGCATATATAATATATCATGGAAGGAAAAGAAAACATAATCATGCATGGATCACGAGTTAACTTCTCCTAATTCATATCATGGCAAAGGAAAGTACATAATCAGTCATAATTTGGTCTAAATCCTAAACCAACTAAGGGTGGCCGAAACATGCATAGGCTCACTTAGGTAGCATGAAATCATACAAGCATATGAACCCAAATTCATTTCTATAACATTTATCATAAAGAACATCATGAGCATATTTGATTTAGGTTCTATGCTTCCTAGGTTTAGAAACCCACATTGGCCGAAACATACAAAGTCCAAAACTTGGTTACAAATAGCATGTAAACATGTGAACCCTAAACAATTTCCATGCATTTATCATAGGCAACCACATGAGCATATTAGGTTAAAGTTTCAAGCTTCCTAAGTCCTCAAACATAGGTGGCCGAATGCCACAAAACATAGGTTCTAAGCATGTGAGTACCCTATAAATTTCATAGCATATCATAGAGAAGAACATAAACATGTTAGGGTTGAATTTAGGCTTGCCTAATCCCTACATTTCATTTTGGCCGAAAGTTCACCATGTGAAAACCTAACCCTAAGCAACATGAAATCTCAAGTGCATTATGTTATCTTCATATCCTTTCATAAGGTAAAACATAAGCAAGCTAGATTTGAAGTTGAGCCTCCTTAAGGTATTTAATCCCTTCATGGCCGAAACCCTAAAGTAAGGTCCTACTAGTTCTAAGCAACATACAAGTATAAAACATCAAGAGAACATACATAACATATTATGGGAAACTTCATACTTGATACTTCTTCTAGGATTTTTCAACCAAATATAAGCATGTGAGTACCCTATAAATTTCATAGCATATCATAAAGAAGAACATAAACATGTTAGGGTTGAATTTAAGCTTGCCTAAGCCCTACATTTTATTTTGGCCGAAAGTTCACCATGTGAAAACCTAACCCTAAGCAACATGAAATCTCAAGTGCATTATGTTATCTTCATATCCTTTCATAAGGTAAAACATAAGCAAGCTAGATTTGAGATTGAGCCTTCCTAAGGTATTTAATCCCTTCATGGCCGAAACCCTAAGGTAAGGTCCTACTAGTTCTAAGCAACATATAAGTATAAAACATCAAGAGAACATTCATATCACATCATAGAAGAGATCATAAGCATGTTAGTCTTTAAATTGAGTTTCCCTAGGGTTTTAAGTCTCTTCATGGCCGAACCCTAAGGTGGGGTATTACTTAACTCCAAGTCACATACAAGCATGAAATATAAAGGTCATATTCACAGCATATCATGAGGAAAGAAAACTTAAGCATGTGAGTTTTGGTTTTTAGCTTCCATAAGCCTTACAAGTGTCATGGCCGAAAGTTCAAAAGAAACCCTAGGTTGTTATCCATCTAAACTCGAACAAAATCATATAACAACTTGTACCACAGGTGAGGGGATACTCACATCCTCTTGCTTGGCCTTTTCCCTAAGAGAAGATACCCTTTGTGAAGAGGAAGAAGAAAGCTTCTCCTTCTAGTGCTCCCTTTTGCTTTTCTTGCTTGTGAGAGATAGATCTTGAGGATCCCTTCTTGTGGTTTGGTTTTCTTAGGGAGAAAACCTTAGTTGGATTTTCGGAAAGGGGAGAGGGGATGCTCTAGGTCACGGCAATGGTGAGGAAAGGGAAGAAAAATGAAATCTCTTCTTTGTTTTTCCTCTTATGCTAGGTGGGAGTAAGAAGCAAAAGAAACTTTGCTTTCCCTTCTTCTTAATTCATCCTTTATTCTCTTAATGATGAAGAAAATGTCTTCATTCATCCCCTTAGTTCCTCTCCTCTCATTCCCTCTTGTATCTCCACGAAAATGGAAAAAGAGTGAGGAAGGAAAAGACAACTTGTCTTGCTTCTTAATCAAGAGAATGAGGGAGAAAGCTACTTGATGTTTTCTTGCTTCCTTCTCTTAATCATACTTTTTATCTTTATCTATAATTTTCATTCTCTATTCAACAATAACTTATGATGGTCTAGTGGTAATTCCATAATCCTTAGCTTAAGAAGGTTCAAGGTTCAATCCTTGACCAATTCCTTTTCTTTTATATATTTTTGGTTCTATCTTATCTTCTTTTATTCTAAGAGAAAATCTCCACATACTTAGCTTAAGAAATTCGTGGGTGTTACACATATACGAGTAATTTGAATCCATATAACAAGGAAGTATTGTAGGGGGTGTTGCGGCCGGCTAAAAGGGGGGGTTGAATAAATGTGCCCCCCAAATACTCACTTCCTACGTATTCGTTAGCACAGCGGAATACAAACAAATACAAATACGAATACAAAAGCTAAAGATAATGAGAAAGGAAATGCAAACCGCTAACACGTCGATGTAAGTTCAGAGAAAACTTGCTTCTACTCCATGGCTATCCGTAAGGTGGGCGATCCCTCAATCCGTTTGTGGATTAGTTCTCGGAAACTCCAACTAGCTCAAACCTCCTTGTGGGTGGAGAAACCTCACCACAACACTCACCAAAAATACTTGGACACAAGGGAAACGTTGAGCGCTCAGTGACTACTAATTAGGCTTTAATTAAGTCTAATTTCGTCACCTTGGTCGGCCATCCCAAACTCCTTCTTATAGAGCTTGGAAGAAAACACCCATGCTATTTTACCATTACCAGTTGACTGGTCCTTACACCAGTCGACTGGTGTCAGTCCAACGGCTCTCTCAACAGCTCTCTACCAGTCGACTGCTACAGTACACCAGTCGACTGCTACAATGCACTAGTCGACTGCTACAGTGCCTTTGACTACTACAGTACCTCCCGTTGACTACTACAGTGTCCTTGGGATTTTTCCCTGAATACAATCTCTCATGCACTCTTACCCTCACGACTCACTTGACTATTCGTTGTAGTCTTGACCTCTTGCCTTCAAGCCTACTTCCTTTGGCTCTCGTCCCTCGGATGCATCGAAGCCCGCTGGTCATCCCCAATGTCATCCTTCATGTATGCCTCAAAGTTGCTTCCCTCGGCCCTTGTCATTGTTGTCTTGTCCACGGTCCCTCGGATGCTCCATCCTTCACCGGACCCGAAGCCATCAAGCTGAGTCATATGTGTATCCTGCACATACACATATCAAATAATAAGGGTAAATCTAACTTAAACCCTTTGCCTAAACACCAAAACACATGATCACACGGACCATTGGGATTACTCCAACAAGTATTACTTAGGCTAGGTATAACGTAGTTAGCCTAGTAGGGGCAAACACATAGACCATGTCCTGAACCAAGTGGGTATAAGATGAGTGAAAGGAACAAGTAATGACTCACTGTAGCTACTGAAGAGTTTATAATTAATTTTGAGATCAACTGTAATTTTTCCATTAATTGGGGATCATGATGTACTACTAGGCACCACTTATGATCATTCCATAATTAAATAGTTAATTATGGATGACCAAGATAAACTGAAAACCTATTAGGTCACAAACACTATGAGTCTCTAAAAGATATAAAATAAGTTAGAGAATAGGATTCTCAGATCAAGAGATAAATGTTTGGTTGAACTATACACAAAATAAATATGGAAATATTTGTCGGAACGGAAGCGCGGATGTGCCACATCTCTTATAAAAGAGTTGGACTCTATTTGGTTTAGTCATGAACCAATTTAGTATAACTATGAACCAACTGTTGGACCCCGTGATAGTTTTGATGTGATCAACCAAGTTGGTTAGGTCCTGCGTTGTATTTGATCCCTGTGTCTGAGTGTGCAGGAGCTTAGGAGAAGGACGGCACGGGAAGGGAGCCGACGGGCTCGGTGCGTCCGAAGGACGAAAGAGCTGCGGAAGAGTACTTCGATGGGCGTGAAGAGCGTGCTTCAGGCAAAAGTCCTAGGGGTGGTAACCCTAGGTGGAAAATCCTGGTGTCGCGAACTAGGTGAAAGACTGGACGGGTCGGGAAGCGGGCGTTCAGCAGAAAGTCCGGAGGCATCGAGCACCGAGCAAAAGTCCAGTCGATCTGGAGGATCACACTAGCAAAAGGTAAAATCTCCTGAGTGGAGTAGGTGAAGACGCGTTCCCCGTAGAGGGAACAGTAGGCATCGGGTCGACCTAGGGTTTCTGGTCAGAAACCCGAAGTCAGACCCGGACAGTCCGATAACTGTCAAATTTGTTTATATACTATCTTTTGTGTTCTAACTCTGTTTTGCAAGAAACTAATCTTTTTGTGCAGGGTTAGGACTGACCAGGATCGGTCGACCGAACCTTGGGATCGGTCGACCGAACCTCCAAACTACCAGATCAGATCTCCAGAAGTTGGACTGGGCTCGACCAGGGATCGGTCGACCGGACCTCGGGATCGGTCGACCGAACCTGGGATAGGTATCGACTGGATCAAGCCGAAGTGTGCGGATCAGAGGAGACTGATCGGTCGACCGGACCTTGGGATCGGTCGACCGAACGCAGGGATAAAGTTTGACCAGATCGAAACAGAGCGACGGATCAGATGCGGTGGAGATCATCTGATCGGTCGACCGAACATGAGGATCGGTTGACCGATTCGCTTCGGGTCAAATCTGATCCCGAGACTTGGGGATCTGGATCAGACCTTGCAGAGCTATAAAAAGAGGCCTCGGGGTGCAGCTCAGATCATCGAATTCCGAACAGAAGTGTTGTGCTCTTGTGTGCTCTATACGCTTCAACAACGCTCTGCTGCTACAACGAACTAAAACTCCAAAGCTCGTCTACTTTCTTGTTCGTTGGTATAACTTTCTTATTTGCACTTAACTGTAATTGATTCTAGTTTGTAATAATTCCGGATTTATAGTTGTTGCCCACCGAAAGCGGTCAAGGACCGCGGGCCTTCGAGTAGGAGTCGAGATAGGCTCCGAACGAAGTAAAACACCTGCGTCTTTTGTGTTTGCATTTACTTTCCGCTGCGTTTCTACTCTGTGTTTAAATCGTTAAAATAGCCACGAGCGCTATTCACCCCCCCCCCCCTCTAGCGCTTTCGATCCATCAGGGAGGAAGTCCATGTTAGTGCGGTTAGCACTAACGGTCTAACTTAGGTTTTGATGAATGACAAAGTAAGTTAAATTAGGTTCATTGTGATCTAACAATCTCATTGAGTGTGCTGGAGAAATCTAGCTAGGTCAATGGGCTGACCGGATAGCTGGTACGAAGTCCAACTAGGTCGATGAGCCAACCAGATAGCTGGCACAAAGTCCAACTAGGTCGACGGACTGACCGGATAGCTGGCAGTAAGTCCAACTAGGTCGACGAGTCGACCAGATAGCTGGCACGAAGTCCAGCTAGGTCGATGGGCTAACCGAATAGCCGACATAAAGTCCAGACTGGCTGACTGGATGTCTGGCAAAAGGTAAGTAAAGGTAAGTCACTTGAGGAGAGTGACTTTGTGAGGGTGTGTCCCAGTTGAGGAACAGTAGGCATCGGTCCAGTTTAGGTCCATTTGGGATCTCTAGACTAAGACCTTGACTAGTTCCTAATCTGGGAGGACAGGAACTCATTGCTCTATTTATTATATTTGTGCTAACACTTGTCTTGCAGGATATTTGGACTAACACATTTACTGCAGGGCAAGAAAGCAAGCAAAGAAGCAAAGCTACTTTCGGGTGAACAGTATCCGAGGGTGCCTTCCATATCTATGGAAGGCGCCCTGTCACACCCCTAGAGGAGTCCCTGCCGATAAAAATCTGGCAACATCTCCCTTGTACTAGTGACAATATGAAATCATGAATACATAGCGCTCAGGGCCTCTTAATCCTCAGCCAATACGGTCAAAACAATACAATAAAGAAAATACCCGTTCCACGTAGTTTATAGTAGTACAACCTCCGGTTGACTATACATCAAATCACAACCACGCAGTTCATAGTAGTATAGCCTCCGGTTGACTATACATCAAACCACAACCACGCTATTTTATAAAGATAGCCTCTAGCTGACGACATAAAACGAAAGGAACGTAACGATTTTTAAAACATTGCAAATATACATAATACCTACTCCACTACAACGAGGAAAAACCAACCCACTTAGAAAACCTTTGTAGCAAAAAACGAGGGTAGCATACCCAAAACTCGTTAATAAAATCAACGAATGCAAGAACTACACATCACGAGTCTGTAGATCACATGGCAAGGAAACAAAAGATCATACATAGAAATCGTCATAACATGGAGAGAGGACTGGCAGCTGGCACCATCCACTGCTCTGATTTGGTCCTAAGCCAGAGGAAAGGTAGCTCTAACCTTTCTTTGCGTCGTTTCCCCTTTCCGGCACCAGTAGCGCCTAGCGATTGGCCGATAATGGATCAAGAGCTAGGGCACAGTGTTGGTGTTGCTTAGCGTAAGGAGATTAGGGGAGGGATGTCCTCCGCTCCCTTCGTGGCCGCGTTTAATCCTTGCGAGGAGCCAATGGTAGTGTGCACCGGTGATGAAGAAGGGAGGGAGAGAGGGATGAAGAGATGGTCGACTAGCCCTAGATATATCCGCTGCTGACCCTATTACTGTTGGAGACTGACTGGTGGTGGCTCCAGTGAAGGGCGGGATGGATCTGTGCCAGCGACGAAGAGGGATCGGGTGGAGCAGGTTCGCGGAGAAGATGAGGAGAGGAGGAGATGATGTGCAGCGGTGAGAGGAGAAAAGATGGGAAGAATCGAACTTATCTCCACTTATATACTTATATATACTTAGGCTTTGCTTAATCAAACCCTAGGTACACTCCTCAATCAACTCCCACTAAATAGTTATTCCAAACAGGCTTTTCCCAAGTTTATAAATTCATCCCTTCAAAATACGTCATACGAGCTCCGAAAACTTTTCAAAAAATTCTTAAAAATTTCTAAAAATTTCATTAAGGTTATTCGTCTATTAAACCTTATTATACTATTATTATTTTGTTATGGTATTTTACATTCTCCCCCACTAATAAAATTTGGTCTCCAAATTTTTGTTATTTACCTTCTACAAGTACTAGCAATAGATAAACAGTATAAATGCTGAACAGAAATCTAACCCACATACCTCAATTAAAAAGATGGGGGTATTGAGCTCGGATCATATCCTCGAGCTCCCAATTAGCCTTCTCATCAGAATGATACTGTCATCCAACTTTAACCAACTGGATAGTCTTGTTCAGCAGCTGACGCTCTCGGTGGTCCAGAATTCATACCGGAACTTCCTCGTAGGTAACATCAGGCTGAATGGAAACTGATATATCTGACAGAATATGTGCTGGGTTGGGTATATATCTCCTCAGCATGGACACATGGAATACATTGTGAATGCCTGCCAAAGACTGTGGTAGTGCTAGACGGTAAGCTACCGCTCCAACCCTCTCTAAAATCTGGAAAGGCCCAATGTATCGTGGAACTAACTTACCTCGGAGACCAAATCTCTTCACCCCTTTCATGGGTGAAACTCTTAGAAATACATGGTTGCCAGTAGAGAACTCCAGGGGTCTCCGTATTTGATCAGCATAACTCTTCTGACGGTCCTGTGCCTCGACCATCCTCCGTCTGATAGTCTGGACCAACTCTGTCTCCTACTGGGCTCTATGAGGTTCTAGCAGCTGGGGCTTCCCAACCTCCTCCCAGAGGGTGATTGTCTGATAAGGCTTACCATACAACACTTTAAATAGTGTCATTTGGATAGTCAAATGATAGCTATTGTTGTAGGTGAACTCTACCAATGACAGGTGGTCCTCCCAGCTACCTCCAAAATCTATAACGCAAGACCTCAACAAGTCCTCTAAAGTCTGGATGGTCTGCTCTGACTTTCCATCTGTCTGTGGATGAAATGCTGTACTGAAACGGAGATGTGTTCCCAAGGCCTACTACAGACTCTGCCAAAACCAGGACGTGAACCGTGGGTCTCTATCCGATATAATGCTTAAAGAAACACCATGCAATCTGATGATCTCCCGACAATACAGTTCTGCCAATCAATCCAGAGAATCTATCTTCCGAATCGCTAAGAAGTGTGTGGATTTGGTTAATCGATCAACGATTATCCAAATTGCGTCATGGCTTCGTCGTGTCCTAGGCAATCCCACCACAAAATCCATAGTGATGTGCTCCCATTTCCACTTTGGAACAGGAATCCTCTGAAGTAATTCGGCAGGTCTCTAGTGCTCAGCCTTCACCTGGTGACATACTAGACATCTAGCTACAAACTCCGTGATGTCTTTCTTCATGTTGTTCCACTAATAGGAACACCTTAAATCTAGATACATACGGTTTTCGCCTGGGTGGATAGCAAATCGGGAGCGACGAGCCTCCTGAAGTAATTCCTCTATAACCGGGTGAGATTGAGGTATGCATAATCTGCCTCAAAAATAAATAATACCCTCGTCATCTCGGGTGAACTCCATCTGTTGCCCGGAAGCTATCTGGCTGCCAATGGACTGTAAGCGCTGATCACCGGCCTGGGCCTCTCGGATCCTCGTCCTGATCGATGACTGAGCAACCATGGTAACAAGGATACCCTGCTTTGTCTATATCTGCTCCTCAAGGCCCAATTGGAGAAACCTTGAATCAAGTCCGTGACTAAAACTCAATGGCAAGCTAATGTCCCTCTGGAATTTCGGCTAAGTGCATCGACAACCACGTTAGCTTTCCCCGGGTGGTAGCTAATGGTACATTCATAATCCTTCAGGAACTCTATCCATCTCCTCTATCAGAGATTGAGTTCCTTCTAGGTGAAAAGATATTTGAGACACTTATGATCAGTGAGAATCTCAAATGTAATACCATACAGATGATGCCGCCAAATCTTCAAAGGAAAGATAATGGCGACCAACTCTAGATCATGTATTGGGTAGTTCTTCTCATACTCCTTCAACTGACGAGAAGCATAGGAGACTACCCTGCCATGCTACATCAAAACAACGCTCAAACCCTATAGAGAAGCGTCCATGTAGAGTACGAATCCATCCTCTCTAGAGGGCAAAATCAAAACTAGTGCTGACACTAATCTCCGCTTTAGCTCCTAGAAGCTGGTATCGTAGGCTTCTGACCACGTGAACTTCATGCCTTTCCTGGTCAGGTGTGTCAGCGGCATAGCAATGCGGGAGAAACCCTCAATGAACCATCTGTAATATCCGACCAATCCCAAGAAACTACGAATCTTCTGAACTGATTTCGGCTGCTCCCAGCTGGTGATAGCCTCGATCTTCTAAGGATCTACCAAAATACCTCAGCTAGAAACCACGTGTCCCAGAAAATCGACTGAGGATAGCCAAAAAGCACACTTGCTGAACTTTGCATATAGATGATGTCGTCAAAGAGTCTTTAAGACTATGCGAAGATGTTGTGCATGTTCCTCCTCGGAACGTGAGCAGATCAAAATGTCATCAATAAAGATGATAACGAACTGATCTAGATACTCCAAGAAGATGTGGTTCATCAAATCCATAAATACCGCTGGAGCATTGGTAAGCCCAAATGACATTACCTAAAACTCATAATGTCCGTATCTGGTGCGGAATGTTGTCTTCTGAACATTAGAATCTTTGACTCTTAGCTGATGATATCTGAACTGCAGATCGATCTTAGAATACATTGATGTACCTCTGAGCTGATCAAACAAATTCTCGATCTGTGACAAGGGGCACTTATTTCTGACGGACACTGCATTCAACTGCCTGTAATCGATGCACAACCACAGAGTACCATCTCTTTTCTTGACGAACAATACCGGAGAACCCCACGGAGATACACTAGGGAGAATAAATCCTCTATCCAATAACTCATGGAGTTGGACCTTTAGCTCGTCCAACTCTTTCAGTGTCATACGGTAAGGAGTTTTTGATGCCGGCATGGTCCCCGAAATTAGTTCAATAGCAAACTCCATTTACCTTCGAGGAGGCAAGCCTGGTAGCTCATCTGGAAATACATCCGGATACTCTGAGACCACTGGAATGTCTGAGAGCTGAGAACTACTGCTATCGTCAGCATTAATCAACGACAATAGAAATCCTTGACAACCATGTGATAGCAGCTTCTGAGCCTGAATCGTAGAAATGGTCGATATACTATCGTCCTTGATGCTAGTGAAATCCCACGAGGGTTGGTTCAGAGGTCGGAATGTGACCACCCTCATCTGGCAATCGACCGTGACATGATATGCTGACAGCCAATTTATGCTGAGGATAATGTTGAACTCGACCATTTCCAGTACTAATAAATCTACAGTGAGTATAATGTTGTCGAAGTCTAATGGGCATCCTCTGACCTCCTGAGTGACACCCAATGTATCATCGGACGGTAGGGAGACAGTCAGTCACTGTGATCTAAGAGTAGGTAGTCTACCAATCTTCCTCATAAATACACGAGAAATAAAGGAATGCGAACTAGCAGTATCAATTAGCATATCAGCTGACATGCATAAAGTAAAATCACACTGCAAAAGACGGATCCGTAAGCTCGCTACGCATCCTCTCTAGTAACCACGTGAATTCGTCCAGTCTCTAGCGGGGGTGGAGGTGGTAGCACTGCTAGAAACTACTGCATCTAAGCCTGAGCCTGCCACTGAGGCAGTGTCGGATACTGAGCTAGAGATGGATTTGAGGGCTGCGACTGATACTGAACCGGTGGCTGGAGTTGCGACTGGTACTGAACTAGTGACTGAGGCCTGCACTAATCGCTGAGGCTACGACTGGTACTGAACCAGTGGTTAGGGCAGCAGTTGATACTACACTAGTGGCTGAGGCTGTGACTGATACTGCCCCTGCGTCAGATATTGAGGTCTCGAAATAGAACTCTGTGATGCCATATGAGCACTAGAGTGCTCCTGTCCGCGCATGCCATATGCAGCTACTGTAGGGCGGGTTATCCTCTACTAGCGATGTGAAGATTGGGCTTTCTGCCCCCCTCGCTGAGTCCTTGTCTGACTGAACTATCCTCCCTTAATAGAAACCTCGGAAGCCACATGTTGAGCCTTCAGCGAACAATCTCGGCTCATGTGCCCAGGCAATTTGCAATAATAGCAAACTGACTATCCCAGGGAGTAGGCTGATGTGATGTGATCTCTGGACCCACATCGGGTGTAGTGCATGTCACTGGCAGACTGTTTCCGATTTTCCTGAGAAGATTGGAAACATCCAGATGAAGTCCGCCCTGATTTCTGAGGCCGACCAAATGCCCTAGAAGTATCCTGACCAGGCTGACTGCGACCACTCTGCTGTTGTTCGATAGCCTGTGGCTGCTGGGTCTATCCTGAAGTTCGATCTGTTTACTTCCTTTTCTTGTTCGCATTAGATCTCTGCTGAGCTGACTCAATCATAAGGGCTCTATCCAATGCCTCTATGTAAGATGAATTATCAAAACCTACAATCTTTACTTGGAGATGTCCATCCAGTCCCTGGACAAACTGGAGCATACGGGACCTATCCTCAGCAACAAACTCTGGACAAAACCTGGCTAACCAATTAAATTCAGCATTGTATTCCATCACTATACGGTTGTTCCACCGAAAACTCAGAAAATCCTGACGGCGCATCATCTGATAAGACCGTGGAAAATACTGACTCTCAAAGGCCTCCCTAAATCTTACCCAGGTGATGTGCTACTCGCCTATGATTGATCGCTGTGTGTCCCACCAGATATCAACCTCGTCTTATAAATGGAAAGCAGCCAGCTCTGCATTCTCCCACTCGGAGCAAGCCATAGAAGAAAGTCTGCTCCATCATCTCTATCCAAGACTGAGCCACACTTGGGTCAGTCTCCTCGTGGAATAGCATGAATCAGCTTTTAACCGACTCTACCAAAGCTGGGATCCGAGCTTGTGCCGCAATCATATCACTAGGGTGAGAAAGGTTCGCCGTAGGAACTGGCAAAACCACCAGAGCTGATACTATGGATGGTATTGCTAGATAGGTGGGGGAAGGTACCCTTGGTGCTGCATAAGTCGGGGGCAGATACCGCTAGTGGCTGTGTAGGGTCAATATAGGTAGGAGTGACTAGTGGTACGGTAGGTGATGGTACCGGATAAGGAGTAACTGGTACTACTGGTGCGGGTGTCAAGTATGTAGTAGTAGGTACCGGCGGCGGTGATGCTGTGTACTCCGTAGGCGTGGCTGGAGGAGGTGCCGGGTACGCAGCAACAGGCACTGCTGGTGGAGGGGCCGAGTGTGTCGCAGGTGGTATAGTGAATACTGTAGGGGTGGGTCCGATAGGTACGATCGAGGTGGGTACCTTTGGAGAAGGACTAGTCGAAATCTGAGAGGCCAACGCGCCTGCAGTACCATGAGGAGTCTGTCCCTGACCGATAGACTCGATCCTAGCAGACCTTTCTGGCGACTTCGTCGTCAGAGATTCCAATGCTCTCTTGCGTGGCCGTCCTACACCACGTCTCGGCACGGGAACACGTGTATATCACTTCATATCTGTTAAATTATTACCCAAGTATTAATACGGGTACCAAAATTATAAAACTTTATCATTTTACCTATTTGCTATATAGAAATGTTCCGTCGCCGCCAAGTCCCCAAATATGACCTCGTCAAAGAATACCTTAAAATTCTGAAACATGAAAACCGACGAAAATCCATACGAATCCAAAAAATACCCAGATGAACTCGCAAAACCTTGCTCTGATACCAAATAAATTGTCACGCCTCCAGAGGAGTCCATGCCGACGAAAATCTGGTAACATCTCCCCTGTACCGATGATAATATGAAATCTCGAATACATAGCCCTCAAGGCCTCTCAATCCTCAGCTAATATAGCCGGAACAATACAATAAAGAAAATACACATTCCAAGTAGTTTATAGTAGTACAACCTCTGGTTCACTATACATCAAATCACAACCACGCAGTTTATAATAGTACAACCTCTAGTTGACTATACATCAAATCACAACCACGTAATTTTATAAAGATAGCCTCTGGCTGACAACATAAAACAAAAGGAACACAATGATTTTTAAAACATCGCAAATATACATAATACCTACTCTACTACAACGAGGAAAAACCAACCCACTTAGAAAACCTTTGCAACGAAAAATGAGGGTAGCATACCCAAAACTCGATAATAAAATCCATGAACGCAAGAACTACACATTACGAGTATGTAGATCACATGGCAAGGAAACAAAAGATCAAACATAGAAATCGTCGTGACATGGAGAGGGGACTGACAGCTAGAACCTCCTGACGGCTTCAACCTGAAATAGGAATAAATCAATGGAGTGAGTTTAATGAACTCAGCGGGTGTCGAGCAGACATGCATAGTAAAATATAACCATCAGTAATAGTCATACAGTACAGTCTCCTGAACATTTATAGGTAATGCAAGATTGGACAACAGAAGAAAACTGTACTTACCAAAACCTCCTATCCTGACATAAGGGTATGAACCATACAAACAGATGCAGGATCGTTAGGCCAAATACATAATGTCTCCTGTATGCATGTCAACCATATGCAGTATCCAAAATGCAGCATCCAAAATACAACAATCACACATAAATAAATGTAATACATGCATATGGTGCAAATGACATGGTCACCCCTGACGCAGTCAGCCACCGTCATCGCGATGATGAGGTCGAGTGGGTAGGGCTATGATGATGTGTGTGCAGATCATGTAATTGGCGATGTGATCAACTACAAAGGAGCCAACAATCACTTAACATACAATCATGCAAGATGGTGCATAACACTAAAGCATGTAACATCCAACAATATGCGCCTCCATCTAATATATACCCAAAAGAACAATGAATCCATAACAATAAACTAGGTATCATAATGTCTAGGTACACATGCCAGGTATAACTAGTAGCTAGTCCTATACCCAGTAATACGTTGTATGTCACTACTTCTATGAACATAAGTATATAAGGCAAGAATCAAGATGATATAGGCCTAAACTCATATCAGATAAAATAAAGGCATACCTCAGGTATCAAGTAGTGACATACCAAGGTAGATATAAATATAACAATTACTACAAGCTATAACATACTATGCATATCATAATGACAATATCAAAGAAGATAAGTCAGAGGTACCCGCCTTTATCTGTCTATCGTGCTAACAATCCCACGTCGAAACGCTCGTTTTGAATCAACATCCTGCAAATCATATGATGTACAGTTTAGCTAATCACATATACGACAACTAGCTAAACCCAAAACCCAATCCTAATTCAATTAGGTAATCTCATTTAATTCCACCTAACAATCCAAATCCAATTAGATAATAAGTTCATTCTTAAACCACCGATCATTTCCTTAATTCTCACAAATCCATCATTAATCAAACCCCTTATAAATCCTTCTAAATCAATTAATCAATAATTATCCAAGCAACAACAAATTACAAAATCTCTAGCATAATATGATACAAATCCATACCCAATAGATTAAACAATACTAACAATTTCACCATCAATTTGTATTTAAATCTATACATGAAACAACTCAATACTCACCTAACTCCAATCACACAGCTGTTGACCCTTGCCAGAGAAACTCCACTGCCGACAGTTGTGGCTAAAACCAAGCAAAACTGCTGTCCTCCAAAACAAATATCCTAAATAAGCCCCATGTAAAGATCCAATACCCAAATCTTATGCTAAGGTTAACTAGTTACCTCTAAGATAGCAGCAAGGCAGCAGAGCACCCTCTTGTGATCAGTGGAGAGGGAGCTCAGTAGGATGAGGGAGTGCAGTGACGGTTGATGGCCACTTGGAATGTCAGCTACAGCTACGATCTAGTGTCGATGTCTGCGATTCAACTTCAACAAAGGAAGATGGTGTGATGGTGGACAAAAATGCTAGGGATCTACCACCGACAAGCCCTCGGGTGGCACCATCCATTGCTCTGATTTGGTCCTAAACCAGAGGAAAGGTAGCTCTAACCTTTCTTTGCGTTGTTTCCCCTTTTCGGCACTGGTGGCACCTAGCGATCGGTCGATAATGGATCAAGAGCTAGGGCACGGGGTCGGTGTTGCTTAGCGTAAGGAGATTAGGAGAGGGCTGCCCTCCGCTCCTTTTGTGGTAACGTTTAATCCTTCCGAGGAGCCAATGGTAGTGTGCACCGGCGATAAAGAAGGGAGGAGGGAGAGAGGGATCAATGACGGTGGAGAACTAGGGCACGCAGACGGTGAATCGGGGATGAAGAGATGGTCGACCAGCCCTAGATATATCCGCTGCTGACCCTATTACCGTTGGCGACTGACTGGTGGTGGCTCTGGTGAAGGGCGAGATAGAGCTGTGTCGGCGATGAAGAGGGATCGAATGGAGCAGGTTCGCGGAGAAGATGAGGAGAGGAGGAGATGATGTGCAGCGGTGAGAGGAGAAAAGATGGGAAGAATCGAACTTATCTCCACTTATATACTTATAAGTGTTTTGCTTAATCAAACCCTAGGTACATTCCTCAATCAACTCCCACTAAATGGTTATTCTAAACAGGCTTTTCTCAAGTCTATAAATTCATCCCCTCAAAATATATCATACGAGCTCCAAAAAATTCTCAAAAAATTCATAAAAATTTATAAAAATTCTATTAAGTTATTCATTTATTAAACCTTATTATACTATTATTATTTTGTTATGGTAGTTTACAATCTGACTGAGTGTACTAGAGAAATCTAGCTAGGTCAACGGGCCGATTGGATAGTTGGTAAGAAATCTAACTAGATCGACGGACCAACCGGGCTGCTGGCTCGAAGTCCAGCTAGATCAATGGACCCACTGGATAGCTAATATGAAGTCTAGCTAGGTTGACAGGCCGACCCGATAGCAGACACGAAGTCCAGCTAGGCCAGCGGGTTGACCGGATAGCTGACATGAAGTTCAGACTGGTCGATGGGTTGACTGGATGTCTGGCAAAAGATAAGTAAAGGTAAGTCATTGGAGGAGAGTGACTCTATGAGGGTGCGTCCCAATTGAGGGATAGTAGGCATCGATCCAGTTTAGGTCTATTTGGGATTACTAGGCTGAGACCTTGACTAGTTCCTGATCTGGGAGGACAGGAACTAATTGCTCCATTTATTATATTTGTGCTAATACTTGTCTTGTAGGGTATTTGGACTAACACATTTGCTGCAGGGCAAGAAAGCAAGCAAAGAAGTAAAGTTGCCTTTGGGTGAACAGTACCCGAGGGCGCCTTCCATAGTTATGGAAGGCGCCCTCCGTAGGATGATTTTTAGAATCAATTGCAGATAAGTGCCGGTTCACTCGGGATAGGATTTGCCTTATTAGAGGTGCCTTCCATGCTTATGGGAGGCACCCTCCAAACCCTTTATAAGGTAGTCTCGATTAGACACTTACACATTAGCTAGCGCGCACATTTGAGCCTCCGATTGCTCCCGGTTCCTACTGCGACTCTACTGCGAAGCTGCTGAGCTTGATGACTACTCCAAGGAGTTTCAATCACGCCCGACAGATAGACATCAACACAAAATGTTGTCATTTATATTATTGAAGTGTTGGTAAAATATCTTTTTGTACTTAATTACTATAAAAGGACAAGTGCAGGGTGTTGCACTTGGTCTAACTTTTCTTGTACTCGATTCTCTCTTCCGAGGATACCAGAAGAGGTTTTTAGTGGATTGCCCATTGATAGATCTGCGGGACCTGGGCCTTGGAGTAGGAGTCGCCTAAGGCTCCGAACCAAGTAAAAATCGCTTGTGTTCTTCTTGTATTTTCGTATCTTCGAACTTCTTACTTTCCGCTGCGTACTCATGTTTTTAAAACCGAAGAAAGAAGTGTTTTGAAAACCACGTGATTCACCCCCTCTCACGTGTGTCATGATCCAACAAGTGGTATCAGAGCAGGTACCACTCTGAATTGGTGCAATCTCCAATCAAGCAAAGGGGGTGTTTTTTTATTCTTTTTCTTCTTTCGATTTTGAGTTTTTTTTAAAAGAATCCAAATTGGTACAATTACCCCTTTGGATTTTTTTTTTGCAAACTAACCTAAATTGGTGTAATATTAATTCAGTCTTAATATTTTTCACTTCTCTCCCACACTACTAATCCAAGACCAATTCTTGGGACCCATTTGTCTCTTCTCTCCTTGTGTGCAGGATTCATGGCCTAGAACGAAGGATATAGCACCGTCCATCCTCCCCTATTCAACGGAGATGACTTCCCATACTAGAAAAAGTGAATGGAGGTCAATCTGAAGACAGACTTTGACCAGTTGTTCAGCATCACCAGAGGCTACAAGACTCCTGTCGACAACTTCGAAAATCCAATGGACCCTGAACAGCGAAATCCGGAGATGAAGAAGAAAGCCCAGACGGACTTCAAAGCCCTCAACACACTATAATGTGGGCTAACGAAGGAGGAGCTGAACTGAGTAGGCCCACACGAAAATGTGGGACAAGCTCATCGAACTGCACGAAGGAAACAACGATGCTAAGGTAACTAAAAGAGATCTTTATTTAAACAAGTTATTTAATATAAAAATATAGGAAGGAAAATCGGCGAGTCAACTCCACGCGAGGATTAAAGACATCCTCAACGGGCTTCACACCATCGACCACAAAATGAAGAACCGTGACCTAATAATGTATGCTTTAAACGTATTTCCTTAGAATGCATTATGGGCATTTATCGTGGATGCCTACAAAATTTTGAAGAATCTTTCAAAATTAAAGTTAAATGAACTATTTTGTGAACATGAGCTACACGAACAAACTAACGCTAGAATCAAGAAAGGTGTTGCTCTTTTTACAGGTTCCTCTAAGGAAAAGTCAAGAACCAAGCCTGAATCTGAAGGTGAGTTTGACCAAGACTCGGAAGACGAAGAACACCTGGTGAACCTGGTAAGAAAAATATTCACCAGGAGAAAGAAGAACTTCAGTAAAAATGACCTACAGAAGATCAACTCCATTATTGAACCAAAGAATGTGACCTGTTTCAGATGCAACAAGAAGGGTTACTATAAGAATGAGTGCCCAAAGCTGAAGAACGACAAAACCAAGACAACCAAAAAGAAGGCACTCAAAGCAACGTGGGACGAATCGTCTTCAAAGGAATCGGAAGCCGAAGATCAGAAGCACCGAAGCTACCTTGTGCTGATGGCCCGTAAATCAGAATCGGAGGACGAATCTGAAGATGGGTTCGAACCCGAATTAAGCCACGAGTCCGTACTCATTTCTGAAGGTTCTGATGAGGTATGCTTTAATTTAAGCAAAAAGTTTTTTAAAGACATTTCATGCTTAAATAGAAAATTAACTGAACAAGAAAATCAAAATAAGATGCTTCTTGTGAAAAACCAACACCTCAAGAAATAAATTGAAAAATCTAATCCAAATTAAGTTGTAAAACTTGAGAAGGAAAATTCAACACAAAAAATTGAAATTAATAAACTTAAAGGATGGTTAGAAAATTTCACAACTTGATCTAAAAATTTGGATCTAATATTAAATAATCAAAAAGTGGTATACAATAAATCTGGACTTGGATACAAGTCCAGCTCAACAAATAAATCATTTATGTCACTTATAACTCAAAACAAAACACAAACTAAAGCTTGAGTTCTAAAAACGTGTTTGCCCACACAAGTAGGAATTAACCAATACTATATACCCAAAGATAAAATATATTATGTAAAATCAAATAACCCAAATCAAAATTCAAAACATAAAATTAAATCAACTAAACCAAAGTCAAACCATAGAAATAATTACAAGACCAACTTAAACCCAAATTATCATCAAGTCTACTATAATTACAAAAGTAACCGACATAAATCCAAAATCAAAACTTAAAAATTCTGATCAATAATTCAGAGGGATGCTCCAAACTAATTGACGCCTCCGAAAGTAACCTACTCGGCAGGGTATAATTAGGATTAGAGTAAAAAGAGACAAAAGTTTAACTTGACCTACAGTACTGGTGAAGTTTTGGATGATAGTAGGTTAGGGAAGCTTAGTCTATGCATGTCTAAGAAGATATGACTTCGACCTAGTACATTGGCTGAGTGGAACAAACTGAAACTACCCCTTATAAATTCTAACTAGTTAAACCAAGGTTTTGTACTAAGTTCAGTGGATAGGACTATTTAGAAAACCTCGAAGGCATGGTTCACTACAACAAAAACTCTCATAGACATCGGTGGAATAACAACGGTTTTAAGCAAAAACCGATGTCTTTGAGTATTTTACACCGATTTTTCCAAAAATCGGTGTCTATGAGCGCAGATTTTCGCTCATAGACATCGGTTTTTTAGGCGATGTCTATGAGCGTCTTTTTTTCGTTAATAGACATCGATTTTAACAACGATTTTTAAAACCCGGTGTTAATGAACCAAAATAAAATATTTTAATTTTTCCACCAGCCAAAATTTACAACACTGTGAAGTTTCCTCCAAACCTAAATCTATATCGCACCCCTTCCTCCGATCATCTCTCTCAGCCTAAACCTAAACCTAAACCTAAACCTCCGACCATCTCTCTCAACCTCATCTCCCTCTTCCCCTTCCTAGATCGACGCCCCTTCCTCTCCTGATCAGGATTAAGACACAACGCCCTTGCTTCTCCGTCCAACCACACCGCATCTCCTCCACCTCCTCCCTTTGGGTGAGAAGAGGAGTCCTTCTTCGCATTTCGAGAAAGGAGAGATGATGAGTTGGTCTTAATTTCTAGGGTTTTGTTGTCGTCGGATCTTAGAGTAGTAGCGGCGGAGGGAGGCAAGATGAAGACAACCAAAGGGGAAAAGGTGATGAACCCCACTGATGCCTATCGGAAGGAGATAAGGAAGGAGATCAAACGGGTAAGAAACACGATTTGGTTCCATTTTCGCTAGTTCATTCTCGACCTCAGGGTCTCCCTTCCTTTTAGTGCCATCGGATCTAGCTTATCCTTTAAACGACATCAAAACGAGGCTGCTTCGTACAAGAAGAAGGTGAGTAAAACAAAAAGATGCATTTTTTTTGTCTTTATTTCTGCGAGATTTCGACCATCTGTAAGTTCTTGCAGCACGTGCAACTTTGGATCCAACTTCTGAGAACTGTAAGACTTTCTTATTCTTTCTCTCTATTTTTTTTTGTTTTTTGTTTTTTTATTTTTTTGGGTTCCTGAGAGATCTCGAAGCTTATTGCCACTATGAACCCTTCTCGATCTGAAACTACGAGTCATAGCAATTCTGCTACGACTATGATAAACCAGCAAGTTTACAGGTAGAAAGGTGATTGCGTTTCAACTGTTCGTGAAAATCTTGCTTGGATGTTACGTGACTAAAAGGATTAGGAAGTTTTTTTTCCCACTGAACCTTTCTTGATTTGAAACCCATGAGCTATAGCAATTTGGCTACGACTCCGATAGATGAGCATGATGCTCTATTCAAGAACCAGCAAGTTTACCGAGAGACAAAAAAATCTTATTTTGATGTTGCGTGTAGGAAAGGAAGACTGAGAGGGATTCTGTAGGAAAGGAAGACTGATAATGGGAAGATGGGATCCTAATGGAACCTCAAAAAGGTAGTTTTTTTGTCCTATGGGGAGAATAAGACTAAAACACACGACTACAAGGCCACTTCCTTGTAATTTTGCTTAAGAAACTTAGCCAAGTTAGATGACTATCATGTCCATAGTCGATGATGTATATATTAATGCTTAAGCTACTGTTGTATTTAAGATTACTTTCTTAAACTGAAAGGAAAATTGCCTCCTATTTCTATTGTGTATCATCCTGCAACTGTATTTGCTATTTTTGCTCTCTTCTCTCTTTCGGTGTTGGTTGGCTCATAAACAGTACATGGTTGTTTTTGCATATTCATAGCTTCAAGGAAGACTCGATTCAACAGCTTTTTGAGTAAGAGGCATTGGTCGGAAGCATGAGTAGCCACAGTCTGGTTGCGGTGAAAGCAAATGATTCTCCTAAAGCAGCTACGTTCTTTCCATGCTTCATCTTCAGTGGTTCAATTTCCTAAACAAAATGATCGCCATAAACTGTTGGGTAAAAGCTCGTCCATCGCCAGCACCTCCTGCGCGTCAACTGTGCTGCTAAATTCATCAGACATCCTTGACTATGTTCCTATGCCTTTGAAATCAAACCAAGAGTCTAAATCAGAAGGTACTTTATCTTGTGGATCTCAACCACAATATTTAGATAACAGTCTCACCAATTCACCTACACTTCATGCGAGTCTCATCTCTTCGTCGACCAGAGTCTCACTTATAAGCATTTAAACTTTAGATCATTATTATTGCTTGTACTTTGTGGTCTAGGTTTGGTTTGCAGGCATTGCGTTATTCTTTGAGAGGATTAACAAGGTTATCAGAATTCACATGAAAGAGACAAACCAATAGACGGGATTTACATGAAGCAAATAGGCGATGAACTGGTAATTCACTTAGTCTAGAATCTAGAAGAGTGTCTTAGTTGCTTACTTAGTTCTGATTGGTTATGAGATAATTCATGATGAAGGTGCTTGATGGCTAACACCACTTGCATTGTCAGTCATTAATGGCTAACACCACTTGCTAGTTATATTGTTTACCTCTGTAATATCGAATATGATTCGTGTAATACCCCGGTTCTGAGATTCTGGTTAAGTATGACTTAAAAGGTTAGATGGTACTATCCATATCACCAAGGTGCACCTTCCTTTTCGGAAGCCCAAACTTAAGAACTCCAAAGTTAAGCGTGCTTGGCTTGGAGAAATCTGAGGATGGGTGACCTCCTGGGAAGTTTTCCAGGGTGCGTGCGAGTGAGGACAAAGCACGTTGAAAGGACCTCCGGTGGTTTGTGGAGCTAGTTGTCAACCCGATGGGCAATTCTGGTGGCGTTCCTGGTTCGGTCCGGGTGGGGCCCGCCCGGGTCGGGGCGTTACAGATGGTATCAGAGCGGGTACGAAGCCTGCTATGTTTTTGTTTTAGATTTTTGAGATTTATCTGATATCAATTTTTGGGTATCAGAGCAGGTACGATGCCTGTTATTCGTGTTTTTGGATTTCGTGATTCGATTTTCTTGATGTGACTTTTCGGGTTTTGGGACCAGGCAGCAGCAGGACATCTCCAGGCTATAGGAGGTATGTTTGCATATTGTTATCATATATTTCTGTTGGTATGTGTATTGTTGTCCATGTTAGTTATGACATGTGTTAGTATTCTTTGGTTAGTCCATGCCTATTTGTTTGTAGCATGCATTGCATGTGTTGGGTCAATCACTGATCACGATTGACCTAATGGAGATTAAGGATTTACAGTCTCAAGGGATTCTTCATATCATACTACCAGTTGTGTTAGTTGTTGATACTATTAGTTGGTAGAGATTTAGAGTCACATATCAGTGTCTATTATTATTAGCTGGATAGTGGATGATATCTGTATACATATGTTGACTCAGTTTGTATTACTCTGGTTGGTTAGATCGATTTAGGATTGATTTACCTGATCGACTTGTGCTGTGGTGGTTTGACTTACCTTAGTTGGTTTTGTACGCCTGTTAGTTCGATCAGTAGAGTACTTATTTGGATTCTTTCAGTTCTGTCTGTAGAGGATTGATTTACCCAGGTTGACTTTGGTGATTGGGTATCGATTTACCTTAGTTAGTTTCATCAGTGGATGATTGATTTACTCTTGTTGGATCAGATAGTGTTGATCGATTTATTTTGTTGGTCCGACCAGTAGGGGACTGACTTACTCTATTTCTAGAGATTCTGATCTTTGGGGTTACTTGTGCTTGGTTAGATATTTGGGAGATACATTTGAGTACATGACTTGTACCACCGTGGAAAAGACTGAGTTGGCCGTATACCATTGTCGGCTTGGTCAGCCCGTAGAGGATTGTCGTATCCTATTTCATGGGGACTTTGACCATGGACTGTATGTACCTGATAGGATGACTTAGAAGGTACATTCGGATAGGATACCTCCACTGATGTGGGAAAAGTGTAAGGCTACATGCTTAACACTTATGAGATACAATCGTTACTAGTTTGTATGAGTTGGAGAGTACATTCAGATATATGATTTGTACTGACATGAGAGAGCGGAAGTTAGCTGCTTAACCTTTACGTGACCCGGTACCACGTGAAGGGAGAAGCAGGGAATGCTTCTTGGAGATCTGGTCATCACTTAGTGATTTCCTTGAGATGTTCGGAGAGAGAGTAGTTCTCTACTTCTTTCGTCAGCATGATGGATTTTAAGGCGATGACTAGTAGACTCGTCTAACGTTGCTCCATGGGAGATCCTGACTCATAGAGCTTCGGATGTAGTTAGATATCTTTGATGTACCTAGTGATCTACGACCTGTAATGATACGGAGGTAGTGGTATTAGTTGAGTAATACTTAGAAGTTCCGATCATAACTAGGTATGATTTCAGATGATGATCTTTAAGGGGTAGAGCGTCGATTGACGGATATTTTGATCAGCTATTTGGTTATAGCATTCCTCTATCTTTGTGTTCATTACTCGATACTGGAGGTTGCTGAACCTCAAGGTGGAGCAATCACAGTATGATGGGGGTACAAGACAATGGTTAGACGACTCAGCTAACATTGTCTTTATCAGGTGGTTCAAGACCTCAACCACGTGATCATTTTACTAGATCTTGTGGTCTATATCTCATATTAGAGGGTTGACCTTTTATCAGCATTTGTCAAGGGACATATATAGGATGATTATGAGGGTGGTGGAGATACTCTCTTGATGGGTAGACTTTTAGTTAGGAGATTGTGTGACCCTTTGACTTTGGATTGACATTCCTTTACTGTATATATTTGATTATCAGAAAGGATGAGATGATGAGATTTGACAGACTTTATGGATACAGTTAGTTGGTTGACAGTAGGTGTTGAGGGTTGGATGCTTTCATTTTTCTCTATCTTTGCTTAGGAGACTATCTGGTATGATTGATTGATGTTGAGGATGATTGGAGATTGGTGGATATTGGGAGATTAGGTGTGGTGATAGGTTGCCTTTTGATGATCTATTGGTGGATATTTGGTTTGATGGTCTACTATTTGGTGTGTGAGGTTGATAGAGACATGAGGAGTAGTACTTGTGTGATATTTATGGATTTAGTGATTTGTAGTTGGTGATTAGATTACAGACTTGTTGCCGATGATCTTATGGTGGAGTAAGCTCGTGGTACGTACATTATGAGTCCTTGGTGTTACCATTTAGGCATACCGTGCCTAGATGTTTACATGGACTCAGTGTACTTGGTATTTTTAGGGTTTGGATCAGTTTTCATTATCTTTATTGGCGAGGTTGTGATCTACTCCCGATCCGAGGTGGATCATGTACACTAGCTTCGCATAGTTCTAGAGATGTTTCGACGGGAACATCTATATGTGAAGTTAGTAGTACGTATTGTGATTGTCTTCTGCGAGATTTCTAGGACATGTTGTCTTTAGTAGAAGGATATCGGTGGATCCATAGGAGATAGAGGCTGTTATCAGTTGGAAGTAGTCGTAGTCTATACAGGAGACTCGCAGTTCCTTGATCTGTCTAGATATTAGCGGAGATTATGTGTGTTTCCGAGTCACTTCTTATCCGGGAGGAGTTACTGCAGGAAACACATTGATCGAGATTTGTGATACATTCGGTTGATACCTGATGTATGGAGACTTGGAGCATTCTCTTTGGTGGAACGACATGAAGAAAGACATATCGCGGATTTTGTAGTTTGATGTCTAGTGTGTCAGCAAGTGGAGGCTGAACATCGGATATCAGTAGGATTGTTTCAGTAGACTTGTATTTTGGAGTGGAGTTGGGAGTATGTTATGACGGAGTTTGTTGTGGGATTACCCAAGACTCGGAGAGGATATAATGGTTTGGGTAATCATTGTTGGGCGATGACTTGCTCCCTAGCTATCGATTTGTAGGACAGATTCTTTTGGATTGAGTAGCAGGATTATACTCTAGAGGGATTTCCAGACTGTTGATGTATCTCTGAGTATTGTTTTGGATGGAGATCAGTGATTTCATGTCATGGTTTTGATTGTAGTTACAGCAGACTTTGGATTAGGAGTTTCACTTTAGAATAGATTTTCATCTCAGACTGATGGATAGTTTGAGTATCCTATACAGATGTTGGAGGATTTGACGAGAGTGGATTTTGGATTTCAGAGGTAGTTGATTTTTCCATAGTTGGGTAGATTGCAGAGTGGGTGTAGCAAAAGTAGGGTGAGCTCATAACCCACAGAGTCATTCTTTACGGTTGGAGAGTTATTCATATTACTTGGATGAGTGGTATATGAGTATATTGATTGGTGGTTACCTTGGATGAGGATCCCTGAGTTGACCAGTAAATTTGGGGACCAAATTTTTATTAGTGAGGGAGAATGTAAGATATCGTAAAATTAAATAATAAATGTTATTGGACGAAAAATCATATTGGATTTTTCTGGAATTTTTAGAAATTTTCTGAGAATTTATCGGAGCTCGTATGACGAGTTTTGAGGGGATGAATAGACGGGTTCGGATAAAGCCTATTTGGGATATCCCGTTTAAGTGAGGAAAGGTTATAATTATAAAGTTTTCCTCCTCACTCGGACCCGTTAACCCGTTTCCTTCTCTCGATTTGTTTTCCCTCTCTCGCGCTCACCCGACCCGATGCTTCCTCCCTCTCTGCCTCTCTCGCGCGCGGAGGACTCGACACCGACGGAGCAGTGCTGTTCTCCGGCGATCTTGTCTTTGTCGCGTCACCGAGGGGAAACGGCGCCAGATCTCAACGACTCCGACCATCTACGACGGAGCGATCCTCTCTTAGGCGGTGCTTGCGCGCGCGGTAGCGATTCGGCGGAGCTAGGGCACGGTGAGGTCCCGCCCAATTGAGTCCCTTTTCGCTTCTCCTCTTCGATCTACTCACTGGAGGGTGAACTGGATCATCACCAGTTGGAAAGGATCGCGCGACACCATTGGAGGCGATCGATTTAGGTAAGGTTTTGTCGGACAAATCTTATGGATTCAAGGTTTCGGTTTCTATGAATTCCAAATTTTGATATCCTTCTGTTTTGGGGCTAGGGGAAGATCGCAGATCAACCTAGTGACAGATTTCTCTGAGCAGATCTTGATCTTCTCCATTTCTTGCGGCTGATTGAGTCTCGGCTGAAGAAATTAGGGTTCAATTGAGGTAAATGTGGTTTTGTTTATGGGGTTCCAGCATATACAGTGTTGTACGATTTCTTCTTGGAATTGATTTTGGAAGGAATTGGTGTAAGGTTTCTTTGGGTAGTTGTCGACAAGAGGTTTTGTTTGGAGGACAGTATTGGTTCCAGTAGTAGCACTAGTGTTGCTTCCTGCAGCAATTTTCTCCACAGCAAATCAATTGTTGGGGGTATTGCTTTGAGGTAAGATGTGTTAATTGCAAGTTGGAAACAATTTGAAATTCTATTGTGGCAATGATCTATGGTTTATTGAACGGTTCTTGTTTGATTTGTTCTTAAGATCATGAATAAAGACCATCAGCTGGGGCATTCAGATCTCTTCACCGAGCTATTGTAGATCTACAGGTTGGATTGGGAGCTACTGAATTTCTGTTAAAACCTCATGGTAGGTGATTTCCAGTGATGTATTTCCATTGTTTTCATTAGTATGTGCTAGGTTAGGTGTTTTAATGGGTTCTTGCATGATTACTCTTAGAATCGTTGGATTTGTTGTAGGTTAGATTTATGTAAGGGTTTAATGGTTGGATTAGTGGAGATGAATTGTAGAAATTAATGGTGGTGGATCATGTTTGGTTTTGAAGGAGTTGGATTAAGAATGGATTTATTTTTTGTATTGGATTGATTGAGGTTTGTATTGGGGGGAAAATTGTGGATATGATGATCGATTGATGTAGATTGTTATGTGATCATTCTTAGGATCATTGGATTGGTTGTTGGTTGGATTATCAGATGTGGTGGTTTGGTTAGTTGTAGATGATGATGTTAGGTTGTTGTGGATTTATGATGAGTTTGAATTAGTGAGTTTTGGATTGGTTAATAGATTGTGGATTATGTTTGGATCTAGAAGGAGTTGAATTAGGGAATTAGATAAGTTACTTCGATTAGGGTTTTCCCTAATTAGATTGGGGAGTTTATTTAGCTAATTGCTACCTATGTAATTAGCTAAATATATATTATGTGATCACAGGACTTGGATTCGGGATGAGTGCCTCGACGCGGGATTATTTGGCACGATCGACAGATAAAGGCGGGTATTTCTTCCTTGACTCTACGTAGTTTTTCTTGATCTTAGTGCATGGCTTTTATGTGATGGATTAGGTTGCTCTTCCTTATATCGTATTTGTTGGTTGCCTTTCTGCTTGATACTTATGCTTGATCTTTGAGATGTCATAGTTATATCATATACAGTCTCTACTCTTGATTTCTACTCTGCTGTGATTACGCGTGTAGAGTATGTATTGTAGGGATTGTCGAGTGGTTGGATTTATCATGCTGATTTATTCATATAATGTGGATTGTATGTAGCTTGGTATGTGTTTTAGGAGTCATCATGTTGACCCTATATTTACATGTTGTATGTACGCACGTGTTTGTTTTGTACTTTTGGAGGAGTTGTGTTGATTGTATGTATGTGGTTTATACACGTGTCTGATGTGTTTTTACTGGAGGATACATGTTGATTGTACACATGGGGTTGTGTTTGTGTGTCTGGTGGGGTTATTGGAGATATTTGGTTGACTATATGTGTGTAGTTGTGTACATGTGTTTGGTGGAATGTGTGGATTTATCATGACGATTATACTCATGTTGGAGGTATTTATGAGGTTTGGAGTTATTGCATGGATGATGATTATATATATATATATCATGTTCATCATTCATTGCATCTGATGACCATTGTCTCCCTTGTGGTGAGAGAGTCATCAGTTGGTTTGGTTTAGCACCGCACACTCAGCCACTCATGGGTAGTGGTAGTTGGAGCAGTTGCTGCTAGTCCTGTCGTGCCACCCGGTCACGAGGTTTAGTGAGATCCGGCGTTGTGAGCAGTCAGGGACCCTGATGCTATGTAGTTAGATAGCTACTAGCGGACTGTCCGCCTCGACCACTATATAGTGGGCTGGAGGGTAGTACAGTCGTCACAGACCCAAGCCTCTCGGCCATACAGGGGTCGTGGTGTTCGGAGAGGTGGCAGGGGTGACCATGGAGCATGCATGCACTTTTGCATATGATGCACGGTGCATCTGGGGGTTATATTTGCATACATGCCTACTAGATACTAGTTGCATGTGTTTGTGGTATGTTGCATTTGTTTGCGATATGATTGTTGCATATGGTTGTCATGCTGCATACATGTCATTTATTTTACATGTATTTGCAGTCGTATTTATATTGCACAGGTGTCACGGGTATATCTGTTGCAGATCCGGTGAGTTTACTGATCATTGTACCATGTGTCGATTCCAGATTGGGTATGTATCTGTCATTATGTTAGTTGTGGTTTGTACAGTTTATGTCAGGTTATTATGTCAGGTATGTTCAGATGCATTGATTATGATGGTATGATCATGTTCTTATTCCCTATTGAGAC
The DNA here is from genome assembly GCF_018446385.1 of Zingiber officinale. Taxonomy (NCBI): domain Eukaryota; kingdom Viridiplantae; phylum Streptophyta; class Magnoliopsida; order Zingiberales; family Zingiberaceae; genus Zingiber; species Zingiber officinale. Next base: position 57,857,585 of record NC_055987.1, on the reverse strand, counting down.
TGTATACTTGTGATCTCCATGTTTATGTATAGTCCATGCACTATCCTTTCTATTACCCGCTGAGTTACCTATACTCACCACCGCATGTATATCTTTATGTTTTCAGGTAGATGGTTGGAGTGTCGCTCGGAGTATCCTGTCTGCCGGGTCCTACGTCACATCCGAAGACTGTGTTCGTTTTCTGTTGTATATTCTTTTCTTATTCGTGGCATTGTATTTGTGTTTAGCCATGTGGCTATCTTATTCTTTTGGTGTTGTATTTAAGCCGTGCCGGCATGCATTGTATCTATTTGTCTTGTGTGGGCTTTCCGTTATCGTTTTTCCGCTGTGTTGGTTTTTGGTACAGCCGTGTGGGCTGTTTTATATATAACTGCGTGGTTGTGATTGTTTCATTCCAGCCGAGTGGGCTGTTATTATAACTGCGTGGTTGTGTATATAAATATTCCAGCCGCATGTGGCTGATGTATATTTTGTTTGTAGTGATGCTTCATATTGTCACCGGTACAGGGGAGATATTGTCGGATTTTTGTCTGGCAGGGACTCCTTTGGGGGCGTGACAATTTAGTGGTATCAGAGCGACCTTGCGACCGTGAGTGCGCCTGTGGCAGGAGCACCCAGGGCACCACCTAGCGAGGGAGATTCTGGGATTTGTTTGTGGTGTGATTTGTTGTTACACAACGAGGACGTTGTGTCTTTAAGTGGGGGTGATTGTAATACCCCGGTTTTGAGATTCTGGTTAAGTATGACTTAAAAGGTTAGATGGTACTATCCATATCACCAAGGTGCACCTTCCTTTTCGGAAGCCCAAACTTAAGAACTCCAAAGTTAAGCGTGCTTGGCTTGGAGAAATCTGAGGATGGGTGACCTCCTGGGAAGTTTTCCAGGGTGCGTGCGAGTGAGGACAAAGCACGCTGAAAGGACCTCCGGTGGTCTGTGGAGCTAGTCGTCAACCCGATGGGCAATTCTGGTGGTGTTCCTGGTTCAGTCCGGGTGGGGCCCGCCCGGGTCGGGGCGTTACAATTCGTGCATGTTAACTAATAGATAAAATAGGAAAAAGTGATGGAGGTCTGCTGTTTGAAATTTCATAGTCATTTAAGTGCATGAGATAAATATTAATTATAAGAGAAATATCATAAAAGATTTTAGAAAGAAAAACTAAAAATTATTTGATGATATGTTTTTATTTATTATTTTAAGTACTAGTTTTTTGCCTTGACATTAAACCACCACAAATAATCATGTTGGTTATTTCTCATCGTGTTTTGTTCTAAGACTCAAATTTCTATTAATTAATATTATAAATTTATCAAATGAGTTTAATATCTTGTCGTACATGGTTATTCCTACTTAGTATGCATGTAGATTTATATGTACATATCTATATATGTAATTTTTCTATGGTTGAGTCCTCTCTCGACTTTGTCATTTTATTTCATTTGACTTTATAGTGTGGACTGTGATAAACAATCATCTTTTAAATCCTATGATTGTATTTATTATTCTAACCTTAACATATTTTATATTTTCTATGATAGAATAAGAAAGAAAGGAAGAAGGTCCGTGAGGTTGGCATCTTGAAAAAGGATCCTGAGACTATTCGAGAGCAAATTGAGAAGATGGAAAGATTGAGTAAGTAATTTGGCCAAGATCCCCTTAAAATTCTTTTTTCACTGATATTGAATGTGGTCTTTTGATCTCATTGGTTTTCAACGTAACAGTTTTTTTTACTTTTTTTTCTAAGCATTCTTATAGTCCTCTTCTTTCTAGATTGAAATTTGATGCTTCTAGAATGATACATCAATAGAGGATCATTATGTTGTTTTCCTTGTCGCCATCTAGTACAATATATATAAATCCAATCAGTACAATACATATAAATCCAATCAAATTTAATAAAAAAACCCAAAATTTGAGCCAAGCTGAACTACATAATAAGAAATATTTGTCCAACTCAAACTTAATAAAAGACATCCAAATCATCAAAACATAAAAAACCATTCAATCATTCTATAATAACAATAATTAGTGACACCTGGGAGCAACCCTCCATGGGAAAATCATTTGCAAGCAACTGCAACCTCTAGTCACTTACTGATTATGTGATTTGACATTCAACATCCCTTTTTTTGACATCAGTATTCTCTTCAAGCAATTGGTGCCTAAGTTCTAGTAAAGATGCCTTTGGAACAAGAGTGCAACTATAACCTGAAGTTGTCTGAGTGTTTGGCTATCTGCTTTATTTATCAGCTCTTATATATAGGCTTGCATGCAATTTAAACAAAATGCATCCTTGTTTATTTGATCTCATCTCAACCTTCAAGAAATCAGAATAAAAATTTCATCCAAGATTGTAATGGATTGATTCTGGATTTAAATTTTAATATGATTATTACTACACTATGCTTCTCTTAGATTTCTCTCTCTCTTTCTTTACATAGTGAGCAACCGTGTATATACCTGCATTAAGATTTTATGATTTTCTTATTATATACAAATTTAGTGTAATACTTGTAATATCATTTCGATCTAGTTAACTATTTTGAGGCAGATCACTTCTTAGATTTGGATATTCAATAGTTCTTTATGTAAAGAAATCTTGTGAATTGATGAATAGCTTTATATGGTAATGCTGTTATGTTTTATCTGACTCTATATTTATGTAGTTGCTCACGTTTGTTGAGGTATCCTATTAGTGTAGGGAGAATTTTATTTTGCTTTCAATGACAAACATAGAGCTTTATTGTTGCATTCTTAAAATTCCTAGGAATGATAGATCTATCACTATATGATGTGGTTGAGATAAATGATGAATGTGTCTCTTTTTAAGCATTCAAATTAGTCATCTTGTTACCTGGTGCTCTTACTACTTTTTCAACTATGATATTTTGTCTTGGTTTACTAATATATTATTTATGTGTTTTTACAGTTTACAAATCTCAAGTACTCCAGAGTTAAAATTGATGAAGTGCGGTTCGAGTGGGCTGAATGCATGCTAGATTACATTTCAGTAGGAAAGGTATTTGATTTTTAAAAACTTTGGATGATGCATGCATTTGCATGGAATGTAAATTGCGTATATTGTCCCATGTCAATTTCTTTCTGATGGTGATATTCTAGGACTTTTGCAGCACGTATAATTCTTCTGTTTTTGTTCTTTGCTGTAGTTAAGTAGACCAAATGATACTTTTGTTTGATAGATTAGAACAGTGGATGTTTTAACTCAGAAAACTAGGCATTTGAAAGTGAAAAGTGGTGAGATTAGGGAAATGAAAGGCGCAAGAAGAATGGAGCAGTATAGCAAGTTGAACATATTTTGATTCTCATAATTTAATGTAGCCTCAGCTTGATTTTTAACTCACGATGTTCTACCTTGATGTGTTGTTAAAAGAATGTTCTACCTTGATTATGATATCTATTAGCTTTTGATGTAAAAAGAATGTTTGTGTATTTTATGGATACTGTTGTAAGAAGAATATTTATGTAATTTGTGAATATTTATATATTTTATGGATACTGTTGAATGAAGAATATTTGTGTAATTTGTAAATATTTGTGTATTTTTTTGGTTACTGTCAGTTTATCACTATTTCAGAAATCAAATTTGTGTTGTTAAAAAATACTGATATTACATCGGTTTTCCACCGTTGCAAAACCGGTGTCATTAACTAATATTACATCGGTCGTATACCGCTGCTAAAACTGGTGTTATTAACATGTAATATTACATTGGTTTTACACCGTTGATGAAACAACGTCGTTAAGTGATACTACACCGGTTAATAACCGATTCGAACACCGGTGTCGTTAAGTGATACTACACCGGTTTTAACCCGATGTCTAAAATGACAGACCTTTTACATTGCCTTCATAGACATCGGTCGAAAATGTAATAGACACTGGTGGAAAATCGATGTTTATGAGGGTTTTTGTTGTAGTGGTTACTCTAATGATGTCCAGGGGACTCACCATAGCCTAGAAGTTTATCCAAAGAATGTCTGTTTGTTAAACTCAAAACTAAATCTAAATCTAACACAAAGTTAAACCAAACCCTGAAATTGAACTTAACTCATCTCACAAAAATTATAGGATTCCCTAATTGAAAACATAAATTGGGTGAGATGACTAAAAAATTAAAATTAAATTAGAATTAAAATTAAAAATAAATTAAAATTAAAATTAAAGTAAATTAAATTAAAACTAAAACTAAATCAAAATTAAATTTAAATAAAATAAATTAAAATTAAGTTAAATTAAATTAAATTAAATTAAACTAAATTAAATTAAAATTAAATTAAAATTAAATTAAAAATAAAAATAAAAATAAAATAAAAATAAGTTAAATTAAATTAAATTAAATTAAATATAATTAAATATAATTAAATTAAATTAAATTAAATTAAAATTAAAGAAAATTAAATAAAATTAAAATATTTTAAAAATTATTTTTAAAACTATTTTAAAAATTATTTTTAAAACTATTTTAAAAATTATTTTAAAAAATATTTTAAAAATTATTTTAAAAATATTTTAAAAAGTATTTTAAAAACTATTTTAAAATTACTTTGGAAAACTATTTTAAAAATTATTTTTAAAACTATTTTAAAAATTATTTTTCAAAAAATAGATTTTAAAAACTATTTAAAAAAAATTAAATCAAAAATTAAAATTTAATTTAACTTAAAATTAAAAATTAAATTAAAAACTTAAAATTTAATTAAACTTAAAATTAAAAATTAAATTAAAAATTTAAATTTAAATCAAACTAAAAATTAAACTTAAATTAAATTAAAAATTGAACTAAATTTTTTTTGATTTAACAAAATTAACTTGAAAATTTGACTTAAAAAATTAACTAAAAAAAAAACTTGACTTAAAAAATTAACTTAAAAATTTGACTTAACAAAATTAACTTTAAAACTTGAATTAAGAAAATTAACTTAAAAACTTGACTTAAAAAAATTAACTTAAAAACTTGACTTAGAAAAATTAACTTAAAAAATTAATAAAATTAATTTAAAAACTTAACTTAAAATTTTTAACTTAACAAAATCTTTATCTCAAAATTAAAAATTAACCTAACTAAAAAAAAAAAACGGCTAAAGGCACCCTTAGAGGGCGCCTCCAGTAAGCGCCCTTAGAAGGCGCCTCCAACATTGATAGAAGGTGCCCTCAGGAGCAGTGGGAAAAATCGTGCCTAAACCGTGGAAGGTGCCTTCAGCCGATAGAAGGCGCCCTCCATAACCCATGGAAGGCGCTCTCTATCAAGATAGAAGGCGCCTTCGACTCGTTTTTACCCAACGAACAGAGGCTTTCTTTGTTCGCGTTTGTTCACGAATCCAGCCGCACTGAGGCGCCTTCCAGCCTGGATTTCTCATATTCATTCTCGTTAAAACCTCAAGATGCCGCCTCGATATACCCTATCTCATTATATTGCTTCAATATTTAATTTCTATGTTTTTTAAATATATTTATGCCTATATGCGTGTATAAAATTAAGAAAAGATGACATGTTGCCCCTACTCCTAGTAATGCCCCATCCACTAATGCTAGATTTCTTACTGAGCGACATAGGAAAGATTTTACTAGGCATTCATATGTTCCATTAAAATGTAGATATTTGAGTAGACCCTTCTATACTCAGTATTGTACCCCCCCCCCCCCATTATACAAGTGATTGAGCATTACTAGTTAAACAAGCTAGTTTACTATAGTCATGCAGTAAATCATAATTTTTGTGCTCAATTTTATAATAATTTAGAAAAAATAGATTACCTGACTTACTCTACTAGAGTTGGTGAAAAGGATTTTCAGTTTTCTCCTACCCTATTACGTACTGCCCTAGGACTCATGCCATCTGCATGTCCATTTTTGTGTTACCCTGGTAAGGATCTACCATTTGGTAAGCCCTACTCCCACATTACATTAGATATTATCTATATGTATTTTTTTTGGAGAGGAGAGAACACTGTAATGACTGACTTCAGGTCATTCTCTCTTAGGGTCCAGGACTATATCTTGTATCGAGTCATGACTACTTGCATTTTGTCGATCATATCTTGCAATGTTGCGACGATGCATCCTTCACACTCTTTCTTTTTGTATGCCCTATGTCAGCATCTAGATATAGACATTGCATTATATATGTTCCATAATGTCATTCATGCATCCGGTCTTATCACTAGACTTGAGGTCCACATGCCTTATTGTCATATTTTGACATATATTTTTTCGACCTTAGAGATAGACATGACCCAGGGGAGGATCACTTCTTCCCTTAGCGCATATGATGAGATCGGTCAGCGTCACCTAGCGTTAGTACATATAGACATTACCGCTCAGGGATCCTAGCTTGGAGAGGTGGGCAGCAGCCTGTTGCTCCAGTCGAGGCTGAGGATGAGTTTTTTGTTCCAGCCGAGGGAGAGGAGTGGCTAGAGTTTATGAGCGAGGAGCTTCTTGGATATCCTCCCACTCCAGTACAACCTTCGACTTCGACTTAGTCCTTGACCTCACTATCCATCGAGGATCGACTTGCTCGTCTCAAGGAGTCCTCTGCACAGATACGACAGTCATGTTAGGACCTTCGGATGGCTAGAGAGGGGGGTGTGAATAGCCTTCTTTAAAACTTAAAGAATTTTCTTGCAAGAGTTTGTTAGCACAGCGGAAATAAGTAAAATGAAAACTGATGCAAGGAAAAGAAACAAACCACCACTAACAAAACGATGTACGAGGTTCGGGGATAACTTGCCCCTACTCCTCGGCGTGTCCGTAAGGTGGACGATCCCTTGATCTTTCGGTAGATCACACCCCGGACAAAATCCGACTAAGTATATCTCCTTCTCAGTGGAGTAACCTCTCCACAAAGTCACAGAAATGATTTGAAACGAAGCACAAGACTTACAGAGTTTTGTGGCTAAAAGAATGAACAAATGAAACTTACAGCCACGAAGCAAAATGCAAAGACAGAAGGATTCCACAGCCAAGTGATTAGTAACACAACACACTTGCTTTGGTCGACAGAGAGTTTCAAAAATCTTCCAAACTCTCTTCTGCCTTCTTCTTCTTATTCTGCTTCTTTCTCACTGTCTTCAGCTAGAGCCGAATCACTGTCACCTATATCGAATCACTGTGACCAACTCAGGCGTCGCCAATCACTCTTCCTCCTCATCTGGTTCTCTGAACTCACACCAATACCATCCATGGTCTTCTCTGGTGTCTCTGAGCTCGAACCAATAAGCAAGAGTCAAGCTGTAGCCACTGATCGCAACCAGTGAACGTTGATGCTCCAAATGCACCATTTGCAGCGAAACACAGTGGAAAGATCACTTGGTCTTATTCTTCTGATGAAGCTTAATTTGAAATTAACCATTGGCACGACACCTGCAACCTGTAACTTAAAAAATCTCATAGCAGATGATTTGATCAGTGAATCAGAAATCGCATAGAAACAGCAGAAGACAAAGGACATCGTTGTGGATCGGTCATCAGACCGATCCATAGCCTTCCGGACCGATCAGGACACATCCTGATCGGTCTGGGATGATTCTGATCGGTCTGTGGACCGATCAGCCTATAGGTGGATCGGTCCACAGACCGATCCCCTATAGTTTTCCAGAAATCATCGCTTCCTTCTGATCGGTCTGTAGACCGATTAGATAACCCACAGAATGCTTCTGTGTGGTTACTGATCGGTCACGAGACCGATCAGATCACTTGAGTATCACTGGATCGGTCTGTCGACCGATCCAGTCAACCAAAGTATCACTGGATCGGTCAATAGACTGATCCAATGTCTCTGTGTTAGATTTAGACCTTCCCAACCCTAAACCCTAACGTCTTCCTGGTCCAGAGAACGAGCTACCGAGCCCTCTCTGACCTAGTCCGGAGAACGAGCTGCCGAGCCCTCTCCGACTTCCACGTCCGGTCCAGAGACCGAGCTACCAAGCCCTCTCTGACCTAGTCTGGAGAACGAGCTGCCGAGCCCTCTCCGACTTTGTCCGGTCCAGAGAACGAGCTACCAAGCCCTCTCTGACCTAGTCCGGAGAACGAGCTGTCGAGCCCTCTCCGACTTCGTCCGGTCCAGAGAACGAGCTACCAAGACCTCTCCGACTTTGCGTGCCAAGTATCCGCACTTGGACTTTTCTTCTCCACATGATCAACCTTGATCATTAATCAGTCTGAGTTTAATTAACATTTGATACAAACTTAAATCAGTGTCAACATCAAAACAATAGCCAGGTCAGACTGTATTAACAATCTCCCCCTTTTTGTTGTTTGACAACACGATTTAAGTTTAGATAAGAAATGTTCATATTTTCCTAATTTTAGGGGAATCAAGATCCTCCCCCTACGACAGATACAACACCATGTAAGGATAGGGGAATCATGATCCTCCCCCTAAAGCCAAACTTTCATTTATCTCAAACTTTCATTTATCTCTAAACTTAGTTATCTTCTCCCCCTTTGTCAAACACCGAAAAGGTGCAAATTAGGTAAGAACATGTTAAAGGACTCCCCCTGAACCCATACTGTCTTTTCCCCAATCTCCTAGAATGCCCTCTAAGTGTATTATAAGACAGTAATAAAGAAATAAGAGACATACAAGACATGGCATATGAACAGCAAATTAATAGAAAATAAGAAATGAAACGTAAAGAAAAATAAGAAAATGAGCAGCATAAATATCAGCAAGTATCCAGATCAGACATAAGTACCCAACAAACAACATCCAAAACACAGGTAATCAAAATGACATCATAGAACAATGTGTATCAATCAGCCTCCTCATCATGAGGAGCATCAGCATCGTCAACGGGAGGAGTGGGTCCCTGAGGTGGCATGCCGCTGCTCGATGGATAGCCCGGGAAGTACTGCGGAGGTGGGTATCTGGCCATCCAATCCATTATCGCCTGATGTGTCGCCAGCTGCTGACTGCGTAAATCATCGTAGCGCTGGTCAATCCGGGCGCGCAGCCCGTGGAGCTCAACAGCGATCTGCCAGCGCAGATCAGGATCTGCCTCTCTATCGTCAGCAGCAGCAGCAGGAGGAGCAGCAACAGGAGCAGCCGCAACCTGTCATGGAGGTCCCCGTGGTAACTCACCTAGAGCTCTCCCATCCTTCCACCGAACATCCCCATTTTGTCCTATGATGCCAGACTTGGAAAATGCCCGCTTCCCAAGTCTGCAGTCCTGCCTGACCATCTTGACTATTCTACCCTTGGAGACATCAATCTAAAGGGTCTCGAGCCAATCTGTAATTATATGCCCATAAGGCATATAAACAGTGAAGCTATTTGGCTCGCTATAGGAGATGATCGAAGAATAGATGCTAGACATGATGTCAAAGTCGAGACGCCGACGCAGTCCATAAAGCATCAGACAATGATATGGTCGGATTTCAGACAAAAGTTTAGATGTGATAGGTAGAAGGCAGTTTGTAACAATCTTAAAGAGGATGTAATCTTGGGCAGATAATCTCAAAGCTGCAAAAGTAGGAAAATCAACATCTAATTGATCTAGCCCACATGGTCTCGGATGTCTGAAGAAGTACTCATAAATAGAGTCAGATGTGACATCAAAAGGTGAAGGTAAGGGGTCTGGTAAGTCAGGATATATCGAAAAGACATTTCCGAAACATCTCCGGTAACCTAGATAGTCAAAGAAGGCTGAGAAACTGAAATCAAGAGTCTGCTTAGCAACTTTTGTTTTATAACTTACATCACTAGTTTGATGAAAATTGTTATAAAACTCAAATACTAAGTCATAATTGATATCTTGTTCTAAATAAACAAGTGTATCAAGTTTGTAGTAGGCAATTATTTCTGACACAGTTGGACAAAATTCGTCCATGAATTTTCGATCAACAGACCTACAAGGGAGTAATTTAAAGGTTCTTTGTTTAAAAGCTTCCTCAAAATGGTGGTTTGGAAACCTCCCAGAGACAGATGGTTGAGGTCGGGAAGGAGCCTTAGACTTCGACTTCTCAGGTGACTTAGACTTAGAGGTTCCTTCACCCACTAGTTTCTTCCTAAGGGTTAACAATGTGATACAATGGGGCAAGTAAGTGAGCACCGGAGCCACCAACACCCGAAACAAAAAGCACAGATATGGTGAGAAATGAAACCGAAATGCCAAGTTCTAGAGAAGTATGGAGTTACCTTGGTGCCATTGAAGTATCGTTGGCTAGGGTTCCGGCGTGCAAAGAGAGGAGAAGAGGTGAGGTGTAGGAAAGTGTCGGCTAGGGCTTCAGCGTGAAGGAAGAAAGGAAAGGATCGGGAAGCTTTAGGGGAGATGGGTGTCCAAGTGTCGAAATGATCGGACGGCTGTCCGATCAGGAGACATCAGGAGCCTCCTGATCGATCCCTGGACCGATCCGGGAACCTCCTGATCGGTCTGTAGACCGATCCGGGAACCTCCTGATCGGTCTGTAGACCGATCAGAAGGCGATCAGTAGTACCAGACTGACCTGATCGGTCCCCGGACCGATCAGGTTACTAACAGAAAGGCTGGAGAGATTTTTGGATCGGTCGACAGACCGATCCACCTTCTCGTGATCGGTCTGTAGACCGATCAGTGTCTGATACTGAAATTTCTCCAGTAATTTCAGTAATTGAAATTCGTAGAGGTGTTCGATAATTCATAGAAGTTTCTCCAGTAAAACTTCCAAATTCAGTACCTAGTCCTTGAAGAATCTACATGCAAAACTATTTCCTAAAGATTATGGTCTGAGATTGTTTATAGCCCGAAAGTTTCAGACATTTCGAAACACAGACAACTCAAAGCTTGAGAATTGAAATTTTCGACCTTGTTATGTTCAGTTTCAAGTTTGTCAAAATACAACTAAATTGCTATCATTACCTCAATAGCTGGTCTTATTTTCAATCAAAATCATGAAAGGTATCGATCAAAAATATCAATCAACACATTAACCAAAGTTAGATAAAATCTAAGTAAAGGCCCAACCAAGTTTCCTTGGTTGGAATATATGAGTAAGATCTAGGAACCAAATACACATGAATTATGTAATGGTCTTCCCCATACTCAATATATGTCTCTTCAACCTTATTATTCAAGGGATGCATAATACATTTTGAATAATTCGGCTGATCCTTGCATCTCACCCCATTTCTAGCAAACAAAAATCATTTGTTAAACCTTATAGTTTGTGTGAGATGTTCCCAAGTTGCCCAAATTAATTTTCCAATTTCTCTTGTTGTTTTAATTGTCCTAATTGATCATAATGGGGTCCTAATGGCCTATTGAGCCAAACACATTCCCAATTCTCTCCTCAAATGACTAAATTCATTTTCCGGAAGAGGTTTGGTGAAAATATCGGCTAGGTTTGACTTTGACTCAACATATGTGAGTGCAATGTCTCCCCTAGCTACGTGATCTCTAATGAAGTGATGACGCACTTCAATATGTTTGGTCCTTGAATGATGGACTGGATTTTTCGTTAGGTTTATGGTGCTGATGTTGTCACACAACACTTGCACTCCCTTATACGAAAGTCCATAATCTTCTAGAGTGTGGATCATCCACAACAATTGTGATACACTCTCTCCCATGGTAATGTATTCAGCCTCGGTTGTGGAGAGAGCAACACAATGTTGCTTCCGACTTGACCAACTAACTAATGATGAACCTAAAAATTGGCAACCCCCACTAGTGCTTTTCCGATCCAATTTACACCCAGCATAATCGGAGTCGGTATAACCTATCAAATCAAAAGACTCAGTACGAGGGTACCAGAGACCTACACTAATTGTGCCCTTAAGATATCTCAGAATCCTCTTAACTGCAATTAAATTAGATTCCTTGGCACATACTTGATATCTAGCGCACATGCCCACAGCAAAAAGTATGTCCGGTCGACTAGCTGTGAGATATAGAAGACTACCAATCATGCTTCTATATTGCGTTAGATCAACTGGTTTTCCATTCTCATCATTGTCAAGGCGAGTGTTCATCGCCATTGGAGTGGATACTTCCTTAGAGTCACTCATTTGGAATTTCTTGAGCATCTCTTGAGTGTACTTCGTTTGATGGACATAAATGCTATCTCGAGTTTGTTTAATTTCAAGTCCAAGGAAGAATGTCAATTCTCCCACCAGACTCATCTCAAACTCACTTTCCATGTGAGTGATAAATTCATTCAAATAGCCCTTGTTATTTGAGCCACAAATTATGTCATCGACATACACCTGGGCTACAAATATGTTTTCACCATCTCTACGCAGAAATAGTGTTGGGTCTATTTGACCTCTTACAAAACCCTTTTCTAGTAAGTAAGTTGACAACCTTTCGTACCAAGCTCGAGGTGCTTGTTTAAGCCCATAAAGAGCTTTCTTGAGCTTGTTCACGTGGTTTGGAGCTTCGATATTCACAAACCCCGGTGGTTGTTCAACATAGACCTCTTCTTTAATGAAACCATTTAAGAAGGCCGATTTAACGTCCATTTGATAGAGCTTGAAGCCTCTATGTGCAGCAAAATCTAGCATTAAACGAATGGACTCTAATCGGGCCACGGGAGCATAGGTCTCATCATAATCGAGGCCTTCGACTTGACTATAGCCCTTGGCTACAAGTCTTGCCTTGTTTCTTATGACTTCTCCCTTTTGGTTTAACTTATTTTTGAAGACCCATTTGGTTCCAATAATGGTGGTCTTCTTAGGTCTAGGAACTAAGTCCCACACTTGGCTCCTTTCAAATTGACCTAACTCATCTTGCATAGCTATGATCCAATCAGGATCGTGCAATGCCTCATCAACTAATTTTGGTTCGATTTCTGAGATCAAGGCGACCTCATTAGACTCATTTCTAAAGAATGATCTAATCCTAACCCCTTGTTGAATGTCTCCCACAATCTGGTCTTGGGGATGACTAGAGGCTATCCTAGATTGCCTTGGTGTTGGCGGTGCCTCATGAGTGGTCTCACTAGACACAGGCAGGGGCTCAGTATCAGGTAAAGAATCAGACTGAGCCCTCTCTTGCCTTTACTCATCGTCATCAGAGTCAACTTCGACTCTTTCTATGTTTTGATCATTTAAACTTAGATTTCTAAGTTCAAATTGAATTTCTCCTACATCCCTTGATTGATCATTTGATTTAGTGATTTCTTCAAATGCTACATCCGAGGACTCTTCAATCAATTTAGTCCTATTGTTGTAGACTCGATAGGCTTTGCTGATGAGAGAGTACCCGACCAGTATCCCTTCATCAGCCTTAGCCGTGAACTTTCCAAGATGATCCTTGGTGTTCAAGATAAACACCTTACAACCAAACACCCTAAGATGTTTAATTGTAGGGGGTTTCCCAAACCAAAGTTCATGGGGAGTCTTTCCTAAAAACCTATGTATCAAGACTCGGTTTTGCACATAGCAAGCGGTATTTACAGCTTCAGCCCATAAGTAGCTCGGTAGTGAGTACTCATTGAGCATGCTTCGTGCAGCCTCTTGCAAGACTCGGTTCTTTCTCTCCACAACCCCATTTTGTTGTGGGGTCCTTGGAGTAGAGAACTCATGCCTATATCCTTTTTCTTGACAAAATTCTAAAAATCTATGGTTTTGAAATTCTCCACCATGATCACTCCTAATTGTTTTAATTGTTGTTGATTTTTCATTTTCAGTTCTTCTACAAAAAGAAACAAAAACATCTATGGTTTGATCCTTATTTTGCAAAAAGAAAGTCCATGTATATCTAGTAAAATCATCAATGATCACTAAGCATTATCTACTTCCATTCAATGAAATAACATTACTGCAATCAAACAAATCCATATGCAATAAATCTAAAGCAGTAGATGTACTTACAGCGCTTTTACCTTTATGAGACGCTTTTGTTTGCTTACCCTTTTGACATGCATCACATAATTTTGTCTTTTGGTACTTGATGCTTGGTAGGTCTCGCATTAATCCTTTGTTGGCCAGCTTTCGAATATTCTTCATGTTCACATGGGCCAACCTCCTATGCCACAACCATGATTCTTCTTCTTTTGACATGAAACACTTAGCAGAGGCATTAGTAGTACTTTTAAAAGATACTTGATAAATATTGTCTACCCTTGTGCCTACTAGTACCGTGTCAAGTGTGTCAATGTGTTTGACCAGACATTGACTTGAATGAAACTCAATTGTGTAACCCGTATCACACAATTGGCTGACACTTAGGAGATTAAAGGTCATCCCCTTGACTAGAAGGACATTTTTGATTTGGAGACATTCGGATATATGAATATCTCCAACTCCTATCACCTTAAGACTACCATTATTACCGAAGGACACATTACCTCTATTTTTGTTTTGAAGGGTAGTAAAGAGTGACTTGTCCCCGGTCATATGCTTGGAGCATCCACTATCAACAAACCAAGTTGATAGATGCTCCCCCTTGACAAATGCCTCTTCATCATTCGAAGATGATGAAGCCGCGGTTGATGTATCACTTCCGGAGTCCGATTCCTCCCTTGCCATGAGCGCTAATTGGTGAGTGCTTTTCTCCTTCTTTTCTTCCTCCGATGAGCTTGAGGAGGATTCATCCCAAGTAGCTTTGAGAGCTTTCTTCTTCTTGGCCCTTTCCTCCTTCTTCTTTAGTTTTGGACACTCGCTCCGATAGTGTCCTTTCTTGCTACACTCATAACATGTAACATTAGTCTTATCAACATTTTGATCAATAGACTTACCTTTCCCTTTATATCTCCGACTCCTTCTCATGATTCTTCTCACGAAGTTGGCCATCTCGCTTGATGATGATCCACCTTCATCATCGGACTCGGAGGAGGATGAGGATGTAAGAATTTCTTTCTCCTTCTTCTTTTCTTTCTTCCTTCTTCCATCCTTGCTCTTTTCTCCTGCAACTAATGCAATACCTTTCTCTTTTTGACCCTTGTTAGCAAGTTCATGAAGTTCCATTTCATAAAAGAATTCATCTAATTTAACAATTGAAACTGTTAGTTAGAGCCCTAGAGCCAATCATTTGATGATTGTATGGACTCATGTATATCATATTCTTGTATATTAATAAAGGCATTTGTTTGGTTATTATACTTATTTGTATTAGTGCCAAATAGACTAAGTATAATAGCGCCCTTGAGTAGAAGGTTCATACCTATATCAATCGATTAGTTGAATTGATTGTGAGATGATATAGGGAACACTACTCTAAATCATTCCTAGTCGAGTATTAACATTCAGGGACAATGTTAATGCAATAAGACTAGCATGTAGGTCAGTTCGATGATTTGATCTCACAAGTCATGGATATAGAGATATCAAGCTGACACATGGGTATACATTGGAGAATGTATACTGAATGACCCGCCATGAGAAAGTATCATGGATTGTTATATGAGTGTCATATACTTTCTCATGTGGCTATTAGTATGACTATTAGTCCTTAGACCTGAAGTCACCATGGATCCCTACATAAGGAGTTATGTACTTTGGTTTCGTCAAACGTCACCCGTAACAGGGTGGACTATAAAGGCGATTACTGGGTATGTAACAAATTATGCAGAGGGATGTGAGTGATGTAGATGAGATCTATCCCTCCCATATGACGGGAGCGACATCAATATTCTTGATAGAGTTAGACCACGAAGTGCATGACCATGCCCAAATGAGTCAACATTAGATGTTGAGCTCATTTGATCGAGTGAGTCTACTTGGAGTTCAAGATTTAGATTGATTAGAGGATGACACGGTCTATGCCTCATATTGATCAATCTAGATGTCTAGGATAGAAGGACAATGACATATTTTGTGAGGAGTCACAATTGGTAGTCACAAGGTGATGTCGGATCTCAACATTCTTGTAACTTGGGTAGTAATGATGTGTTGCTAGATACCGCTCATTACTTATGCTCCTAAATAGGTTTAGGGCATTGCCAACGTTACAAGAACCTATAGGGTCACACACTAAGGACAATTAGATGGTGATTTGGTTCATATGATGAACTAAGAGGATTAGATTCATTTGATGAATCATATTGGATTAAGAGTAATCTAAATTGGGCTAATTGAGTTGGACTCAAGTTGATTTATGTATTCAATGAGTCTAATTTAGATTATGACTCATTAAATCAACTTAATTTAATGAATTAGATTCATTATATTAAGTTGGCTTGAATCATATGGTTAGATTAGATCAACCATGAGAGAGATTTGATCAAGTTTGACTTGATTTGGGGGGAAGAGAAAAAGTCATGTTTGACTTGACTTTTTGCCACATCACTAGTGAGTTGGCAAGATGTGGACCAATAGGATTGCTCCACATCATCAATGTGTGCCACCTCATGGAGGTTACAAGCCTCCATAGCATTTAATGTGGCCGGCCCACATTAAATGAGGAGGTTACACTTGTTGCCATGTCATTTAGTGAGGTGGCAAGATGTGGACCAATAGTGTTGATCCACATCATCCTAGAGTGCCACCTCATGGGGATTACAACTCCTAATGGTCTCCACATTAATGGAATTAATGTGGGGGTTACACCTCCTTGAAGGTGGCCGGCCACTTGAATGTGGAGAGAAGAATTTTCATTTTGAAAATTATTCCAATCATTCATTCCTTCCTCTTCCTCCTAGAGTTCTTCTTGCACTCTCCCTCTCCTCCTTCCTTGGCCGAACCACATAGGTGCTAGCACACCTTGGTTTTTGGTCACCTCCATCTAGTGTGTCCGTGTGGATACTTCTAGAGGACCGTACACTTGACGGTCTTGAGATCCGGCAACATTTGGACGAGCGGGATTCGCGTGGGGCGCACATCAAGGGTAATGATCTTAACTTTAGTGTAGATCTAAAGTTTTTACAAACTCGTACAAGAAAAGGTTTTTCAAAAAGTTTTTGTTTACGAATCTTTGCACGAGATCCATGGCTTCGGGTGACTCGGGGTTTCCGCGACGCGAAAAAGCGATTTTCGCGGCCCGACGAACCCAACAGTGGTATCAGAGCCACGTGCAAAGACTTGTACGAGTTCGTTTGTATTTTTATGAAAAATATACCTTCTGTGATTTTCTGTAAAAATTGAGTTTTTAGAGTTTTTATGAGTAATTTTTCCGTAGAAGCGAAGCACAAGTGTCTCGGCACTTGTAGGCTTCGGCTACCGGAAAGTTTTCTTTTAAACGGCTTCGTTTTGCCCCAAATCCGTTTGGGACAGCGGGGTCGGGTGCCATTAGATCGCAAAGGAGCAACTCACGATGGTTAGATCGTGGGTAGGGGCATTGCCCCTAACCCCGCAAGGGAATTTGCTTCGCGATTGCACCCGAAATCGCTAAAAATGAACCCGCCGGGAAGATTTTTCCAAAACGGCAATGTCTCGACCCAAATCATTTTGGGACAGTGGGTTTAGGCGCTGTTGGATCGCATAGGAACCCTCGCGATGGTTAGATCGCGGGTAGGGGCGCTGCCCCTGGGCCCTGCAAGGGGATCCGCCCGAAACCGCTAAACGGGACCGCCGGGAAATTTTACTCATAAAAATTGTAAAAATTATTTTAAAATTACAGAAAAATTATGAAAAATATATAATTTTGAATTATATATTAATTTGTGATAGTCATGGCCCAAAATACCCAATAAGATTGGATTTGTGTTGTAATTCATAATACGGCCTGCGTGCCGTCATATGATTTTGTGTGCTGTATTTTTATTTTTTTTTTCCCACGGCCTGCGCGTCGTGCCTTTCTCTTATTCTGGTTGTAAATTAGATTTAGACTCGAATGTAACTCGAGTTTCAAATTGTAATGCATAAATTGGAGCGGTGGAGGGTCCACACGAGACGGAGTTCCGAGGCGGGCACGAGCAACACAAGGTGGTCAAAGGGAGGAGCTTGGAGAAGCTGTTGACCCTAGGTTGACTATTCGATCTTCTCATTGGCTTGAGAAGATCGTAGTAGGGCCATGACTAAATCACAAATAGATTAATTAATTAATTGTTATGTATCTGATGCATGTTTAATAATTAATTAATTAATTAGTGCCTTAACGATTAGATTAGATCTAAGTCGTGCACATGATGCACCCTTGCCATTAGATTAGATCTAAGTCGTGCACAAGATGCATCCTTCTCGATTAGATTAGATCTAGATCGAACCAACTCTAAATGCCTAACCGTGCCGTGATACCTATCACTACCTCGATCACATGTATTGTTGAATCTGCCAAAGCAGAGCAATACATATTATCTTGGTAGGGTACGGAGGGACAATCTTGGTCCCGTCTATCAACGCATGGGTGAATACAAACTCAATTAGATTGAGTATTCCTAGTTACTCGGTTGGATCGAGTCAACTATAGGCATTCTTCCAATAGTTGGAAAGATAGGACAAAATCACATTTATATTAACTCTCGGGCGTATTAGCCAAAGCTAACTCGAGTTTTAATATAAATATGGATCTTGATCCTATAAACAAGAGTTGCATAGAGATGTAATTGGTAATCGTTACCTACCGATCATACTAAGCCTTGGGCGTATTAGCCAAAGCTAACTCAAGGGTTAGTATGATGTGGATCTTGTCCCACATGAATTATAGTATTTAGTGGGAGCATCATTTAATTAAAGGCCTAATTAAATGATTTTTAAAAGAATATGATATTTATTTCTGCAAATTTTCTGTTGTAGATAGCCATGACGTCGAACACGAATTCCTTCTCCCTGCGATCTGTCCTTAAGAAGGTCAAGCTCAACGGAGCAAATTTCCTGGACTGGTACAGGAACCTGAGAATAGTTCTCACCCAAGAACGTAAACTGTACGTTCTGGAGCAGCCCATTCCGGAGGCTCTTCCTGCCACTGCCACGCGAGCAGACCAAGATGCTTACAAGAAGCATCAAGATGACGCATTAGATGTGTCCTGTCTTATGCTCGCGACCATGAACTCTGAGCTTCAGAAGCAACATGAGTTGATGGGTGCTTATGATATGGTTGAACATCTTTGTCACCTATATAAAGGACAAGCAAGGCACTGGAAGAGGAACTCCAAAGGATACCTGGAAGATCTTAAGAAGAAGAGAAATAAGGTCTCTACTTCAGGTATAAATGTTATAGAAGTCAACCTCTCTATTTCTTCGTCGTGGGTATTAGATACCGGATATGCTTCGCACATTTGTACTAATGTACAAGCACTGAGAAATAGCAGAGCATTGGCAAAGGGC
Organism: Zingiber officinale; assembly: GCF_018446385.1. NCBI lineage: Eukaryota > Viridiplantae > Streptophyta > Magnoliopsida > Zingiberales > Zingiberaceae > Zingiber > Zingiber officinale. The sequence continues at coordinate 57,838,447 of NC_055987.1, read as the reverse complement.
GAGGTGGACCTACGAGTAGGCAATGGAGCACGGGTTGCTGCTGTTGCTGTAGGAACTTATTAGCTATCTCTGCCCTCTGGGCTTGTACTAGATTTAGATGATTGTTGTTATGTACCTGCTCTTACTAAGAACATAGTTTCAGTTTCTTGTTTAGACAAAAAAGGATACTCTTTTATAATAAAAGACAAATGTTGTTCTGTTTATTTAAAAGATATGTTCTATTGTAGTGCACCACTAATAAACGGACTCTATATTCTAGACCTTTAGAGCCCTATCTATAACATTAGTACCAAGAGGTTCAAGTCAAATGACATGAACCAAACTTATCTCTGGCACTGTCGCTTAGGTCATATAAATGACAAGCGCTTAACCCAGCTCCATAAGGATGGTTTGCTGGACTCATTTGATTTTGAATCATATGAGATATGCGAGTCATGCCTACGAGGCAAGATGACCAAGACTCCCTTTAGTGGGCACAGCGAGAGAGCAACTGATTTGTTAGGACTCATACATAGTGATGTATGTGGCCCTTTCAATGTTGCTGCTAGAGGCGGTTATAGATACTTCATCACATTTACTGATGACTTCAGTAGATATGGTTATGTGTACTTGATGACACATAAGTCTGAATCCTTTGAAAAGTTCAAAGAATTCAAGAATGAAGTACAGAACCAGCTTGGCAAGAGTATTAAAAATACTTCGATCAGATCGAGGTGGTGAATACTTAAGCCATGAGTTTCGTGACTATTTAGCTGAGTGTGGGATTCTATCCCAACTCACTCCTCCTGGAACACCACAGGTGAATGGTGTGTCCGAAAGGAGGAATCGTACCTTATTAGATATGGTACGATCTATGATGAGTCACACAGATCTTCCGACATACCTATGGGGCTATGCTCTAGACATGGCAGCTTTCATTCTCAACCGAGTTCCATCAAAGGCCGTGATAAAGACACCATATAGGATATGGACTGGGAGAGATGCCCAGGTGTCTTTCATGAGGATTTGGGGTTGTGAGGCTTACGTTCGACGTCAAGTCTCAGACAAGTTAGGACCCAAATTCGACAAGTGCTATTTTATCGGATATCCCAAGGAAACTAAGGGATATTACTTCTACATTCCCAGTCAGCACAAGGTAGTTGTGGCAAAGACTGGGGTCTTTCTAGAAAGGGACTTTGTTTCTAGAAAGACTAGTGGGAGCGCGTTCGATCTTGAAGAAGTTCAAGATGCGAACAATAGCACTGATGCCTCGATGGAAATTGAACTGGAACCACAAAGTGTTGTGGATGATGTTGTTCCACAAGGAGTTGAGGAACAACAACCAGTTCAAGTAGACATACCTCTTCGCAGGTCTGATAGGGTACGTCGTCAGCCTGAGAGATACTCATTTCTCTTGTCTGACCATGATGACGTTATGCTCATAGAGGATGAGCCTACCACCTATCAGGAAGCTGTGATGAGACCAGATTCCGAGAAATGGCTAGAAGCCATGAGATCCGAAATGGAATCCATGTACACCAACCAAGTATGGACTTTGGTTAATCCACCTGAAGGGGTAAAACCCATTGGGTGCAAGTGGGTCTTTAAGAGAAAGACTGACATGGATGGACTTATTTATAAGGGTCGCTTGGTAGCTAAAGGTTTCAAGCAGATTCATGGTATTGACTATGATGAAACCTTTTCTCCAGTAGCGATGTTTAAGTCTATTCGGATCATGCTTGCTATTGCAGCCTACCATGACTATGAGATATGACAGATGGATGTCAAAACCACATTTCTGAATGGAAACCTACTCGAGGATGTGTACATGACACAACCTGAGGGTTTTGTAGATCCACAGCATACTAGTAGAGTATGCAAGCTGCATAGGTCCATTTATGGACTAAAGCAAGCTTCTCGAAGCTGGAATCTTCGATTCGATGATGCAATCAAACAGTTTGGTTTCATCAAGAACGAAGATGAGCCTTGTGTCTACAAGAAGGTTGTAGGGGATATAGTTGTCTTCCTCATATTGTATGTGGATGACATACTACTCATTGGGAAGGACATCCCTATGCTTCAGTCTGTCAAGACTTGGCTAGAGAGTTGCTTCTCAATAAAGGACTTAGGTGAAGCATCCCGCATTCTAGGGATACAGATCTATAGAGATAGATCTAAGAGATTGCTTGGCCTAAGTCAGAGTACATACATTGACGAGGTACTCCTACGGTTTGCCATGCAGAACTCCAAGAAGGGATTTCTTCCGATGTCACATGGCGTGAATCTTTTGAAGACTCAAGGTCCCTCTTCTGGAGAGGAGAGAGACCGCATGGATCAGATCCCTTATGCCTCAGCTATAGGATCGATCATGTATGCCATGCTATGTACTCGACCTGATGTCTCGTATGCTTTGAGCATGACGAGCAGATACCAGTCAGATCCAGGTGAAAAGTCACTGGATAGCGGTCAAGAATATTCTTAAGTACTTAAGAAGGACTAAAGAATATTTCTTGATATATGGAGGCAATGATAAGCTAGCTGTAAAGGGTTACAGTGATGCTAGCTTTCAGACCGACCAGGATGACTATAGATCGTAGTCAGGGTTCGTATTCTACTTGAATGGTAGTGCTATGAGCTGGCAGAGTTCACAGCAGTTTTACAACGTTTCCATCTTATTCGAGAGATTATCGATAGAGGAGATGTGAAGATTTGCAGAGTATCTATAGAAGCTAACATCGCAGATCCCTTGACCAAGGCTTTGGCACAGAGGAAGCATGATGGTCACACTAGGTCATTAGGCCTTAGAGCCTATACTGATTGTCACTAGTGCTAGTGGGAGATTGTTAGTTAGAGCCCTAGAGCCAATCATTTGATGATTGTATGGACTCATGTATATCATATTCTTGTATATTAATAAAGGCATTTGTTTGGTTATTATACTTATTTGTATTAGTGCCAAATAGACTAAGTATAATAGCGTCCTTGAGTAGAAGGTTCATACCTATATCAATCGATTAGTTGAATCGATTGTGAGATGATATAGGGAACACTACTCTAAATCATTCCTAGTCGAGTATTAACATTCAGGGACAATGTTAATGCAATAAGACTAGCATGTAGGTCAGTTCGATGATTTGATCTCACAAGTCATGGATATAGAGATATCAAGATGACACATGGATATACATTGGAGAATGTATACTGAATGACCCGCCATGAGAAAGTATCATGGATCGTTATATGAGTGTCATATACTTTCTCATGTGGCTATTAGTATGACTATTAGTCCTTAGACCTGAAGTCACCATGGATCCCTACATAAGGAGTTATGTACTTTGGTTTCGTTAAACGTCACCCGTAACTATAAAGGCGATTACTGGATATGTAACAAATTATGCAGAGGGATGTGAGTGATGTAGATGGGATCTATCCTCCCATATGACGGGAGCGACATCAATATTCTTGATAGAGTTAGACCACGAAGTGCATGGCCATGCCAAATGAGTCAACATTAGATGTTGAGCTCATTTGATCGAGTGAGTCTACTTGGAGTTCAAGATTTAGATTGATTAGAGGATGACACGGTCTATGCCTCATATTGATCAATCTAGATGTCTAGGATAGAAGGACAATGACATATTTTGTGAGGAGTCACAATTGGTAGTCACAAGGTGATGTCGGATCTCGACATTCTTGTAACTTGGGTAGTAATGATGTGTTGCTAGATACCGCTCATTACTTATGCTCCTAAATAGGTTTAGGGCATTGCCAACGTTACAAGAACCTATAGGGTCACACACTAAGGACAATTAGATGGAGATTTGGTTCATATGATGAACTAAGAGGATTAGATTCATTTGATGAATCATATTGGATTAAGAGTAATCCAAATTGGGCTAATTGAGTTGGACTCAAGTTGATTCATGTATTCAATGAGTCTAATTTAGATTATGACTCATTAAATCAACTTAATTTAATGAATTAGATTCATTATATTAAGTTGGCTTGAATCATATGGTTAGATTAGATCAACCATGAGAGAGATTTGATCAAGTTTGACTTGATTTGGGGGGAAGAGAAAAAGTCATGTTTGACTTGACTTTTTGCCACATCACTAGTGAGTTGGCAAGATGTGGACCAATAGGATTGCTCCACATCATCAATGTGTGCCACCTCATGGAGGTTACAAGCCTCCATAGCATTTAATGTGGTCGGCCCACATTAAATGAGGAGGTTACACTTGTTGCCATGTCATTTAGTGAGGTGGCAAGATGTGGACCAATAGTGTTGATCCACGTCATCCTAGAGTGCCACCTCATGGGGGTTACAACTCCTAATGGTCTCCACATTAATGGAATTAATGTGGGGGTTACACCTCCTTGAAGGTGGCCGGCCACTTGAATATGGAGAGAAGAATTTTCATTTTGAAAATTATTCCAATCATTCATTCCTTCCTCTTCCTCCTAGAGTTCTTCTTGCACTCTCCCTCTCCTCCTTCCTTGGCCGAACCACATAGGTGCTAGCACACCTTGGTTTTTGGTCACCTCCATCTAGTGTGTCCGTGTGGATACTTCTAGAGGACCGTACACTTGACGGTCTTGAGATCCGACAACATTTGGACGAGCGGGATTCGCGTGGGGCGCGCATCAAGGGTAATGATCTTAACTTTAGTGTAGATCTAAAGTTTTTACAAACTCGTACAAGAAAAGGTTTTTCAAAAAGTTTTGTTTACGAATCTTTGCACGAGATCCATGGCTTCGGGTGACTCGGGGTTTCCGCGACGCGAAAAAGCGGTTTTCGCGGCCCGACGAACCCAACAGAAAGGTCCTTGGAGACCTTGTAGGCATCTACCATAGATGACCACAAGGCATTCCTCGGAAAGGCTTTGAGAGCGTACCTTACGAGATCGCGATTCTCTACGCGTTCATCTACGGAATGAAGACCATTGATGATCTCTTTGAACCTTCCATGTAGTTCACTTACCGTTTCGTTCTCCTTCACGGTGAGATTTTGCAGTTAGTTTAGGAACAAGTCTCTCTTGGCGATCCGAGAGTCTCGGGTTCCTTCTTGGAGCTCGATGAGCTTGTTCCACAAATCTTTTGCACTCACAAAAGGACCTACCTTGACAAGTTGATCTTTGGCTATCCCGCATTGTAGAGTGACCACCGCCTTAGCATCGGCTTGTCCTTTGCGAGTTTGCTCGGCGGACCACCTTGACGATTCTAGTTCCTTACCTTCTTCGTCCTTCGGAGGTGTGAACCCTTCCTTGACCGAGAACCACATGGAGATGTCGGTCTTGAGGTAGTACTCCATACGGCTCTTCCAATATTGGAAGTCCGCTCCGTCGAAGTAGGGTGGACGATTGGTGCTAAAACCTTCCTTCATAGCCATCTTCTTGCTCTTTAGGGTGTTAATCCGGATGAAGAGCGCCTTACTATGATACCACTTGTTAGGACCTTCGGATGGCTAGAGAGGGGGGTGTGAATAACCTCCTTTAAAACTTAAAGAATTTTCTTGCAAGAGTTTGTTAGCACAGCGGAAATAAGTAAAATGAAAACTGATGCAAGGAAAAGAAACAAACCACCACTAACAAAACGATGTACGAGGTTCGGGGATAACTTGCCCCTACTCCTCGGCGTGTCCGTAAGGTGGACGATCCCTTGATCTTTCGGTAGATCACACCCCGGACAAAATCCGGCTAAGTATCTCTCCTTCTCGGTGGAGTAACCTCTCCACAAAGTCACAGAAATGATTTGAAACGAAGCACAAGACTTACAGAGTTTTGTGGCTAAAAGAATAAACAAATGAAACTTACAGCCACGAAGCAAAATGCAAAGACAGAAGGATTCCACAGCCAAGAGCTCAGTAACACAGTACACTTGCTTTGGTCAACAGAGAGTTTCAAAAATCTTCCAAACTCTCTTCTGCCTTCTTCTTCTTATTCTGCTTCTTTCTCACTGTCTTCAGCTAGAGCCGAATCACTGTCACCTGTATTGAATCACTGCGACCAACTCAGGCATCGCCAATCACTCTTCCTCCTCATCTGGTTCTCTGAACTCACACCAATACCATCCATGGTCTTCTCTGGTGTCTCTGAGCTCGAACCAATAAGCAAGAGTCAAGCTTTCGTCACTGATCGCAGCCAGTGAACGTTGATGCTCCAAATGCACCATTTGCAGCGAAACACAGTGGAAAGATCACTTGGTCTTATTCTTCTGATGAAGCTTAATTTGAAATTAACCATTGGCATGACACCTGCAACCTGTAACTTAAAAAATCTCACAGCAGATGATTTGATCAGTGAATCAAAAATCGCAGAGAAACAGCAGAAGACAAACGACATCGTTGTGGATCAGTCATCAGACCGATCCATAGCCTTCCGGACCAATCAGGACACATCCTGATCAGTCTGGGATGATTCTGATCGGTCTGTGGACCGATCAGCCTATAGGTGGATCGGTCCACAGACCGATCCCCTATAGTTTTCCAGAAATCTTCGCTTCCTTCTGATCGGTCTATAGACCGATCAGATAACCCACAGAATGCTTCTGTGTGGTTACTGATCGGTCACGAGACCGATCAGATCACTTGAGTATCACTGGATCGGTCTGTCAACCGATCCAGTCAACCAAAGTATCACTGGATCGGTCAACAGACCTATCCAATGTCTCTGTGTTAGTTTTAGACCTTCCCAACCCTAAACCCTAACGTCTTCCTAGTCCAGAGAACGAGCTACCGAGCCCTCTCTGACCTAGTCCGGAGAACAAGCTGCCGAGCCCTCTCCGACTTCCACGTCCAGTCCAGAGACCGAGCTACCGAGCCCTCTCTGACCTAGTCCGAAGAACGAGCTGCCGAGCCCTCTCCGACTTCGTCCGGTCCAGAGAACGAGCTACCGAGCCCTCTCTGACCTAGTCCGGAGAACGAGCTGCCGAGCCCTCTCTGACTTCGTTCGGTCCAGAGAACGAGCTACCGAGCCCTCTCCGACTTTGCGTGCCAAATATCCGTACTTGGACTTTTCCTCTCCACATGATCAACCTTGATCATTAATCAGTCTGAGTTTAATTAACTTCTGATACAAACTTAAATCAGTGTCAACATTAAAACAACAGCCAGGTCAGACTGTATTAACAAGTCAGTCTCGGATGGTTTCAGCGCACTTCGGGGGGAGATGACCTCCGGATTCACTTCTCTCTGAGATGACATGACCACCATATTAGCTGAGATTCTTCAGACTCTGTGCGTACCTGAGCGAACCCTACCTCCACCTCCAGCTGACGATGATCAGACTTGATTATATCACATACATTACTATGCATTGTATATATTTAACTTGCTATTTATAGACAGTTTTTTGGTCTATTTGAGAATTAGTAGTGTGTTTAAATAGACTAGGATTCTTAATTGCAAAATTGTTTTCAAATTTTTTTTTTAAAATTCTAGGATAAAACTTTTATTTATATTTCTCAAAATTTCCTATTTTTAGAAATTTCAAAATTAGTTTTATCCTTAGTTTAGATCAAATCCTTAGAATGCATGCCCCTATAGATCTAGGACTTGAGCATCTCACCAATACAATAGGGCTACCTTGTTTGTGTATTGCTGAACTTAGAAAGGGATGAGATGCATAGGCAGATTGCCTGGACTTAAGATACTTACATCAGTGTATCAATACAAGTATGGACATTAAAAATCAAACTAACAGAAATTAGGTTAAGTTTTTCAGTTTAGTCAAACACTAATTGAATAAATTAATTTAACCTGACTAACCAAGTGAAAAATATTATCTTTTGATAGTTAGTAAGTAACTAATGGTTAGACAGTTAAGAACACTTTCTAGTTATTTTTTTTAAATACTATCAGGTTCAGGGGGAGTATTAATAGTTTTCAAACCGTTTTTTTTTTAAATATTTTACAAAATTATTTTTGAAACCTTCTTCATTTTACGGGGTTTACTAAACTGCTATCTTTAAACTTTTTCATTTACTTGCTTAGCCTTAAAAGTTTTAAAGACAGGTTTTAAAAATCAGTTTGATAAATGTCTAAATTTTTGAAAATATCTTGACATAGTCTTCAAAAGGTTTTCTTACTTAAAATTTTATCATCTTATTTTGAAAATCTTAAATTTTTTGAAAAGACATTTTTGAAAATATCCCTTATATCTCTTTCAAAATTCAATTTTCAAAAATGATTTTTAAAATGTTTTTGAAAGTTATATTAAAATGTTTTCAAAATTCAATTTTCAAAATGTTTTCCATTTTTCAAAGTCTATATCCTTTGGAACTCTAATGTAAAGATAGTAAATTATACGAAGTTAGAAGACTCTAAAAGTCATTTCAACTTTATTTTTAGTAATTCTGACATGAAGATTTAAGACATTTAAATTTTTTCTTGAAAATCTTTATTTTTTTTAACAACTTATTAACTTATTTTTGTAAGTTTAAACTTCCCCCAGTAACCCTGAAAAGTTTCTGTTGTTACAATTTTCCTTCCTTTACTTAGCCAATTTTCCCAAACTTGTCTATGTTTATTATTTTTAATGAATGTCAAAGGGGGAGGGTTAGGTGGATTAAGTTAGCAAAATACTAGAGAAAACACCAAACTCAGACTAAATCAAAATCATCTAATTAGTCTAGTTATTTTTGCATATTTTCCACTAACTTAACCCAGGTTTTTATTGTTTCAAAAAGGGAAAGATTGTTGGTGTGATTAGCACTAATGGTCTAACTCAGGTTTTGATGAATGATAAAGTAAGTTAAATTAGGTTCATTGTAATCTAACAATCTGACTGAGTGTGCAGGAGAAATCCAATTAGGTCAACGGGTCGACCGGATAGCTGGTACGAAGTCCAGCTAGGTCGACGGGTCGATTAGATAGCTGGCACGAAGTCAAGCTTGGTCGACGGGCCGATCGGATAGCTGGCACAAAGTCCATCTAGGTCAACGGGCCGACCGGATAGCTGGCATGAAGTCCAACTAGGTCGACGGGTTGATCGGATAGCTGGCATGAAGTCCAGACTGGTCGACGGACTGACCAGATGTCTAGCAAAAGGTAAGTAAAGGTAAGTCATTGGAGGAGTATGACTCTGTGAGGATACGTCTTAGTTGAGGGACAATAGGTGTTGGTCTACTTTGGGTCCATTTGGGGTCCCTAGACTTAGACCTTGACTAGTTCCTGGTCCTGGGAGGACAAGAACTAATTACTCTTTTTATTCTATTTGTACTAACACTTGTCTTGCAGGGTATTTGGACTAACACATTTGTTGCAGAGCAAGAAAGTAAGCAAAGAAGCAAAGCTACCTTCGGGTGAACAGTACCCGAGGGTGCCTTTCATGGCTATGGATGGCACCTCAGTACTGTTCATAGAAGGCACCTTTCATGGCTACGGAAGGCGCCCTCCGTAGGATAATTTTTGGAATCGATTGCAGATAAGTGTCGGTCCACTCGGGATAGGATTTGTCTTATTGGAGGCGCCTTCCATGCTTATGGGAGGTGCCCTTCAAGCCCTTTATAAGGCAGTCTCGAGTAGGCACTTACACATCAACTACATACGAGCTACTGCGCGCACATTTGAGCCTCCGACTGCTCCCGGTTCCTGCTGCGACTCTACTGCGAAGCTGCTGAGCCCAACGACTACTTCAAGGAGTTCTGATCACGCTCGGCAGATAGACATCAATACAAAGTGTTGTCATTTCTATTATTGAAGTGTTGGTAAAGTTTCTTTTTGTACTTAATTACTATAAAAGGACAAGTGCAGGGTGTTGCACTTGGCCTAACTTTTCTTGTATTTGATTCTCTCTTCTAGGGGTACCAGAAGAGGTTTTTAGTGGATTATCTATCGATAGGTCCACGGGACTTGGGCCTTGGAGTAGGAGTCGTCGAAGGCTCCGAACCAAGTAAAAATCGCTTGTGTTCTTCTCGTATTTTCTTATCTTCGAACTTCTTACTTTCCGCTATGTACTCGTATTTTTTAAACCAAAAAAATGTGATTCACCCCCTCTCATGTGCGTCACAATCCAACAATTCAGATGTCCGATTCTAGCAGGAAGACCTAGTGGGTCAGATTAGACATAGAGGGTGCAACTCGACACTTGGTAAGTGAAGATAAGTCACTAGAGGAGAGTGACTAAGTGAGGATGTGTCCCGGTTGAGGGGACAATAAGCATCAGTCCAATTTAGATCCATTTTAAAAAACTAAATTAAGACCCTGACTAGATCCTGGTCTGGAGGATAAGGTCTAAGTCATAACTTAATCATAATTCTTATTGTGCTAACCTTATTTTGCAGGTTAAACATTTTTGTTGGACTAACACTCTTTGTAGGACAAAAGGAGAAAAAATTAGCTCGGGTGAACTATACCTGAAGCGTCTTCCATGGGACGAAAGGAACCTTCGACACTATTTATAGAAGGCACCTTCGGTGCTATGGAAGGCGCCTTCCGATGGATAAATTTTGACTTTGTTGGTGATAAGGAGTAGCAACTTTGGGATAGAATTTTTCCTGTGGAAGGCGCTTTCCACACTCTATAAAAGAGGTGCTCACCCAAGGGTTCAATATCATCACTAATACAGGCTTCTACGGGTCTGATTGGCATTCCGTCTGCTCTGGTTTCCTGCTACTACGATGCTGCTGCACCCTACTACTGCTAAGGAGCCATCCAACACCGAGCAATCCAATCATCTTTGAAGGTGTTAGGTAAGTGTGTTACACTTATCCTAAATTTTCTTTGTACTCGATCCCCTCTTCCGGCGATTCCGGAAGAGGTATTTAGTGGATTACCTGTCGATAGGTTCGCGGGACCTGGATCTTGGAGTAGGAGTCGCCGAAAGCTCCAAACTAAGTAAAACAGATCATGTACTTATGTTTTCTGTTTGCTTTCCTGTTTCTTTATTTTTGCTACATACTTTATTTTTAAAAGTTAAAGACAATTTTTCAAAACCACGTGATTCACCCCCTCCCCCCCTCCCTCTCACGTGCATCTCAATCCAACACATAGTGTGGGTCCCGTGCGACCAACAAGATAGGGTGAATTGCCCTGCACAATAAAAACAAGTATACCTTTCTCAAACTATTGGCCTTAAACAATTTCGGCAGCACCTCCCCTGTACGACTGACAATCTGAATCATTTCTACATGCACAATATACGTCAGTCATAGATGGCTGGAATATACACACAACCACGCAGTTTATATGCAGCCTACTCAGTTGATACAATAAAAACATCACCACGTAGTTATATGTAAAACTAACAGCCCACTCGGTTGTACCGGAACCAAACACAACGGAAATACAATGGACACACATACAAACTAAAAACGAAGACTGCTAGCCGGCTAGGCTTACACCACACAACAAAACAACACTCTAGGAACAAAGCCGGGACACAAAGCTAAATACACAAATTCATATACCAAAATACAGATAAACAAAAGCGGATACAGGTCTTCTGATGTGGCGTGGGGACCGGCAGACAGGATACTTCAAGCGACTCCATAAACAACCTGGTACCTGAAAAAGATAGTGTCCACGGGGGTGAGTTCAACAACTCAGCAGATACCTAATTGACATGTATAGTAAACTATAACAAATGGTAATAACTATGGAGTACAGTCTCCTGGACAAAAGCTGGAAGATGCACAATAGAAAAGACTGAAGAGAACTGTACTCACCAGGGCCTCCTATCAGAATAGTCAGGTCGTCAGACTGAGAGTATCATAAATCTTTCATCCATCGAAATGCAACATACAAATGCAACAAACACAATTAGTAAATGCATAAATGCATATGATGCCAATGACATGGTCACCCCTGACGCCAGTCAGCCATCTCACACACAATGGTGAGACCGAGTGGGTAGGGTTGTGACAACCATGCACTCTGCCGTAACTGCTCTTGATGAGTGACCGAGTGGACGGGATGTAACGCCTGCCCTTCCTTTACTGATAGCAAGGGCGGCGCTACGCGAACATACATACATGTGCGATCGTTGTAGCGGAAGAATTTAAATTTAAAGCATACGTAGAGAATAATATAATCATGTAAACATATTAAACATATGAGCATGCTTAGCATTCATGTGTGTAACTTGATTTAATATTTAGTCACTGAAACATAACATAGAATTCAAGCATAGTTTAGTTACCTTTTACTTAACATTCAAGCATGATAAGAAGGTTCTTAGCAATTCTTTAACTAAACCAAGTGTCTATTACTTCAAGATTTCATGGAAATAATAAAAAGAGAGAGAGTATAGTTTCACATACAATGTAAACCATCAAAAGCATCAAGTAGAAAAGCAAGTAATCATGCAAAACTTAGGACATGCATAAGTTCGAAATATAAAACAGATCTCTTCCACCATGTCACTGCCACACACATCTTTTGCCCCTCCCGCTGCTCCCTTTAGTTTAGCCATTCTTTACCCTTTTCTGCAGTACAAGCAAAAGTAACACTGTAAGCACATAGGCTTAGTAAGATCCTTTCCTTCTCACAAAAGAAAACGTACATCATGAATTAATATAGAGTAGTGACATGTTCATCTAATCAACATATAGATTTAACCTTGTATACTAGCATAAAGTAGTGCCATATTCATTTGGGCAAATCATAAACCTAGCATACGAAGCATAAGCATAAGGTAGTAGCATGTTCATCTAGGCATCATAGACATATCACAAGAGAGCATCTTCCTGAAGCATAATAATCATATAGCATAAAATAAGTATATGCAAGATGTTCTTTTGAAAACATAAATCATATCGGCTAGCATACGAAAGCATAAGCATAAGGTAATAGCATATTCATCTAGGCATCATAGACATATCACAAGAGAGCATCTTCCTGAAGCATAATAATCATATAGCATGAAATAAGTATATGCAAGATGTTCTTTTGAAAACATATATCATATAGGTACTTAAACATAAATCTCAACATGAGGGTCCGACATTGTACCACATACATGATTTGCGCGCATCCCTAAATAAATCCGAGGTAGCTAATCCTGAACCTACTAGGGAACTAGGCCCGTGCTTCGACCTAGGGGCGACGTAGGAGCCCATCCCTTGGACCTTGCTAGGGTCCGGTACAAGCCATACAAAAGTAAAATAGCATATCATGTTCCTTGTCATATCATAAAGAGTGCTCTTAATCGCAACTTATAGGGAAGCAACTCTTAGGCATTTCATCATACATAAGCCTTGCATAAGCATAACGTGGTGACATAAAGTTCACATATCACATAGCATATCATAGAGAGTCATTATCATGCATAGTTGGGGTTTTGAACTTTCTACAAACCCTAATCCATGTCTTGGCCGAAACTTCCAAGGGGCATGGTCTTAGGTCTTAAGCAACTTTAAAACAAGGAAAGCATCATACTAGCATCACATGGTACTTATCATAACATGGGAGACCTTTCGCAACCATAAAAGGACTTCTAACCCCAATTTCTTGGTTTGGCCGAAACATACACAAGGCATAGTCTTAGGTTTTAAGCTATTTTAAGCATGGAAAATATTAAACTAATATCTCATAATTCTTAGTATAATTTGTGAGACACTTAGCAACCATAGATGGGCTTCGTAACCCTAACTTCTTGTCTTGGCTGAAATATACCAATGAGTAAATCCTAGGTTTTTTTTAGCATCATTAAACATGGAGACTTTAAACCAATATCACACAATACATAGCATAACATGTGAGACCTTTAGCAAGCATAGATGAGTTTCTAACCCTAAATTCAAGTCTTGGCCGAACATATAAAGTATGATTCTAGGTTTCTTTTAAGCAACTTTAAGCATGAAACTTTAAACTAATATCACACAATACATGGCATAGCAAGTGAGACTTTTAGCAAGCATAGATGAGTTTCAAATCCCTAATTTTAAGTCTTGGACGAAACTTATAAAGCATGATTCTAGATTTCTCTTAAGTAACTTTAAGCATGAAACTTTAGACTAATATCACACAATACATGGCATATCAAGTGAGACTTTTAGCAAGCATAGATGAGTTTCTAACCCTAATTTCAAGTCTTGGCCGAAACTTATAAAGCATGATTCTAGGTTTCTCTTAAGCAACTTTAAGCATGAAACTTTAGACTAATATCACACAATACATGGCATAGCAAGTGAGACTTTTAGCAAGCATAGATGAGTCTCTAACCCTAATTTCAAGTCTTGGCCGAAACTTACAAAAAACCAAATCCTAGATTTTAAGCAACATTAAAACATGGACAAAACACTCATAAACTACTTGTACTGCAGGTGAGGGAGATACTTACATCCTCTTGCTTGGTTTACTGAGAAAAGTACCCTTGGTGGAGAAGAAGAAGACTTTCGCTTCTAGAACTCCCTTTTGCTTATTTTGCTTGTAAGAAGAAGTATGTCTTAGGGACTTCTCTTTGTGAAGTTTTCTTAGGAAGGAACCTTTAGCTTGAATTCGGAAATGGGAGAGAAGGAGATTAGGGTTTCGGTGGAGGGAGAAGATGGAGGAAGGAGAAAACCAATTTCCCTTGCCCTCTTATTCCTATTTATTCTAAATGAAAGGAAGAAGGAAAAATGAACTTTTCTTTCCCTTACCTTTTTATTCCTATTTATTCTAAATAAAAGGAAGAAGGGGGGAAGAACACAACTTGTCATTCTCTTGCTTTCTCTCTTCATCACTCTCATTTATTCTTGGTGAAAGAAAAAGGTGTCCCGTTACCTTCTCTACCTTTAACCACCAATTCCATTTCCTTTCTAACAACATTTCCTCCTGAGCTATTGGTTATTCCATACCACTTAAAGCTTGCCATTTGTTAAGAGGTGCAAGGTTCAAGCCTTGACCACTTTTTTTTTTGTGGCGTTACAATCCCCATACCTTCTAAAAAGTTCGTCCTCGAACTTAGAATAGCTCTGGGTATTTTTATTTCCTTGTAACACATAATTTCCCTTCCTAGGGTTGGGACAATGCCGATAGCGACATTAAGGTGGCACGGGACTTCCTGCTGAGTGCATCGGCCACTTTGTTCGCTTTTCCCGAATGGTAAAAGATCTCGCAGTCATAGTCCTTGACTAGCTCGAGCCATCTACGTTATCTCATGTTCAGGTCTTTCTGTGTGAAGAAGTATTTCAGACTCTGGTGATCTTTATAAATCTTACACTGGGCTCCATATAGGTAATGCCTCCATGTTTTGAAAGCAAAGACCACGGCTGCTAGCTCTAGGTCGTGAGTGGGATAATTCCTTTCATATTCCTTGAGTTGTCTAGAGGCGTAGGCAATGACCTTGCCGTTCTGCATGAGTACAGCTTCGAGTCCTAGTATGGAAGCGTCGCTGTGTAACGACCCAATTTTCCCTATTTCAAGTCCTAAAAGTCCATAAAAATATTTTGAAATACTTTTGAAATATTCTAGAGATTTTTAGAAATTTTTAGAGTATTTTTACATAATTTTTGGAGGTCGTTTAGTATGTTTACAAAAAGAAAGAAGTTTTAACAAAAATAAATCGTTGAAGGTGAGACTCGAACCCATGACCTCGGGTTGAACCCGACCTAACCGGACGCAACCAACCAATTGAGCTACGCGGGGTTTGTTAACCGAATATGAGAAGAAATAGATTTAAGGTATAGTATAATGGAAAACCCTAGATTTAAAAGAAGCTTAAGTGTTTTTTTCCCGAACCGGAAATCCCGAAACCCTTTTCTCCTCTTTCTCACAAGCGACGCCGCGCGATCCTTCTCCTCTCGCCGAGTTAGGGTTCTTCCTCCGGCGGCCGACCAAAGCTTTCCAAGGGGTTCTCTTCACCTCCTTGAGGTCGCCTTATAGGGGGGAGCACGCGGGCACAGAAGAAGCACCGCGAGCTCGGGTTTTCTCCGAACCCTAGAAGCCTCCTTCCTCCTTCCCGGTTGTGTAATGCCTCGCCTCCTACTAACTAAGCTGTGAGGCTGAGCGTCACATTATGCTGTGCTAACTGTGCGGAAAACTGATCTAATTTAAATTTTAGTTGCTAACTGATAACTATTCTTGGTTCTACATGTGCTGAAGGGTATAATCTAAAGGATACAAGGTGTATCCTACATTCCCTATGGACTAGAAGCTGATCTGCTAAGTTTCTTGGTCGAAACTAAACTTCCCAATCGATCCAGACTGAACTGGGTCGATTGCTCTCTGTTGGATCGATCCATGGATCGATCCAGACTGCTACTGTGCTCGGGTGATAATCTGGACCGATCGGCTGATCGATCCAGGCTCACCGATCGATCCAGTGATCGATCCAGCGTGCTTCTGTGCACGGGACTATATTTGGATCGATCGGTTGATCAATCCAACATAAGTCAATCGATCCAATGATCAATCAAAAACCTTTCTGTTCGCGAGGAATAGCTTGGATCGATCGACCGATGGATCCAGAGGCCTTCTGTTCGCGACAGAATGTGTCTGGATCAATCGGCTGATCGATCCAGAAGCCTTCTGTTCGCGGAATCAGCCCCCAATCGATCCATGGATCGATCGAGGACCCCTGATCGATCCATGGATCGATCGGAGTTTCTGATTTCGCACTGAAACTCTGATTTCAGCACCAGTTCATGTCAAAATCTCACACCACAATTGTACAATGCATGGAAAACATTCTAATATCTACTAACTAACATTCTAACATGCCATAGTGCAAGGTTCATTAATTCATAGCATTTAAACCACTAGAAATGCATAAAAGTGTCTTAAGAAAAGAAACTAAGTTCTTAATTTGCTAAACTCCCTAAGGATCTTCATTCCAGGTCCCTGCCACACACACCATCTCTGCATTGACCACCAGCTTCCTCTAGTCCATCTTCCCTTTACCTTTATCTGCAGTATAAGGGAAAGAAAGTATCTATAAGCTTTCACTTAGTAAGAAACCATCTACCTCACAAAAACATGCATACGATGCATTTATGCTTTTAAAACATGCCATTTGAAATATGTACTAATTAAACTAAAACATGGCATGCTATCAAACAGTACATGGAAATCAAGATCTAAACATGGCATACTATCATCTATAGCATATGTAACCAAAAGCTGAGCATAGTGTTATCATACATAATCATAAAAGAAATGAGCTGAACTGAAGCATAAACTGAGCTAATTCTAGCAAATGCTTAAACTATACTGATCTCACCTATCTGTTTTGTGAGAGTTTAAAACTACATACATAATAGATGAAAATACATATACATGCTGCTGTTTGGGCCCGGCAACTGCACGTGCTATGCGCGCGTCCCTAACTAGACCCGGGTTTGCAAGTCCCGAATTTAGTAGGGTTTACTAGGTTATCAAAACCTAGGGACTGACTATGGGAGCCCAACCCAATGGATATCTAATCCTGTACAGTGCCACTGAAAAGTAAAATACTGAATATAACTAATTATTGCTTGCCTTGCTATTTCTAGGTTATCTGAACTTAGAGCTAGGTTATCTGAACCTAGAGGTGACTATGAGAGCCCACCCATTGGATATCTAGTCCTGTAAAAGCTGAAGCAAAGCTAAATAATCTGTAAAAATGCTTCCATTGCATTTATCTAGGCTACTAAAATGCCTAAGTTGCATTTTACTGCGATAAACAATTGAATCGAACACTTGGTGTGCGCTAATTCACATCCCTTGTGTCGAAAGTCTATGTACTGCTAAACTAAAACATAAAATCCACACGGAAGCTACTTATACTGCAGGTGAGGGGTTTCTTACCTCGTACGCTAGTTTCTTACGATTCTAATCGCTAGATTTCCGGAGGAGACGATCCTTTCGACGACCTTCTCGCGTCTATGTGTTCTTCTCGCGGAGGGGAACGTCCACGTGTCAAAGTCGTCGTCGGAATTACCCTTGGAACGGAACCCTTGCTTGTTCTTGTGGTTGGCGCCGAGAGGGGAAGAGAAGTGGGCGGCGGAATTAAGTTGGGGTGGAGAAAAGCTACGATCAAAGAAAATAACTCTTCACTTAATTATTTCCTATTTATATTAAGTGATAATTCCGGCCCAACTCCAACTTAAATAAAATTGTTTCCCTTTCCTTTCAGCATGACCCTGCTGGGTTCACTTGGTTACCATGGTTCACCATAAGTCATAGGACCCAATAGGTCTCGGGTTCAATCCCCACTTAAGCTATTTCATTTTCTCTTTATTTTTGCTACTTCCGCTACTCTAAAAATTCCATAAAAATATTCCAAAATTCCAGAAAAATCATAGAATATTTCTAAAATAGTTTTGAGAATTTTCGGGCGTTACAATCCCCCATACCTTATAAAAAGTTCGTCCTCGAACTTAGAATAACTCTGGGTACTTCTGTCTCATACTGGCTTCTGTCTCCCAAGTTGTCTCTTCTGCTGTGTGACTGTGCCAAATAACTTTGACTAATGGTACTTCCTTGTTCCGTAATTTCTTAACTGCTCAGTCTATTATCTGAATAGGCCGACTGTCATAGCTGAGGTCTTCACGGATCTGTACCGACTGGGGCTCAATCACCTGGGTGACATCTGGGATATGCTTCTTCAGCATAGAGACATGAAATACATTATGGACAGCTGACATTTCCTGGGGCAGCTCTAGCTCATATGCTACCTTGCCCACTCTTCTGCTGATAAGGTATGGTCCCACATATCTGGGACTTAGCTTGCCCTTCTTCCCAAAACGCATTACTCCCTTCATGGGAGCTACTCTAAGGAACACTGAATACCCAACTAAAAACTCTAAAGACTGCGTCGTATATCAGCATAGCTTTTCTGGCGGCTCTGAGCTATCTCTATCCTCTGGCGGATCCGCTGTATAGCTGCTGTGGTATTTGCTACTAGATCTGTCTGAAGTTCTAGCTCTTTCTGTTCACCACTCTCATACCAGCAGATTGGAGATCTACACCTCCGCCCATAGAGAGCCTCATAAGGTGCCATACCGATGGTGGCCTGATAGCTGTTGTTGTATGCAAATTCTGCTAGACTTAGATATTTGCACCAACTTTCTTTGAAATCTAGGGCACATGCTCGGAGCATATCTTCGAGTACCTGATTTACTTGCTCTGTCTGTCCATCTGTCTGAGGGTGAAAAGCTGTGCTGAACTTTAACTTCGTGCCCAAAGCTGACTGTACACACTCCCAGAAGTGTGATGTGAATCTACTGTCTCTGTCTGAGATGATGGTTCATGGTACTCCATGTAATCTAACGATCTCCTTGAGATACAATTGAGCTAACTGTTCCATGGAGTAGGATATCCTAATAGCTAAGAAGTGGGCTGATTTAGTCAATCTGTCGACTATTACCCAGATGGTATCAAAACCATTCGTGGTTCTGGGTAATCCCACGATGAAATCCATAGAAATGTCTTCCCACTTCCATTCTGGTATCTGTATGGGCTGCAAAACTCCCCCTGGTCTCTGATGTTCTGCCTTAACCCTCTGACAGGTTAGACAGGTGCTGACATATCGAGCGATGTCTCTCTTCATCCCAGGCCACCAAAAACGTTTCTTCAAGTCCTGATACATTTTGGTGGAGCCAGGATGCATCGCATAAGGAGTCTTGTGAGCCTCGTCTAGGATTTTCCTCTGTAGTTCCTCCTGATCTGGAACGCATAATCTGTCACCAAAATATAATACCCCGCTATCTGATATTCTGAACTCTCCACCTTCTGATTCTGCTAAACCTTGCTTGATTCTCTGAATTTCAGGATCCTGCTCCTGAGCTATCTGGATGTCACCGAGCAAGGTAGACTCTAATGTCATAGTAGAGAGCTGTCCGACTATGAGCTCGAGACCGAAATCTGAAATCTCCTTCTGTAGGGGTGGTGACATGGCTGCTAAAGATAATAGGGCAGCACTGGACTTTCTGCTAAGTGCATCTGCTACCCTATTTGCCTTTCCTGGGTGGTAGAGGATGTCTATATCGTAGTCCTTGACCAGCTCTAGCCATCTGCGCTGTCGCATATTCAGATTCTTCTGAGTGAAGAAGTACTTCAGACTCTGATGATCTGTATATACTCTGCACTGAGCTCCATACAAGTAATGTCTCCAAATCTTGAGAGCGAACACCACTGCGGCAAGCTCAAGGTCATGAGTGGGGTAATTCCTCTCATAAACCTTGAGTTGTCTAGAGGCGTAGGCGATTACCTTGCCATCTTGCATCAGCACTGCTCTTAGTCCCAACTTCGAGGCATCACTATATATATCGAAGCTATCTGCGTTTTCTGGTAGAGTCAGTATAGGTGCACTGGTCAATCTTCTTTTCAGCTCGCTGAAACTGTTCTTTCTGGTAAGAGCTGTCAGTGGGGAGGCTATCCTGGAGAAATCCTCTACAAACTTTCTGTAATAACCTGCTTATCCCAGAAAGATTCTGATCTCACTAGCGTTCTTGGGTCTTTTCCAGTTGCTCACAGCTTCTATCTTATTGGGGTCTACCATGATACCATCCTTTGAGATGATGTGACCCAGGAAGGACACCTGATCTAACCAAAATTCACATTTCGTGAACTTGGCATACAGCTGGTTCTGCTGAAGGGTCTGCAATACTGTTTTCAGGTGCTCTGCGTGTTCTTCCTGAGTTCCTGAATAGATAAGAATGTCATCGATGAACACGATAACAAATTTATCTAAGTATTCTCTGAATACCCTGTTCATGAGGTCCATGAAAGTAGCTGGAGCATTTGTCACGGCAAAGGGCATGACTACGAACTCGTAATGTCCGTATCTAGTCCTAAATGCTATCTTGGGTATATCCCCTTCCTTGACTTTCACTTGATGATAACCTGATATGAGGTCTATCTTAGAGAACACTGCTGCTCCCTTTAGCTGGTCGAACAGGTCATCAATTCTGGGAAGAGGATACCTGTTCTTGATTGTGACTTGGTTCAGTGCCCGGTAATCTATACACAGGCGCATTCTCCCGTCCTTCTTCTTCACGAACAATACAAGTGCTCCCCATGGTGAGTGACTAGGGCGTATGAAGCCTTTGTCAAGCAGCTCCTGTAGTTGCTCATGAAGTTCTTTTAGTTCCGCTGGAGCCATGCGGTAAGGTGCTTTGGAGATAGGATTTGTACCGGGGATGAGCTCTATCTCAAATTCGATCTCCCTGTCTGGTGCTAGGCCTGGTAACTCTTCAGGGAAGACTGCTGGGTAGTCACATACGACTCGGACCTCTGCTAGCTGTTGGTCCTTGTCCTGACTGGTACTGACTACGTGTGCTAAGAACCCCGTACATCCTGAATCCTCAACTTCCGTGCCTTCATAGCTGAGAGAAACTTCTTGGCCTTTCTCCTGGGTTCTCCGACGAATTCGAACTGTGCTTCCGCTTCAGGTTGGAATATGACTTTCTGTTTACGGCACTCGATGGAGGCACCGTATTTGATCAAGAAGTCCATCCCGAAGATAACGTCGTAGTCGGTCATATTAATCACTATCAGATCGCAAAAGAGCTCTCTGTCTGCTATAGTGACTGGCACTGCTCTGAGCCAGTGCGTAGACGCCTTGATTTCTCCTGAGGGTAACGTCGTAAGGAACTGGCTACTGAGTACCTCTGGAGGTACTGCTAACTTCTCAGCAAATGCCCTGGATATGTATGAATGGGTTGCCCCAGTATCGAATAAGACAGTTGTACTTTGCTGTAAAATACTAATCTGACCTGTAACAACTGTCGAGGCATTGCGCCCTCTCTGGTGAGTGAGTAGATCCTTGCATTGGTCGTAGTGGAGGGGCTTCTACCCTGGCTGATATGTGGACCATCTAAAGCGGCTGCATCGATGTAATGAGCCGGTGGATGGCCTCCATCTTGAATCGGCCGTGGCCGAGGAAGATCGATCTTTTGGACCTTTGCTTGGCCATATGCCCTTCTGTCGCATTCAAAGCATCCTCGTGTGCCCTTACGACAAACTCCATGGATTTCCCACAAGTAGCACACTTTGGATAAGCGGGGCTTGGTTGACCTCCTTTGGGTAACTCCCTGGTTTGCGCTTGTTGCTGGAGTTCCCTTTCCAGTTAGAGCCATGGGAGCTGTGGCCCTGCTGTTTCTGAGTGCCTGAGCCTCCTTGGCCCTTAGCTTCTGAGAGGACTTGCTTCTGCTTCTTGATGCCATTCTGGTAATGCTCAGTGATTAGAGCACTGTTCACTAGCTCTTCGGTGGTTTGTGGCCTATGAACGCCACCAGCCACGTTCACTGCTATTTCTGGCCTCAGCATCTTGAGTATCAACCGGACTCGTTCTTTCTCTGTGCTGACTAGTTCAGGGCATAGACGAGCCAATCTGTTGAATTTCTTCACGGCTTCCTCCACTGAAAGGTTGCCCTGACGAAACTCAGTGAACTCGTCGTAGTGGCGGTTTGTAACCCGCATGTGAAAGAATTCCTCAAAGAACTCCTTCTCGAAGTCATCCCATGTCATCTGGTTTACTGGGCGCTTCGCTCTAATTCTCTCCCACCACATACGTGCATCTCCTATCAGACAGAAGGAGGCGCACTTCACCTTCTCATGTTCTGGCCAGTCCAGAAGCTCCATCGTACTCTCCAGTGTTTTGAACCAGGCCTGTGCATCCCATGGTTCACTGCTGCCTGAGAAGTTCTCTGGCTTGACTCTCTGCCACTGGATCAGATAGGTTTCCCTCTGTGTTCCTGCTGCTGGAGCCACTAGTGCTGCAGGTTGGACTGGTGGAACCTCTAAAACCACTGGTGTCGCTAAGTTAGGTTCCGGGGTGACAGTGGGAGTGTTCTGCTGACTAGCCTTTAAGGTGGCTATTTCCTGTTGCTGTTCGGCTAGCTGCTGCTGTAACTGAGCCACTAGTGCTGTAAGGTCTGGGGGAGGCACTGAACTGCCTGCCTCGTGCTGGGGCTCAGTATCTGGTGCCCTTCTAGCTGGGCGTCCTCGTGCCATTTCTAAAGGAACAAAGGACATACATAACTAATACAAACATACTGGAGTAACTATTGTCATCATGTTAACTACCATCATAAACAAGCATGCTGTGGTTATATCTAAACATAGAAATAAGAAGCATAAAGAAAGTGAGAGATGTTCTTACTTGGAAGCTGTAGGTTCAATGCTGATGTGTGTGTAGGAAGTATGGAACACTGCTCTGATACCACTCTGTAACGCCCCGCCTCCTACTAACTAAGTTGTGAGGCTGAGCGTCACATTATGCTGTGCTAACTGTGCGGCAAACTGATCTAATTTAAATTTTAGTTGCTAACTGATAACTATTCTTGGTTCTACATGTGCTGAAGGGTATAATCTAAAGGATACAAGGTGTATCCTACATTCCCTATGGACTAGAAGCTGATCTGCTAAGTTTCTTGGTCGAAACTGAACTTCCCAATCGATCCAGACTGAACTGGGTCGATTGCTCTCTGTTGGATCGATCCATGGATCGATCCAGACTGCTACTGTGCTCGGGTGATAATCTGGACCGATCGGCTGATCGATCCAGGCTCACCGATCGATCCAGTGATCGATCCAGCGTGCTTCTGTGCACGGGACTATATTTGGATCGATCGGCTGATCAATCCAACATAAGTCAATCGATCCAATGATCGATCAAAAACCTTTCTGTTCGCGAGGAATAGCTTGGATCGATCGACCGATCGATCCAGAGGCCTTCTGTTCGCGACAGAATGTATCTGGATCAATCGGCTGATCGATCCAGAAGCTTTCTGTTCGAGGAATCAGCCCCAATCGATCCATGGATCGATCGAGGACCCCCGATCGATCCATGGATCGATCGGAGTTTCTGATTTCGCATTGAAACTCTGATTTCAGCACTAGTTCGTGCCAAAATCTCACACCACAATTGTACAATGCATGGAAAACATTCTAATATCTACTAACTAACATTCTAACATGCCATAGTGCAAGGTTCATTAATTCATAGCATTTAAACCACTAGAAATGCATAAAAGTGTCTTAAGAAAAGAAACTAAGTTCTTAATTTGCTAAACTCCCTAAGGATCTTCATCCAGGTCCCTGCCACACACACCATCTCTGCATTGACCACCAGCTTCCTCTAGTCCATCTTCCCTTTACCTTTATCTGCAGTATAAGGGAAAGAAAGTATCTATAAGCTTTCGCTTAGTAAGAAACCATCTACCTTACAAAAACATGCATACGATGCATTTATGCTTTTAAAACATGCCATTTGAAATATGTACTGATTAAACTAAAGCATGGCATGCTATCAAACAGTACATAGAAATCAAGAGCTAAACATGGCATACTATCATCTATAGCATATGTAACCAAAAGCTGAGCATAGTGTTATCATACATAATCATAAAAGAAATGAGCTGAACTGAAGCATAAACTGAGCTAATTCTAGCAAATGCTTAAACTATACTGATCTCACCTATCTGTTTTGTGAGAGTTTAAAACTACATACATAATAGATGAAAATACATATACATGCTGCTGTTTGGGCCCGACAACTGTACATGCTATGCGCGCGTCCCTAACTAGACCCGGGTTTGCAAGTCCCGAATTTAGTAGGGTTTACTAGGTTATCTAAACCTAGGGACCGACTATGGGAGCCCAGCCCAATGGATATCTAATCCTGTACAGTGCCACTGAAAAGTAAAATACTGAATATAACTAATTATTGCTTGCCTTTCTCTTTCTAGGTTATCTGAACCTAGAGCAAGGTTATCTGAACCTAGAGGCGACTATGAGAGCCCACCCATTAGACATCTAGTCCTGTAAAAGCTGAAGCAAAGCTAAATAATCTATAAAAATGCTTCCATTGCATTTATCTAAGCTACTAAAATGCCTAAGTTGCATTTTACTGCGATAAACAATTTAATCGAACACTTGGTGTGCGCTAATTCACATCCCTTGTGTCGAAAGTCTATGTACTGCTAAACTAAAACATAAAATCCACACGGAAGCTACTTATACTGCAGGTGAGGGGTTTCTTACCTCGTACGCTAGTTTCTTACGATTCTAATCGCTAGATTTCCGGAGGAGACGATCCTTTCGACGACCTTCTCGCGTCTATGCGTTCTTCTCGTGGAGGGGAACGTCCACGTGTCAAAGTCGTCATCGGAATTACCCTTGGAACGGAACCCTTGCTTGTTCTTGTGGTTGGCGCCGAGAGGGGAAGAGAAGTGGCGGCGGAATTAGGTTGGGGTGGAGAAAAGCTACGATCAAAGAAAATAACTCTTCACTTAATTATTTCCTATTTATATTAAGTGATAATTCTAGCCCAACTCCAACTTAAATAAAATTGTTTCCCTTTCCTTTCAGCACGGCCCTGCTGGGTTCACTTGGTTACCATAGTTCACCATAAGTCATAGGACCCAATAGGTCTCGGGTTCAATCCCCACTTAAGCTATTTCGTTTTCTATTTATTTTTGCTACTTCCGCTACTCTAAAAATTCTATAAAAATATTCTAAAATTCCAAAAAAATCATAGAATATTTCTAAAATAGTTTTGAGAATTTTCGGCCGTTACAGGTTGTAAGTTCCAAAAGCTAGGTAAGTACTACTCACTTGTGGTAGGAGTAGCCCCGAATTTCAGATTTTCGTCCCTTGCTTCTGGATCTTGCTATGCCGAGTAGAAGAGCATGTTAGGGTTGCGTTGCTGAGCTAATTTACTGTGTTAAAGGTTGCTGTACTGAATTTTCCATGTTAGGGCAATAGAGTTTCGGATTTTTTTTTATGTTAGGCCTTCCTTTTCAATCAATTAGGGTTGTTGTGTGGAAAATTCTATGTGAGTTTCCTTGTAGAAGCTGCTGTGCCGAATTTTACCATGCAAAGTGCTGTGCCGAGAGTTCTCGCTTGGGTTTGTTGTTGAACAGGACTATAAGTTAGGGTTTTTCCCTTTTATTCCTTACCTTCTGTAGCATAACTATTGAGCATGCTAGGTTATGGTTCGAGTTTAATTGTGTAGAAGGAGTTTAGCTCTTAAATGTTGTATCCGTGTAGGTCTACTTGCTGCCCATAAATTCCAACAAAGTTGCTTTCTTTTGCTCTATTTTATAGCATGATTAGTAAGCTCAAAGTTGCTTTCTTTTGCTCTATTTTATAGCATGATTAGTAAGTTCAAAGTTGCTTTCTTTTGCTCTATTTTATAGCATGATTAGTAAGTTCAAAATTGCTTTCTTTTGCTCTATTTTATAGCATGATTAGTATGTTGGTGCGGGGAGCATCCGACGATCGAACTCGTGTTTTGATAATGACAAAGGATTCAAAGTTAAGGTGTTTTGTAATCTAACAAGTCTGCTTGAGGATTTCAGGAAAGTCCTAGCTGCGGTTAGGCAAAGGAAAAACCCTAGGGGGTGGTAACCCTAGGTCATAGGGGGTGGTAACCCTATGCGGAAAGTCTTGGCAGGTCGATGGCTTCAGGCAAAAGTCCTAGGGGTGGTAACCCTAGGTGGAAAGTCCTGGTGTCACGAACCAGGTGAAAGACTGGATCAGCCGGGAAGCGGAAGTCCAGCAGAAAGTCCGGGAGCCTCGAGTGCCGAGCAAAAGTCCAGTCGATCTGGAGGATCGAACTAGCATTAGGTAATCTCTCCTGAGGGGAGTAGGTGAGGATGCGTTCCCCGTAGAGGGAACAGTAGGCGTCGGGTCGACCTAGGGTTTCCGGTCGGAAACCCGAAGTCAGACTCGGACAGTCCGGAGACTGTCTATACTTCATTTATCATATTTATTGTGCTAACTTTGTGTTGCATGATAGTGTTTGGGAATAACGTATCTTGCAGGTGCAAAGGAGCAACCTAAAGCCTCGGATGAACAGTGTCCGAGGCGCCTTCATGGATCTTGGAGGCGCCTTGGGTGCAAGACTGGAGCTGGCTGCGAGAAGCTGTTCAAGGCGCCCTGATGAACAGTGGAAGGCGCCTTGAACAGATGAAGGCGCCCTGTGAACAGTGGAAGGCGTCTTGAATCTGTGATAAGATTCGACCAGTTCGCTCCTTATCTCCGCGGTTGACTCGGCCTATTCAAGGCGCCTTAGGTAGCATTCAAGGCGCCTTGAACACTATTTATAAAGGGGGTTCGACCAACAGCTTGAATCAATGATTTCCAAGTCTTCCTTCTGCATTTAGCTGCTAACAAACTCATCTCAAAGTGCTGCAACTTGATGCCGACGACGCGAACCTTCAATTTAGAATTTCCTATTGTCGGTATAATTTATTTATTGTATTTCCTTGTAAATCATCTTTTGTAAATTTACGATCTTATAGTTGTTGCCCACCGTAAGTGATCAAGGATCGCGGGCCTTCGAGTAGGAGTCGTCTTAGGCTCCGAACGAAGTAAATCCTCCGTGTTCTTCTGTGTGTCTTTCTCTATCTCATTTCCTCTGCATTAATTTCTGAACGACGTTTTAATTACTCCGATAGTTTTACGATTCCAAAAATCGAACGATTTAGCCACGAGCACTATTCACCCCCCCCTCTAGCACTTCTCGATCCAACTATTGGTATCAGAGCGGGGTTGTTTTGAATTGGTGCAACCACCATTCAAAACAGTTTTTTTCGTGGTATTTTGTTTATTTTTTTCGGAGTCAATTAGAAATTAGCTAATTAGCTAAAATTTAATTCTTTTCAAAACAGTGTTACTAAAAGTTGGTTAATACCACTTGAGCTCGTTATTTTTTTCTTCTTCTTCCCGCACTACTAATCCAAGACTCAGTCTTGGAATATATCTTCTTATTTGTGTTTTTCTTAGATCTAAATGGCCCAACAAGAAGGGTATAGCACTGTTCGTCCCCCACTATTTTCTGGAGAAGACTTCGGATATTGGAAGGGGCGAATGGAGATATATCTGAAGATCCAGTTTGACACCTGGATGATAGTCAAGACAGGACTGCAACTACCAACTGATACAGACGGTAAGCCTACATCCTGTGAGAACTGGGAGCCAGCCTTTATCAAAAAGGCGGAAGCTGACGCCAAAGCTACCTGCACCATCCAGTGCGATCTTACCAAGGAAGAGCTCAACAGAGTCAGTCCGTTCTCTTCCGCAAAGGAGCTGTGAGAGAAACTGATCGAACTTCACGAAGGCACCTTGGAAACTAAGGTGAGTAAGCGTTATTTGTTATTTAATAAACTATACAATTTAAAAATGCAGGAAGGCGAGACGGCAAGTTCGTTACACGCTCGAATTCAAGATATTCTGAATTCTCTTCATGGAATCGGGCAAAAGGTAGAAAATAGGGACATTATAAGGTATGCTCTTAACTCGTTTCCTAGGAGTACATTGTGGGCATCAATGGTAGATGCCTACAAAGTCTCCAAGGATTTGTCTTCTTTAAAATTAGATGAATTTTTTAGTAAATTTGAACTTCATGAACAAACTAATGCACAGCCATCCGAGAAGGGTATTGCTTTGGTTGTAGGTACGAGTCGAACACGGGAATCAAGAGTACAGTGAAAAATTGAATCGGAATCAGAAGATGAACCCGACTCAGAAGATTCAGAAGATGAACTGACCAGCGAACTAGTGAATCTCGTGAAGAAGCTCTACAAGAAGAAGAAGGGCTTCAACAAGAAAGATCTGAAGAAGGCAGTTCAATCCAAGGAGGCCCAACCAAACTCGAAGGTAAAGTTTGAAGTCACCTGCTACGGGTGTAACCAGAAGGGGCACATCAAAGCAAACTGCCCCAACCAAAAGGAAGCCAAGAAGCAAAGAAGAAAGAAGGCCCTAAAGGCAACGTGGGATGAATCTTCCTCGGAGGACGACGATGACGAACTCGATCAGACGAGTCTACCCGCACTGATGGCCCGGGACCAGATCATCGAGAGCGAGAGCGAGTCAGAGGCCGAGTCCGAGCAAAGCCACGGATCCGCATCCGTTTCAGAAGGGCCAGACTCCACTGTAAGTATTCCAAGGCTCAATAATTTAGTTAATTACTTATTATGCAAGTTAGCTAAGTCAAACATTAGGATTAAATCACTTCTAAAGGAAGTAGCTGTCCTTAAAGAAGTGACTAACACTAATTTATTACTTGATCAAGTTCAGACTGGAAACTCAACTCAAGTTCAAAAACTTGAGGAAGAAAATTCTAGTTTGAAAAATCAGGTAAAAGATTTAAAAAATACCTTAGAACAGTTTTCTCTGGGCTCCAAGAATTTGGACCTAATTCTTGGGACACAAAGAGCCGTCTACAACAGAACTGGGCTAGGATATAAAAGTAAAAAGAAATATAGATCTTATCTATCCTTAATAAACAAACAAAGTAGTAAATCAGTCCAAGCATGGGTCCCCAAGTCCAAATTGATCAATCAAGTTGGACTTGACCAATACTGGGTTTCGAAGGATCAAATACACTACCTCGATAGACCATATCGAGGCTATGATCCAGGGAGAGCTAAAAGAAAAACGATCTTAAAAATTTAAAATTCGAAATTAATTAATAAATTCAAAATTCAAAATTCAAAATTCAAATTAAAAATTCGAAATTAACTTATAAATTCTAAATTCAAAATTCAAATTAAAAATTCGAAATTAACTTATAAATTCAAAATTCAAAATTCAGAATCAAATTAAAAATTCGCAATTAACTTATAAATTCTAAATTCAAAATTCAAATTAAAAATTAGAAATTAACTTATAAATTCTAAATTCAAAATTCAGAATCAAATTAAAAATTCAAAATTAACTTATAAATTCTAAATTCAAAATTCAAAATTCAAATTAAAAATTTGAAATTAACTTATAAATTCTAAATTCAAAATTCAGAATCAAATTAAAAATTTGAAATAACTTATAAATTCTAAATTCTAAATTCAAAATTCAAAATTCAAAATCAAATTAAAAATTCAAAATTAACTTATAAAGTCTAAATTCAAAATTCAATATCAAATTAAAAATTCAAAATTAACTTATAAATTCTAAATTCAAAATCAAATTAAAAATTTGAAATTAAATTATAAATTCAAAAAATAGCTGGAGGACCCAAACTAGCTGGCACCTCCAACTGAACTACCCGACAGGGTAACTGAACCTATTTTACCCGAAATGAGTAAAAACAAGAGTAGATAACCCGGCAGGGTAATTAAGGTTAGATTAAAACGGGCTAAGTTTAACTTGAACCACAGTACTGGTGAAGTTTTTGGATGATAGTACGTTAGGGAAGCTTTGGCATCGCATGTCTAGGAAGATATGA
Organism: Zingiber officinale; assembly: GCF_018446385.1. NCBI lineage: Eukaryota > Viridiplantae > Streptophyta > Magnoliopsida > Zingiberales > Zingiberaceae > Zingiber > Zingiber officinale. The sequence goes on along the minus strand of NC_055987.1, from coordinate 57,808,392 downwards.
CTTCGACCTGTTGCATTTGGACAAGTGGAACTGACCGAAGCTACCCTTAAATGGATCCTAACTAGTTAGACCAAGGATTAGTATTAAGTTCAATGGGTAGGACTATTTGGAAAACCTCGAAGGCATGGTTACTTTAATGAGCTCCTTGTGACTCACTATAGCCCAGAAGTTTATCCAAAGAATGCTTACTTGTTGAACCCAAAGCTAAACCTGAATCTAACGCAAAGTTCAACCAGACCCTTAATTTCAATAATAATTCATCTCACAACCATTATAGGATTCCCTGATTGACAATTTAGATCGGGTGAGATGACTAAGAAATTAAACTATGAAAATTGTTTTAAAAACTTAAATTTCAAAATTGTTTTAAAACTTAAATTTCAAAATTGTTTTAAAAAACTTAAATTTCAAATTGTTAAAAACTTAAATTTCAAAATTGTTTTAAAAACTCAAATTTCAAAATTGTTTTAAAAACTTAAATTTCAAAATTGTTTTAAAAACTCAAATTTCAAAATTGTTTTAAAAACTCAAATTTCAAAATTGTTTTAAAAAACTTAAATTTCAAATTGTTTTAAAAACTTAAATTTCAAAATCGTTTTAAAAACTCAAATTTCAAAATTGTTTAAAAAACTTAAATTTCAAAATTGTTTTAAAAACTTAACTTTCAAATTTTTTTTAAAAACTCAATTTCAAAATTGTTTTAAAAACTTAAATTTCAAAATTGTTTTAAAAATTTAACTTTCAAAATTATTTTAAAACTCAAATTTCAAAATTATTTTAAAACTCAAATTTCAAACTCAAAATTATTTTGAAACTAATTTTAATCTCAAAAATTTGATTAACTATAAAATCTTTTCAAAATACTAATTAAAAGTAACCATAGAATTAAGTGTTTGTTCGAATACAATTAAGTAAGATAGAAAAATCTAAGGAGTCTACTTCAATTAAGCTATCTTTAAATCCATTAAAAACCAATTCAAACTACTTCATGTGTAGGAATTGGATCAATGGATGTTGGATAGTGGATGCTCCAGACATATGACTGGAGATAAATTGAAGTTTACTAAACTCAAGTACAAGAAGTTAGGATCAGTTGCATTCGGTAACGACGGTAAACTTAAAGTAATCGGAAAAGGTAATATTGAACTGAGATTTCATTATTCGAAATGTCTTATTGGTTGAAAATTTTAACTTTAATTTACTAAGTATAAGTCAATTATGTGACAGCGGATATCTAGTCAATTTTGATAAATCTGGATGTCTAGTTAAAAACATCGAAAACCCTGAAATAAGACTTAAAGGACTTAGGAAGAATAACATCTACACAATTGACCTATCAATATCCTCAATAAAGTGTCTCCTGACACAACAAGAGGAAACCCAACTGTGGCACAGAAGACTGGGTCACACTCACACTAGACTCATTTAAAAAATGAGTCAAAATGGTCTAGTTAGAGGTTTGTCCAAATTAAAATTTGTTGAAAACTCAATCTGTGATGCGTGTCAAAAAGGAAAACAAACCAAGTCAACCCATAAGTCAACCAACCTAGAAAGAACTAACACCGTACTTGAGCTCCTTCACCTTGACCTATTTGATTCACATGGAGCCAATATTGCTTAGTAATAATTGATGACTACTCTAGGTACACATGGGTAATATTCCTAAAAACAAAAGATGAAACCTATGAAATATTTAGCAAATTTTGCAAATTAACAGAAAATGAAAAAGATACTAAAATCAAAAGAATAAGGAGTGATCACGGGGGGGAATTTGAAAATCATAGGTTTACCCAGTTTTGTAAAATAAATGGATACCAACATGAATTTTCATGTCCTAGAACCCCCAACAAAATGGTCTAGTAGAACGTAAAAATAGAACATTACAAGAAGCCGCTAGAACTATGCTAAACGAATATAACTTAAATCATCAATTTTGGGCTGAAGCAATAAATACTGCAAATTATATTCAAAACAGAATTTTAAGTAACAAACTTCACAATAAGACACCTTATGAACTTTACTACCATAAAATTCCCAATCTAAACTATCTAAAAGTATTTGGGTGTAAAGTTCACATTTTAAACACTAAAGATTACTTAGGAAAATTTACATCCAAGTCTAACCAAGGAATATTCTTAGGATACTCCTCTACAAGTAGGGTCTTTAGAGTATATAATCAAAATACCTTGAAAGTTGAAGAAACAACTAATGTAATATTTGATGAAGAAAACAACCTATCCAATATAAATGAAAATATTGACATCGCCCCAAGAGCTATAGAAGATGATGAAGTTCAACCTAACCTTAATGAGTCAGAAGAACCAGTTTCTGACCCACAGACGAGACCAACTAGAGTAAGTACCTCTCACCCACCTGACCAAATTTTGGGTGACCCAAACCTAGGAGTCAGAACTAGATCATCCTATAGAAACCTAAGTCAGATTGCCCTTATTTCTAAAATTGAACCTAAGACTATAGAAGAAGCCCTACCTGACCCAGATTGGATCATTGCAATGCAGGAAGAATTAGCACAATTTGAGAGAAATCAGGTCTGGGACCTTGTACCTAAACCCTTAGATAAATCTATAATAGACACCAAATGAGTTTTTAGGAACAAGTTGGATGATCACGGTGATATAATAAGAAACAAAGCTAGGCTAGTAGCCAAAGGGTTTAGTCAAGTAGAAGGCTTAGACTATGATGAAACCTATGCTCCAGTAGCTAGACTCGAATCCATTAGGATGTTATTAGCCTATGCAGAAAATAAAGGGTTTAAGTTGTATCAAATGGACGTTAAGTCAGCCTTCCTAAATGGGTTTATCAAGGAAGAGGTCTACGTAAGCCAACCTCTAGGGTTTGAAGACTTAGACTACCCAAACCATGTATTCAAATTAAAAAAGGTATTATATGGACTAAAACAAGCCCCTAGGGCATGGTATGAAAGATTATCTAACTACTTAATATCCAAAGGCTTTAACCAAGGACAAATAGATCCGACCTTATTTGTAAAAACTATAGAAAAAGATATCTTTATAGCCCAAATCTATGTTGACGACATAATTTTTGGCTCAACTAACTCTAAGTTTTTAAAAGAATTTGTTAAATTAATGGAAAATGAATTCGAAATGAGTATGGTTGGGGAACTTAACTTTTTCTTAGGTTTACAAATAAAACAAACCAAAGATGGAATCTACATTTATCAAACTAAATATGCTAAGGAGTTAATCAAAAAATTCTGCATGGAAAATTCAAAAATTATAAATACTCCAATGACAACCAACATTAACATTGACTCTGATCCTGAAGGAAAACCAGTAGATCCAAAATACTATAGGAGTGCCATAGGTAGCTTACTTTACCTAACTGCAAGCCGACCCGACATATTGTTTGCAGTAGATATGTGCGCAAGATACCAATCCTGTGCAAGAGAGTCACACCTAACATATGTTAAAAGAATACTTAGTTATATTAAAGGAACTCTAAATGTAAGACTTTGGTACCCAAGAACTTGCACCTTTGATCTTTATGGCTATTCTGACTCAGACTATGCCGGGTGTAAATTAGATAGAAAAAGTACAAGTGGTAGCTGCCAGATTCTAGGTCAGTGCCTAGTAAGTTGGTCAAGTAGAAAGCAACATTGTGTTGCTCTATCCACTACAGAAGATGAATACATAGCTCTAGAAGAATGTGCATCTCAACTGTTGTGGATGATGCATACGTTAAAAGACTATCAACTAGAATATAAAAATACAAAAATCTTTATTGATAATATCAGCTCAATTAATCTGACCAAAAATCCTATTCACCATTCTAGGACTAAACACATAGAGGTAAAACACCACTTTGTAAGGGATCACGTAGCTAAAGGTGAAATTGCACTCAACCATGTTGAGTCCAAATCAAATCTAGCTGACATCTTTACAAAACCCTTACCTGAACTTGAGTTCAGTGCACTTAGAAGGCAAATAGGAATGTGTTGGGTAGAGTAGGTGTCTCATTTTATTGTGTTTTCAAAATCTAGGAAAAATAATTTTCAAAATTCCACTTTATTTTTCAAATTGGACTTAGCCTAAGCTTTCCCCCTAGAAATCTTGTTCCCCTAGACTCAAACTAGAGCATCTTACAAACACCTAGGTATACCTTGATTGTGTTTGAAAAACTTAGAATGGTATGAGATGCATAGGGTACAGCCTGGACTCAAGAATGCTTATATCTGTGCATCAATATGAGTCTGGGCTTTAAACAGTCAATATATATTAATCAAGTCAAGTCTTCCAGCTCTAGTCAAAGCTAACTGGACCAAATTGACTTAACTTGACTAACCATGTGAAAGTTGTTGCTCTATAGGCAATCAACAAGTAGCTAAAGGTTAGACAGTTGGTAAAGGACACTCAATTTTCTAGTTAAGCATGTTTGATCTTTAAGGCTCTGATACCTAGTAAGTTAATCTATTGAACATGATTCATGCTTGGACTTAAGGACCAACTGACTTTAAATGAATAACCTAAACCAAAGTTTTAGCTACACTGCTCCCTCCTAGCCCTAAAATTTAAGCTAAGTTTTTTTAAGCCATAGCCTTCCAATCCAATACTTGCAAAGAACTTAGTTTTATTTTCAAAATTCTAAAACTGAGCTTACTTTGAAATCTAACTTTATAAATTACTGTTTTCTTAAGTAGAGCAAAGATTTCAAAGCTACTTCAAAGGATTCTAAATAAAGATTATTGTTTTACTAGCTTTTTAACTATCAAAAAGATCCACTTTCTAGAAACTTTTTCTAAGTTTCTAAAAAGCTAACATCATTTAACCTGTTAAATATTTTCTGACTTAGCTAAACTGTTAAATTTTTTTCAGAACCCTTGTTAAATTAAAATGACTATTTTTACTTATTTTTGATATATGGCAAAGGGGGAGAAATAAAATTCAAAATTAAAATAAAAAAGGGGGAGCAACAGTTAAGGGGGAGCATATAGTTGGCGCTAAACTTTAATTTCGTAGGGTTTACTTTAGCAAATTTACTTTGTTAAATGTGTTAATCTATTTTTAGCAAATTTGCCTGTGTTAAAAGTATTCATCTATTTCATCTATTTGCTTGTTTACTTAACTTTGAATTTAAGTTGTCATAATCAAAAAGGGGGAGATTGTTGGTGCGGGGAGCATCCGACGATCGAACTCGTGTTTTGATAATGACAAAGGATTCAAAGTTAAGGTGTTTTGTAATCTAACAAGTCTGCTTGAGGATTTCAGAAAAGTCCTAGCTGCGGTTAGGCAAAGGAAAAACCCTAGGGGGTGGCAACCCTAAGTTATAGGGGGTGGTAACCCTATGCGGAAAGTCTTGGCAGGTCGATGGCTTCAGGCAAAAGTCCTAGGGGGTGGTAACCCTAGGTGGAAAGTCCTGGTGTCGCGAACCAGGTGAAAGATTAGATCAGCCGGGAAGCGGAAGTCCAGCAGAAAGTCCGGGAGCCTCGAGTGCCGAGCAAAAGTCCAGTCGATCTGGAGGATCGAACTGGCATCAGGCAATCTCTCCTGAGGGGAGTAGGTGAGGACGCGTTCCCCGTAGAGGGAACAGTAGGCGTCGGGTCGACCTAGGGTTTCTGGTCGGAAACCCGAAGTCAGACTCGGACAGTCCGGAGACTGTCTATACTTCATTTATCATATTTATTGTGCTAACTTTGTGTTGCAGGATAGTGTTTGGGATTAACGTATCTTGCAGGTGCAAAGGAGAAACCTAAAGCCTCGGATGAACAGTGTCCGAGGCGCCTTCATGGAGCTTGGAGGCGCCTTGGGTGCAAGACTGGAGCTGGCTGCGAGAAGCTGTTCAAGGCGCCCTGATGAACAGTGGAAGGCGCCTTGAACAGATGAAGGTGCCCTGTGAACAGTGGAAGGCGCCTTGAATCTGTGATAAGATTCGACCAGTTCACTCCTTATCTCCGCAGTTGACTCGGCCTATTCAAGGCGCGTTGGGTAGCATTCAAGGCGCCTTGAACACTATTTATAAAGGGGGTTCGACCAGCAGCTTGAATCAATGATTTCCAAGTCTTCCTTCTGCATTTAGCTGCTAACGAACTCATCTCGAAGTGCTGCAACTTGACGCCGACGACGCGAACCTTCAATTTAGAATTTCCTATTGTCGGTATAATTTATTTATTGTATTTCCTTGTAAATCATCTTTTGTAAATTTATCATCTTATAGTTGTTGCCCACCGAAAGCGATTAAGGATCGCGGGCCTTCGAGTAGGAGTCGCCTTAGGCTCCGAACGAAGTAAATCCTCCGTGTTCTTCTGTGTGTCTTTCTCTATCTCATTTCTGCTGCATTAATTTCTGAACGACGTTTTAATTACTCCGATAGTTTTACGATTCCGAAAATCAAACGATTTAGCCACGAGCGCTATTCACCCCCCCCTCTAGCGCTTCTCGATCCAACATAGTAAGCTCAAAGTTGCTTTCTTTTGCTCTATTTTATAGCATGATTAGTAAGTTCAAAGTTTCTTTCTTTTGCTCTATTTTATAGCATGATTAGTAAGTTCAGATTTGCTTTCCTTTGCTTTGTTTTATAACATGCTTAGAGAGTTCAGATCTGCTTCCCTTGTGTTATTTTTATATAGCATGCTTGGTTAGTTGTAATCCTACACTTGTTAGATATATCTACAGGATTCTAATAAGCTCTAATCAAGGAGTATCAGAAGTATGAGTAAAGAAAAGACTAGAGTTTGGTTAAAAAGAAAAAACTAGTAAATTAAAGTAAGAGGCTAATACCCGACTTCCAAGGTTGTCGTTAAATAAATCCAGGTGACCAATTCCAAGGTCTTGGCCCTGGTAAGACCAAGGTCTTTACCTCATAGGACTAGAGGCTCGCTACCTCAGTCACTATTAGAGAGCGCGCAAAACAAAGATGGTACTAAGCCTGGGCCCAAAGAAGAAGAAAAGAAAAGAAAAGAAAAAGGAGAAGAAAGTAAAAGAGAAATTAAAAGATTAATTTCTGGTATAAAGATATAAGAAAATGAAACAAGTATTATGCTTAGAATCAATAGAAGTTAGTTTCTTTAATTCTGAGCCTACAGTAGTAGTTTCATTATTTTCCTATCAGTTAGTGAGCATGTTTAGTATTCAATTTTATTTCTGTATACCATGAGTACATGTAGCTTTGCTTTTAGCATTTCAGTTTTAGTATTGTTGCATTCTTTTTATGCACTTCGAGTTTTTGTGAGATAGATTAGTACTTACTAAGCGTTTCGCTTATAGTTTTATTTTTCCTCCTATTGCAGATAAAGGAAAAAGCTAAGATATGAAAGGGAGGCGATAGGGTGGTGGTGGTGATGAAGGTGTGTGATGACTGGACTATGGAGAGATCCAGAGTGTTAGAGTGTATACTAAAAGCCTAGCTTTTGGTATAAAAATTTATCTAGAAATAAGAATCACATTGGTCAAATGTCTACATTTATGATAAATGTAGTTGTTCAATTAATTTATATTGTAAATAACATGGTATGTGGTGTCACACACAGAGGATCATGTTATCAGTATCTTATAAATTATAAACAGTAGCTCACGACCATAATGGAAAGGAACAAACCATTGGAAGGTCGTAGTGTAATTAGGTATCAGTTTATCTTGACTGTATAATTACACTAGTACACTCAGAGTGTATTGAGTAGGACCATATGAGGTCATTTCTTTTATACTGACTTTATAAAGAAACAAAGACCTCGGTTATTATGGAAGTGTGTGCTCTTAATCCTAATATAATAACAAGCACATATATTTGATATTTATTTCTTTAATTTATCAATGGGTGAGATTTAGTTCGATAAATCAATAAGCCCGATAAATTGGGAAACTGTGTCCTAGAGATACTAGGTTGATAATGCCCTCAAGAGGAGCTCATAAGGATTGTCATGTTAAACCCTGCAGGTGGACTTAGTCCGACATGATAATAAGGTTGAGTGGTACTACTCTTGGACTAAGATATTAATTAAATGAGTTGTCAGTAACTCACTTAATTAGTGGACATTCGATATCTTAAACACAGGGAGATTAACACACTCATAATAAGAAGGAGCCCAAAAATGTAATTTGGGATTGGTGCGGTAGTTCAATAATAGTTCTCTAGTGGAATGAATTATTATTGATAAAATTAAGTTGTGTGTTCGGGGCGAACACGGGATGCTTAATTTTATCGGGAGACCAAAACCAATTCCTCCTCTCGGTCCTTATCGTAGCCTCTTATTTATAGAGTTCTATACCCACCTATACCCACCTTCTATACCCACCAATAAGGGGCCGGCCAAGCTAGCTTGGGAACCAAGCTAGGGCCTGCCTAGGTATAAATTGGGTGGCCGGCTGAACCCAAGCTAGTGGGGGCCGGCCAAATTAAATTAAAAAGGGATTTTAATTTTAGTTTTTATTATGTGGAAGAAATAATTTATTAAAGAGAATTAAAATTAAAATATCTCTCTTGTAAAAGATCTATAAAAGATTAAAGAAAGAGATTAGATCTCTTTCCTTATTTGTAGATTGGTGAGTTATTTTATTTTCTCTTTAAAAATTATCCACATGTTGATAAAATTAAAATTATAGAAATTTCCTTTTATCAACCATGAAGAGATTTTTAAAGAGAAATTTTATTTTTAAAATTTTCGGAAACAAATTAGGAAGTTTTAATTTGTTGTTTAAAACTTGTCTAATTTATTTCCTCTTGATGTGGCCGGCCATTAGAGATTAATTGGGGAAATATTATTTTTTTTTTCTCAATTAAATCATGTCAAGGGAATTAAGGAAATTTTATTGTAATTAAATTTCCTAATTTGCCTAGGCCAAGGAATATAAAAGAAGGAGTGAGGGTGCCTTCACAAGAGACAACCTCTATTATTCTCCCTCTCCTATTCTTTGGTGTGGCCGGCCAACATCTTCTCCCTTTCTTCCTCTTTGTGGTGGCCGAAATTCTCTATTGCTTGGAGCTCTTGTGGAGGCCGGATACTACTTGGAGAAGAAGAAGAAGAAGGAGAGAAAGCTTGCATCTCTTGGAGCTTGGTTGGTGTTTTTCTTCTTCCTTGGTGAAGCTTTATTTTTTTGTGGCCGAACCTAGCTAGGAGGAGAAGAAGGTGGTTGGTGGTTTCTCATCTCGGAAGATCGTTGCCCACACAACGTCCGAGGTTAGAAGAGGAATACGGTAGAAGATCAAGAGGTTTTTCTACAAGGTATAACTAGTAATTTTTCTTTCCGCATCATACTAGTTATTTATGGAAATAATACCAAATACAAGAGGCTTACGATTCTAGAATTTCGAATATGTTTTTCGATGTTGTGTTCTTTTGTTTTTTCTTTTCCTTGTGATTTGATTGTTCTTTTTGGTTAACCTAAAGTTATTTTAGGAAATTAAATATTAGCTTTCTATAAAAGGTTTTGTCTAGTCGGTGGTGGTTGCTCCCGTATCCAAGAAGGTCATGTGCCTCGCCACGTCAGTACTGGGAACCGATTATGGAAATTAATATTTAATGGAATTAATAACTTAAGGCGATTTGGGTCGAACGTGTTAAGTTCCGCAGGAGACCCAAGTCAAAACCTAAAAGAACGAATAGATTAAGTTTTGGATCAAACGTGTTAAGTTCCGCAGGCGATCCAAAATTTAATTTAAAAGAACACATGGTAGCTAGGAAAAGGTTCAGACCTTTGTACAAAATTTTTGTAGAGTGGAACCTCTAGGTTTTCCGAGTAGCAACCAACAATTGGTATCAGAGCTAGGGTTTTGCCTCTGTGTATTTGGTATTAGTTTAATTAAGCACATGTCATACATAATTTAGGCAGGTTAATAGTAGGATGTGCTAACTTTGTGGATGCAGGATCCAACTATTATGGCTTTTAGTTATTATGTGTGTAATTGGACCCTTGGACATGTCAAGGGCATTTATCTGTGTGTGCATGATTGTATTAAAATACAGCAGGAGCTGTATTTAGTTTTATTAGGATTTTATTTTTGATCTAGATACATGTACATTCCTTTTATGGAATATAGGATCAAAATGTAAAATTCTATTTATGTCGCGGATCGAATCTTGCAAAGCGTGGAACCTTCTAAGGACCAGAGGCGCAGCGGAACTAGGAGCAAGATGGATGCGACAGCTAGACCCGGTGGCGTTGGCCAAATATGGCAGCAGCTTGGGATGACAACACACGGAGGACAACCAGAGATAAAAGCCATAATAGTTGAAAATTAAATTTTTCTATTTATTGCTTTTATATTGTGCTGTGTGTGCATGTTAGTTTACAAGTTTAGTAGGCTAGCATAGTTAAAATTCCTCATTTATAAATAACTAAGTGGGAGAGGGATTTTTAAGTAAATCCCATGGTCTCCATTACTGGTTTGTAAGTGATGCAAACAAGCTTGCGCGTTGGCTCTGAGTGTCTTCCTCCATAACGGATGAGTTTGTTTGTAGATCACTAGAACAAACTTCCATTTTTGGATGACTATAGGAAGTTAATTAAGAGCGTGTGATCTTCCCCAACGGAAGGGGCATAATCTTATTAATGGACTTAGTGTCAAGTAATGGTATACACTTAGACACATCTAATAGTATCCTCCCCATCGGAGTCACTGCTATTATTTGTGTGACCAAATGAAACCAACTATTAATTTGTCATAAAACTAGGTTGACAAGATAATAAAATTAAAGGGTTAAAACCCCTCTTACAAATGATTGATTTTGTATACGTCCACACTAACGTGGCATACAAAATTAACGGTGTTTGAGATAATTTTATTTGTCATAAAGTTACGTTGACAAGATAGTTAATGGGTAAAACCCTCCTCTTACAAATGTTAATTTTGTATACGTCCACACTAACATGGCATGCAAAATTCACGGTGTTTTGAGGTGTTGGTAAATTTAAATAGTATTGTTAGAGGAATCAATATTATTTTAAATTTAGAGTCTTGACCAAATATTTGATTAAAGATAGACCAACTATTAATTTTATTCGTCATAAAGTAAGGTTGACGAGATAATAAAATTAAATGATAAAATTTCCTCTTTGAATTTGTATACGTCCACACTAACGTGGCATACAAAATTCATGGGGATTTTTAAGGAGTTGGTCTTAACCAAATATTTTTGTGATTCTTAGGATGATGGTCAATCCCTAGCTGATATACTTAGGATAGACTTAGTGGTCCCAATAATAATTGATTGGAAATAGGATTTGGACATTAAGGTAGACTGCCCTCTTAGAACTAAGAACAATTTAGGTGTATTTAATTCATTAGTTGAAACATGTCTAGTGGTGTTATCTACCAGAACCTGGAGTGTAGATACAGATGCCATTAATCATGTCTGCAATTCATTGCAGGGTTCCAGGAAACCCGACAACTAAATGAAAATAAAAACACCGTCCACATGAGCATTACTGCAAAAATAGTAGCTGTTGCAGTGGGAGAGGTTTATTCTCTAATAGGAATAAAATATGGATTATTAGAAATTGTCTTTACATACTAAGTTTAGAAAGAACCTGATTTCAGTTTCTAAACTATTCAAAGAACATGATATTCTGTCTCTTTTAATAACAAAGTTGTTATTAAGAAAAAGAGGGAAGTTATCTATTCTGGTACGTTGGTTGGCAATTTATAAATCCAATAACTCTCACGATGCAACAAATGAAAATTAGTAACACATCTTCTAACTTTAAGAGAAAGTAACCTTCGGAAATGAACCAATTATATCTTTGGCATCTAAGGCTAGGTTATATTAACTTGAGTATGATTCATTGGTAGCTGATGAACTTTTGGGTTCATTAGTAGTGGAAATCTTTCCAACCTGCGAGTCTTACTTGGAAGGAAAAATAACCAAGAAGCTTTCAAGTCTAAGGGGTATGGAGTCAAAGATATGTTGAAATTGGTTCATTCTGATTTGTGTGATCCTATGACTATCCAAGCAAGAGGTTGTTTCAAATATTTCGTCTATTTTATAGACAACTATTTGATATACGGATACATTTACTTGATGTGCCACAAGTCTAAGTGCTTTGATTAGTTCAAAGAGTATGAGGCTGATGTGGAGAAATGTCAAGGTAAAAGTATCAAGACACTACGGTGAGATCGTAGTGGCAAGTACCTCTTGGGAGAATTTAGGAGTCACTTATCAGAAGTAGGGATTCAATCCCAACTAACTACACCTAGGTATATCCCAACAGAATGGTGTAGAAAAGGAAGGACTCTTATGGAAATAAGTAGATTGATGATGAGTTATTTAGAAAATTACCAAATTCATTTTAAGGATATACTCTGGAAACGGAAGTGAACATAGTACCTTCCAAATTCATAACTCTCTACTCATATAGAATTGCTGAATAAGCGTAAGCCTATTCTGAAGCATATTCGGATTCAGATAGTCCAGCACATATGCTGAAGAGAGACAATGAAAAGTTGGACAGGAATTCACTTGTTTGTGGGTTATCCTAGAGAAATGAAAGTAGGTTTATAGTCTTAAAAATCAGAAGGTCATTATTAGCATCAATGATCGATTTTTAGAAAAGAACTATGTAATAAACCTCATGCCCATAAGAAAATTTGTTCTTAAGGAAATAATAAAAGACATGTCTAATCTAGTACCAACTGTACAAGATGAGATACCACAAGGAAACTGCAACACGTATCACAAATGATACACAATTGCAGAAAGTGCCTCATCGTAGTGGGAGGGTTGTTAGGCACCTAAAAAGATTTATGTTTTGGGAGAATTTTTGGACTCGATCCCTGGAGGACATGAATCTGATCTCCGGACATATGACGAAGCACTCCAAGATAAAGATGCAATATCTTGGCAAAGAGTAATGAATAAAAGAATTAGAATATATGTATTCTAATAAAATCTGGAAGCTTATAGAACCACCAAATGGTATAAAAGCCTTTGGGTGTAAAAAGGTCTATATTAGGAAAAGATGGATAGACAGGAAGGTAGAAACTCTCAAAGCAAGGCTAGATGAAAAAGGAAACTTTTTCACTGGTAGCCATGCTTAAGTCTATCCGGATTCTTTTATCTATTTGGCAAGTGGATGTCAAGACAGCATTCCTTAATGGAAGTCTAGAAGAAAACATCCATATAAAACAACCAGAAGGGTTCATTGCAAAGGGCTAAGAGCATCTTGTGTAAAGCTCAATCAGTCTATGGACTGAGGCAAAGCTTCAAGGTCTTGGAACATTCGGTTTATCAAAGTAATCCAGACCTATGGATTTATTGAGTAAACGGATAAGTTTTGTGTATACAAAAGGTGTGATGGAAGCGTGGTGGTATTTCTTGTACTATACGTAGATAACATTTTTGGTAGTTGGAAACAATATCAAAATGTTGTCAGAAGTAAGGGTATGGTTGTCCAAATAATTCGATATAAAAGACTTGGGAGAATGAATATATTCTTGAGATCAAAGTAATAAGGGATCGCAAGAAAAGAATATTTTACTTATCCCAAGCTTCATACATCGGAAAAATCCTTGCTCGTTTTAAACATACAAAACTCCAAGAAAGGTTTCTTACCTTTTCAGGATGGAGTAACTTTATCTAAAGATATGTCTCTGTAGACATCAAAGGAGATAAAGGAAATAAAGACAGTTCTTTATGCTACGGCTGTTGGAAGCCTAATGTATGCTATGCACGAGATCAGAAATATGTTTTGCCAAGGGCATAGTTAGCAGATATCAAAGTAACCTTGGACAAGGACAGTGGACTGCAGTAAAGCATATATTGTAGTACCTTAGAGGCACTAGAGATTATATGCTAGCTTACAAGGCAGTTAATTTAGTCCTTGTGGGTTGCATGGATTTTGACTTCCAATCAGATAGGGACAATAATAAGTCAACCTCGGGGTTTTGTGTTTACTTTAGAGAGGTAAAGTCATAACTATGGAAGAGTGATAAGCATAGGTGTTTTTCTGGACTCCACCATAGAAGCTTAGTATATGGCAAGCCTCTGAGGTAGTCATAAAAGCTGAATGACTCAATAATCTCAAGATAGACTTAGATATGATTTCTGGTTTGTCCAAAGATTATTACAATTTATTGTAATAATATTGGTGCAGTAGTAAACTCGAAGAAACCATAAGTCTATAAAGGCAAGTAAACACAATAGAGCGCAAGTACCACCCAATACGAGAAATCGTATAAACGAGGAGAAGTTGTTGCTGCCTAGATTGCATCAGGTGATGACCTATAGATCCTTCCACCGAGGTCCTTAAGGCAAGAGCTTTTGATGGACATGTTGAAGGGTTAGGAATCAGATGTATGGCAGCAGATATAGCAGCTTAGTCTTTTAGTATAAGTGGGAGATTGTTAGAGTGTATACTAAAAGCCTAGCTTTTGGTATAAAAATTTATCTAGAAATAAGAATCACATTGGTCAAATGTCTACATTTATGATAAATGTAGTTGTTCAATTAATTTATATTATAGATAACATGGTATGTGGTTTCACACACAGAGGATCATGTTATCAGTATCTTTTAAATTATAAACAGTAGCTCACGACTATAATGGAAAGGAACAAACCATTGGAAGGTCGTAGTGTAATTAGGTATCAGTTTATCTTGACTGTATAATTACACTAGTACACTCAGAGTGTATTGAGTAGGACCATATGAGGTCGTTTCTTTTATACTGACTTTATAAAGAAACAAAGACCTCGGTTATTATGGAAGTGTGTGCTCTTAATCCTAATATAATAACAAGCACATATATTTGATATTTATTTCTTTAATTTATCAATGGGTGAGATTTAGTTCGATAAATCAATAAGCCCGATAAATTGGGAAATGATATCACTTATAGTGTGTGTTGTTGATTATAGAAGGAAACTGTGTCCTAGAGATACTAGGTTGATAATGTCCTCAAGAGGAGCTCATAAGGATTGTCATGTTAAACCCTGCAGGTGGACTTAGTCCGACATGATAATAAGGTTGAGTGGTACTACTCTTGGACTAAGATATTAATTAAATGAGTTGTCAGTAACTCACTTAATTAGTGGACATTCGATATCTTAAACAGGAGATTAACACACTCATAATAAGAAGGAGCCCAAAATGTAATTTGGGATTGGTGCGGTAGTTCAATAATAGTTCTCTAGTGGAATGAATTATTATTGATAAAATTAAGTTGTGTGTTCGGGGCGAACACGGGATGCTTAATTTTATCGGGAGACCAAAACCAATTCCTCCTCTCGGTCCCTATCGTAGCCTCTTATTTATAGAGTTCTATACCCACCTATACCCACCTTCTATACCCACCAATAAGGGGTCGGCCAAGCTAGCTTGGGAACCAAGCTAGGGCCGGCCTAGGTATAAAATTGGGTGGCCGGCCCTAGCTTGAACCCAAGCTAGTGGGGGCCGGCCAAATTAAATTAAAAAGGGATTTTAATTTTAGTTTTTATTATGTGGAAGAAATAATTTATTAAAGAGAATTAAAATTAAAATATCTCTCTTGTAAAAGATCTACAAAAGATTAAAGAAAGAGATTAGATCTCTTTCCTTATTTGTAGATTGGTGAGTTATTTTATTTTCTCTTTAAAAATTATCCACATGTTGATAAAATTAAAATTATAGAAATTTCCTTTTATCAACCATGAAGAGATTTTTAAAGAGAAATTTTATTTTTAAAATTTTCGGAAACAAATTAGGAAGTTTTAATTTGTTGTTTAAAACTTGTCTAATTTATTTCCTCTTGATGTGGCCGACCATTAGAGATTAATTGGGGAAATATTATTTTATTTTTCTCAATTAAATCATGTCAAGGGAATTAAGGAAATTTTATTGTAATTAAATTTCCTAATTTGCCTAGGCTAAGGAATATAAAAGAAGGGGTGAGGGTGCCTTCACAAGAGACAACCTCTATTATTCTCCCTCTCCTATTCTTTGGTGTGGCCGGCCAACATCTTCTCCCTTTCTTCCTCTTTGTGGTGGCCGAAATTCTCTATTGCTTGGAGCTCTTGTGGAGGCCGGATACTACTTGGAGAAGAAGAAGAAGGAGAGAAAGCTTGCATCTCTTGGAGCTTGGTTGGTGTTTTTCTTCTTCCTTGGTGAAGCTTTATTTTTTTGTGGCCGAACCTAGCTAGGAGGAGAAGAAGGTGGTTGGTGGTTTCTCATCTCGGAAGATCGTTGCCCACACAACGTCCGAGGTTAGAAGAGGAATACGGTAGAAGATCAAGAGGTTTTTCTACAAGGTATAACTAGTAATTTTTCTTTCCGCATCATACTAGTTATTTATGGAAATAATACCAAATACAAGAGGCTTACGATTCTAGAATTTCAAATATGTTTTTCGATGTTGTGTTCTTTTGTTTTTTCTTTTCCTTGTGATTTGATTATTCTTTTCGGTTAACCTAAAGTTATTTTAGGAAATTAAATATTAGCTTTCTATAAAAGGTTTTGTCTAGTCGGTGGTGGTTGCTCCCATATCCAAGAAGACCATGTGCCTCGCCACGTCAGTACTGGGAACCGATTATGGAAATTAATATTTAATGGAATTAATAACTTAAGGCGATTTGGGTCGAACGTGTTAAGTTCCGCAGGAGACCCAAGTCAAAACCTAAAAGAACGAATAGATTAAGTTTTGGATCAAACGTGTTAAGTTCCGCAGGCGATCCAAAATTTAATTTAAAAGAACACATGGTAGCTAGGAAAAGGTTCAGACCTTTGTACAAAATTTTTGTACAGTGGAACCTCTAGGTTTTCCGAGTAGCAACCAACACCAGAGTTTGCTAGCAAATCTTCAGGACCTATCTGCTTAGAGTTTATGTTTTAGTTCTCTTCTTAAATACTATTATGAAGTTTTGTGAGATTGTGATTGAGTTTGATTCGTATTTGTAGCTTATCATGTCCTACTCTTGGAGTTATGTTTAGTTCTTGTTGCTAGACTAGTTTTCGTTGATTATAGTGTGATTTTATTACTGCGTGGTTGTGAAAAATGTGTTCCAGCCGCCTGTGGCTGCATATATATTGTTTGTATTATGGATTTGGTCACCGGTACAGGGGAGACTCTACCGAAATTTTTCAGTAGGAATTCCTTTGGGCCGTGATAAATCTAACTGATGTTATTAATAGTGTTAGTGACATTAGTAAGTAGAGTATAGATAGGTAACAATCGCCCTTAGAGAGTAGTAGTAAGAAGGGTGGGTTGATACACGCTGTATATGTCGAAACTTTCATTACTCTCTGGAAGAGTAAGGATTGGAGCACTGGTCAGTCTCCTTTTCAATTTAGTAAAGCTCTTCTCGCAGTCATCTATCCATTCATACTTCTTGTTTTTCCTGGTGAGAACTGTTATAGGGGCTGCAATTCTAGAGAAGCCTTCTATAAACTTTCTGTAATAGCCTGCTAGCCTGAGAAAACTTCTGATTTCACTGGCATTCTTTGGTCTATTCCAGTTGCTTACAGCTTCAATCTTTATTGGGTCTACCATTACTCCATCCTTGGAGATAACATGACCCAAAAATGATACTCGATCGAGCCAGAACTCACATTTAGAGAATTTTGCATATAGTTGCCTCTCCTGAAGGATCTGTAATACAGTATTCAGGTGTTCGACATGCTCTTCTTGGGTTCTTGAATAGATGAGGATATCATCGATGAAGACGATCACAAATTTGTCGAGGAATGCCGAGAATACCCGATTCATCAGGTCCATAAACATAGTAGGAGCATTCGTCACTCCGAAAGGGATTACTACGAACTCATAGTGTTCGTATCTTGTTCGGAAAGCCATCTTTGGTATATCCTCCTGTTTCACTTTTACTTGATGATAGCCAGACCTCAGGTCAATCTTAGAGAAGACGGTGGCACCTTTTAACTGGTCGAACAGGTCATCAATCTGCAGTAAAGGGTACCTGTTCTTGATCGTCACCTTATTTAGCGCTCGGTAATCTATGCACATTCGCATAGACCCATCCTTCTTCTTCACAAACAGTACTAAAGCTCGCCATGGAGAGTGACTAGGGCGAATAAGTCCCTTGTCGAGTAACTCCCGTAGCTGTCCCTGAAGTTCCTTCAATTCAGCCGGCGCCATCCGGTAAGGTGCTTTAGAGATCGGTTCAGTACCAGGAATCAATTCGATCTTAAATTCAATCTCTCTATCGGGGGATAACCACGATAGTTCATCGGGGAATACCTCTAGGTAGTTGCGTGAGCTTCCTCAAATATACTTTTTCGTAACCCTGGATCGTTGGGAATACATAAACAATCTCTGAGATATAGTACCCCGCTGCCAGCGATACGGAATCCATCATCCTTTCCTTCTAGGACCTCTTGCATGATCCTTTGGATGCTTGGGTCACATGCTTGCTTTTCTAATATTTCATCGAACAACATCGATACTATTGTCAGGGTAGAGAGTTGTCCGGACATGATTTCGACCCTGTAACACATAATTTCCCTTTGCTTTCCAATAAATTCAAACATCGATTCTGCTTCAGGCCGGAAGATCACCCTTCTTTTACGACACTCGATCGAAGCACCGTACTTGCTCAGGAAATTCATGCCCAATATAATGTCATAATCTTGCATGTCGAGCACTATCAGATCACAATAGAGTTCTCTGTCTGCGATTCTGATAGGTGCGGCTCGCAGCATATGAGTAGATGGCATTACTTCTCCCGAAGGCAGGGTCGTTGAGAACTTGCAATTTAAAGCTTGTGGTGGCATGTCTATCTTCTTTGTGAAAGGCATAGAGACGAACGAGTGCGTTGCCCCAGTATCAAATAATACAGTAGCATGCTGACTGAAAATAAATATCTGACCTGTGACAACTATAGAAGCATTCGCCACATATTCCTTGGTGAGAGAGAAAATACTGGCATTTGTCGTAACTGGTGGGGCTTCCAATCTCCCTTGGCTTATCTGAGTACCTTCTATTGCAGCTTGCATCTGGTGTAGCTGTGAGGGAGCACCCCTGTTCTGAATATACTGCTGAGGAGGTGCCTGAACCTGGGTAGGGTAGTCTCTAGCTCTATGTTCTTCCAGTCCACAGTTGAAGCACCTATTTGTGCCATTGTGGCACACCCCGGGATGCTTCTTTCCACATGTAGTACACTGAGGGTACGTGGGTTGTTTGTTTGCTGGACCACCCTTAGAGCTGTTCCATTACTTTCTCTTACCATTGTGGCTTCCTTTCCAGCTAGCTTTGCTACTTTGAGGTTTCTGTCCTCCTGACTGGGCTTGGCTCTTGCCCTCGCTCAGTGCCTTCTTTTGCTGATTAATATGGTTCAGGTAGTGCTCGGTGATCAGGGCACTGCTGAATAGCTCTTCTGCGGTCTGCAGTCTATTAACCTAGCCAGCCACATTCAGAGCTATTTCAGGTCGGAGCATCTTCAGCATGAGCCTGACCCTTTCTCTTTCTGTACTAACCAACTCTGGGCACAGGTGCGCAAGTCGGTTGAATCTTTTCACAGCTTTATTAACTGATAGGTCACCTTGCCGGAACTCGGTGAATTCGTCGTAATGCTTGTTTGTTACCCGCATATGGAAGAATTCTTTAAAAAAATCAGATTCGAAGTCCATCCATCTCATCTGGTTCACTTTCCTCTTTGCTTTAACCCTGTCCCACCACATTCTGGCATCTCCTGAAAGGCAGAACGATGCACACTTGACCTTTTCATGTTCAGGCCAGTCCAGTATCTCTACTATACTTTCCACAGTCTTGAACCAGGCCTAGGCGTCCCATGGTTCACAAGTACTAGAGAAATTTTTCGGCTTCAGCCTCTGCCACTGGATTAGGTAAGCCTCTTGTCGAACCACTAGGGTAGGGCCTATCGGTGGTACTGGTGTAGTTGTAGGCACGACTAGCATCGCATTCTGGTTCATTGGTGGGGTAGTAGGGTTTCCTTGCTGATTCATTAGAGCATTAATCACTTGCTGCTGTTCTGTAACCTAACGCTGGAGTTCAGTAACTACATACATCAGCTCAGGTGGGGGTATAGTCTCATCGACTCTGTTATTGCGTCTTCTAGCCATGCTTATCTTCATAAATGACAACAAGGCTAGCATAAGATCATTACCATTCCTACTTACATTCATGTCGACTTAGACAAAAGCATTCCTTATCATACATAAAATAAAATAGAGTAAGCATAGAATTTCTTACTTGGAGCGGTAGGATGGAGGCTTGATGTGTGTGTAGTGGAAAGGCAGACTTGGCTCTGGTACCAAACTATAACACCCGCCCTTCCTCTACTGATAGCAAGGGCGGCACTACGCGAACATACATACATGTGCGATCGTTGCAGTGGAAGAATTTAAATTTAAAACATACGTAGAGAATAATATAATCATGTAAACATATTAAACATGTGAGCATGCTTAGCATTCATGTGTGTAACTTGATTTAATATTTAGTCACTGAAACATAACATAGAATTCAAGCATAGTTTAGTTACCTTTTACTTAACATTCAAGCATGATAAGAAGGTTCTTAGCAATTCTTTAACTAAACCAAGTGCCTATTAGTTCAAGATTTCATGGAAATAATAAAAAGAGAGAGAGTATAGTTTCACATTCAGTGTAAACCATCAAAAGCATCAAGTAGAAAAGCAAGTAATCATGCAAAACTTAGGACATGCATAAGTTCGAAATATAAAACAGATCTCTTCCACCATGCCACTACCACACACATCTTTTGCCCCTCCTGCTGCTCCCTTTAGTTTAGCCATTTTTTACCCTTTTTTGCAGTACAAGGAAAAGTAACACTGTAAGCACATAGGCTTAGTAAGATCTTTTCCTTCTCACAAAAGAAAACGTACATCATGAATTAATATAGAGTAGTGACATGTTCATCTAATCAACATATAGATTTAACCTTGCATACTAGCATAAAGTAGTGCCATACTCATTTGGGCAAATCATAAACCTAGCATACGAGAGCATAAGCATAAGGTAGTAGCATGTTCATCTAGGCATCATAGACATATCACAAGAGAGCATCTTCCTGAAGCATAATAATCATATAGCATAAAATAAGTATATGCAAGATGTTCTTTTGAAAACATAAATCATATAGGCTAGCATACGAGAGCATAAGCATAAGGTAATAGCATATTCATCTAGGCATCATAGACATATCACAAGAGAGCATCTTCCTGAAGCATAATAATCATATAGCATGAAATAAGTATATGCAAGATGTTCTTTTGAAAACATATATCATATAGGTACTTAAACATAAATCTCAACATGAGGGCCCCGACATTGTACCACATACATGATTTGCGCGCATCCCTAAATAAATCCGAGGTAGCTAATCCTGAACCTACTAGGGAACTAGGCCCGTGCTTCAACCTAGGGGCGACGTAGGAGCCCATCCCTTGGACCTTGCTAGGGTCCGGTACAAGCCATACAAAAGTAAAATAGCATATCATGTTCCTTGTCATATCATAAAGAGTGCTCTTAATCGCAACTTATAGGGAAGCAACTCTTAGGCATTTCATCATACATAAGCCTTGCATAAGCATAACGTGGTGACATAAAGTTCACATATCACATAACATATCATAGAGAGTCATTATCATGCATAGTTGGGGTTTTGAACTTTCTACAAACCCTAATCCATGTCTTGGCCGAAACTTCCAAGGGGCATGGTCTTAGGTCTTAAGCAACTTTAAAACAAGGAAAGCATCATACTAGCATCACATGGTACTTATCATAACATGGGAGACCTTTCGCAACCATAAAAGGACTTCTAACCCCAGTTTCTTGGTTTGGCCGAAACATACATAAGGCATAGTCTTAGGTTTTAAGCTATTTTAAGCATGGAAAATATTAAACTAATATCTCGTAATTCTTAGTATAACTTGTGAGACACTTAGTAACCATAGATGGGCTTCGTAACCCTAACTTCTTGTCTTGGCTGAAATATACCAATGAGTAAATCCTAGGTTTTTTTTAGCATCATTAAACATGGAGACTTTAAACCAATATCACACAATACATAGCATAACATGTGAGACTTTTAGCAAGCATAGATGAGTTTCTAACCCTAAATTCAAGTCTTGGCCAAACATATGAAGTATGATTCTAGGTTTCTTTTAAGCAACTTTAAGCATGAAACTTTAAACTAATATCACACAATACATGCCATAGCAAGTGAGACTTTTAGTAAGCATAGATGAGTTTCAAATCCCTAATTTTATGTCTTGGCTGAAACTTATAAAGCATGATTCTAGGTTTCTCTTAAGCAACTTTAAGCATGAAACTTTAGACTAATATCACACAATACATGGCATAGCAAGTGAGACTTTTAGCAAGCATAGATGAGTTTCTAACCCTAATTTCAAGTCTTGGCCGAAACTTATAAAGCATGATTCTAGGTTTCTCTTAAGCAACTTTAAGCATGAAACTTTAGACTAATATCACACAATACATGGCATAGCAAGTGAGACTTTTAGCAAGCATAGATGAGTCTCTAACCCTAATTTCAAGTCTTGGCCGAAACCTACAAAAAACCAAATCCTAGATTTTAAGCAACATTAAAACATGGACAAAACACTCGTAAACTACTTGTACTGCAGGTGAGGGAGATACTTACATCCTCTTGCTTGGTTTACTAAGAAAAGTACCCTTGGTGGAGAAGAAGAAGACTTTCGCTTCTAGAACTCCCTTTTCTTTATTTTTCTTGTAAGAAGAAGTATATATTAGGGACTTCTCTTTGTGAAGTTTTCCTAGGAAGGAACCTTTAGCTTGAATTCGGAAATGGGAGAGAAGGAGCTCAGGGTTTCAGTGGAGGGAGAAGGAGGAAGGAGAAAACCAATTTCCCTTGCCCTCTTATTCCTATTTATTCTAAATGAAAGGAAGAAGGAAGAATGAACTTTTCTTTCCCTTACCTTTTTATTCCTATTTATTCTAAATAAAAGGAAGAAGGGGGGAAGAACACAACTTGTCATTCTCTTGCTTTCTCTCTTCATCACTCTCATTTATTCTTGGTGAAAGAAAAAGGTATCCTGTTACCTTCCCTACCTTTAACCACCAATTCCATTTCCTTTCTAACAGCACTTCCTCCTGGGCTATTGGTTATTCCATACCACTTAAAGCTTGCCATTTGTTAAGAGGTTCAAACCTTGACCACTTTTTTTTTTTTGCAGCGTTACACGGGATGCTGTCGGAGTGCACCTAGCCTCCTACCCCAAATCATAAGTGGGGGAGCACAATGCTCTCATCTCCCGGTACACGATGACGGGGAGGAATCTCTGCCGGCTACCACGCTGCGTCACACTACCCATGAGCGGACCAACGGAGCCAAACAAAGTCCAACCGTCTGCCGGGTACCACGCTGCTACACTAAACCAGCGGAGCCTAACAGAGCAGAACTGTCTGCCGGCTTCCACACTGAGTCACCAGACCAGCGCAGCCAAACAGCAGAACTGCCACACATCTGCCTGATATACCACTAACCCATGAGTGGTGGTGTGTGCAGATCCATGTAACTAGCGATGTGCTCAACAATAATGGAGTTGACTATCGCACAACATGCAATCATGCAAGATGATGCATGACACTAAGCATGGTAATATCCTGAACAACATAACAATATATATATATATATATATATATGTGTGTGTGTGTGTGTGTGTGTGTGTGTGTGTGTGTGTGTGTGTGTGTGTGTGTCATAGGGCAATGAACCAAATCAAAAGTACACAGATTAGATAAGGTATAAAAACCTAGATCTTGAACACAATAAACACATGGTCATGTCACTACCCCAATAAGCATGTATAATCAGGTAGGTACTATCATGAAGTGCATAATAAGTAAATGAAACAAGCATGTAACAGGTATCGGGTAGTGACCAACCGAAGCAAAGACAAAACATAATCATTTCTAAAGGTTATAACCTACTAAACATATCAACATGACATTATCAAAAATAAGTCAAGGTACCCGCCTCAAATAGCAAGTTCAATCCAGTCAAGTCCAACGTCGAGATGCTCGTCTCGAATCAAAGCCCTGTAATACATGATATACAGATTTAGCTAATTTCATATAAATAAATTAGCTAAATTAAATCCTCGAGAAGCTAACATAAATCCAGATCCAATTATAAACCCTAATTGGATCATCTAACTCCTCAATCGTATCTTAACCAATTCATAAGAACTCACCCAAATCCAACATGATCGCTGATGGCTCACGGTCGAAGGGGTTCCCTGCCCAAAACAGAATGACCGGTGATGTGGATCGCCAGTGAACAGTGTTGGCCAAGCTACAAAGACTGGTAGACAAACAATCACAACCTCCAACTACAAATAAAACTCGCATCACTACCAATCTGATATCATACTTCTTATCTCTAGTTCCACAGTCATTCTTGCTGCTGGAATCAGTAGCTACTGAATGGAGTGGCTGGTCAGAACCAAGAACAACCCCACAGCAAGTCCTACTTCACCTCACGATCACAATTACAGTCTTGAGTGTTGATCCACAACACACAACATTTGCTGGATACTTCACTGCTCGAAATCAAGAAGAGAAGATTCACTTATCAACACCCATCAATACTACTCAACAATCAACTACCCAATTTACCAATTAGGGCAACAACCTTACCACTGTGCTCTGAGCCCCAAATCGACGCCGGTGATCTAGGGCTCGGTAGAACCTGGTGGCCGACGACAGTGAGGATGCAGAGGTGCAGCGGCGGCTGTGAACTCAAAACTACGGCACAGCGGTCGGCGCCGGCGTGTTCCTGATCTCAACAGCGGAGACAAGGAAGAAGAAGGGACCTCGACCGGCGACGGTTGCTCGGTGATAGGGAAAAAGGGTATCGTCGCCGTGAGAGGCAGAGGGTGCTAGGGCAAAAGGGTGTCGTCGCCGTGAGAGGCAGAGGGTGCTTGGGCACAGGTGCGCCGGCGGTGGATCGGCGCCGCTCCGTTCGGCCTCAGGTGGTGGCGGCGCCTGGTGAGGCTCGAGAAAGGGAAGGAGGAGAGGCCGACGCTAGGGATGAGGGGAGTCTCGGCCGCGTCGGCTATGGCGACAACAGCGGCGCTAGGGCACGGATCGGCGGAGTGCGAGCGCAGGGGGGAGAGAGTTGGTCGACTCTTGCTCAGGTGCCGGCGACGTCGAGAAGATGAAGACTCGGTGCCGCACGAAGGAGAGGATCGGGATAGAGAGGAAGGGAAGAGGAATCAGAAGAGAGGGGATCGCGGAAGAAAAGGAGAAGAGGAGACGGCGGTTTCGACGCAGAGGAGGTTAGGGCACGCGACACTGTTTGGCGGGGAGAAAAGGAAAAGGAAATCAAAAGAAAAATATAAAAAATCAAACTTTTCTTCTTTTAAATGGGGTACCATAAATAGGCCTTTCCAGGGCCCAAATTTATCCCCGTAAACTCGTCCATACGGTCTCCGAAAAATTCACGAAAAATTTTCAAAAATTTCAAAAAATTCCCTTATTATTATCTACCCTTTTTCCGGTATTTTACACTTAGGCTAAGTTAAATCCCTTTATGATCATGATCATTATTGAAATTATTTGATAGAGTTAAATTGATTCACCAAGGATTATAGTACACTTACTCCTACATATGTTTCTAGACTAAAAAATTTTGTTTGATAAAAATCGAATGCTTTCTTGTAGATCATTCTTGATTAAGCTTATTAGTTTTACTAGTTTGATAGAACTAAAAAAAATCACTAGAGATACACATTATTAACTCATGAATCTAGATTGCAGAGTTTGCTTGAGAACAAACAAAGGTTTAAGTATGGGGTGTGATGTGCGTAGATTATATATGTTATTTTATATTGTTTAACACACATCTTTCTATATTCAATACCTATGATCTATGCTTTTACACCCTTTATCATATTAATTTTTGCATAATTACTATTTTACGTCCAGAGATATGCTCGGTGTATGTTTTCATTTTCAGGAGCAGTTTAGAATGGAAAAAGATTCAAAATACACAAACGAAGATCATTTGAAGAAGACTATGACCTAGCCATATCTTCCTAGGGGTGAGAAAAGCAAAGAATTGGAGTGCCCAAGTCTTGGGGCACAAGCTGCAACAAACTTCCAGAGTCAAATTGGACAGGGGTCATGCCATTTCGCATGGCCAGGTGGAGACTTAGAAGGGTGGTCATGTTATTTTGTATGGCCAAAAGGTGGCGACAAGTCTTGGCTTGCCATTTGGCATGGCCAAGCACATGATACAAAACTTGGCCATGCCAAATGGCATGGCCAGGAGGAAGTCCCCAGCACAAAAGTTGTTCAGGTCATGCCAAATGGCATGGCCAGGAGCCAACCCATGTAGATTTTCAGGGTTGAAATGAACTTAGCTGTGCTCTGAGGCATGGCCATGCCTCTAAAAATTCGAAAAGTATAGGTTTGAAGATCAAGTTGTGCCAAATAACACAGTCCAAAAGGCCTAAACATAGCTTTTTCTACTCTGGCTGTGCTAATTGGCACAACCAATAAGCCAGAGATAGCTCTTATCGTGCCAAATGGCACGGCTAGGTTGTCTGGCCAGAGTCAACTTGGCTCTAGTTGTAAGATACCAGAAAATTAAATAATAAATATTATTGGACGAAAATCTTATTTGGATTTTTCAGGAATTTTTAGAAATTTTTTGGGATTTAAACGGAGTCCGTATAATCCATTTTGAGGGGATGGATTCGGGGTACAGTAAAAACCTGTTTGGAGTATCCTTTAAGTAGGGGTTGATTGAGGAATTAACTTAGTATTTAATTAAACTAACCTAAGTTTTATTAACCTAGGTTTATATTCCTTCTCCTTTCACCCGACTCATTTCTCCCGACCCCCCTTCCCTCGGTCCCCATTTCACGACCTCCGGCGACTAGGCATCGACGGCGATCTCCGGCAACTAGGCATCAATGCCGATGACCTTCTCCTCACACTAAGGCCTTCCCTTTCCTCTCCCTCCTGAGGCGTGGAGTTTTTCTTCCTCCCCTTTCTCGCCCGCGCGACTTCCACCTTCCCCGATCCATCTTTACTGCCGACGTTCAAGATGCCACGCGGCCGGCGGACATCTCTCGATCGCATTAGTGTTGAGCTGCCACTGATCCTGATTTCTTCTCCGTTGATCATCGGAGGCTATTGGGTTGTCTTCCTCTTCGGGTAGTCGCTTGCACGGGAAGATCTTCGGCAAGGTGGAGGAAAGTCGAACCCTAATCGTCGATCCTCTCCCGATATGGTCGCTGCCGCCCGGACATTGTCGATCCCCACAGCTACTCGTGCCAAACGTGATCGCGACAAGGGAGGAGTTCAATTCTTGGTTGATGCCCTAGCACCGTCGATTCTGATCAACCCACCAGCGGTCAAGAGGAAGGGGATCTGAACCCTAGATCTAGTCCCTCGTTACCTCACCCGTGTGTTGCGGCTTCAACTACTGGAGCCCTTGTTCCAGCCCAGAATCTGTTGAATCTTGCTGTTGCTATCTACACTGTCGCCAGCCACCTATTGCAAGAAATCGTTATCGGATCAGTGAACCATTGGAGAAGTGGTTGTTGACATGGAGTTAAGGTAAGGTTAAGCACTGATCTTGTATTTCATTATAGGGTAATTGATAGATTTCTTTGATTTGGTGGTTAGGTTAGTAAGTGATGGAATGGTGGGCAACAATAAGTTTCATATTGTGATTTCCAACAGTGGGTTGCTCCAATCATAAGCTAACAGTAGAGTGCAATGGAATTGGGTAAGTTATGCTATGGATTTATTACATTAAGTTGGATTAAGTTGTATTGGGATTGGATGAATATCATGGTTTCATGTTTGTCATTAGGAGCATTAGATTGATTATTAGATGTGAGGTGTTTAGTTTATGATTAGAAGGATTTATGATGAGTTTGGATTAGTATTTGTTTGATGATGAATTATGTGAGTTGGAATCAAGAGGTGTTGATTACTGAGTTTTGGATTGATTAATAGATTGTGGATTTTGTTTGGATCTAGAGGGAGTTGGATTAAGGATTATTTGGAGGATTAAATAGTGATTAGGTTTAAGTGGAGTTATCCGAATTGGGTAGAGATTTTATTTAGCTATTTTAATTCTTGTAAATTTAGCTAAATAAAAATATATATATTGATTGATGCAGGACTTGGATTTGGGACGAGCGTCTCGACATGGGATGATTTGACTCGATCTACTTTTTAAGGCGGGTATTTCTTCCTTGACTCTATGTAGATTTTATTGAGCTTAGTGCATGGTTTTATGTGATGGATTAGGCTACTTTTCCTTATATCGTATTTGTTGGTTGCCTTCCTGCTTGATCCTTATACTTGATCTTTGAGATGTTCTAGTTATATCATATGCAGTCTCTACTCTTGATTTCTACTCTGCTGGGATTACGCGTGTAGAGTATGTATAGTGGGGATTGTCGAGTTGTTGGGTTTATCATGCTGATTTATGCATATAATGTTGATTGTATGTAGCTTGGTATGTATTTTAGGAGTCATCATGTTGACCCTACATTTGCATGTTGTATGTACACACGTGTTTGGTTATGTATTTTTGGAGGAGTTGTGTTGATTGTATGTTTATGGTTTATACACGTGTCTGATGTGGTTATTATTGGAGGATACATGTTGATTGTACTTACGTTCGGTGCATATGTGTCTAGTGGATTATTGGAGATTTTTGGTTGATTATACGCGTATAGTTGTGTATATGTGTTTGGTGGGATACGTGGTGGTATCATGACGATTATACTCTTGTTGGAGGTATTTTTTGAGGTTTGGAGTTATTGCATGGATGATGATTATATATATATATATCATGTTCATCATTCATTGCATCTGATGACCATTGTCTCCCTTGTGGTGAGAGAGTCATCAGTTGGTTTGGTTTAGCACCGCACACTCGGCCACTCATGGGTAGTGGTAGTTGGAGCAGTTGCTGTTAGTCCTGTCGTGCCACCCGGTCACGAGGTTTAGTGAGATCCGGCGTTGTGAGCAGTCAGGGACCCTGATGCTATTTAGCTAGATAGCTATTAGCGGACTGTCCGCCTCAACCACTATATAGTGGGCTGGAGGGTAGTACAGTCGTCACAGACCCAAGCCTCTCGGCCATACAGGGGTCGTGGTGTCTAGAGAGGTGGCAGGGGTGACCATGGAGCATGCATACGCAGTTATTATTCTTGCATTTGATGCGCGGTGCATCTGCATTTGCATACATGCCTAGTAGTTACTAGTTGCATGTGATTGTCGTTGTTGCACTTGTTTGAGATATGATTGTTGCACTTGGTTGCCATGCTGCATACATGTCATTTATTTTACATGTATATGCAGTCGTACTTATATTGCATAGGTGTCACGGGTATATCTGTTGCAGATCCGGTGAGTTTACTGATCATTGTACCATGGGTCGAATCCAGATTGGGTATGTATCTGTCATTATGTTAGTTGTGGTTCGTACAGTTTATGTCAGGTTCTTATGTCAGGTATGTTCAGATGCATTGATTATGATAGTATGATCATGTTCTTATTCCCTACTGAGACTGTATACTTGTGATCTCCATGTTTGTTTATTGACCATGCACTATCTTGTCTATTACCCGCTGAGTTACCTATACTCACCACCGCATGTGTACATTTATGTTTTCAGGTAGATGGTTGGAGTGTCGCTCGGAGTATCCTGTCTGCCGGGTCCTACGTCACATCCGAAGACTGTGTTCATTTTCTATTGTATATTCTTTTCTTATTCGTGGCATTGTATTTGTGTTTAGCCATGTGGCTATCTTATTCTTTTGGGGTTGTATTTGTGTTTAAGCCGTGCCGGCATGCATTGTATCTATTTGTCTTGTGTGGGCTTTCCGTTTTCGTTTTTCTGCTGTGTTGGTTTTTGGTACAGCCGTGTGGGCTGTTTTATATATAACTGCGTGGTTGTGATTGTTTCATTCCAGCCGTGTGGGCTGTTATTATAACTGCGTGGTTGTGTATATAAATATTCCAGCCGCATGTGGCTGATGTCTTTTGTTTGTAGTGATGCTTCATATTGTCACCGGTACAGGGGAGATGCTGTCGGATTTTTGTCTGACAGGGACTCCTTTGGGGGCGTGACACTAGTTGTGCCAAATGGCATTATCAGATAGCCAGAGAGTGGCCTGGCCTATGCCAAATGGCACGCATCGTGCCCTTGGACATGGCTACCCTGTGCCCCTACCTCTATATAAGGGCCACTTCATCCTCTTTACCAGGGGAGGAGATTCCAAGGTTGGAGGAGACCAACTAGGTCAAATCTTTGCACCAGGATTCGTCATCTGGATGATTCGAGGACATTTTACTATTCCATCCTCGTCGACACTCCAAGATCTACATCCAAGGGTTTCACTCAACATCAAAGGATAAGCTTCTTCTTCCCCTTCTTTGGGTTTTTGAAGTTTCTATCATTTTGAGTCCTTGGACTGTATGTCTTTCTATTATGGAATAGATATGCATTGTTCTAGGATGTAGAGAGTAATTGGAATGTGTGGATAATGTAAAAATCTATGGATTTACTAATTTCCTTGTTTAATGAAGCTTTTATGGCACTTATTTTATTTGATGAAATGCTTGGAAGAAGACCTTTTCTATGAACCTAAATTTTATCTATCTAGATTATATTTCTTTATGTATAGATCTAATTTTTGTACTAGATACATTGCTGTGTATCTAGATCTGGGCATGAATCTAAAGTTTTATTGAATGGATACATAGATTATTACTTCTTTTGAGTGTATGTTCCGATATAGCTTGGCATGACTTTAGGATGCTTGTTTAACATTGAGTATCTAAGGTAACTATCTTTCTATATGGAACATAACCTCTTAAGGAAGAATAATTTTATGTATGGATGAGTCTTTCACTTGACCTAATGGGCTTTCCCTATCGTATGCTACGCAACTAACCTACGTAATTTAGAGATGTAAACCTGGGAGAGGCATTGTGATAGGAGGTACTCTACTAAAAACTAGGACTCTCTAAGTTAGTTCTTCACTTGATGACATACTTGGTAACTGGTAGGGAAAGTACCATGATATACCATCGTGGGGTGGTATTCGATAATAATTTAATCCATCTTGCAAACATAGAAGTGGAGAACTAGGATTGGGCAAATTCATAACATAATATTTACCATTACAATGAAACCAAAAGCCTAAAACACCTTCTTGAATTAAGGAATTCCTCAATTATCTTTCTTCTATTTTTATATTTTAGTCAA
Source organism: Zingiber officinale (assembly GCF_018446385.1). Classification (NCBI taxonomy): domain Eukaryota; kingdom Viridiplantae; phylum Streptophyta; class Magnoliopsida; order Zingiberales; family Zingiberaceae; genus Zingiber; species Zingiber officinale. The sequence goes on along the minus strand of NC_055987.1, from coordinate 57,777,226 downwards.
TAATCTCAAATCAAGTAATTATCGATTTTATCTAGTTAAATTTAAAGTGTAAAACCAATTAGCATTTTATCCTCATTTCTCGTGAGATCGACTTATATAAATTTTATTACTTGACGATACCCATGCACTTGCGAGAACATATCAATGACTTGACTAGGTTTAGTGATTGACACTTGAAAATTTTAGATCACTTGTCGCACTGAGCACAAAAGACTATTTCTTAGGTCATACTCAAATAATTTTTATATCTTGCTCACCAATGATATCAAATGATATAGTCGAATCATTTGATAGGATTAGATTACAGGGTTTTCCTTGAGGACAAATAAAGATTTAAGTATGGGATATGATGTGCGTAGATTATATATGTTTTTATATATTGTTTGACACATATCTACTTGTATTTCATGAATATAATCTATGAGTATTGCACCTTATTTCATTATTATGTCACACTTTCATTCTTTTTTTTTTTTTTTTTGGAGATCTACTCTTTCCTTATTTTTATTTATAGGATACGTTTTGGAGCAAAAATGGAGAAAAAATGTATATTGAGCAACTTTAGAAGAACAACAATAGGGGGCATGCCAAAAGGCACAACTATGTGCCTCCTCCAAAAAGAACCACGGGTAGGTCGTGCCCTAGAGGCACGACTGTGCCTAGTCTCCAATGCAAAAAAAGGGGTAGGTCATGCCAAAAGGCATAGTCGTGCCCATTTCTAGAGAGCATCCAAGGCTCGACCATGCCAAATGGAATGTTCATGCATCCCCTTCAAGAAGGACAAGACCTGGCCGTGCTAAAAGGCACAGCCATGCCCCCACTTTCTAGGTAACCACACGACCTGACCTTGCCAAGAGGCATGGTCGTGCCTCTCTAGCCATGGGACACATGCTAGACCATGTCTTTTCACACAATCGTGTGGTGGAGAAAGTGAGGGGGTCGTGTGTCCTTCCTATATAAGGGATTTTCTCCCCTTTTGACACATCTTGGGTATGGAGTTTCACCCCTCTCCTTAGGGAAGGTTCTCCCTCGTTGAGAAACCCTAAAGCCTCCATCTTCTCCAATCTCGATGATCTGTCCAACTCTGAAGCAAGGATTTCATCCAAGAAGATAGACAACAAATTGATAAGCATTCCTCTCTTCTATCTTGTGTTTTAGATTGTAGGTTGTTATACTTCTTGTCTCTTGGTTGTTATTTCTTTGCAATGAAGTATATTTTTCAAATCTAGAATGTAGGGAGTAATTGTGATGTGATGTTGATGTATGAACTATGTATTTGGTTATTTCCTTGTTCAATGATATATTTGTTAGTTGCTACTCGGAAAATCTAATGGTTCCACTGTACAAAAATTTTGTACAAAGGTCTGAACCTTTTCCTAGCTACCATGTGTTCTTTTAAATTAAACTTGGATCGCCTGCGGAACATAACACGTTTGATCCAAAATTTAATCTATTTGTTCTTTTAGGTTTCGACTTGGATCTCTTACGGAACTTAACATGTTCGATCCAAATCACCTAGGTTATTAATTTCATTAAATATTAATTTCCAAAATCGACTTCCAGGACTGTATGGCGAGGCACATGGCCTTCTTGGATATGGGAACAACCACCACCACCTAGACAAAGCCTTTTAAGGAAAGCTAATATTTAATTTCCTTAAATAACTTTAGGTCAACCGAAAAGAACAATCAAATCACAAGGAAAAGAAAAACAAAAGAACACAACATCGAAAAAAATTTGAAATACTAGAATCGCATGCCCCTTGTATTTGGTATTTTTACATGAAGATAAAACTAGTATGATGCGGAAATAAAATACTAGTATACCTTTTCTTTTGCAAACTTTAACGACCTCTTGATCTTCTATCGTATTCCTCTTCTAACCTCGGACGTTGTGTGGGCAACGATCTTCCGAGATGAGAACCACCAAGCACCTTCTTCTTCCTTGCAAGTTTCGGCCATCAAAACTTCTCCTAGGATGAAGAGGTTCGGCCACTACCACCATGCTCCAAGGGATGCTAGAAACAAAGCTTTCTTTCTCTCATTCTTCTTCTTCTTCTCTAAACTTGATCCGGCCACCATATGAATCTCCATAAGAAGGATGAGGTTCGACCATCAAAGAGAAGAGAGGAGGAGAGGATGGTCGGCCACACCAAGGAAGAAAAAGAGGGAGAAAAATAGAATAGAGTTCTTGTCATGAAGGCACCTCTACCCCCCCTTTTATAATCCTTGGTCTTGGCTAATAAGGAAATTTTAATAAAAACTTCCTTAATTCCTTTGCCATGAAAAATAAATTTAATTGATATAAAATCAATTTCTCTTTTATTAATCAACATAGCAGGCCACAATAATCTAAGCAAAGGAAATTTAATTCAATCAAGAATTAAACCTTCCTAATTTGTTTCCAGAAATTTTAAAAATAAAATTTCTCTAACAATTTATCCCTTCATGATGATTTGTAAAAAGGAAACTTATAAATTAAAATCTCTCTTTAAACATGTGGATGATTTATAAACAAGAATAATTTTTTATCAAAATTAAAATCTTCCTTAAAAAATATCTCCACAACAAGAAAGATTAAAACTTATTCTCCTCTTAATTCCATGTGACACATCAGCAAAGTTTCTCACGTTGATATAATTTGCAAGCAAGCAAAAAAAACATGAGTTGGTTTAAAACTTCTCATGTTGACTTAGTTGTCAAGCACTTCTCACGTTGATTCAATTTGCAAGCAAGCTAAAAACGTGAGGCAACTTGGAGTTGTTGTTCTTGTTTTAAACAAACGGCATCTCACATCAATCCAAGAATGAATTTGTTATTCACGTTGATCAGAACAACATGAAACACCCTTGGATAGCAACGCCAACAACACGGACTAGAAGATGGACTTAGATGGATATAAGACTTTATATATATAGAGACTACGATAGGGACCGAGAGGAGGAATTGGTTTTGGTCTCCTGATGAAATTAAGCATCCCGTATTCACCCCGAACACACAACTTAATTTCATCAATAATAATTCATTCCACTAAAGAACTATTATTGAACTACCGCACCAATCCCAAATTACGTTATGGGCTCCTTCTTATTATGAGTGTGTTAGTCTCCCTGTGTTTAAGATATTGGATGCCCATTAATTAAATGAGCTACTGACACTCACTTAATTAATATCTTATTCCAAGAATAGTACCACTCAACCTTATTGTCATGTCGGACTAAGTGCACCTGCAGGGTTTAACATGACAATCCTTTTGAGCTCCTCTTGGGGACATTCTCAACCTAGATTACTAGGACACAGTTTCCTTCTATAATCAACAACACACACTATAAGTGATATCATTTCCCAACTTATCAGGCTTATTGATTTATCAAACTAAATCTCACCCATTGATAAATTAAATAAATAAATATCAAATATATATGCTTGTTATTATATTAGGATTAAGAGCACACACTTCCATAATAACTGAGGTCTTTGTTCCTTTATAAAGTCAGTATAAAAGAAACGACCTCTAATGGTCCTGCTCAATACACTCTAAGTGTACTAGTGTAATTATATAGTTAAGATAAACTAATACCTAATTACACTACGACCTTCCAATGGTTTGTTCCTTTCCATCTTGGTCGTGAACCACTATTTATAATTTATAAGGTACTGATAACATGATCCTCTGTGTGTGACACCACACACCATGTTATCTACAATATAAATTAATTGAACAACTACATTTATCATAAATGTAGACATTTGACCAATGTGATTCCTATTTCTAGATAAATGTTTATACCAAAAGCTAGGCTTTTAGTATACATCCTAACAATCTCCCACTTATACTAAAAGACTAAGCTGCCATATCTGTTGTCATACATCTGATTCCTAACCCTTCAACATGCCCATCAAAAGCTCTTGCCTTAAGGGCCTTAGTGAAAAGATCTATAGGTCATCATCTGATGCAATCTAGGCAGCAACAACTTCTCCTCGTTTATACGATTTCTCGTATTGGGTGGTACTTGCGCTCTATTGTGTTTACTTGCCTTATAGACTCATGGTTTCTTCGAGTTTTCTACTGCACCACTATTATTACAATAAATTGTAATAATTTCTGGACAAACCAGAAATCATATCTAAGTCTATCTTGAGGTTATTGAATCATTCAGCTTTTATGACTACCTCAGGGGCTTGCCATATACTCAGCTTCTATGGTGGAGTCCAGAAAAACACCTATGCTTATCACCTTCCATAGTTATGACTTTACCTCCTAAAGTAAACACAAAACCCCGAGGTTGACTTACTATTGTCCCTATCCGATTGGAAGTCAAAATCCGTGCAACCCACAGAGACCAAATCAACTGCCTTGTAAGCTAGCATATAATTTCTAGTGCCTCTAAGGTACTTCAATATATGCTTTACTGCAGTCTAATGTACTTGTCAAGGGTTACTTTGATATCTGCTATCAATGCCCTTGGCAAAACAGATTTCTGATCTCATGCATAGCATACATTAGGCTTCCGACAGCCGAAACATAAAGAACTGCCTTCATTTCCTTTATCTCCTTTGATGTCCTTTGAGACATCTCTTTAGATAAAGCTACTCCATGCCTAAAAGGTAAGAAACCTTTCTTGGAGTTTTGCATGCTTAAAATGAGCAAGGATTATTTTGATATATGAAGCTTAGGATAAGTAAAATATTCTTTTCTTGCAATCCCTTTGATCCCAAGAATATATACATTCTCCCAAGTCCTTCATATCGAATTGTTTGGACAACCATTCCCTTACTTCTGACAACACTTTGATATTGTTTCCAACTACCAAAAATGTTATCTACATATAGTACAAGAAATACCACCACGTTTCCATCACACCTTTTGTATACACAAGACTTATCCGGTTACTAAATAAATCCATAGGTCTGGATTACTTTGATAAACCGGATGTTCCAAGACCTTGAAGCTTTGCCTCAGTCCATAGACTGATTGAGCTTACACACAAGATGCTCTTTGCCCTTTGCAATGAACCCTTCTGGTTGTTTTATATGGATGCTTTCTTCAAGACTTCTAATTAAGGAATGCTGTCTTGACATCCACTTGCCAAATAGATAAAAGAATCCGAATAGACTTAAGCATGGCTATCAGTGAAAAAGCTTCCTTTTTCATCAAACCTTACTTTGAAAGTTTCTACCTTCCTGTCTATCCATCTTTTCCTATTATAGACTTATTTTCACCGAATGGCTTTTACACCATCTGGTGATTCTACAAGCTTCCATATTTTATTAGAGTGCATATATTCTAATTCTGCATTCATTGCTCTTTGCCAAGATGTTGCATCTTTATCTTGGAGTGCTTCATCACATGTCCGGGATCAGGCTCATGTTCATTTGGGATCAGGTCCAAAAGACTCTCCCAAAACATGAATCTTTTAGGTTTTTTGACAACCCTCCCACTACGATTAGGCACTGTTTATAATTGTGTATCAATTGTGATACGTGTTGCAGTTTCTTGTGATATTTCATCTTGTACAGTTGATACTAGATTAGACATGTCCTTTATTATTTCCTTAAGAACAAATTTACTTTTGGGCACGTGGTTTATTACATGATCCTTTTCTAAAAATCGGTCATTGATGCTAACAATGACCTTCTGATTTTTAAGACTATAAACATACTTTCATTCCTCTAGGATAACCCATAAACAAGTGAATTCTTGTCCAACTTTATCAGTGTTTCTCATGTGCTAAACCACCCAAATCCGAATATGCTTCAGACTAGACTTACACCCAATCTGCAATTCTATGGGAGTAGAGAGTTCTGACTTAGAAGGTATTATGTTCACTTCTGTTTCCAGTGTATATCCTTAAAACAAATTTGGTAATGACTCATCATCGATCTAATTATTCCATAAGAGCCTTATACCTTCTTTTTACTACACCATTCTGTTGGGGTGTACCAGGTGCAGTTAGTTGGGATTGAATCCCTACTTTTGATAAGTAACTCCTAAATTGTCCCAAGAGGTACTTGCCACTACGATCTTACCATAGTGACTTGATACTTTTACTTTAACGTTTTTCCGCATCAGCCTTGTACTCTTTGAACTAATCAAAGTACTTAGTCTTGCGGCACATTAAGTAAATATATTTGTATCTTGTCTATTCGATACTACCTCTTGCCTGGATAGTCATAGGATCACACAAATCAGAATGAACCAATTCCAACATATCTTTGGCTTCATTCCCCTTAGACTTAAAAGCTTCTTGGTTATTTTTCCTTCCAAGTAAGACTCGCAGGTTGGAAAGATTTCCACTACTAATGAACCCAAAAGTTCATCAGCTACCAATGAATCCTACTTAAGTTAATATAACCTAGCCTTAGATGGCAAAGATATAATTGGTTCATTTCTGAAAGTTGCTTTCTCTTAAAGTTAGAAGATGTGTTACTAATTTCCATTTGTTGCATCGTGAGAGTTATTGGATTATAAATTGTCAACCAACATACCAGAATAGATAACTTCCCTATTTTTCTTGATAACAACTTTGTTATCAAAATAGACACAATATCTATTTTGTAATAGTTTAGAAACTGAAATCAGGTTCTTTCTAAACTTAGTATGTAAAGATAATTTCTAATAATCCAAATTTTATTCCTATTAGAGAATAAACCTCTCCCACTGCAACAGCTGCTACTTTTGCAGTAGTGCCCATGTGGATGGTGTTTTTTATTTTCATTTAGTTGTCGGGTTTCCTGGAACCCTACAATGAATTGCAGACATGATTAATGGCATCTGTATCTACACTCCAGGTTCTGGTAGATAACACCACTAGACATGTTTCAACTAATGAATTAAATACACCTAAATTGTTCTTAGTTCTAAGAAGACAGTCTACCTTAATGTCCAAGTCCTATTTCCAATCATTACAATTGGGACTACTAAGTCTTTTCTATAGTATAACAACTAGGGGTTTGACAAACATTTTAAATCCTAAGAATCACAAAAATATTTGGTCAAGATCAATTCTTTAAAATCCCTATGAATTTTGTATGCCACGATCATGTGGACGTATACAAAATCAAAGAGAAGATTTTATCCATTAATTTTATTATCTCGTCAACTTTACTTTATGACGAATAAAATTAATAGTTGATCTTTCTTTGATCAAATATTTGGTTAAAACTTTTGAATTTAAAATAACATTGATTCCTCAAACAATATTATTTAAATTCACCAACACCTCAAACACCGTGAATTTTACATGCCACGATGCTGTGGACGTATACAAATTTAAACATTTGTAAGAGGAGGGTTTTACCCATTAATTATCTTGTCAATAAATCTTTATGAAAAAATAAAATTACCTCAAACACCGTGAATTTTGTATGCCACGATAGTGTGGACGTATACAAAATCAAACATTTGTAGAGGAGTTTTTAATTTTATTATCTTGTCAACCTATTTATTTGTGTAACGACCCGCCTTCTACTAACTAAGCTGTAAGGCCGATCATCACATTATGTTGTGCTAACTAATCCATGACCATCATTAAATCTAGATGCGGAAGCTGTACTAATCAAAATTTTGCTAAACTATTGTCATTTCTTTATTCTACATGTGCTAAGGGGTGTAATCTAAGCTATTCATGACATATATTACATCCCCCAATGGTCAAGGAACTTAACTAAGGGTTTCTAGCTAATATCAGGCCTCCCAATCGATCCACGGATCGATTGGAACGGTCGAATCGATCCAGTGATCGATTCAACAGGCTACTGTGCTCGGCCGATATTCTGGATCGATCGGCTGATCGATCCAGACTGGTCAATCGATCCAGTGATCGATCCCAGGGCCTTCTGTTCGCGACAGAGAGCGTCCGGATCGATCGGCTGATCGATCTAGAGGCCTACTGTTCGCGAGACGAATTGCCCAGTCGATCCTTCGATCGATTGGAAACCCTCGAATCGATCAACTGATCGATTCGAGTTTCTGATTTCGTGCCAATTGTCTGATTTCAACACTTATTCGTGCCAAAACTACTTATAACATTTCTAAACTAAATGCCAAACATTCTAACATCACAAAAATAGTATTCTAAACATGATAGGATGCTTGATTAACTAATTCATAACATTTAACATGCTAAGGTGCAAAATAACAAAATGCTAAAAGGTTCTAGTGCTTAAACAAGCTTGCTGAAATTCCCTAAGATCTCTATTCCAAGTTCCATCCACACACATCTGTTGGGTTTTTCGGGCCGCGAAAATCGCTTTTTCGCGTCGCAGAAACCCCGAAACCCCCTAGCCACTAGATCTCGTGCGAAGAAAACATTCAGAAAAATACGAGTACGAGTTTAAACGTTGATCTACAGTAGATCTACATAAGGATAAACCTTTTTATACCTTTGTAGCGAAGCCCTTCGCAATCCCGCTTGTCCTCGGTTCGCTGGATCTCGAAAGTGTCAAAGTAGACACTTCTCTATGTGTATCCACACAAGCAAGAGATGGAGAAGAAACCTTTAGAGTGTGCTAGCACTCAAGCAAGGTCTCGGCAAGAAGGAGGAGAGGGAGAGAAGAATTGTGAGCAAGAGGAAGAAGATGAAATCAATTAGCCTTTTTTATGAAAATAAAAATTTCATTCACACTAAAAGTGGCCGGCCACATTAAGACTTGTAACCCCCATGGAATATCAAGAGTCACAACTCTTGGTAACTCTCATGAGGTGACATTTGGTCAAGTCAAACTTGACCAAATGAAGAAGCCTTGATGATGTGGCATTGGTCAAGTCAAAGTCAAGTCAAAACTTGACTCTTCATCTTCCTACTTAAGTCAAGTCAAACTTGACCACTTCTATCCCTTGGTTGATCTAATCTAACCATTGGTCCAAGCCAATTTTAATTTAATGAATCTCTATTCATTGAATTAAATCAATTAAATGAGTCTAAGTCCAAATTAGACTCACTTAACACATGAACCAACTTGAGTCCAACTCAATTAACCTACTTTGGATTACTCTTAATCCAATTTGGTTCATCATATGAACCTAATCATTTAGGTTCATCAAATGAACCAAGTCTCCATCTAATTGCCCTTAGTGTGTGACCCTATAGGTTCTTGTAACGTTGGCAATGCCCCTAAACCCATTTAGGAGCATAAGTAATGAGCGGTATCTAGCAACACATCATTACTACCCAAGTTACAAGAATGTTGAGATCCAACATCACCTTGTGACTACTAATTGTGACTCCTCACAATATATGACAAGTGTCCTTCTATCCTAGACATCTAGATTGGTCAATGTGAGGCATAGACCGTGTCATCCTCTGACCAATCTAAATCTTGAACTCCAAGTAGACTCACTAAATCAAATGAGCTCAATATCCTATATTGACTCATTTGGGCATGGCCATGCACTTCGTGGTCTCACTCTATCAAGATTACCGATGTCTCTCCCGTCATATAGGAGGGATAGATCCCATCTACATCACTCACATCCCTCTGCATAATTTGTTATATACCCAGTAATCTCCTTTATAGTCCACCCAGCTACGGGTGACGTTTGACGAAACCAAAGTACATAACTCCTTATGTAGGGATCTATGGTGACTTCAGGTCTAAGGACTAGTAGTCATACTAATAGCCATATGAGAAAGTATATGACACTCATATAACGATCCATGATACTTTCTCATGGCAGGTCATTCAATATACATTCTCTAATGTATACCCATGTGTCAACTTGATATCTCTATATCCATGACTTGTGAGATCAAGTCATCGAGTTGACCTACATGCTAGTCTTATTGCATTAACATTGTCCCTGAATGTTAATACTCGACTAGGAATGATTAAGAGTAGCGTTCCCTATATCATCTCACTATCGGTTCAACTAACCAATTGATATAGGTGAGAACCATCTACTCAAGGACATTATTATACTTAGTTTATTTGGCACCAATACAAGTAAGTATAATAACCAAAATCCAAATGCCTCTATTTATATAGAATATGATACAATAAGTCCAAAATACAATCATCAAATAATTGGCTCGAGGACTCTAGCTAACAACATCTTCGTAGCATTGCCCTCCAGCCTCCGCTAGTCTATCTTTCCTTTACCTTTATCTGCAGTATAAGGAAAAGAAAGTATCTGTAAGCTTTCGCTTAGTAAGAACCATCTACCTCACTAAAACATGCAATCGATGCAAATCATGCTTTGAAAACATGCTATTTAAAACATGTACTGATTGAACTAAAACATGGCATACTATCATACAATACATAGCAATCAAAAGCTAGTCATGGCTTACTATCATCTAAAGCATGTGTAACATGAACTGAACATAGAGTTATCATACGTAATCATAAGAGTGAGCTGAGCTGAAGCATGAACTGAGCTAAACTAAACTAAGCTAATACTGAATTTAAACTGTATACACAACTGATTTGTGAGAGTTTAAAAACTATACATATAATAGATGAAAATATATAATCATGCTGCTAATGGGCCCGACAACTGTACGTGCTATGCGCGCATCCCTAACTAGACCCGGGTTTGCAAGTCCCGAATTTAGTAGGGCTACTAAGTTATCTGAACCTAGGGACGACTATGGGAGCCCAACCCAATGGATATCTAATCCAGTACAGTGCCACTGAGAAAGTAAAATACTGAACATAGCTAATTATTGCTTGTCTTACTCTTTCTAGGTTATCTGAACCTAGAACTAGGTTGTCTGAACCTAGAGGCGACTGTGGGAGCCCACCCATTGGACATCTAGTCCTGTAAAACTGAAGCAAGACTAAATAAATTGTACAAATGCTTCTTTTGTATTTATCTAAGCTACTAAAATGCCTAAGTTGCATTTTTCTGTGCTAAACAATTTAATCGAACACCTGGTATACGCTAATTCGCATCCTTTGTGTCAATTGTCTACATATTACTAAACTAAGACATGAAATTCACACGAAAGCTACTTATACTACAGGTGAGGGGTTTCTTATCTCCTGTTCAGATTTTCTTACGATTCTAATCGCTAGATTTCCGGAGGAGACGATCCTTTCGACGATCTTCTCGCGTCTATGCGTTCCTCTCGCGGAGGGGAGCGTCCTCGTGTCGAAGTCGTCGCCGGAAAGTGCCCTTGGGCGGAACCCTAGCCTTCCTTGTGGTTGGCGCTGAGAAAGGAATAAAAGAGAGGTGGGCGGCGGTGAGGTTTTGAGGAGAGGAAAAATCACGATCCCAATAACCCTTCACTTAATTATTTCTTTTTTATATTAAGTGGAAATTTCCGGCCCAACTTGAATATAAGTTTAACTGTCTCCCATTCCTTTCAGCACGGCCCTGCTGGGTTCACTTGGTTACCATGGTTCACCATAAGTCGTAGGACCCAATAGGTCTCGGGTTCAATTCCCGCGTAGGTTATTTTACGGTCCTATTTAGTTTTGCTACTTCCGCTACTCTAAAAATTCCATAAAAATATTCTAAAATTCCAGAAAAATCATAGAATATTTCTAAAAATAATTTTGAGAATTTTTGGGCATTACAATCCCCCATACCTTATAAAAAGTTCGTCCTCGAACTTAGAATAACTCTGGGTACTTCTGTCTCATACTAGCTTCTGTCTCCCAAGTTGCCTCTTCTGCTATGTGACTGTGCCAAATGACTTTGACTAATGATACTTCCTTGTTCCGTAATTTCTTAACTGCTCGGTCTATTATCTGAATAGGCCGACTGTCATAGCTAAGGTCTTCGCGGATCTGTACCGACTGGGGCTCAATCACCTGGGTGGCATCTGGGATATGCTTCTTCAGCATAGAGACATGAAATACATTGTGAACAGCTGACATTTCCTGAGGTAGCTCTAGCTCATATGCTACCTTGCCAACTCTTCTGCTGATAAGGTATGGTCCCACATATCTGGGACTTAACTTACCCTTCTTCCCAAAACGCATTACTCCCTTCATGGGAGCTACTTTGAGGAACACTGAATCCCCAACTGAAAACTCTAAAGGTCTGTGTCGTGTGTCAGCATAGCTTTTCTGGCGGCTCTGAGCTGTCTCTATCCTCTGGCGGATCTACTGTATAGCTGTTGTGGTATCTGCTACTAGATCTGTCTGAAGTTCTAGTTCTTTCTGTTCACCACTCTCATACCAGCAGATTGGAGATCTACACCTCCGCCCATAGAGAGCCTCGTAAGGTGTCATACCGATAGTGGCCTGATAGCTGTTGTTGTATGCAAATTCTGCTAGACTCAGATATTTGCACCAACTTCCTTTGAAATCTAGGGCACATGCTCGGAGCATATCTTCGAGTACCTGATTTACTCGCTCCATCTGTCCATCTGTCTGCGGATGGAAAGCTGTGCTAAACTTTAACTTCATGCCCAAAGCTGACTGTACACACTCCCAGAAGTGTGATGTGAACCTACTGTCCCTGTCTGAGATAATGGTTCATGGGACTCCATGTAATCTAACGATCTCCTTGAGATACAACTGTGCTAGCTGTTCCATGGAGTAGGATATCCTGATAGCTAAGAAGTGGGCTGATTTAGTCAACCCGTCGACTATTACCCAGATAGTATCAAAACCATTCGTGGTTCTGGGTAATCCTACAATGAAATCCATAGAAATGTCTTCCCACTTCCATTCTGGAATCTGAATGTGCTGTACTGGTGTTCTGCCTTAACCCTCTGACAGGTTAGGCAGGTGCTGACATATCGAGCGATATCTCTCTTCATCCCAGGCCACCAAAAACGTTTCTTCAAGTCCTGATACATTTTGGTGGAGCCAGGATGCATCGCATAGGGAGTCTTGTGAGCCTCATCTAAAATCTTTCTTCGTAGTTCCTCTTGATATGGAACACATAGCCTGTCACCAAAACACAACACCCCACTAGCGGACACTCTGAATTCTCCACTTTCTGATTCTGCTAATCCTTGCTTGATTCTCTGAATTTCAGGATCCTGCTCCTGAGCTGTCTGGATGTCACCAAGCAAGGTAGACTCTAATGTCATAGTAGAGAGCTGTCCGACTATGAGTTCGAGACTGAAATCTGTGATCTCTTTCTATAGGGGCGGTGACATGGCTGCTAGAGATAATAGGGCAGCACTGGACTTTCTGCTGAGGGCGTCTGCTACCCTATTTGCTTTTCCTGGGTGGTAGAGGATGTCTATATCGTAGTCTTTGACCAGCTCTAGCCATCTGCGTTGTCGCATATTCAGATCCTTCTGAGTGAAGAAGTACTTCAGACTCTGATGATCTGTATACACTCTACACTGAGATCCATACAAGTAATGTCTCCAAATTTTGAGAGCGAACACTACTGCTGCAAGCTCAAGGTCATGAGTAGGGTAATTCTTCTCATATTCCTTGAGTTGTCTGGAGGCGTAGGCGATCACCTTGCCATTTTGCATCAGCACTGCTCCTAGTCCCAATTTAGAGGCATCACTATATATATCAAAGCTGTCTGTATTTTCTGGTAGAGTCAGAATAGGTGCACTGGTCAATCTCCTTTTCAGCTCGCTGAAACTGTTCTCACAGTCCTCTGTCCACTGAAACTTTCTGTTCTTTCTGGTAAGAGCTGTCAGTGGGGAGGCTATCCTGGAGAAGTCCTCTACGAATTTTCTGTAATAACCTGCTAATCCCAGAAAGCTCCTGATCTCGCTGGCGTTCTTGGGTCTTTTCCAGTTACTCACAGCTTCTATCTTACTAGGGTCTACCATGATACCATCCTTTGAGATGATGTGGCCCAGGAAGGACACCTGGTCTAATCAAAAGTCACATTTTGTGAACTTGGCGTACAACCGATTCTGCTGAAGGGTCTGCAATACTGTTCTCAGGTGCTCTGCGTGTTCTTCCTGAGTCCTGGAGTAGATAAGGATGTCATCGATGAATACGATAATGAACTTATCTAAGTATTCCCTGAATACCCTGTTCATGAGGTCCATGAAAGTAGCTGGAGCATTTGTCATGCCAAAGGGCATGACTACGAACTCATAATGTCCGTATCTGGTTCTGAATGCTGTCTTGGGTATGCCCCCTTCTTTGACCTTCACCTGATGATAACCTGATCTGAGGTCTATCTTAGAGAACACTGCTGCTCCCTTTAGCTGATCGAACAGGTCATCTATTCTGGGAAGAGGATACCTATTCTTGATCGTAACTTGATTCAGTGCCCGGTAATCTATACACAGGCGCATGCTCCCGTCCTTCTTCTTCATGAACAATACAGGTGCTCCCCATGGTGAGTGACTAGGGAGTATGAAGTCTTTATCAAGCAGCTCCTGTAGTTGCTCATGAAGTTCCTTCAGTTCTGCTGGAGCCATGCGGTACGGCGCTTTGGAAATAGGATTTGTACCGGGAATGAGCTCTATCTCAAATTCAATCTCCCTGTCTGGTGCTAAGCCTGGTAACTCTTCAGGGAAGACTGCTGGGTAGTCACATACGACTCGGACCTCTGCTAGCTGTTGGTTCTTGTCCTGACTGGTACTGACTACATGTGCTAAAAATCCCGTACATCCTGAATCCATTAATCTCTGTGCCTTCATAGCTGAGAGAAATTTCTTGGGCTTTCTCTTTGGTTCTCCGATGTACTCAAACTGCACTTCTGCTTCAGGTTGGAATATGACTTTCTGTTTACGGCACTCTATGGAAGCACCGTATCTGATCAGGAAGTCCATCCCAAAGATAACATCGTAGTCAGACATATCTAGCACTATCAGATCACAAAAGAGTTCTCTGTCTGCTATAATGACTGGCACTGCTCTGAGCCAGTGCGTGAATGCCATAATTTCTCCTGAAGGTAATGTCGTTAGAAACTGACTACTGAGTACCTCTGGTGGTATTGCTAACTTCTCGGCAAATGCCCTGGATATATAAGAATGGGTTACCCCAGTATCGAATAAGACAGTTGTACTTTGCTGTAAAATACTAATCTGACCTGTAACAACTGTCGAGGCATTTGCTACGTCCTCTCTGGTCAGCGAGTAGATTCATGCATTTGTCGTGGCTGGAGGGGCTTCTAGTCGGCCCTGGCTGATGTGTGGACCATCTAAAACGGCCTGCATATGATGTAACTGTGTTGGCTGGCCTCCATACTGTATCGGCTGTGGTTGAGGAAGATTTGTCTTGTTCGGGCATTGCTTAGCCATATGCCCTTCTTGTCCACATTCAAAGCATCCTCGTGTGCCCTTGCGACAAACTCCTGGGTGAAATTTCCCACAAGTAGCACATTTGGGATAACTAGGATGTTTGCTGGCTGGTCCTCCCTTTGGATAACTCCCTGGTTTGCGCTTGTTGCTAGAGTTCCCTTTCCAGTTAGAGCTGTGGCTCTGTTGTTTCTGAGCACCTGAGCCTCCTTGACCTTTAGATTCTGAGAGGACTTGCTTCTGCTGCTTTATACTATTCTGGTAGTGCTCGGTGGTCAGAGCACTGCTGACTAGTTCTTCGGTGGTTTGCGGCCTGTGAACGCCGCCAGCCACGTTCACTGCTATTTCCGGCCTCAGCATCTTGAGCATCAACCGGACTCGTTCTTTTTCTGTGCCGACTAGTTCAGGGCATAGACGAGCCAATCTGTTGAATTTCTTCATGGCTTCCTCAACTGATAGGTTGCCCTGACGAAACTCAGTGAACTCGTCGTAGTGGCGGTTTGTAACCCGCATATGAAAGAATTCCTCAAAGAACTCCTTCTCGAAGTCAGCCCACGTCATCTGGTTTACTGGGCGCTTCGCTCTAATCCTCTCCCACCACATGCGTGCATCTCCTGTCAGACAGAAGGAGGCGCACTTCACCTTCTCATGTTCTGCCCAGTCCAGAAGCTCCATCGTACTCTCCAGTGTTTTGAACCAGGCTTGAGCATCCCATGGTTCACTGGTGCCTGAGAAGTTCTCTGGCTTGACTCTCTGCCACTGGATCAGATAGGCTTCCCTCTGTGTTCCTGCTACTGGGGCTACTGGTACTGTAGGCTGGACTGGTGGAACCTCTAAGACTACTGGCATTGCTAAGTTTGGTTCCGGGGTAACTGTGGGAGTATTCTGCTGATTAGCCTTTAAGGTGGCTATCTCCTGTTGCTGTTCAGCTAGCTGCTGTTGTAACTGAGCCACTAATGCTGTAAGGTATGGAGGAGGCACTGAACTGTCTGCCTCGTGCTGGGGCTCAGTAGCTGGTGCCCTTCTAGCTGGGCGTCCTCGTGCCATTTCTAAAGACATAGAGGCATACATGACTAATACAATCATAATGGAGTAGCTATTGTCATCATGTTAACTACTATCATAACAAGCATGCTTTAGTTATATCTAAACATGAAAACAAGAAACATAAAGAGAGTGAGAGATGTTCTTACTTGGAAGCTGCAGGTTCAATGCTGATGTGTCTGTAGGAAGTATGGAAACTTGGCTCTGATACCACTCTGTAATGACCCGCCTTCTACTAACTAAGCAGTAAGGCCGATCATCACATTATGCTGTGATAACTAATCCATGACCATCATTAAATCTAGATGTGGAAGCTGTACTAATCAAAATTTTGCTAAACTATTGTCATTTCTTTATTCTACATGTGCTAAGGGGTGTAATCTAAGCTATTCATGACATATATTACATCCCCCAATGGTCAAGGAACTTAACTAAGGGTTTCTAGCTAATATCAGGCATCCCAATCGATCCACGGATCGATTGGAATGGTCGAATCGATCCAGTGATCGATTCAGCAGGCTACTGTGCTCGGCCGATATTCTGGATCGATCGGCTGATCGATCCAGACTGGTCAATCGATCCAGTGATCGATCCCAGGGCCTTCTGTTCGCGACAGAGAGCGTCCGGATCGATCGGCTGATCGATCTAGAGGCCTACTGTTTGCGAGATGAATTGCCCAGTCGATCCTTCGATCGATTGGAAACCCTCGAATCGATCAGCTGATCGATTCGAGTTTCTAATTTCGTGCCAATTGTCTGATTTCAGCACTTATTCGTGCCAAAACTATTTATAACATTTCTAAACTAAATTCCAAACATTCTAACATTACAAAAATAGTATTCTAAACATGATAGGATGCTTGATTAACTAATTCATAACATTTAACATGCTAAGGTGCAAAATAACAAAATGCTAAAAGGTTCTAGTGCTTAAACAAGCTTGCTGAAATTCCCTAAGATCTCTATTCCAAGTTCCATCCACACACATCTTCGTAGCATTGCCCTCCAGCCTCCGCTAGTCCATCTTTCCTTTACCTTTATTTGCAGTATAAGGAAAAGAAAGTATCTGTAAGCTTTCGCTTAGTAAGAACCATCTACCTCACTAAAACATGCAATCGATGCAAATCATGCTTTGAAAACATGCTATTTAAAACATGTACTGATTGAACTAAAACATGGCATGCTATCATACAATACATAGCAATCAAAAGCTAGTCATGGCTTACTATCATCTAAAGCATGTATAACATGAATTGAACATAGAGCTATCATACGTAATCATAAGAGTGAGCTGAGCTGAAGCATGAACTAAGCTAAACTAAACTAAGCTAATACTGAATTTAAACTGTATACACAACTAATTTGTGAGAGTTTAAAAACTATACATATAATAGATGAAAATATATAATCATGCTACTAATGGGCCCGGCAATTGTACGTGCTATGCGTGCATCCCTAACTAGACCCGGGTTTGCAAGTCCCGAATTTAGTAGGGCTACTAGGTTATCTGAACCTAGGGACGACTTTGGGAGCCCAACCCAATGGATATCTAATCCAGTACAGTGCCACTGAGAAAGTAAAATACTGAACATAGCTAATTATTGCTTGTCTTGCTCTTTCTTGGTTATCTGAACCTAGAACTAGGTTGTCTGAACCTAGAGGCGACTGTGGGAGCCCACCCATTGGACATCTAGTCCTGTAAAACTGAAGAAAGACTAAATAAACTGTACAAATGCTTCTTTTGCATTTATCTAAGCTACTAAAATGCCTAAGTTGCATTTTTCTGTGCTAAACAATTTAATCGAACACCTGGTATGCGCTAATTCGCATCCTTTGTGTCAATTGTCTACATATTACTAAACTAAGACATGAAATTCACACGAAAGCTACTTATACTGCAGGTGAGGGGTTTCTTACCTCCTGTTCGGATTTTCTTATGATTCTAATCGCTAGATTTCCGGAGGAGACGATCCTTTCGACGATCTTCTCGCGTCTATGCGTTCCTCTCGCGGAGGGGAGCGTCCTCGTGTCGAAGTTGTCGCCGGAAAGTGCCCTTGGGCGGAACCCTAGCCTTCCTTGTGGTTGGCGCTGAGAAAGGAAGAAAAGAGAGGTGGGCGGCGGTGAGGTTTTGAGGAGAGGAAAAATCACGATCCCAATAACTCTTCACTTAATTATTTCTTATTTATATTAAGTGGAAATTTCCGGCCCAACTTAAATATAAGTTTAACTGTCTCCCTTTCCTTTCAGCACGGCCCTGCTGGGTTCACTTGGTTACCATGGTTCACCATAAGTCGTAGGACCCAATAGGTCTCGGGTTCAATTCCCGCGTAGGCTATTTTACGGTCCTATTTATTTTTGCTACTTTCACTACTCTAAAAATTCCATAAAAATATTCTAAAATTCCAGAAAAATCATAGAATATTTCTAAAAAAAATTTGAGAATTTTCGGGTGTTACAATTTGATAAATTAATAGTTGGTTTTCTTTGGTCACACAAATAATAGCATTGACTCCGATGGGGAGGATACTATTAGACATGTATAAGTGTATACCATTACTTGACACTAAGTCCATTAATAAGATTGTGCCCCTTCTGATGGGGAAGATCACACGCTCTTAATTAACTTCATATAGTCATCCAAAATGAAAGTTTAAGCTAGTGATCCGCAAACAAGCTCATCCGATATGGAGGAAGGCACTCAGAGGCAACGCGCAAGCTTGTTGCATCACTTATAAACCAGTAATAGAGACCGTGGAATTTATTTAAAATAAATCCCTCTCCCACTTAGTTATTTAAAGTGAGGAATTTTGACTATGCTAGCCTACTTAGCATGCACACTAACAAGCACACACAACACAACATAAAAAACAATAAATAGAAAAACTAATTTTCAACTATTATGGCTTTTATCTATTGTTGTCCTCCGTGTGTCGCCAACCCTAGCTGCTGCCATCTTTGGCCACCGCCACCGGGTCTAGTTGTCGCATTCATCTTGCTCCTTGTTCCGCTGCGCCTCTGGTCCTCAAAAGGTTCCATGCCTTACAAGATTTGATCCGTGACATAAATAGAATTTTACATTTTTCGATCCTATATTCCTCGAAGGAATGTACATGTAAACTAGATCGAACATAAAATAAAATTTACATCCATCGACCCTATATTCCATAAAAAGAATGTACATGTAACTAGATCAAAAAAAATCCTAATAAAACTAAATACAGCTCCTGCTGTATTTTATAATACAATCATGCACACACAATAAAATGCCATTGATATGTCCAAGGGTCCAATCACACACATAATAACTATAAGTCATAATAGTTGGATGCTACATCCACAAAGTTAGCACATCCTACTATTAACCTACCTAAATTATGTATGACATGTGCATAATTAAACTAATACCAAATACACAGAGGCAAAACCCTAGCTCTGATACCAATTGTTGGTTGCTACTCGGAAAACCTAATGGTTCTACTGTACAAAAATTTTGTACAAAGGTCTGAACCTTTTCCTAGCTATAATGTGTTCTTTTAAATTAAACTTGGATCGCCCGCGGAACTTAACACGTTTGATCCAAAATTTAATATATTTGTTCTTTTAGGTTTAGACTTGGATCTCCTGCGGAACTTAACACGTTCGATCCAAATCACCTAGGTTATTAATTTCATTAAATATTAATTTCCAAAATCGACTTCCAGGACTGCATGGCAAGGCACATGGCCTTCTTGGATATGGGAACAACCACCACCGCCTAGACAAAGTGTTTTAAGGAAAGCTAATATTTAATTTCCTTAAATAACTTTAGGTCAACCGAAAAGAACAATCAAATCACAAGGAAAAGAAAAACAAAAGAACACAACATTGAAAATAAATTCGAAATACTAGAATCGTATGCCTCTTGTATTTGGTATTTTTACATGAAGATAAAACTAGTATGATGCGGAAATAAAATACTAGTATACCTTTTCTTTTGTAAACTTTAACTACCTCTTGATCTTCTATCGTATTCCTCTTCTAACCTCGGACGTTGTGGGGACAACGATCTTCCGAGATGAGAACCACCAAGCACCTTCTTCTTCCTTGCAAGTTTCGGCCATCAAAACTTCTCCTAGGATGAAGAGGTTCGGCCACTACCACCATGCTCCAAGGGATGCTAGAAACAAAGCTTTCTTTCTCTCCTTCTTCTTCTTCTTCTCTAAACTTGATCCGGCCACCATATGAATCTCCACAAGAAGGATGAGGTTCGACCATCAAAGAGAAGAGAGGAGGAGAGGATGGCCGGCCACACCAAGGAAGAAAAAGAGGGAGAAAATAGAATAGAGTTCTTGTCATGAAGGCACCTCTACCCCCTCTTTTATAATCCTTGGTCTTGGCAAATAAGGAAATTTTAATAAAAACTTCCTTAATTCCTTTGCCATGAAAAATAAATTTAATTGATATAAAATCAATTTCTCTTTTATTAATCAACATGGCCGACCACAATAATCTAAGCAAAGGAAATTTAATTCAATCAAGAATTAAAACCTTCCTAATTTGTTTCCGGAAATTTTAAAAATAAAATTTCTCTAATAATTTATCCCTTCATGATGATTTGTAAAAAGAAAACTTATAAATTAAAATCTCTCTTTAAACATGTGGATGATTTATAAACAAGGATAATTTTTTATCAAAATTAAAATCTTCCTTAAAAAATATCTCCACAACAAGAAAGATTAAAACTTATTCTCCTCTTAATTCCATGTGACACATCAGCAAAGTTTCTCACGTTGATATAATTTGTAAGCAAGAAAAAAAAACGAGTTGGTTTAAAAATTCTCATGTTGACTTAGTTGTCAAGCACTTCTCACGTTGATTCAATTTGCAAGCAAGCTAAAAACGTGAGGCAACTTGGAGTTGCTGTTCTTGTTTTAAACAAACGGCATCTCACAGCAATCCAAGAATGAACTTGTTATTCACGTTGATCAGAACAACATGAAACACCCTTGGATAGCAACGCCAACAACACGGACTAGAAGATGGACTTAGATGGATATAAGACTTTATATATATAGAGGTTACGATAGGGACCGAGAGGAGGAATTGGTTTTGGTCTCCTGATGAAATTAAGCATCCCGTATTCGCCTCGAACACACAACTTAATTTCATCAATAATAATTCATTCCACTAAAGAACTATTATTGAACTACCGCACCAATCCCAAATTACGTTATGGGCTCCTTATTATGAGTGTGTTAGTCTCCCTGTGTTTAAGATATCGGGTGCCCATTAATTAAATGAGCTACTGATTCTCACTTAATTAATATCTTATTCCAAGAATAGTACCACTCAACCTTATTGTCATGTCGGACTAAGTGCACCTACAGGGTTTAACATGACAATCCTTTTGAGCTCCTCTTGGGGACATTCTCAACCTAGATTACTAGGACACAGTTTCCTTCTATAATCAACAACACACACTATAAGTGATATCATTTCCCAACTTATCGGGCTTATTGATTTATCAAACTAAATCTCACCCATTGATAAATTAAAGAAATAAATATCAAATATATATGCTTGTTATTATATTAGGATTAAGAACACACACTTCCATAATAACTGAGGTCTTTGTTCCTTTATAAAGTCAGTATAAAAGAAATGACCTCTAATGGTCCTACTCAATACACTCTAAGTGTACTAGTGTAATTATATAGTTAAGATAAACTAATACCTAATTACACTACGACCTTCCAATGGTTTGTTCCTTTCCATCTTGGTCGTGAGCCACTGTTTATAATTTATAAGGTACTAATAACATGATGCTCTGTGTGTGACACCACACACCATGTTATCTACAATATAAATTAATTGAACAACTACATTTATCATAAATGTAGACATTTGACCAATGTGATTCTTATTTCTAGATAAATGTTTATACCAAAAGCTAAGTTTTTAGTATACATCCTAACAATATTTATGACTTGTTCTATTGCATTGTGTCTTGCATGTGTTTGACGAAATATGTGTGTGGTCAATACATTTAGATATAGAGGATCTGTCACCGTGTAGAGGATATGCTTTGGATTGTATGATAGAGAGGCCTTGTGATAGAAGGTATCATTAACTGGACTTTCTAGAGTGTCACCTTAAAACAAAGGTTAATTCTCTATAAGGGAAGTTAATTAGAGTTTGATGGATTTTTTCTAAATTAATTTTAGAAAGTAACTTGTGTAATCTAGCGATTGTATAACCGGAGAGCCCTGTGACAGAGGATATTCCTTTAATCAGACTTTCTAGGTTACCTCTTTACTTAATAGCATTAATCTAACATTAGGAAGTAAATTAGATAACTCTAGTAATTATATGACCGGGGGCCATAAGGTATCCCTTTAACTAGACTTTCTAGAGTTACTTCTTTACTTAATAGCATTGGAACTTGGTATAAACTCTCCAGCACCACCTTCATAAAGTTGTGCTGAAATCTTGTTAGAATCCCTACAAGAATGTAGGCATGAAGTTCAAGAGATGAACAATTCATAGGGACATTAACTAGCATCATAGTGAAATCGAAATCCTAGAATCATACCCAATTTCAACATCTCTCCTCATTCTCTTGCTCTCTCTCTCTCTCTCTCTCTCTCTCTAGCATTTGTGATCAAACCAACCTCTGATTAGCTAGATAACTAATTTTACAAAGTCACTAGTACTTAATCAACAGTCTCTATGAGATTGATATTTTTATTACTTGATGATTATTTTGTGCACTTGCATATTGACAACGTCTAGTCAGCTTATTTGTTTCCAAAATTGAGCACAAATTAATAGAAGACATTCTTATTCTATTAACCTAGAAATATAAAATTGAGTAAATAAGAGAGATGAATTAAATATGTAATGCAAACCATTCACATATGTAAAAGGAGATCTCTTACTTTGAATTCAAGAGATGGTAGATTTTTTTCTAAATGGGTTGATATCTACTATAGATAAGAACAACCTTGGAGTGAGTCCAACAAGCCATTCTTAGTTCTAGTGGTTGGTATCATATATACTAATCACTACAACAAATGTGACTTTTTGCAGCGCATCATCAACGGCGCGCGGTTAAAGTGCGTCATTAATAATAGTTTTTATGGTGCACCCAATTATATGCGCTACGGATAGTGTAATATTTATACAAATGACAGCATGCATACAAAATACGCTGTCAATAATATTTTCTATGACATACAAAGTATGTTGTTAAAACTTAATATTAACAGTGTGCGGAGAGCGCTGTTAAATACCTATCATATATATAAATGACTGGGTGCAAAAAAGCACGATGCCAATAAGTATTAAAAAATTTTAACAGCATATAATGTTCGCTGTTAATTATTTCAAGCTCTTCTAATATATTTTTGTTCAAACATCTCATCTACTAATTATTCGTCAAAACTTTTTGGCTCCAGCATTAATTTTTCTGCCAAACTCCTCGCCGTGAACAAAACGTCACGCCTGAAACCCCTCTCACGTAAAACCTAAACTCCCGATTCCTCAAGTGAACTCCCTCCACCGACAACTCTAAACTCCGTCTCCGTCAACATCTCCGCCATCCTCGGCGAAGCCTCTCCTCCGACACCCTCTCCGCCGAAGCCCTCCGCTGAATTGATCTTCATCGGGATCTTTTTTGGTACCAATCATCTTAATCCAAGTACTTATCTCTTATATAAGTAAGATTTTCTTCATTATTTATGATATAGTTGTAGACCCATTAATTGTTTTTTATGAGCTCTCTTGGTTTTAATTTCTAGTTGGGTTTGATTGATCAAACTCCATCTCTTGGTATTCCTATCTAGGTTTCACCAATGCCTTTTACAATTTTAGTTCATCTTCATCTATTATTGGGGTTTTGATATGGTTTTATCTGTAAAAAAAAAACTTTTTTTAGTGTAGGATTAGGATCGTACTAGAGGGTTCATTTTATGGTTTTGCATCTTTCCGTCTAATCTATCTTTTCTTTAGGACCCTCTAGTTTTCCCTCAGTTATCATGTGTAGATGTAATTTCCACTTAAGGGGGAAGAGTACTCTAGAGATTAGTTCCTAAGGTCTCTTCTAATTTTTTTTTGTCACGCCCCAGAGGAGTCCCTGTCCGAAGAAATTTCGGCAGCACCTCCCCTGTACCGGTGACAATTTGAAGCATTTCTACATACATAATATACATCAGCCACAGGCGGCTGGAATATACACACAACCACGCAATTATATATATATCATCAGCCCACACGGCTGGAACAAAACCAACACAACGGACAAACATAAAATACAAGCTCATACAAAACCAAATAAAACACTGCTAGCCGGCTAGGCTTACACCAGACAACCAAAACAACACTCCGAACACAAAACTGGAACACACAAAGCCAAATACACACATCTCATATACCAAGATAAAATAACGAAAAGGCGGAGATATGTCTTCTGATGTGACGTGGGGACCAGCAGACAGGATGCTCTAAGCGACACCATAAATAACCTGGTACCTGAAAAAGATAGTGTCAACAAGGGTGAGTTCAACAACTCAGGGAATACCAATGGACATGAGTAGTAAGATATATCTAACAGCAACAAACATGGAATACAACTTCCTAATCATATATAGGGAATATGCAAAACTGAAAGGTAACTGAGGAAGATGTACTCACCAGGAACTCCTATCCAGACAAAAGGGTCGTCAAACCGAAAGTGTCAATAATCCTGTATGCAGGTCAAAGGTATGCATCCAACCAAAATGCAATAACCAAATGCAGCAAACACAATCACAAGAATATAAATACATCAATGCATATGATGCTAATGATGCGTCCTGGTCACCCCTGACGCCAGTCAGTCCTCTCACACACAAATGGCGAGACCGAGTGGGTAGGGCTGTGACAACCGTGCACTCTATCGTCACTGCTCCTGATGAGTGACCGAGTGGACGGGATGCTGTCGGAGTACTCCTGTCTTCTGACCCCAAATCATAAATGGGGGAGCTCAATGCTCTCATCTCCCGGTACACGAGGACGGGGAGGTATCTCTGCCTGCTACCACGCTGAGTTTCCTGACCAACGGAGCCAAACAGAGTCCACCATCTGTCGGCTACCACGCTGCTACACTAAATGCCAGCAGAGCCAAACAGAGCGGAACTGTCTGCCGGCTACCACGCTGAGTCACCTGACCAACGGAGCCAAACAGCAGAACCGCCACATACCTGCCTGATATACCACTAATCCATGAGTGGTGGTGTGTGCAGTATATGTAACTGGCGATGTGCTCAACCATAGTGGAGCCGACAATCGCGCAGCATGCAATCATGATGCATGACACTAAGCATAGCAATAAACTGATCAGCATAACCATATCCATATATATATAATATGGGTACCACAGTATCAGTAAGTCAAATCCACGGATCTAGGGTATACAGGTCCTCTATGGTATCACAACTTAGATCCTGAACATATCCCTCTCCATAACATATGTACCAACAATATGCACAGACCAAAGAAAAAGGGTAGAGGTACACCAATCAGATATGATATACAAATATAGGTACACAAGTCAGGTATGGTATAAAAACCTAGGTATCAGATAATCTAGATACACATGCCAGAAATAAAATCCAGAACTTACTCCTAACCTCAGTAAAGCATGGTATGTCACTTACTCTAGGAACTAAGGTACTCATGGCAATAATCACGAGGTATAAACATGGATACCTAACAAGCGATAAAATAGAACATGCTATGGATATCAAACTGACATACCAAAGATAATCATGATTATTGCATGTAGCTATAAAATACTATGCATATCCAATTGACAATATCATAAAAGATAAGTCAAGAGGTACCCGCCTCAAAATAACAAGATCCAAATCGGTCCCAATTCGCCGTCAAGATGCTCATCTCGCATCAAAGTCCTGTGGTATCAATGTGTATATTATTTTTTTTTTTTAGCTACAATCCAAATAAATGGCTAATTAAAATCCTTAAGGCTAAATTAGGGTAAACCCTAATCAACCTAACCATCCAGTATAATTCACCTACAACCAAAATAATCATACCTAAAACAACATGTATCAAGAACGTGCCAAATCAACCACACTCCAAACCCTTACCTTAGGGTTGCTAGACCAAAGATTTTGCTGGAGACAGAGGTTGCTGCTCAAGCAGGAAACTCCACCGACTGTCCAAGCAAGAATCAAGAACTGAGATCAACCACAGGAATCAAACCACAACCCTAATTTCCAACATAACCTGAGCACTTTACCTCTTCCTTTACTGCCTGCAACGACCAAGGACTGGACAAGGCTGCTGCTGGAAACCCTAGTGCCAGACACTCAAGCCGATAACAAGGTGGCTACTGGCACTCGACGGCCAGCCAACCGACACTAGATCATAAGGGCGGTGGCGAGCGAAGCACACTACAGGAGGGCAGTGTCGGAGATAGCTTGGGCAGAGTGGGACGGCGGCGCTGCAAATCTAGGGTACAGTGTTGCTCTGGTCCGTCGGCATCGGCTGTGGCGACCGAAAAACGCAATAGGACAAGGGAGGCAGCGGCGCTAGGGCACAACCCAATCAACGCTGGCGTTGTTGGACAACGTCGGGCGATCAACTCCCTTGTGGCGTCGGCGGAGATGCAAGGGCACAGAGGAGAGGCCGGTGACACTGCGGTGGTCGGCGCTGGGGACTACAGAGAGGTTAGGCTCGGCGTTGCTCGGCGTTGCTCGTTGTCAGAAGTAAGAGAGGAAGAGGAAATCGACTGGGGAAGAAGTAGAAGGAGGAGGCGTCGGCGCGAGGTGGTTAGGGCACGGGTCGCGGCAGGGAAGAAATAGAAGCGTTCGGCGAAAACAAGGAAAAAAGAAAAGAAAAAGAAAATAAATAAGTAAATCCAACTTTTCCTTGCTTAAATGGGGTAGCCTAAACAGGCTTTCCCGGGTCCTATTTTTATCCCTGTAAACTCGTCCATACGAGTTCCGAAAAATTCCCAAAAAATTTCTAAAAATTTCAGAAAATTTTCTTATCATTATTCGTCATTTTTTGGTATTTTACATTCTCCCCCACTAATAAAAATTTGGTCCCCAAATTTCGTTATCTACCATCAGCAAATACTAACAACAGGTAAAGAGTATAAATACTGAACGGTAAATTAAATCACATACCTCATGTGAAAAGATGGGGTTTCGAGCTCGAATCGTATCTTCGAGCTCCCAGGTAGCCTCCTTATAAGTGACGTCAAGCTGAACGGGAACTGAGATATCTGTCAGTACATGTGCCGGGTCGGGTATGTATCTTCTCAACATGGATACATGGAATACATCGTGAACACCTGCCGAAGCTGGTGGCAACGCCAAATGATAAGCTACCGCTCCAATTCTCTCCAAGATCTGGAAAGATCCAATGTGTCGTGAAGCTAGCTTATCTCTGAGGTTAAACCTCTTCACCCCTTTCGTGGGTGAAACTCGAAGAAATACATGTCGCCAATAGAGAACGCTAAGGGTCTGCGTCTCCGATAAGCATAACACTTCTGATGATCCTGCGCCTCTAACATTCTCCATTTGATAATACGGACCAACTCTTCGTTCTACTGAGCTCTATGAGGTCCCAACAACTGGGCCTCCCCAACCTCATCCTAGAAGGTGGGTGTCCGACAAGACCTACCATACAACTCTTCAAACGGTATCATCCGGATAGCCGAAAGAAAACTGTTGTTGTAGGTAAACTCTACTAATGGCAGATGGTCCTCCCAACTGCCTCCGAAATCCAATACACAAGATCTCAGCAAATCCTCTAAAGTCTGAAGGGTCCGCTGTGACTATCCATCTGTCTGAGGATGGAAAAACTGTACTGAATCGGAGCTGTGTGCCCAAGGCCTGCTGCAGACTCTACCAGAAACGAGACGTGAACTGGGGGTCTCTATCCGAAATGATAGTCAAAGGAACACCATGTAATCTGATGATCTCCCGACAATACAGATCTGTCAATCGATCCAGGGAATCAGTCCTCAAGATCGCTAAGAAGTGCGCTGATTTGGTTAATCGATCAACGATAACCCAAATCACGTCATACTTCGTCGTGTCCTCGACAAACCCACCACAAAGTCCATAGTATTATGTTCCCATTTCCACTCAGGAAATAAAAATCCGTGAAACAATCCGGCAGGTATCTGGTGCTCATCCTTCACCTTCTAACAGACAAGACATCTTGCTATAAAATTTGCGATGTCTTCCTTCACACTGTTCCGCCAATAGGAACGCCTCAAATCTCGGTACATGCAGTTCCACCTGAATGGATCGCAAATCGAGAGCGATGAGTCTCATGAAGTAGCTCCTGCAAGACCAGATAAGACCGGGGTACGCATAATCTGCCTCGGAAGTATATAATACCCTCCTCGTCTCGTGTGAACTCGGTCTACTGCCCGGAAGCTATCTGACTGCAAATAAACTGCATATACTGATCAACAGCCTAGGGCTCTCGGATCCTCGTCCTGATCGATGACTGAGCAACCATGGTAACCAGAATACCCTGCTCTGTCCGTCCCCGCTCCTCAAGGCACAATTCGGAGAATCCCTAAATCAAGTCTGTGACCACCACTCGGTGGCAAGTTAAAGTCCCTCTGGACTTCCTGCTAAGTGCCTCGACAACCACATTAGCTCTCCCCGAGTGATAGCTAATGGTACAAGCATAATCCTTCAGGAACTCCATCCATCTCCTCTGTCGGAGATTAAGTTCCTTCTAAGTAAACAGATATTTGACACTCTTATAGTCAATGAGAAATCTTAAATATAATGCCATATAAATAATGCCGCCAAATCTCCATGACAAAAATAATGGCGACTAGCTTCAGATCATGTACAGGGTAGTTCTTCTCATGCTCCTTCAACCGACGAGAAGCATAGGAGACTACTCTATCGTGCTGCATCAAAACAGTGCTCAAACCCTGAATAGGCGCGTCGGTGTAGAGGACATATCTGTCCTCTCCAGAAAGGTAAACCAAAATCGGAGCCGACACTAGTCTCCGCCTCAGCTCCTAAAAGCTGGTCTCGTAGTCCTCGAAACACGTAAACTTCACGCTTTTCCTGGTCAAGCGTGTCATTGGCATAACAACGCATGGAAAAAAAAAACCCCCAACGAATCATCTGTCATATCGATCCAAACCAAGGAAGTTTCGAGTCTCCTGTATAGACTACAACTACTCCCAACGATAACAACCTCTATCTCCTGTGTAACCATGGTATACTCCTACTAGTGACCGTGTGTCTCAAACATCTCACAGAAAACAACCAAAATATGCACTACTGATCTTCATATGTAGATGTTCTCGTCGAAACATCTCCAGAACTATGCAAAATGGTGTGTGTGACTCATCGCGGATCCGAAACAAATCACAACATCGTCAACAAAGACAATGGAAACCGATCCAAACATTCTGGGAATACCAAAATTATCAAGTCTCTGAAAACATCTAAGGCTCCGCAAGCCCTAATGGTAAAACCGAGACACATAATATCCGTATCACAGACATTCCTAACCACAAGATCTCTGATAATAAATCGGAAATCTAATCACCAACAACATAAATCACCTAAGAATAGATCCTCTAGTGTGAGAGCAACGCTCCATCACACAAAATACCACATATATGGAAGCAACGCTCTACCACAAGAAATCCTCCATATGTGGGAGCAACGCTCAACCACAAATAGTCTGAAATAGATATCTGTAATAAATATGGGAGAAATGCTCCGCTACAAACAATCCAAAATATGTGGGAGCAACGCTCCACCACAAACAATCCATAACATGTGTGGGAGCAACGCTCCACCACAACCAATACATAAGTGCCCAAGGCACCTAACTATCCAACTAGAGACTGCACGATATCTCTCTACCACAGATCACTGTAGGTAGCCTAGGGTATAACACCCAGTAAGCAAATCAAATCCATAGTCAACTCTATCATCATCGTAGTGAGTCGGTCACCCACTAATAGGAGAATTAGTTGACAGGGTAATACAACCAATAACATAATGTAAACACTCAACATTCTACATTCAACATAGGTAGAATCATCATGATGCTACCAATCATAGACTTGACACACGTGCACACACAACATAGGTATGATCAACATAATTCTTCAATTATTATACATCAAACACACACACAACTCAGGTATATTCAGTATGATACCTCCAACAATACATACCGAACACGTGTGAAAAAATCAACGTAGGTATAATCGGCAATACACCTCAAATAATACTCACAACACATACCAAATGAGTATAATCACATAATACTTCCAATAAAGCATACTAAACCCAGGTGCACTCACATATCAAACATAAGCCACAAGATACCTCCAATAAAACACTCAAACACATGTGCACATATCACGACACAGATTAAATTGATAAGATATCTCCAATAAAACACATGTGCACATTTCACCACATAGATTTAATCGACAAAATACCTCCAATAAACCAATCAGACCACTCGGGTATAATCTACTAGAAACCCACAACAATCATAACTGGAAAAGTATGCACTCACTACATGCAATTAGACTGTCCATCAAAACGCTCCTACAACCCGTAATAATCATATATACACACTACATAGATATGCAGAATCAGCATATTTAATCCAATCAACCTGATATTCTTTATTCTACCTTCTAAGTTATCCAACTAGGTACATACAGTCAAAAAATTAAAGTACCCCCCAAGGAATAGGATACAACGATCCTCTATAGACTGACCAAGCCGACAATGGTATACGGCTAATTCAGTCTTTCCCCACGTCAGTACCAGCCATGTACTAAATGTGCTCAAGATATTAAACTAAGCACAAATAACCCAAAATTCAGCATCTCTATAAAATAGAGTATAACAATCCCCTACTGATCGAACCAACAAAACTATATCGGTAATCTACTAACTGATCAAGATTACATTAATCCTCTACCAGCAGCTAAAGTATATCAATCCACGACTACTCAAGTCGACAAACGTAAATCAGTCTCCTACTGACCGATCTAACAAAAGTAAATCAATTATCTACTGAAGAAATTAACTAAGATAAAATGATATACTACTAGCTAAGTCAACATGAATATGTAGATACTACCCACTACACAGCTAATAATAGTAGAGGCTGATATATGCCTCCATCTCCAAACCAACTAGTAGTAACAGAAGCTAAAACTACTAGTGGTATGATATGAAAAATCACCAGAAACTGTAACCATTAATCTCTATCAAGGTCGATCATCATCAGTGGTTTACCTAATACATAAAATGTATGATATATCAACTAGACAGGTACTAGTAAAGAGTGCTAATACATGTCATAAACTGTAATAGTCAACAGTACATATACTATCAAAAATGTAGGATAACAGTATACCAACATACCTCCTATAGCTTGGAGATGTCCTGCTGCTGCCAGGTCCCAAAATCTGAAAAGTCACATCGAGAAGACCAAATCACAAAATCCGAAACACAGGGAAATAAGACTCGTAAGCCGATCTCTGATACCAAATAAATTGGTAGCAGATAAATCTCGAAAATCCAAAACACATAGCAAGTATCGTATACCTGCTCTGATACCACTTAAATTGTCACGCCCCAGAGGAGTCCCTGTCCGAAGAAATTTCGGCAGCACCTCCCCTGTACCGGTGACAATCTGAAGCATTTCTACAGACATAATATACATCAGCCACAGGCGGCTGGAATATACACACAACCACGCAATTATATATATATCATCAGCCCACACGGCTGGAACAAAACCAACACAACGGATAAACATAAAATACAAGCTCATACAAAACCAAATAAAACACTGCTAGCCGGCTAGGCTTACACCAGACAACCAAAACAACACTCCGAACACAAAACCGGAACACACAAAGCCAAATACACACATCTCATATACCAAGATAAAATAACGAAAAGGCGGAGATATGTCTTCTGATGTAACGTGGGGACCAGCAGACAAGATGCTCCAAGCGACACCATAAATAACCTGGTACCTGAAAAAGATAGTGTCAACGGGGGTGAGTTCAACAACTCAGCGAATACCAATGGACATGAGTAGTAAGATATATCTAACAGCAACAAACATGGAATACAGCTTCCTAATCATATATAGGGAATATGCAAAACTGAAAGGTAACTGAGGAAGCTGTACTCACCAGGAACTCCTATCCAGACAAAAGGGTCGTCAAACCGAAAGTGTCAATAATCCTGTATGCAGGTCAAAGGTATGCATCCAACAAAAATGCAACAACTAAATGCAGCAAACACAATCACAAGAATATAAATACATCAATGCATATGATGCTAATGATGCGTCCTGGTCACCCCTGACGCGAGTCAGTCCTCTCACACACAAATGGTGAGACCGAGTGGGTAGGACTGTGACAATCGTGCACTCTGTCGTCACTGCTCCTGATGAGTGACCGAGTGGACGGGATGCTGTCGGAGTACTCCTGTCTTCTAACCCCAAATCATAAATGGGGGAGCTCAATGCTCTCATCTCCCGGTACACGAGGACGGGGAGGTATCTCTGCCGGCTACCACGCTGAGTCTCCTGACCAACGGAGCCAAACAGAGTCCACCGTCTGTCGGCTACCACGCTGCTACACTAAATGCCAGCGGACGGAACTGTCTGCCGGCTACCACGCTGAGTCACCTGACCAACGGAGCCAAACAGCAGAACCGCCACACACCTGCCTGATATACCACTAATCCATGAGTGGTGGTGTGTGCAGTACATGTAACTGGCGATGTGCTCAACCATAGTGGAGCCGACAATCACGCAGCATGCAATCATGATGCATGACACTAAGCATAGCAATAAACTGATCAGCATAACCATATCCATATATATATAATATGTGTACCACAGTATCAGTAAGTCAAATCCACGGATCTAGGGTATACAGGTCCTCTATGGTATCACAACTTAGATCCTGAACATATCCCTCTCCATAACATATGTACCAACAATATGCACAGACCAAAGAAAAAGGGTAGAGGTACACCAATCAGATATGATATACAAATATAGGTACACAAGTCAGGTATGGTATAAAAACCTAGGTATCAGATAATCTAAATACACATGCCAGAAATAAAATCCAGAACTTAGTCCTAACCTCAGTAAAGCATGGTATGTCACTTACTCTAGGAACTAAGGTACTCATGGCAATAATCACGAGGTATAAACATGGATACCTAACAAGCGACAAAATAGAACATGCTATGGATATCAAACTGACATACCAAAGACAATCATGATTATTGCATGTAGCTATAAAATACTATGCATATCCAATTGACAATATCATAAAAGATAAGTCAAGATGTACCCGCCTCAAAATAACAAGATCCAAATCAGTCCCAATTCGCCGTCAAGATGATCGTCTCGCGTCAAAGTCCTGTGGTATCAATGTGTATATTATTTTTTTTTTTTAGCTACAATCCAAATAAATGGCTAATTAAAATCATTAAGGCTAAATTAGGGTAAACCCTAATCAACCTAACCATCCAGTATTAATTCACCTACAACCAAAATAATCATACCTAAAACAACATGTATCAAGAACGTGCCAAATCAACCACACTCCAAACCCTTACCTTAGGATTGCTAAACCAAAGATTTTGCTGGAGACAGAGGTTACTGCTCAAGCAGGAAACTCCACCGACTGTCCAAGCAAGAATCAAGAACTGAGATCAACCACAGGAATCAAACCACAACCCTAATTTCCAACATAACCTGAGCATTTTACCTCTTCCTTTACTGCCTGCAACGACCAAGGACCGGACAAGGCTGCTGCTGGAAACCCTAGTGCCAGACACTCAAGCCGATAACAAGGTGGCTACTGGCACTCGACGGCCAGCCGACCGGCACTAGATCATAAGGGCGGTGGCGAGCGAAGCACACTGCAGGAGGGCAGTGTCGGAGATAGCTAGGGCAGAGTGGGATGACGGCGCTACAAATCTAGGGTACAGTGTTGCTCTGGTCCGTCGGCATCGGCTGTGGCGACCGGAAAACGCAATAGGGCAAGGGAGGCAGCGGCGCTAGGGCACAACCCAATCAACGCTGGCGTTGTTGGACAGCGTCGGGCGATCAACTCCCTTGTGGCGTCGGCGGAGATGCTAGGGCACAGAGGAGAGGCCGGTGACACTGCGGTGGTCGGCGCTGGGGACTGCAGAGAGGTTAGGCTCGGCGTTGCTCGGCGTTACTCGGCGTTGCTCGGCGTCGGAAGTAAGAGAGGAAGAGGAAATCGACTGGGGAAGAAGTAGAAGGAGGAGGCGTCAGCGCGAGGTGGTTAGGGCACGGGTCGCGGCAGGGAAGAAATAGAAGCGTTCGGCGAAAACAAGGAAAAAAGAAAAGAAAAAGAAAATAAATAAGTAAATCCAACTTTTCCTCGCTTAAATGGGGTAGCCTAAACAGGCTTTCCCGGGTCCTATTTTTATCCCCGTAAATTCGTCCATACGAGTTCCGAAAAATTCCCAAAAAATTTCTAAAAATTTCAGAAAATTCCCTTATCATTATTCGTCATTTTTCGGTATTTTACATTTTTCCCTTCCTTTTCCTTTCTTTATTGATGCTGATTTTAGGTTAAAGATATGCCAATCTGAGTAAAAGGGGGCATCATTTATATGCTCCATCAACTATCTATAAAACTTTGTTGATTTTGGTTGAAAGGAACTCCCCATTGACTATATAAGTTTTGTTTGTGCTTTGCCTACATGTGAATAGCATGTCTTATTTCATTATTGGCGTGTCTAATTTTAGTTTGCATGTGCAAGTTTCTCTAGCTCATGTGATAAGCTAGGCATACATGGTTTTATTCTACTTATAATATTTGCCCATACATGTTTGTATTCTACTTATATTAAAATCAGATAATGCAAGCTTTAAATTTAATGGAATTGTCTCATTAAATAACACATCAAGGATGCGTATCTTCAGCATAATTAGCTAGCTCGTCTAGTATTAATATGAAAAAGTAGGAGCTTAAAACTCTAACACCAGAAATGCCAATATCCCAAATAACTTCTATTACATTAATAAACAATAAGAGAATTCTTTTCTCCTAGTTGTTTACAAATTTAAGCATATTTTTAAATAAATAAAAACCTATGAAAATCCTTTCTATATTTTTCATTATCAAATAAATAGTAATTATAGTTGATCTGGATTGTAATCTGACAAAGTTTTACCTTGGTGAATAACCCACTTAATTGTGCTTTTGCTCACCTCAGTTAATTAAACTATGTATATTTTTTATATTTTATGTTTCTTTTTGGTATCATTTTTTAATTAATTAATTTAATTTGGTAATCTATGCATAACACTCCCCTTGTTATGAGACAGAGACCACTTTCTTTCATCCGAAGCTTAGATCATTTACCAAATGGATAAGGAATGGATGTGTCTGCCTTCAAGGCTTGTACCCAAGTATGAAGAAGGGGTTCAAAAATTTCTTGCACAAGCTAGGAACTATGCCAAAACACGTGAAGTAATCTTATGTCCTTGCAAGCGTTGTAAAAATAAGAAGTATATGAAATTTGACCAAGCGTACGAGCACTTAATTATTAAGGGGGTAGATCCTTCTTACACTAGTTGGGTCTTCCATGGTGAAAGTTATACCTCACAATTTCAAGGCGAAAGTAGTTCTGGAGGAGTTCAAGTAGAGGATGATAAAAGTAGAGAGGAATATCTCTTATATAGGAATGTCTTTGTGCTAGAAGAAGAGGTTGGACACACTATATCTAAGGTAAAAGATTATGAATTTGCTGATTTATTAGAAGATGCAAAAACTCCTCTCTTCCCTGGTTGTACAACTTATACAAAGTTGTCAGCAACTATCACATTATACAATTACAAGTCTACTAATGGTCACACTGACAATAGTTTCAATGAGCTTCTTAAGATCTTAGGTGGTATGCTTCTAGAAAAAAAAACACACTTCCAGAAATTGTTTATTCAACGAGAAAGATATTAAAACCATTTGATTTAGGATATGAAAAGATTCATGCTTTCCCAAACGATTGTTGTCTATTTAGAAAGGAGTTTAAAAATTTGGACTCATGTCCAAAGTGTGGTTCCTCAAGATGGAAGGTGGATAAAATAACCACCAAAGTTCGTAAAGGAGTTCCTGAAAAGGTACTACGGTATTTTCTCATGATACCAAGATTAAAAAGGATGTTTACATTAGAAGAAAAGGCTGAAGACTTGATTTGGCACTCTAACCACAAAAGCCAAGATCATATGATGTGTCATCCAGTTGATTCAGTAGCTTGGGATACAATAAATCATAAGTGGCTGACTTTTGCATCAGATCCTAGAAATCTCCAACTTGGTCTTGCTACAGATGGATTCAACCCTTTTGGTGACCTTAGTTCTAGATATAGTTGTTGGCCGGTTATTTTGGTAAATTACAACCTTTCTCTATTGATGTGTATGGTGAAGGAAAATCTTATGCTAACATTGTTGATTCCAGCCCCAAAACAACCTGGAAATGACATAGATGTCTACTTGGAACCCCTAGTGGAGGATTTGAAAGAGCCGTGGGACACAAGTGTAGAGGCTTATAATGCATTTAGCAAGTCAATGTTCAATCTGAAGGTCATTTTGATGTGGACGATCAATGATTTTCCTGCTTATGGACATCTAGTTGGATGTGCCACAAAAGGAAAAGTTAGTTGCCCAATATGTGGTGAAGACATATGCTTAATGTGGCTTAAGTATAGTAGAAAGTTTGCATACTTGGGCGACAGGAGATTTCTTACTCCTAATCATCCATTTCGTCAGAAAAAGAAGTGGTTTAATGGGAAAAAAGAGAGAAAAGGGAAACCTAGACCTTTGACTGGGTTACAAATTCTCAATGTAGTGAAAGATATTGAAAATGATTGGGTTAAAAAACAAAAGGGTGAGACTATCAATACTTGTCAGAAAAAGAGGAAGACGCAGGAGAGTTCAAAAAGAGTACAAAAATCAGTTCAAATGTGGAAGAAAAAGTCAATTTTTTTTTATTTGCCATACTAGAGTGTAAGTTATTTAACTCTCTATTTAATAGTTTTTAATAATACCTAATACTATGAAATGTATTGATGATTACTTACAGGGGCTTCTGTTACGTCATAACTTAGATGTGATGCATATTAAAAAGAATGTTTGTGAGAATATCATAGGTACATTGTTAAACATGAAGAAAAAATCCAAAGATGGTGTTAATGCTCGCAAAGATTTGATGCACTTAAAAATTAGAGAAGCTAATGTTGGTCCAGTGATTTCACGAAATCTTAGTCTTTTAAAGCCTAAATTTATGGATCAAAATCAATGGGAATTGTTTGTAAAGAGGACACTATCATCTGCCTTTCAGGTAAGTATTAATTAACAAATCTTACTTTTAATGGTTAAAGTTTCTTTTGTTATTTTATGTGCTTCATATACATTATTTAGTTTTACATCTATATTGTGACATTATTTAGTTTTACATCTATATTGTAGTTACATGACTGTTTAAGGTTGTAGTTTTACATCTGAGATGCTTGACCAAGTGGCATCTCCCAATGCATTGACTGCTTTGACAACTTTATCAAAATCTAAGCTTGAAGATATGCTTTTTCTGTTTTCATCACTTGTAAGAATGTGTGAATTGTGAGCCAACTTTAAGAGATCGAGTAGACAAATTGGGATGTTTGTATTGGTTAGGATTTGATCTAGGGAAAGGTTTATATATAATTGCCATTCTATGATTTCTTGCTCCCTGTTTAGTTAGAAATGAGAAAAAAAACAAAAACTGAGATAAGGGAATCACTAGATGGGGACATTGATCTCAACTTGAGACTTTAGGAATTCTTCAGATTTTGGCTCTCAACAAGTTAGAATGGTAGGGTAACAATCAAGGTGAAAGCAGCCAAGGTAGCAGATTTGGTCTCAGCAAGCATATTAGGTCATTATATTTCAATCCTTATGGCTTATTAGGATTCACATAAATCATTTATGCTCTACTTTTGCAACCTCACTGATTTAGGCTGCTTATAAATACATTAGGTCATTATATCTCAAGCCCTATGGCTTATTAGGATTCACATGAATCATTTATACTCTGCTTTTGCAACCTCACTGATTTATGTGTCATACATGACAGTACTACAGTAAAGCTCTATACTTTCCCTCAGTATAGAAATTGTTTCCACAACTTAGTTGCTACATGGTAGCTTGTGGAGCTAAACTACCAAGAAATTCTTCCCATCAACCTGCATTATCTTGATCCACACTCTTTGTCTTGCTTTTGCATGAATCATTGAAGCTCTCTCACTTGTAGATGGAAGCTCTGCATGTGATGCATACATGGAGCCACAACAACACTAGGCTGCTCCTACACTAACAAGTTACACAATGGTTAGTTGTAATTATCTATTGATTGTCAACTCATGGTGATGGAACTAGTGGAGGCAAAGAAGGATCATCTTGTCAAGGGCACGATGGAAGTTGAATCCTCTTCTTGAGACCACCATGAGATCCACTCAACAATCGTCATCTCTATGTCAGCATGAGCAAACTTCATGCAGACCCACTTGTTAGAGGCATAGCAACACTTCTATGTGTCACCGGATAATGCACTGCATGCATAAACAATGTGCTAGCAAGGTGCCATCACCACCTGTGTGAGCCATTGCACTATTTGATTGTGCAATATTCATCACATGAACCTCTTTTGCATTCCGGCAACACCTCTTCAAGAGTTGCTTCACATACTCGTTCGTGTTTGAGCTACTTGCACAGGTTTATACCAGTTGAAGTAATTTTGTTGTAGAATAAGGAATCATCATCTGCTATAAGCGTGATTGTTGTACCAATTTTATTGTTATCCTTCAGATAGTAGGATCTTCTCATTTATCCCTGTGTCCCCCCCCCCCCCCCCCCCAAATGTTAACTTACATGCTGTCCTTTCCATGCAGCATCTTCTAAAATTAAAATGTTCATGTTGCTTGCTTTATGTTATTTGGATTAACTCTTTTTTAGATGGGTTATTAGTACTTTTGTTATTTTCTTTCCATTTCATATTTTATCTTTTATATCTTAATTACTACTGTTTATTTTCTTTTTCTTGGTCTAAGTAATTATTATTTATTGATCCAATGAATAATTAATTATATATGAATATGTTAGACATTTTTTTATTCTCAGGAGAAAAGTGCAAAATTCAGAACAATGAGGCAAAATCAAGACCACATTCACACAATGAGCCGTAGAGGTTATGCCCGTTTAGCTTGCATAATGGTAAACAATTTTATTTATCGAACTTTATACAAAAACTTTTATATATACACTTAATTAGATACATTATTTGTTCTAACATTGTTTATATGTTTTATACTTAAGGAAAAAAGCAAGTCCTGTAGATACACCAATTACACGATCAAAAGTTTGTATTGAAGGTCACAAGAAGAAAAATGGAGAACCTAATAGTCAAGCTATTGGAGAGAAAATGGTAATAAAATCATCTCTTTATTATTTATAGAATTCGTAAAAAAAAAAAACAATCTAAATTATTTATTTTATCATTTTTAAAAGTTATCTTTTTTATTTGCAGAAAGAAATAGAATGGTGTCCATTTGAATCTCACAACACAGCTAACATTCTTGATGATGCAATTAGTCTTGTGTTTGGCAAGGAAGCTCGAGGTAGAGTGTGCAGAATGGACTTTGGAGTAACACCATCGAAAGTTGGACCATTTGTGCAACAAAATGGAACTGTTAAACGACTTGAAAGTACGGTGAATAACCTTCAACAAGAAATGCAAGAAATGAGGTTCTTGTTTTTTCAAAATATGAGGCAACAAAAT
Organism: Zingiber officinale; assembly: GCF_018446385.1. NCBI lineage: Eukaryota > Viridiplantae > Streptophyta > Magnoliopsida > Zingiberales > Zingiberaceae > Zingiber > Zingiber officinale. The sequence goes on along the minus strand of NC_055987.1, from coordinate 57,737,169 downwards.
GAGCAAGAACAGGTTAGTAATTAAAAACAAAATATAGAATATGGAAAAGTTTGTCATCAATTGTCTTAATTACTTTGAGTTATTTTGTATTCTTGTTAGTAAAATTATCTTATGGTCATATTAATTGACACCATTTGTTTATAAAATTAGGTTGCTAGCGGTGGCATTGGTAGCGGTATTGGTAATGATGTTGGTGGTGGTAGTCTTGGGGAAAAAAAGTAGTAATGTTAACCAACCTCTAACTGTAGCTCAGGTAATTATTTTGTAATTTTTGTTTCCTAAATTACATATTTGTTATAAAATAGATATGGTAGAATTAATAATTTTGTATTGTTATACAGTCAAAAATGAAGGATGTGGGTCATGGAGATATCAAGGATAATGCTAAATGTAAGCTACTTCATTGGTGCGTTGATAGAGTTATGGCAGAAGGTCGAATTGCATCTACAGATCCAAAAGTAAAAGTGCATCACGTTCTTCTTAGTGGATCATGTTGGAAAGTTTGGATTGATAAAGTTTTTGTAGAGAAGGTGGACCTAATTAGACCAAATGATGAAATATTTTTTCTCGAGGATGCAATAGGAAGTACAGTTGCTTGGTTATCTAAGTTTATAGTTGTGTATGAATGATATAGATTCTATTTATTTTAAAGTCATATACTCTTTTGTACAAAAGAAATTATGTTACTAGTTAAGTGAAATTTTTGTTACTAGTTTTGATTCTTTTACTTAAGTGATGTTTATGGCTGAATGTGATATTATAATTGTTTAAGTTTTAATTTTATAATTGCGTGTATGTGGTATATGTATGTGATAGTATAATTTGCGTGTGGTATTATAATTGTATGTAGTATTGTAATTTGTGTGGTATTTGTATGTGATATTTGAATGATTGTAACTGCAGCGCGCGATGCACACTGTGAATGCTCTTAGTCGCAGCGTGCGGCGCATGCTGTTAATACTCTTAATTGTAGCATGTAGTGTGTGCTGCTAATGCTTTTAACTATAGCATGCGGTGCATGCTGCGAATGCTGTCGATTGCTCATAACTGCAGCACGCAGCGCACGCTATGAATGCTTGTAACCGCAGCGTGTGGTGCGCACTGCGAATGTTGTTGATTACTCTTAATTACAACACGACGTGCGCGTTGTGAATATTTGTAACTGCAGCGTGTGATGCGTGCTGCAAAAACTTATAATGGCAATGTTCGATGCACGTTGCAAAAGCACTTAACCGCAGCATGCAGTGCGTGTTGTTAATGGTTTATGACTTTTAACAGCTTGCAGTTATGCAGCGTGCAATGTGCGCTGCGGAAAGTCATATTTGGTGTAGTGAATTGTATATCACATTGATATTTGCATATATATATATATATATATATATATATATATATATATATATATATATATATATATATATCACCCAACTTGATCTCTTTTCATATTAACCTTGAAGTGAATCCAACAAATTAACGCTTTAAGTTAAAGTCAGCCCATTAATCATGAAATTATATCTCAGTGGTTTAAACATATCTAATTTCAATTTAGGCTTGGAGTGAGTCCAACAACCTAAATATAGAATTAAACTATAGTTCTTACCATATTAATGGAAAGGGTAAGCTTTAAGATTTGAATAAGAGTTTTACTTAATTTAGGTCTCATCAATCACATACATAGTAGGTATACAAAATAAATTATAAACTATCTACATGTAACAACATGATATAAATCATGACATAAATCATAGCATTAGATTATGACATAAGTCATGACATTGTTGTCATAAATTAATTAGCAAATAAATATGTCAAAGAATTTGATTTCATAAACTATAATTCCTTAATTAGATTAGGAAATAATTTTCAAATCTAATTCCATATTTTATTAGAAATCAATTCCAAATAAAAAAGTTCATTATTGATGTGCGCAAATATTATGATCTTTTACGCATGTTTTAGCGCACATTCACTTGACTTATGCACATATATTCTTCACATGATCGCATCTTTTATCTTGTATTCATCATATCTATTGTTTTGTTCGGATTTCTGCTCTTTGTTTGGTTTTATATTGACAGGGAAGATTTTCGGAGTTTGAACGGAGAGTATTGATGCACTGGAACCAACTAGACAACACGGTCATGCAACCCTGCACGGTCGTGTGGCCAAACAGGAGAGGAAGAGTACACGGTCGTGCAACCCTGCACGGTCGTGCGACCAAAATAGTAGTCAGTCAGTACACGGTCGTACAACCTTGCATGGCCATGCCACCCCAAGAAGAGAAGAAGACTTGCATGACCGTGCACCCCTGCATGGTCGTGCCCCAAGAGACAGAGCCCAGGGGCTACACAGTCGTGCAACCCTGCACGGCCATGCAGCCACACCAGAATTGGAGAAGAGCAAGGTCGTGCCACCCTTACATGGTCGTGCCGCCACGGCCAAACCCTAGGCTATAAAAGGGTATTAACCCTTTTTTCCAAGGGGGGAGGCGAGCCGTTAGGGAGAAAAGGATCTTGGAGCAATTCTACGCCGTTTTGGACCACCGTTCAGCGAACTTCCACCACGACATCGACTCCAGAAGCAGAGAGTTTGATCCGAAGGCCACTCTTCGACATCCGATAAGCATATTCCCTCTTATTTGCTGAGAATTATATGTTTGTCCATACTATGTTTTCGGATATTTCTCTAACATTCATGGAGTAGACCCCTTGTTCTGGGATTAGGGAGTAGTCGTGGTACGGATTGATGTAAAACTCGTATTGTGTTTATACTTGTTGGATGAACTTTCATGCTTTGTTTTAATTGCTAATTGCTTACTTTTGATTGTGAAGAACTTGTTAGCTTCGTAGAGGATCACCTCTAGATCGTATACTTGAGAGGCCCTAGTGACAGGGGTAACTCATTCACGGATATCTAGGATAGTTCCTTGAGAGGAAAGGCAAATTCTCCCCAAGGGAGTAAGAGACCAGGCTTAGCTTTACTCACTATTCTTAATTTACCAGGTAGAGTCATGTCCTCAAGATTTTCCGAGGTGACCTAGTGACAGGGGTAAACCGTGGCAGGACTTCTTAGGGCATTACCCTATTCTGGCGCTTAAGAATACCCGCTTAGATTTCTGCAATAACACGAATAAGGATAGCGAGCGTAAGATAAAACGAGACACATCAATACTACCACGACGAAACCGACCCCCTAGAACTCCTCATCACCAAGTGAATATTTTGACCTTGCGACTCTCAACTCTCTCTCTCGACCTTTTCCTTAGCTTATTCAAGACCATTGGTAGTCTAGCTAACCATAAGTGAACGATTGCTAGTGCTTATAGCCAGCTCCTGTGGGATCGATATTTTTATTACTGACGACGAATCCGTGCACTTGCGGAAGCGTAACAAGTTTTTGGCGCCGTTGCCGAGGACTGCGTCCATAACACTAGCTAAGCCATATTGGATTAGACTAGGCTTTGTTTTCTTTATTCTCTACATATATATTAAAAAAAAATCTACTAATAATAAAATATTTTCACTCTTCTTCCTTACTACATTCATTTTTTTTATTTCTTGTTGTCATATTTTCTATCTTGTTCTCTTTTTTTTTGCATGCATAGAGCTAACCTTTCAGGACAGCTGCTACCATTTGATCCAGAGCTTGATAGGACCTTTCTGAGGAGAAGGAATTTACATAAAGCTTTCCAAGCAGCAAAAGAATCCTCAGGAATGGCCGATAAACTACTGAAAGATTATGCGGCACCATATGCACGAGCGGTCTAATCCAGTATCACCCCGACCACCCATCGATGCTAACAACTTTGAGATCAAGCCCGCAGTAATCCACATGGTCTAGCAAAATCAATTTAGAGGAGGACCACACGAAGACTCGAATCATCATCTAGAGTTGTTTTATGAAATATGTGGCACAATGAAGGTGAATGAGGTTCCTCCAGAATCGGTGAGACTGCTTATTTTCGGATTTTCTCTGAAAGACAGGGCCAAGCGGTGGCTAAATTCTCTACCAGCAGATAGCATATCGTCTTGGGAGTAATGTGAGCAGAAATTCTTAGACAAGTTCTACCTTCCAAGAAAGACTGCCCACATGAGGAACCTGATTGCCAGCTTCAAACAGATAGACTCAGAATCCCTATTTGAAGCCTGGGACTGATTCAAAATCATGCTGAGACAGTGCCCCCATCATGGCCTTGAGAAGTGGTTGGTTCTACACACCTTCTACAATGGAATAAATTATCACATGAAGGTATCATTGGATTCTGCGATAGGAGGAGCACTGATGAACAAAAGCCTTGATGAAGCAGAAGAGATAATAGAGAATGTGGCACTAAACCACCATCAGTGGGCATCTGAAAGATCTAGCGGTGCTTTCTCAGGAAATCAGATGAAGGCGTCAGGGAAATTCGAGGTGGATGCATTCACACTTATGTCTATGAATCTGGACGCCCTAACTAAGAAATTTGAAGCCATGGGTAGCAACATAGCTAATGCAATAGTTTGTGCTTGCGACATCTACGGAAGTGCGGACCATGCTCAAGACACTTGCCCCCTTGGGCCAATGCAGGCACAGATAAACCATCTTGAGCAATGCGATGCAATAACAGGCTACAATCAGAGGCAAAATAATCTGTACTCCAACACATACAACCCTGGATGGAGGAACCACCCCAACTTTTCATACCAAAATAATCAGGACCAGGGGCCAGCACATCAGACTTACCAACCTGGACATCAGACTCATCAACAGCAACAACCAACACATTTGTCTAGGATTGAAAAGATGCTTGAGGAAGCTCTCTCAGAGCAAAAGGAGATGAGGAGCGAGATCAAACAACTGACTCAAAGGCTGGAGAACTCAGAAAAACACCAGAAGATGCAAGACAGCCAGATAGCCCAGATAGCTCAGTCCGTCTCGAGAGCACAGGGTACATTCCCAGGGAAACCAGATTTAAATCCGGTGAAACATTATAATCGCATTGAGCTACGGAGCGGGAGTAGTGTGGGAAACCCCCAAATCATGACTAAGATGGAGCTTGACTCAGAAAATGAACCCACTCCCCTAATGCCCAATCGACGCAAAACAACGATGGAGAAGTGGTTACTAAAAAAATTGAAGAAGCTCTTCAGACTACCCCACAAAATCGCACGATTCCTTTTTCTCAGAAGCTTATAGCATCCCAAAGGGATGAAGAGTTCCACCAATTTCTGAAAAAGTCAAAGAGATTTGCGTTGAAGTACCATTGTTAGATGCGCTGCACCAGATGTCGAAGTTCGCAAAATTTTTAAAGGGAATCTTATCTAATAGAAGGCAGAAAGGCGACTTCGAGATTGTAGCACTGACAGAGAATTGCAACGCCCTTCTTATGGCGAATCCTCCACCCAAGCTTCAGGACCCAGGAAGTTTCTCCATACCGTGTAAAATTGGTTCTGAACTTATACCAAGAGTTTTCTATGACTTGGGAGCCAGTGTCAGCCTGCTCTCGTACTCTTTATGCAAGAAGCTGGGTTTCCAGAACATTAAATTGACCATGATGGCACTGCAACTAGCTGATCATTCATGCAGGTACCCGATGGGAATAGTGGAGGATGTGCCAGTTGAAGTAGGTGGATGCATAGTTCCTACAGATTTCATTATCTTGGACATGGAGGAAGATCCCAAGATACTGATCATCCTTGGAAGACCATTCCTTGCCACGGCTGGAGCCATCATCGATGTAAAAATCCCTAAGTTATCCTTGGAGATCGGCAAGGGAAAGATTGAATTTGATTTATCCAATTCTTCCATATACAACCCCTCTTCTCAGGGAAATTCTCACAAAATCAGCACATACAAAGAAGGGGAATATGATTTCTATGAGAGTTCCCCTCCAGCAAGTAGTAAGAAATACATTTGTTCTGCACGAGCAAAACTGAAGGCGTAGGCTGGAGCATCAACCCTAGAAGGAGAGCCATCCTCCAACGGGTTCAACCCACACTGACTAAAATGGGGTCGAGCTATAGACCTAAAACAAGCGCTTCTTGGGAGGCAACCCAAGAGTTTTCTTTTCATTTCAATTTAATATCTCGTCATCCATTTTATTTCCTTTTATTTCTTTAAGTAGATTCAGTCGAGTAGCATTACTTAATTCGTGTTCATTTTCAGGATGTGCATAATCTCCATGAGCTGACCGTGAGCGTTTCATGGGCGTGGAGGCATCAGAGGAGCCAAAACAACAGAGGACGAGTCATCCCGCACTTAAAGGAGGTGGTCGTGTGACCCTGCACGGTCGTACGGAGCTTGCAGAGAAGCAGAAGCCACTAGCCGTGCACCCTTGCACGGTCGTGTAGCTAATGCAGAGAAGAGAAGGAAAGTAGTCGTGCCATTTGGCACGACCATGCAGGAGAGTCCAGAGAGGAGGAAGCCTTGGGTCGTGCCATTTGGCACGGCCGTGTGAGCCCGGCCAAGGGGAGGAAAGAAGAGGTCATGCCCGGCACGGCCGTGCAATCTAATCTAACCCGGTCGTATCTATAAAACACAGTCGTGCCCCATCCCGTGCGGCGCCGCCTACTCCCTCCAAGAAACCCTAGCCTCTTCCTTCTTCTCTCTCTTCCTTCTTCTCTCCCAAAACCCTTCCCCTCCCCAATACACCTCATCTAACCCTAATTTCTCCCTCTAGAGTCCACTTTTCCTTAGATCTACATCTAGATCTAACACATTCCCAAGCCAAAACTTTGGAAAAAGAAGCTAATCCCCTATTCCTCCTCTCCCTTGCTCTTATCCTCAAGGACTTATCTCCACAGAATTCTAAGCTCACCATGTCATAGATCTTGAAGAGACTTCGTCGAGGAAGTGGTGGATCTGGAGAAGGAGATGCACCGGGAGGTGACAAAGGCAAAGGGAAAGCTTCATCATCAAAAGGCAAAGGGAAGAGGGTAGCACGCGCCGAAGGTAACGAAAATATATTTAATATTGTTTTTAGAAATCAAGATCAAAAAGCTAAATATGATAACCTTGTCGCTAGGAAAATTGTATGCACGAAATATATGGATCCCGCCACTATGGATATGCTAGGAATTAGGGATGATATTGATTGGATGATTAACTCTTTAGATTGGAATGATATAATGTGTTGTTATGCACCGACTTACCCTCGTCTAGTCCTTGAATTTTTGGGTTCGTTTGATGTTAAATATTCATCTGAAGAGGACTACATAGGGATCATAACTTTTAGGATGATGAACAAAGAAGTTCGGTGGACCTTTAATGATTTTAATGATTATTTTAGTTTACCTAACGGAGGTGCCAGAGGATTTGATAGTGGGATTAGATGAAATGAATTTTAGAGGTCGATAACCGGATCGAATGACCCTTATGAACCCTCTAGAGCCAAGGCATCCCACATGCAAAACCCGACCTTTAGATACATGCACCGAGTGATGAGCAAAACAATCTTTGATCGAGGAGATAGTGACGGGGTGAATAAAAAGATTGAACTCTATTCTCTTTGGGCAATATTAAAGAAAGTTGATTTTGATTCCGGATTCCATTTCCTGCAAACCTTAGTAAGGGCAGCTAGGGCATCTTCGGGGACAATTGTATTTGGTGGATTGATTACTCCAATAGCACATAATTTAGGTTGTGAGCTTGATGGACTAGAGGTTATTCATGGCAATGACAAGATCGACATCGATTCTTATCTTGCAATGAAGATGATTTGTCAGGATGAGAATGGGTTTGCCTTTCCTAGGGCCTTTGGTTTTCCTCTACCCCTTCCTTATCCCGAGCACACTTCAGTTCGCAATCCCGCGAATTGGGTGATCACGGATCCAATTTCCGAGGATGTTCCCTCCACTGCAGACGACATTGATTACCACCATGAGCCTTCATCATCAGGTTTCCCGCAGCCTTCCAGACATTCGGAACCTCCTAGGTACTCTTTTGCCTATGGCACGGGACCCTCTAGTTTTAATTTTTTTTACTTCCGTACCTTCTTAGAATCCCTTCACGAGAAGCACAATGCCCAACAATAGTTGTTAGAGGGCCGCTTCAAGCATTCTGACGACTAATTTAGGGAGGTGCGAGATCATTTTCAGTTCACTAGATACTCCATAGTCAGGTGACGGGGTTCGTACAGGATTATGAGGTGGACCAGGAGAGAATGAGAAACTTTATGGATGATATGGATATCACTCGACAACAAGTAGACACTTTGTATCAATATCATCAGCACATAGGTCATCTCCCTGGTTTTCCTCGATTTCTCCCGGGGCCACATCAAAGGCCTCCTTATCCCCCACCCCTGCCACCATATTGATTTCATCGGGGCGATGAAAAGTCTAAGTCTGGGGAGGTGTTGTTGCACAACTTGAGTATGGTTGAGAGTCTTTCTTTTGTTTTTGCATATTTTATTTGCTTTCTTTTATCTGTCTAGTTAGTTTTATCTATTTGCATTTTATTTGTTTCTTTTTGTACATTATTTGCATGTTCTTATATGTGACATATTTGAGAACATCAACCATCTACTTTTTCGACCACTTGTCCAATAGCAAAATGTCTAGCATTTTCTTAGTTCATGAGTGGTCCAGATTGTGTTAGTATATTTAGTGTATCTCCTTTCTCTATCTTTAGTAGTATGAAATAAGCTAAGTATTGTACGGAGTTCGGTATAAGTTTTTGGCCTAACCTTAAGGACTTATTTTCACTACACTTAAGTACTTAAGCTTGAATGGTAGACATACTTTTGAAATAGTTATGATTCATCCAAATTGTTTAGTACTTGTGTTCCCATGGTGATTCCTTATTTACATTTTGGTTATTGGATAACCTCGGATCATGGAAGCTCATTCGGAAAAATCTAAATCCTAACATATGCATCGCATGTGTAATAAGTGTTACACCTCTATAGCACTATATAAAAATAATAATAATAATAAATAATAATAATAATAATAAGGGATAAAAAAACAGTTGTCATGAGTGGAAACTAACAATTCAACCCTTTGAGACCGAGTTAGGTTACTGGGAAAATGAATGTTACGTTTATCTTAATTCCGAGAAGTACCCTTTGAGACCTTGTGTAATTTAAGGAAAATGAACCAAGTGTGTGACAGGTAAGTGCCTATCACCGGGAACATTAGGAACTCAATTGTATGACGACTTAACTAGGACAGAGAATGGAAACTTGAAGAGCTTGAGCTACTTACTGCACCGAGCACAGAGGACTTATGTTTAGGCCATACTTAGGTTACTCCACAGTCATGCATATCAGTGAAACTAGTTGATAGAGTTAGGCGAATGCACTAAGGATTATGAAACACTGCAGGATTTCATGAACATAGTTTATAGCATTTTGCTTGAGGAAAAGCAAAGGTTCAAGTCTGGGGGTGTGATGTGCGCAAATATTATGATCTTTTACGCATGTTTTAGCGCACATTCACTTGACTTATGCACATATATTCTTCACATGATCGCATCTTTTATCTTGTATTCATCATATCTATTGTTTTGTTCGGATTTCTGCTCTTTGTTTGGTTTTATATTGACAGGGAAGATTTTCGGAGTTTGAACGGAGAGTATTGATGCACTGGAACCAACTAGACAACACGGTCATGCAACCCTGCACGGTCGTGTGGCCAAACAGGAGAGGAAGAGTACACGGTTGTGCAACCCTGCACGGTCGTACGACCAAAATAGTAGCCAGTCAGTACACAGCCGTACAACCCTGCATGGCCATGCCACCCCAAGCAGAGAAGAAGACTTGCATGACCGTGCACCCCTGCATGGTCGTGCCCCAAGAGACAGAGCCCAAGGGCTACATGGCCATGCAACCCTGCACAGCCATGCAGCCACACCAGAACCGGAGAAGGGCACGGTCGTGCCACCCTTACATGGTCGTGCCGCCGTGGCCAAACCCTAGGCTATAAAAGGGTATTAACCCTTTTTGCCAAGGGGGGAGGTGAGCCGTCAGGGAGAAAAGGATCTTGGAGCAATTCTACGCCATTTTGGACCACCGTTCAGCGAACTTCCACCACGACATCGACTCCAGAAGCAGAGAGTTTGATCCGAAGGCCACTCTTCGACATCCGATAAGCATATTCCCTCTTATTTGCTGAGAATTATATGTTTGCCCATACTATATTTTCGGATATTTCTCTAACATTCATGGAGTAGACCCCTTGTTCTGGGATTAGGGAGTAGTCGTGGTACAGATTGATGTAAAACTCGTATTGTGTTTATACTTGTTGGATGAACTTTCATGCTTTGTTTCAATTGCTAATTGCTTATTTTTTATTGTGAAGAACTTGTTAGCTTCGTAGAGGATCACCTCTAGATCGTATACTTGAGAGGCCCTAGTGACAGGGGTAACTCATTCACGGACATCTAGGATAGTTCCTTGAGAGGAAAGGCAAATTCTCCCCAAGGGAGCGAGAGACCAAGCTTAGCTTTACTCACTATTCTTAATTTACCAGGTAGAGTCATGTCCTCAAGATTTGCCGAGGTGCCCTAGTGACAGGGGTAAACCGTGATAGGACTTCTTAGGGCATTACCCTATTCTGGCACTTAAGAATACCCGCTTAGCTTCCGGCAATAGCATGAATAAGGACAGCGAGAGTAAGATAAAACGAGATACATCAATACTACCATGATAAAACCAACCCCCTAGAACTCCTCATCATCAAGTGAATATTTCGACCTTGCGACTCTCGACTCTCTCTCTCTCGACCTTTCTTTTTTCCTTAGCTTATTCAAGACCATTGGTAGTCTAGCTAACCATAAATGAACGATTGCTAGTGCTTATAGCCAGTCCCTATGGGATCGATATTTTTATTACTGACGACGAATCCGTGCACTTGCGGAAGCGTAACACTTATTAAATTTGGAAATAATTTTCTAAATTTGATCTTTCCTAACAAATTAAGAAATAATTTTTAAAATTGGAATTTCCTAAAAAATTAAGAAATAATTTTCAAGATTGAAATTTCTTAACAAAGTAAGAAATAATTTCTAAAATTAAAATTTCTTAACAAATTAGAAAATAATTTCTAAATTGTAAATTTTATTTCGAATTAGTAAATAATTTCCATGTCCAAAATGTCCTAAATTTCCAAATTAAAATTTTAGACAACCTATGATATGCTAAATAAAAATTTACAATCTATGTCGAAACATAAGGTGGTTTTGATATCACTGTTGGGTATTTTTATGTGTTTAAAATTTTATTTTCAAAAAATATATAGCGGAAGCATAATAATTTCCTAAATTATTACAATAGCATCACACGCATTCACAAGAACAAACTTACATAGACATAATCATAGAATAAAGCTTATTTAGAGGTTATACTTGACGGATGATGTGTAGCGAAACAACACCAACTAGCAATCCTCACAAGGATTGCCTCTATTTGTATCCATGCCAAGATGCCTTTACAAAGCCACAAACTTCATCATCATTTTGGTACTAGCCAAAGGAGGAAGATGATATGATCTGAGAGAGAACCCCAATTCAATTTGTTGTTCGATGGAGAGGGCAGCCTGGCGACACCAATATGAGGGAGGCATCAACCCTTTCCTATTGTTCGATGGCATAAAAGCTGCTATCGAAATATATAAGGCCAATGGAAGGGGTTGTCCGATGGCTGAAGGACTGATGGAGGGGAGAAGCAGCCGACGGTACCTAAGGTACAACTCCTTATTGTCCACTGGTTTGTGTTGCTATCTAGTAGCTTGGAGGCTGGTGAGAAGCAGCTTAGAGGCTACCGAGATGTAACTTGGAGGCCAACGAGAGGTAGTAGATAGTCAGGGCTTGAGGGCTAGTGACAAGGCTAGCAATAAGGGAGGTGACCAACAACTGGTCGTCGTGGCATAAAGGGCGGTAGCCTTTTATGTGGTCGACAACAACAAGAGAGGGAGAGGGAGAGGTAAAAAAATTATAAAACCCTAATTCACAATTATGTTTTTCTACCTTACTCTATTTCTCTCATAGAGGGGGTTTATATACACTTCCATTAGGGTTTGATAAGAAAGATCAAACCCATACCCAATAAGTCAACTTGATCCACTAGCATTAAGTTTGGTTCAAAACCAAACCAAATTGGTTCATCATTAAACCAAATTAATTTTGATTTATAACTAAACCAAAGTGAATCCAACCTCGCCTACAAGAGATGTGGCCCAATAAATATCTTCCATATTTCCCCTTTATCTTATCCTACTAGATTTAATCTCTTTCAATCTGAGAATTCAATTCTAAAACTTATTTTACATCTTTCAAATATACTCATAGTGTGTGTGACCCAATAGGTTCCCAGTTATATTAATTGTTTATAATTAACCATTAATTATGAATCGATCATGAGTGACATCTAGTAATACATCTTGATCCCTAATTGATCAAAAAATTATAATTGATCCTAGAACTAATTCTAAACATTTTAGTAGCTACAGTTATTAGTGTGTGTAATACTCCGGTTCTGAGATTCTTGTTAAGTATGTCTTAAAAGGTTAGATGGTACTATCCATATCATCAAGGTGCACCTTCTTTTCGGAAGCTCAAACTTAAGAATTCCAAAGTTAAGCGTGCTTGGCTTGGAGAAATCTAAGGATGGGTGACCTCCTGGGAAGTTTTCCAGGGTGTGTGCGAGTGAGGACAAAGCACGCTGAAAGGACCTCCGATAGTCTGTGGAGCTAGTCGCCAACCCGATGGCCAATTCTGGTGGCGTTCCGGGTGGGGTCTGCCTGGGCCGGGGCGTTACAGATGGTATCAGAGCGACCGTGAGTGTGCCTGTGGCAGGAGCACCCAAGGCACCACCTAGCGAGGGATATTCTGGGATTTATCTATGGTGTGATTCGTGGTTACACAACGAGGGCATTGTGTCTTTAAGTGGGGGTGATTGTAATACTCCGGTTCTGAGATTCTTGTTAAGTATGGCTTAAAAGGTTATATGGTACTATCCATATCACCAAGGTGCACCTTTCTTTTCGGAAGCCTAAACTTAAGAACTCTAAAGTTAAGTGTGCCTGGCTTGGAGAAATCTGAGAATGGGTGACCTCCTAGGAAGTTTTCCAGGGTGCGTGCGAGTGAGGACAAAGCACGCTGAAAGGACCTCCGGTGGTCTGTGGAGCTAGTCGTCAACCCGATGAGCAATTCTGGTGGATTTTCCGGTTCAGTTCGGGTGGGTCCTGACCGGGCCGGAGCGTTACAGATATTACTACAAGTAACAAAATTATTTCGACGCCGAGCAGCGCTACGCCCTACAGCCGATGCCTCACCGAAGCTTCCTCTCCCCTGCCGACATCTCATCATCGCGGAGGTCCTTACCGCACCGATCACCACGGAGAGCACCGCCGACAGCAGCCTTTCATTCTGCCCTAGTTCCGATCATTGTAGTCGCCCGGTGCTTTGTTGCTGGCGCACCTGTGCCCTTGATCGCCGGAAGCCGAGAGCGCGAGTAGACAACAGAGAGCTGTGGAGATCTGGCGGTATGACTGGGAGGTAAGGGATTGGATCTTGATTTTGTGCTCTGTGCTTGTCCAATTTTGTCGTGAGCATCATTTGTGTTGGAGTGGAAGGTTATGTTAACTTGGGAATGGTGGTTCTGGTTTCCGCAGCAGCTTCTTCTAATCTCGGCCACCGTTTTCCGATAGCACGCATCTCCTCCTTTCTGATCAGTTGAGCGCCAACAGGAGCTTTGGTTTTGGAAGATCAACAGCAGCTATGAAGTGAGGTAAGGAGTAGCTAATTGATCTATGTTGTCGATCGTGGTTTGAATTGGATGTTGTAATTAGTTGATCATATGTAGATTGATTAGATTTAGAATTAATCTAATGAAATGATTAGGGTTAAGGTGATAAACCCTAATTAACCGTTGGATTTAATTTAGGTAGGTTGAGGTTTAGGGTTTTTCCCTAAATTGTTCTTAAGGATTTATATTTAGTTATTCATTTGAGTTGTAGTTAAATAAAAACGTATATATATTGTTTGACACAGGACTTTGACTCGAGACGGTGTCTCGACGAGGGATCTATTTCGGATACGATCCTCTTATTGGAGGCGGGTACCTTGACTTATCTATTTTGATATGTCATTTGATATGCATAGTGATTTTTAACAAGTAGTAATGATTATGTTTCATATCTGTATCGGTTTGTCACTACTGGATACCTGTTACATGCTTGTTTTTGCTTACCTGTTTTGCATTTCATGTTAGTACCCACCTGATTATATATGCTTATAGGGGTAGTGACATAACCATGCCTTATTATATTCAAGACCTAGGTTTTTATACCATATTTGCCCTATGTACCTAGACCATTGATTGGATCTATTTATCCTATGGTACACATTATGTAGAGATGGACAGGATCAGGATATTTCCATGCTTAGTGTCATGCACCATCTCGTATGATTGCGTGTTGTGCAATAGTCGGCTCCATTATTGTTGAGCACATTGTCAGTTACATAGATCTGCACACACCACCACTCATGGGTTAGTGGTATGTCAGGTAGGGTGTGTGGCAGTTCTGCTGTTAGACTCCACTGGTCCGGTGACTCAGCGTGGTAGCCAGCAGACAGTTTTTCTCTATTTGGCTCCGTTGGTCCGCTCATGGGTAGTGTGACGCAGCGTGGTAGCCAGCAGGGATCCCTCCTCTGGACTGACTCAGGGATATGAGAGCATTGAGCTCCTCCACTTATGATTTGGGGTAAAAAGGATAGGTGTACTTCGATAGCATCCCATCCACTCTATCACTCAGGAGCAGTGATGGCAAAGTGCACAGTTGTCACAGCCCTACCCACTCGGTCTCACCATCGTGTGTGAGACGGCTGACTGACAGTAGGGGTGACCAGGACATGTCATTGTCATCATACACATTGATGCATTGATTGCTTGTGTTTGCTGCACTTGTTTGCTGCATATTTGGTGGATGCATATACGTGACATGCATACAGGATTTCTATACCTCTCGGTCTATTATCCATACACCAGGTCCTGGTTAGTATAGTTTTTCTCCTATATATTTCAGTTTGCATTTATCATTTCTATATTAGGAGACTGTACGCATAATTATTACTATTGGTTATTTTCTTACTATACATGTCAGTAGTTACCTGCTGAGAAGTTGACTCACCCCGTTGATATTACTATTTCAGGTTGAGGCTATCCGGAGATCTCCAGCCGCTAGTCTCCCCTGCAGATTGCAAGGATGTTGTTTGGTCTTTTGGTTTCCTTATTATACTATCTAGATTATGTTTCATACTTGTTCTGGTGTTGGCACTTGGATCTTGTATGATCCTTTATTATCGTTGGATTTTATTTGGATATGTTATGCTACATACCTGCCTAGACGGCAGAAGAGATGAGTTGATTTTATTTGCATCATTATGATTTGAGCTTTATGGGTGTAGTTGAGTAGGATATTTGAGATGATTTCCTTATCGTTGTTTTAGTGGATTGTGATACTAAACTGCGTAGTATGTTATTATATTTTATTGTTATTGTTCCGGATGTGTTGGCCGAGGTATATGTGGCCCTGAGGGTATTATAGGAAGTTTCATATTGTCACCCGTACAAGGGAGATGCTACCGAAATTTCTTCTAGCAAGGACTACTTGGGGCATGATAGTGTGTCTGTTCCTTTTACTCAACTTATACCCATTTGGTTTAAGATATGGTCTAAGTGTTAGTTCCCACTAGGCTAACTACATCACACCTAATCCAAATAATAGTTTCTTTTGTTGTGGATTCAAATTACTTAAACACATGTCCAAGAAGACCATCCTCTTGATATGTTATGTTTTGGCCAAAGACTTATGAGTAATAATCCTAACAAGAGATCTTAGGATATATGTCTCCTTTATAAAAGAAGTGGTGAATCCTCTACGGACTATTCAAACACTTTCGAGTATATTGACTTATACCTAAGCATCTCAAACTTATACCTCCTAGGTGATTTTTCTAAAATGTCAAACTATACATCTTCATGACCAAGATGACTTGAATACTTCAATTCTAAGAAAATTTGCACTTAAGTTATAATGAGATCTTCATCGACATATAAAAAACCATATGAAATCTCATAGCATATCACATCCAATGAACTAGTTATCCATAATTAGCATTCACATTTTAACTCTTAGCATCTCAATATTTTCAGCCAATGAAGACTGATTGTTTAGATAAACGAAGGAGTATAACATATGCCGGTCTCACAGAATCGATAATGTCCAGTCTCGTCAATTCATTGACTAGAGAAGATTTCAATACTTACATAATTACACATGATGAGATACTCACTAATTGTTATACAATCACAATTTCTCTCGTGTTATACATTATATTGTAAACTTCATTAATTGAGTTTAAGATCAAAGAGAAAGCAAAGAAAACTTGATGGAATTAGAAAATTAGAACTTGAGTGGAGGGAAGAAAAGAGAGTTGCTTTCTTGAAGTGGAGGAGAAGAGGAATTTGATGTGGGGAAATAGATTTGGGTTTAGAGTGGGGAAGAAAGGAAATTGCTCTAAGAAGGAAGAGAAGAAAGGAAAGTTTCTTCTTTGGGTTAAAAGAAGAAAGGAGTGCTTAAAGAAGGGTTGAGCTCTTAGATTGGAAGAGGAAAGAAAAGAAGTCTGCTTTGGAGGTGGAGAAGGAAGAAAGGAAGATATTGAGAGTTTGAGAGATTTGAAAGGATGTTGGAGGAAGAGATTAAGGTTTTAAAGGGAGATGGTAGCCAACGGTGGTAGAGAACACAGGCTTGGGGGGATTTAGGATTTAAGGTTTAAGGTTTAGTAGAGGAGAAGAGGAATTTGATGTGGGGAAAGAGATTTGGATTTAGAGTGGGGAAGAGAGGAAATTGCTCTAAGAAGGAAGAGAAGAGAGGAAATTTCCTTCTCTTAGGGTTAAAAGAAGAAAGGAGTGCTTGAAGAAGGGTTGAGCTCTTAGATTGGAAAAGGGGAGAAAAGAAGCTTGCCTTGGAGGAGGAGAAGGAAGAAAGGAAGATATTGAGAGTTTGAGATATTTGAAAGGAGGTTGGAGGAAGAGATTGGGGTTTTGAAGGGAGATGGTAGCCGATAGTGGTGGAGAACACGGGCTTGGGTGGTTTAAAAACCCCCTCCACGGGCATGACACCATCATGTGGCTTGACATGGCCAACCTATAGATCTCATGGGTTGTCTCATGTGGCAATGCATAGGAACTGACACGGGCGAACAAGCCTCCAAGGCTTGGCCATGGGGAGTTCTATCCCATCCGATTTTTTTTTTTTGAATAAAACTCAGAATAGGGGCCACGGCTGTTAGGTCACACGATCAAGTCATGTTTCCCACTGAAGTGCTCACAATGCCCGTGGTGGTTGCCACGAGTAGCCTATGGAACTCCCTGGTCCTGAAACAAAATAAAATAATAAAATAAAGGTAAGAAATGAAAAGAAATAAGTTATAAATTTGGGTTGCGTCTTAAGAAGTGCTTATTTTAGGTCATTAGGTTGACCCTTGTAAATCTCAATCAGGAGCTCATAATCGGAGAAGGTTGCATTTCTTTCCTATCTCCATAAGCTCATTAAGGGAGTATCTCTTAAATCTTGCTCGTGTCGGAAAAAGATACTTCCTTACTTTTATATCACTAGCTCTTGGCCCTTGATTAAATACGCTCAACTCTAAAGGATCATCAAAGGGAAGTCCATGATATTCTTCTTTTGTCACCTGCTCTAGACAATGCACCCTGCAATAAACATCCTCAACAAAAGATTGATTAGTAGCCTTAGATAGATGAAATGTAATTTTGTTTTCACCAATTGCTAAAGGGAGTTTATGATTTATAACATCGATTATGGCTCCAACGGTGGCTAAGAAAGACTTTCCTAAAACATCGGGAGTCTGAAGATCCTCATCCATAACAAAATCAATAGGAACAATAAAATTTACAATCTCTTCATTTCTTACACCACTTCATCCTTCTTGCTCTCCTTAGGTTCCTCCAAAACTTTACCACTACTCAAAATGATAGCATTACAATGTTCCACATGATTTATCTTGGGTCAACTTGGAAATCTATCTATAGCCCTTGAAGAGGAACCAACAACCTGCGAAGTTAGATTTTGTGACATCTCAGTATAGTTATTGAGCATACCTACAATGTCTTGAAGTTATTGCATAAACTCTTCCATTTGTTGTCTAAACTCCTCATTCTGTTTGGTTTGAGTTGTAATGAAATTTTCTAGTCACAATGAAATTTTATGACAGTGGTCCATAGTTGCCTTCTCCAACATGATCTTGATTGTTCTTATATTTTTTTAGGGCTCCTCTAACTAGGGTTATAGGTGTTTGAATATGGATTATTCTATGGTCACTAGCTGTAGTTGTAGATGGTATCCACTTGTTCCACCACTAATTGTAAGTGTAAAGATCACACAGTAGATAGCTACATGACTTGTTGCATCACAAATCCCATAATAATCATTAATAAATTTTACATTATATTGATCAAACCTTTGAATTAGAGCGTTCATCTTTGCAGACCAGAGTTTTGTTCACCTGAAAAGAGAAAAATAAAAAAATAGCAATAAAAGGTGAGAGAGAGAGAAAGAGAGAGAGAGAGAGAAAGCAATAGCAGCAAAAGAAAAAGGAAAAAGGAACAAATAAAAAATAGATAATAAGAAAAAAAGAATATCTAGATTAACCAAATTGTAAATACGACTAATATCAACTAAGCACAGTCCTCAACAATGACGCAAAAAACTTAATGTGTGATTTATGCAAGTGCACGACCATCATCAAATAATAAAATATCATCCTCTAGGACCATGTAGTCAAGTATTAGTCACGTACAAAGTAGGCTATCTAGATGAATCAAAATGGAGAGACTTTGTTATGAAAGTAAATGAAATAAGAATGAAAAATGAGAAATTGGGAGAAAATAGGTTTTAAAGGCAAGTTATGACTCCGATTTCACCACAATGATCATTGATACCCTATTTGTAATTTTCTCTTTAACCTCAACGTTAGATATGCTTGAAAGTGGTCTATCCTAAAGTAACTAATATTTTCTTTCAGACAATACCGATGTATCTACTCAAACATGACCCCTACTTTCATGGTAGCCACATTAGGGTAATCGCTTTTTAATGGAGGCACCTGTCTTGAGAACCCCACAATCCCCTAGACCATTACCCTTATTTTGTGAGATCAAATTGGGGTAAACCGTTTGCACTCTGTGATAGCCAATGATACTCCTGAGAGATTTTGGACTACTTTCATAAACAACCCCTCAAGTCTGAAATTTATAGGTCAGAGAATTAGATTCATCTCTCAGTCTTTCCCCTTTTCTCTATGATATGATAATGTACACTATGACTGTTAACATGTAAAATATACTAAAACTGAATCAAGAATCAAACACATCATGTAATAAAAGTGGAAATTAACAAAATACAAGTGTCAACTCAATATCAAGTAACTTCCTAATCATAAAATTAAGGAAACCGAAGACATGGAAGAAAACAGTCTATAATTCATAAGAAAGAGAGAAGAGTAAAGGAAGCTTAGTCGTAGATGTCAATGTTGACTTTAGAAGATCTCCTCATCTCCTTGGTAGATGGAATCCTTACAGTTCCTTAGAAGACAACTCTCTCCTAGGATTCTCTGTCATGGGAAACCCATGATAGGGAAGGGTGATCCCCTATCCTAGATGCCCAAATAAGTACTCTTGGTTCTTTTAGAATCTCCAAAGATATCAAACATTAATGAACTTGCCTAAAAACTCAAGTGTGTCGTCGTCATAATATGACTCACCACAGCTATGGTAGGTGCCACAGCTAGACCGTGGTAGGTGCCACAACTAGACTGTGGTAGGTGCCACAGCTGGATCGTGGTGCGTGCTGGAATGAATTTATCAAAGCAACTGAATGTGGCACGATGATGGTGGTTATTAAGGCCTTTCCATGCTTTGTGTTGGACTTCCCAGTTGCTGTTTTGATACTGATTCTAACTTTAAGGTGATGCACAACCTTGTTAGGAGACATGGCCAGACCGTGCATCATGCTAGAACATGTGCTTCCTAGGCTTTTTGTCTCAAATGAGTTCCAATTTCTCATTTTGTCAATCAAACACACAAAGAATAGTTTTCCAAACTAAAATGATGAAAAGAGTGCAAAAGCTAAGAAACTATGTAAAATATGCTCATGTAATGCATTAGCTGAAAGCTAAATAATTCCAGAAATATATGGATGAATCACACATATCAATGCCCCACACCAATAACCCCTTGTAAAATTACATAGCTACTCTCAAGTGCATTGTTTGACCGATTTTGATTTTTTAATAGGTCAATTTCAAATTTAAATCTTGAATTAATCAAGCAGACTTAACTTGATCAATAATATTTATGTTATAGTAACTACGATTTTGTAACTGCTACAACGCGAACTTGACCTGTTCAACAACATTCATGTTATAGTAATTATGGTTTCGCAACTGCTACAGAGCATACTTGACTTGTTCACCTAATATTCACATTGTAGTAGTTACAAAACTGTAATTGCTACAATACGAACATGTCCTATTCAACAACATTAACGTTGTATCAGCTACGATTTCATAGTTGTTATAATGCAGACTTATTGTGTTCACATACTAGCCAATCTATTCAACATTTAAATTTAAAATCGATTTGCTAAAAAATCAAAATTGGTCAAATAATGTATTTAAAAGTAGTTGTATAATTTTACAAGAAAGGCTAGTGGGGTGAGACAGTTTTTGATAAAAAATAAAAAAATTGAACATTTTTGTTGATTCTAATAAATAGGGCTCTCCTTTAATTTTTTTATCTTTTTTATTTGAATGTAAATACTATTGCTTTCCTATTGTTAGGGTCGAAATATGCTAGAGGGGGGTGAATAGCTCGTCGCACTCATCGTAGCTTGCTTCTTTGAGATAATATGCAGTGGAATGTACGAGAAACAAAAATACAAAGCTAACACAAGGATTTACTTGGTATCCACCTCAAAAAGAGGTGACTAATCCAATGATCCACATACACGAGCACCCTCCACTATGAAAACACTCATTTATGGTAAGTACCGAAGGCGGAGAAGCCTTACAACACTCTCTGTACAAGAAGAAAGAAAAGGAAACAAATACAAGTAAGGTCTTACAAGATTTACAGCATAAACCCTAACCCTAGCTTCTCTTCTTGTTGTAGAACGCCTCTTGACTTGGACGGGCACCAGCACTTGCCTCCAAGAACCTTCAAGACCTGGCGGTGAGAGCTCGGAGAGAATCGTGTAAGGATCGGAGAAGAGTCGGGCGAAGAAGTGCTCAGGAAATACAAGTAAGGTCTTACAAGATTTACAGCATAAACCCTAACCCTAGCTTCTCTTCTTGTTGTAGAACGCCTCTTGACTTGGACGGGCACCAGCACTTGCCTCCAAGAACCTTCAAGACCTGGCGGTGAGAGCTCGGAGAGAATCGTGTAAGGATCGAAGAAGAGTCGGGCGAAGAAGTGCTCAGGAAATCGCTCGCCAACGGCTATAACCTGCGCAACGGTCGGATCCCAATCGATTGAATTGCTCTCAATCGATTGGGTAGGCTTTAGATCGATCGGTGATCGATCCAGAGCACCTCTACTCTCTAGAAATCGCCTGAATCGATTGTCCGATAGATTCAAAGCTTCTCGTGATTTTCCAGTCTCCCAATCGATCGCCCGATCGATTGGAGGCTCCCAATCGATCGGTTGATCGATTGGGAGGGCTTCTGTGTGACGGCATCAACTTCCCAATTGATCCACTGATCGATTGGGAGGAGGATTTGTCATAGGACACATCCAATCGATCAGCCGATCGATTGGGCATGATTCAATCGATCGGTTGATCGATTGATTCAACTTGATTTGCCCTAATCAAGTCCCAAGCCCCTAAAACCCAACATCTGGTCAACCATGACATGTTGGGACATCATGTCTAACATCTGGTCACCCTCAACTTGCTAGGACTTCCTCACCAAGTATCCGGTCAATCCCTTGACCCACTTGGACTCTTTTCTCCTCGTGCCAAGTATCCAATCAACCTTGACCCACTTGAACTTATCAATACCAGGTGTCCGGTCAACCTTGACCCACCTGGATTTCCACGTGCCTGGCTTCACTCACCAGGAGTTCCCTTCCGCCTAGCTCCACTCACTATAACTTCCCATCTGTCTAGCTTCACTCACCAGGACTTTCACCTAGCTTCACTTACCAGGGTTTCCCATCTGCCTGGCTTCACTCATCAGGACTTTCACCTAGTTTCACTCACTAGGATTTCCCTTCTACGTAGCTTCACTCACTAGGTCTTCCTATCTGCCTGACTTCACTTACCAGTACTTTCACCTAGCTTTACTCACTAGGATTTTCATACTGCCTGGCTTCACTCACCAGAACTTCTCATCTACCTAGTTTCACTCACTAGGATTTTCATACTGCCTGGCTTCACTCACCAGGACTTCCCAGTCAAGTATCCGGTTAATCTTGACCTACTTGACTCTTCTTCACACCAATCTGGTCAAACCCTAACCAGAGGGGAATTACTCCAGCAATCTCCCAATCGAATGATTGCATCAGCAATCTCCACATATTGTCAGTCTCCATGTATTGTCAAATATCAAAACCTAAACAATAAGACTCAAGCTTGAATCAACTCAAGTTTAGTCAAATCGGTCAACCTTGACCCAAGGGATATTGCCCCAACAATCTCCCTCTTTTTGATGTTTGACAATACCTTTAAGTTAGACTAATCTCATAGCCTTAACTTCCTTTCCTGCCAAAGTATAAATAATGATTTCCTTCATTCTCCCCCTTTCCTAGAGGGTGAACTCCCTCTTCAGGTAATGAAGGCCTACCTTAAACCTTATATTCTCCCCCTATTAGCACACATCAAAAAGAACTCTCCCCCTGAAGAGTTATTCACCGTTGGTCACAACTTCACTCATTGGACACAACACTACAACGAATGTCTCATACCCTTCATTATCTTCAACGCTCACCCTTGAGTATTAATCAATCCAATAATGAAGGTCTCATACCCTTCACTATATTAAATGCTCACCCTGGAGCATTATTCCACGTTATGATGCTCATTCTAAAGCATCCATAACCCCACAATGAAGATATCCACTCTCCATTATTTTTCAATGCTCAACCTTGAGCATTGTTTTTCTAAATGAAGGTTTAACCACCTCCAATGGTTTTGGAAAATAAATTTTCATGTCCTTAAAAACTAACTCCCCCTAAAGACATACTTCAAACTTTTGTCATTGCACCAATAATGACTTGGAATCCCCAAATATATAGGAAATCCAAATTTAGAAGTTTTGAGGTTCAAAAATTCTAAATTGAAATCAAACATCAACCTAAACCTCTACTTAGTCTCTCATAACCAATCCAACCTTGTTTTCATCATGAAAACTCCCCCTAAATGTATACAAATATGTTTGGAGGGGTTAGGAATTATTACCTAGACTAAAATTGGTTTAAATTACTAAAATTAAACTTTCCCAGCCAAAATCAGCATTCCCAATCGATTAGGGTTGGGTCCTAATCGATTGAAACATGTTCAATCGATCAATGGATCGATTCAGGATGTTTGAATCGATTGGAGAATTGATCCAGCGAGCTTCTGCTTGCCAAAACAACCTTCTCAATCGATCGCCCGATCGATTGAGGCACTCCAATCGATCGCCCGATCGATTGAGGCACTCCAATCGATCGGGTGATTGATTGAAGGCCTGAAAATCTGAAATTCAATTTCAGTGAATTTCAGAAACTCCCCAAAAGTTCTTCAAAATTATAAAAATCATGAAAATTGTTGTAGGCATTATATAGGGTATATACTATCATGGAAAAATAGTTTTCTATGAAAATACTTCCTATTTTCAAAGATTGACACAAACTTGAAATCTTGTAAAAACTTTAGTGTTTTCTTCTAGTTTATGTCTAACTTTTCAATGATGATTACTATCAAAAGATAGTGTTCACCAAGGTTTTCCAACATTTTAAATTCATTTTCAAAACCAATATCCAACCATGTCCTTTGGGCACAATACACAAGACTTGTACATTAGTTTTTCCAATGATTGGAATATACATAACTATGTGTTTTATTGAAATCAAAACTTAACTACATGCACTAAATCAACATCTTGAGTTTTGTTCATCATTCTAACATCTCACTTGTATCTAATGTTAGAGTGTATACTAAAAGCCTAGCTTTTGGTATAAACATTTATCTAGAAATAAGAATCACATTGGTCAAATGTCTACATTTGTGATAAATGTAGTTGTTCAATTAATTTATATTGTAGATAACATGGTGTGTGGTGTCACACACAGAGGATCATGTTATCAGTACCTTATAAATTATAAACAGTAGCTCACGACCAAGATGGAAAGGAACAAACCATTTGAAGGTCGTAGTATAATTAGGTATTAGTTTATCTTAACTATATAATTACACTAGTACACTTAGAGTGTATTGAGTAGGACCATTAGAGGTCGTTTCTTTTATACTGACTTTATAAAGAAACAAAGACCTCAGTTATTATGGAAGTGTGTGCTCTTAATCCTAATATAATAACAAGCACATATATTTGATATTTATTTCTTTAATTTGTCAATGGGTGAGATTTAGTTCAATGAATCAATAAGCCCGATAAGTTGGGAAATGATATCACTTATAGTGTGTGTTGTTGATTATAGAAGGAAACTGTGTCCTAGAGATACTAGGTTGAGAATGTCCCCAAGAGGAGCTCAAAAGGATTGTCATGTTAAACCCTACAGGTGGACTTAGTCCGACATGACGATGAAGTTGAGTGGTACTACTCTTGGAACTAGATATTAA
This sequence comes from Zingiber officinale, assembly GCF_018446385.1. NCBI lineage: Eukaryota > Viridiplantae > Streptophyta > Magnoliopsida > Zingiberales > Zingiberaceae > Zingiber > Zingiber officinale. Next base: position 57,712,330 of record NC_055987.1, on the reverse strand, counting down.
TTAAGTGAGTTGTCAGTAACTTACTTAATTAGTGGACATTTGTTATCTTAAACACAGGGAGACTAACACACTCATAATAAGAAGGAGCACAAAAATATAATTTGGGATTGGTGCGGTAGTTCAATAATAATTCTCTAGTGGAATGAATTATTATTTATAAAATTAAGTTGTGTGTTCGGGGAGAACACGGGATGCTTAATTTTATCAGGAGACCAAAACCAATTCCTCCTCTCGGTCCCTATCGTAGCCTCTTAATTATAGAGTACTATACCCACCTATATCCACCTTCTTACCTATCCTATAAGGGGTCGGCCAAGCTAGCTTGGAGACCAAGCTAGGGTCGGCCATGTTTTGGTTCATGGGTGAATTCATGTGACCGGCCCTAGCTTGAACTCAAGCTTAAGTGGCCGGCCCTATTAAAATAAAAAGTAATTTTATTTTTAAAATTTTTCTCATGTGGATAACATGATTTAAAAGAGAGTTTAAAAATTTAAATCTTTCCTTTTATAAGATTCTACAAAAGATTAAGAGAAGAGTTAAATCTTTTTTCTTATTTGTAGATTAAAAGGTTGATTTTAATTTTGGTAAAAACTTTCCTTTTAATCATGTTCATGATTTAAAAGAGAGTTTAAAAATTAAATATCTCTTTTATAAAGCTTCTACAAGGATTAAGAAAAGATTAGATATCTTTCCTTATTTGTAGATTGGAAGGGATTTTAATTTTTTAAAGATAACTTTCTTTTTATCCACATGTTTAAAAGAAATATTTTAATTTATAAAATTTCCTTTTTATTGACCATCATGAAGGGAAAATTATTAGAGAAATTTTTTATAAAATTTCCGGAAACAAATTAGGAAAGTTTTAATTCTTGATTGAATTAAATTTCCTTTGTTTGGTTTAAAGTGACCGGCCACATTGTTGATGAGAAAAAAAATTATTTTTAATTAAATAAATTTTCCTTATCAATGGCAAAAGAATTAAGAAAATTTTTATTTAAATTTCCTTATTTGCCAAAGCCAAGGATTATAAAAGAGAGGGTAGAGGTGCCTTCATGGCTAACAACTCTATTATTTTTCCTCTCTCTTTTTCTTCCTTGGTGTGGCCGGCCATCCTCTCCTCCTTTCTTCTCTTTGATGGCCGAACCTCATCCTTCTTGTGGAGACTCATATGGTGGCCGGATCAAGTTTAGAGAAGAAGAAGAAGAAGGAGAGAAAGAAAGCTTTGTTTCTAGCATCCCTTGGAGCATGGTGGTGGTGGCCGAACCTCTTCATCCTAGAAGAAGTCTTGATGGACGAAACTTGCAAGGAAGAAGAAGGTGCTTGGTGGTTCTCATCTCGGAAGATCGTTGCCCACACAACGTCCGAGGTTAGAAGAGGAATACGGTAGAAGATCAAGAGGTTTTTCTAAAAGGTATAACTAGTAATTTTTCTTTCCGCATCATACTAGTTATTTTTGGAAATAATACTAAATACAAGAGGCATACGATTCTAGAGTTTCGAATTTGTTTTCGATATAGTGTTCTTTTGTTTTTCTTTTCCTTGTGATTTGATTGTTCTTTTCGGTTAACCTAAAGTTATTTTAGGAAATTAAATATTAGCTTTCTATAAAAGGTTTTGTCTAGTCAGTGGTGGTTGCTCCCATATCCAAGAAGGCCATGTGCCTCGTCACGTCAGTACTGGGAACCGATTATGGAAATTAATATTTAATGGAATTAATAACTTAAGGTGACTTGGGTCGAACGTGTTAAGTTCCGCAGGAGATCTAAGTCAAAACCTAAAAGAACAAATAGATTAAGTTTTGGATCAAACGTGTTAAGTTCCGCAGGCGATCCAAAATTTAATTTAAAAGAACACATGGTAGCTAGGAAAAGGTTCAGACCTTTGTACAAAATTTTTGTACAGTGGAACCTCTAGGCTTTCCGAGTAGCAACCAACATCTAATGTATACTAAAACACATATAAGTCACCTTATAGGTCTTTGTGAGATGCAAAGTTTGGTTTTGCCCTAAACTAGGGATCATGCATATCTATCTAGGCATTTTGGATTATGAACATCCACCTAGGATGTTACTTGTTAGTATATGTCATTTGCCCTTAATTGCAAGAAATTAAAAATAATGCATGATGAGTTATGGCATATAGCAAAATGAATAATTTTCAAAATAAAATTTGCTATAACTACATGATGTATATATGACAT